>NC_063260.1:4048666-4684833 GCF_019578655.1 Ricinus communis | reverse complement strand
CAACATTGTTGTCTCAGGCTATATGAACTGAAACTTACCCTGTGTGTGTGTGTGTGAGAGAGAGAGAGAGAGAGAGAGAGAAAGAGAGAGAGGGTATACAATGGCATAAAGCAGCCATGTGGAATAGATTTGTTTCCTCCCAAACCAGTTTTCATGGTGAGAGAACTAACATGGTACATTGTGTTATGCTATTTGGAAAGGCAAAGAATTGGTTCCATAATTTTGTAGCTTAGAGATTAAATTTCATTCGCAGGTGGCATTAACTTCTTTCCTTTGATATCTCTGTCTCACCTCTATTTATTCACACAGGTAGGCCATGAAACATTTGATAGTTTAAGTATTTAGTTAAGTAATTGATTTGATCCTGAGAAGTGAGCAAGCAATTGCTCTGAACTTGGAATCTAAAGGTATGAGCTGTGGCCATGTGTCGTATGAGTTGTATTTGACTTGTATCATTATTTGCTAGCTCTTAACAAATATTTCCCATGGCAAAATGATACAAACCCGTTTATAAATAAAAGTAACCCAATAAAAATAAGAAACATAATCCACGGTTACACAAGAAAAGTTCTAAATCAAACAAAATAACTCTAGAACTCGTTGGTTATAAAGAGTTAAATTATAGGTAAAAGTACAAAAAAAAGTATTATGTAGTTTAACGTTTTTGTATTTAAGAGGTTATGGTTATTTTGTGATAAAAGATATTTTGTAATTTAGTTTTTTTTTTTTTATATATTTTTACTATCTTACATATTAATATTTTAAATTTTTTATAATTAATATTAGTATAATACATATTTTTAATAACAAAATTACTTATTAAGTGATTTAACATATAACTAAATATATTGAATTTATATTAAATAAAATTAATATATTTTTTTTATTTCATTATAAATAAAATAAAATAATTTTTAGAATATAATTAAAATATTTTTAGAAGTATTCTCATAGTTGATTTGATGGTAAATCATTTAAAAAATAATTTTATTATTGAAAATGAATTATAATATTAATATTATATCATAAAAAATTAAAAATATTAATTTATAAGGTAGTAAAATGTAAGAAAATTAAATCACAGGTTATTTTTTTGTCATGAGAAAAATCACAGTCTTCTAAATACTCTAACCACAGGATATATTTTTGTACTTTTCTCTAGATTATAATATGCTACAATCTATTGCTTGAAGATAGATTGATAAGCTGGATGGTTCATGTTTTGCAAAAGGCAAATAGAAAAAATTTCTATACGTTTACTTCATTCTTAGATGTCTTTACAAGTTGCTTTGGATTTGTTTATATCGCGAACAAATAAAATAATAAATTAATTATATAGCATATGAAAAGTTAAAGATAATCATCACTCTTTGAATTCTTTTTGTGAACTGTATAATTTGAGAAGTTTTCTTTACTAATGACTTGTATGAATGTAACGTTCAACATTACTCCTTAGTAAACTTTAATTACAAAGAAACAAAAATCAATCAACTATAACCAAAATCAAACTAATTATGGGTTGTTTCAAATCCAAAGTTTACAAAGAAAAGCCCAACAATAATGAATTTATCAAGTAAATCACTTTATCGATATTAGACATATTCATGGGTTTAAGTATCTATCTGAACCCATTTAAAAATATTCGGGTTGAATAACAGATTTATCACATAAGCCCAGACCTGGCCACCTGTTAATATAACATATATATATATATATATATATATATATATCAAAATAATAAAGGGACAATAAATTTGTTACATCTGCTTGGCCGGGCCATCTATTAATATGTTAAAATAACAAATACCTTTGCATAGATCTTAAAAAGTATCTCCATTAAGTTATTTTATAATTTCTGTTAATTATATATTTTATATGTATTAGATAGCAAATTATTTTTTAGTAAGCCTTAATTCCACTAATATAAATATAAATCTTTTATAAAAAGATATAATTTGTTGTCGTCCTCTCTCTACTCTTTACTCTCACCTCTCATAGTCCCAAAATAAACCTTAATTTTATCTTCCATTTTTTATATTCTTCCTATTATTAGTGAATCAGGTTCTTCTTATTATAAAGCTCTATATTATCATCATTTGCAAAAAGGTATGTAATTCGTTATTTGTTCTTGTTTTTCTTGTTTCAAAGATTTGAATATGTTTCTTTATTATTTTAAGTTGTTATTTTGTTGCTTTCAGTTGCTATTTGTTTTTGTTTTTAGTTGAAATGTTATGTATTTCATTAATATAAAAACTAAAAATAATTAAAAGAAATAAAACAGGTTGGGCTGGGCTGGTTTCGGACTTTGACAGGCAAGAATTAAAAATTTATCAGGCTCCTGCAGACTCGGGCTTGGACAAAAAAAATAAAGCCAGGGTAATCCTGATCCGGCCCGAAAAAAATAAACAGGTCTAGTCGATACTAAGTCTTTGGACCTTATATCTAATTGGTACAATATTTTAATTTTTTCATTTTGTACTAGTACTTCTATTTCTATTTTAATTTACAGTATTTACAATTCTTCAACCTATTTTTAACTGTTTCGTATCACTATCTGTGTTAGCTCACTAATAATTTATCATATTAAATACGTGGGTGCACCTTTAAATGTAAGGTGCACCCCACATGCTTAGTAGGATAGGTTATTAGTAATGCTGATATTGCTGATGTGGCGAATCATTAAGAGTATTCCATTTTCGATGACTACATTAGTAAAAGTAGTTCGGAAAAGTTATAGATATCTTAAATTGAAACAAAAATAGATATAATAATACAAAAAAAAAAAAATATATTGGTATCAATTTGATATAAGGTCCAAAGGTTTGGTACTAATAGAGCAATTTACTAGAATTTGCCCCCATTGAAACTAGGATGGATTCACTAAGTAGATATTTGAATCATGTTGGCAAGCTTATTGGGTCTTTATTATTTCCCCTTTCTTAAAAATGGTTCATCCTCAAATCATATACCTCCATCATGTTCTTGTGATATTACATAAGAATGCTAGAAATAACTTGCCACACTCCTTCATGTGTTTAACTCAAAAATTGCAATTGACCAACACTTTAAAAATCAAGTGATACATAACTCAAATAATGATAGTTTGACACTCAACAGTTATAAAGAATTGTAAGCTCCAAACATGTGGAAACTCAATATTAGATGATGGTGTTTAATGTGATTTGTAACAATTTTCAAACATCCATATACTTAAAGTATTTAAGTCTTCTTTCTTTGAAAATTAGAATCTTAATTAATGGGTCCTACACTCCAAGAAATTGCTATTGAGACTTTTGAATTACTATCGGTTGAATGAAGATGAATAACTCAAAAATTCGAATAGCAATTTCTTGAAGTGTAGATTTATTAATTAAGATTTTGATTTCTAAAGGTAAAACACTTATAACATTTTAGCTACAGAAGAGCTAAATACTTTAAGTATATCGACTAAAACCCTTTTAGCTATTAAGAGCCAGTTAGCTATAGTATAAGATATTTGAAATTTGAATAGGAGAACTAAAGACTTTAAGTATATCGACTAAAACCCTTTTAGCTATTAAGAGCCAAATGTATAGTATAAGATGTTTGGATTTTGAACATCACAAATTAAAAGTTTGATAAGTTTCTAAATACCAAATAAAAACTCTAAAGAATAATTCTCAATTAAGAAAAAAGAAAAATTTGGAGAATCTTTACAAAAGTTACAAAGATGTAAATATTTAATATTTGGAGAATTTTACTTTATAAGTACAATATTAAACAAACAATAAGTAATATTTATAAATATTATATCCAATTGTAACTGGTTAAAATGAGTTCAGATCATCAGGAAATGTAATCTAGGTTTACGAGTGCGTTTTGAACCAAGATTTTTTGGATGGTCCAGAGGATTTTATTCATTTTGCCTTTAGTCAACATAGATACATGGATAAGGACAAAATTAAGTGTCACCGAAAGTGTCAAAACAGGGCTTTTTGTGACCTAGATACAGTCAGATACCATGTGGCGAAGTATGAATTTGTACTTGACTACTAGAGGCATCCACCTTCATCCATCCCTGTAGCTTCGGTAGCTCTAGCAGCACTACCTCTGATCGTTCGCGGGAGACGCTCAGATGTGAGTTACGAGCGGAGCTGGGGTAGGAGTACGACGCCCACTAGGAGTGTAAAACGATCTGAACAGTTCGAGCTTGACTCGGATCAGACTCATTTTTTTTTTCATCTTGTTAAAGCACGTTCAAAAAGTATAATGATTCGAGCTTGATCTTATTTTTAAGCATGTTAAGAATTCAAATCGAGCTTGAGAAGACAAAAGCTCGGCTCCAATGTGTGTTCATAAACTCTTAGGCTCGTTATAGATATTATATTATATATAATAATAATGGAGATTTTATATTTAACTAAGAGACATCTTTTATATACTCACATTCACATATAAATTTGTAAATCCTATTTTATAAACTAAAATTTGGAAGGAACAAATGGCATGTAATAATATTCTTTTACGAGCTATTTTTTCTTATTTTTTAATATAGCAATATATTCTTATTTAGTTCTTTAAATGGACTTATTCATCACTTTGAGCTTATTATTTTGTGATTTTTTTCCTATTAATTTCATTATTAAGAGAATTTATATTGTTTTTATTATTCTCATTTATATAATAAAAATAAACAAAATGTTAAAAAATATTAATATTTTGAACAGCTCGAGCTTGACTCGGCCTCAACTTATTTCTTTACTCGTTCGAGCTCATTCAAAATATCTCGAGCTCGAACCGATCTTGATTACTAATATATTTTTACCGAGCCGATCTTGAACAATAATAATGTTCGGATCGGCTAGGCTCATTTTCACTCATAGCACCCATATAGCATATTTAGAGTGGACAATGCAACAAATGATTTGCATGTTTGGTGTTGAAATCGTTCCACCACTTGCGCCTGCTCCTCCAGCCGATGCATCAGCAACTGCTTCCCCGGATCCTCCAGCTCAAGACTAGGCCAACTCCTCCTTGTCCAGTAGCTGTGATTAGAGACATTTTTGTTTATACTTTTACTTTATAACATTTTCTTACCTTATTTTTACTATATTCTTTTTATATACAATTATTTATATTTTTTAATTTCATAATTTTAATTTCTATTTCTATTTGTATTAATATTATATGCTAATTAATTTTATTAAAAAAATAAAAAATGCTAATTAATTAAAGTAAATAAATAAAAACCTATATTTAGCAACGACTATTAAATAATTTTTTTAAATAAAAAATTAGCGACGGATTAACGACAAACATTTAATATATTAAAAATAAATAAAACAATATTTAATCATGACTATTAAATAAATTTCTTATATTTAAAAAATATCTAGCAACATACATTTATTATTTTAAAAATAAATATAACAATGTTTAGTAACGCCTTACCGACGATAGTTAGCGATGGATTACTAACGATGTATTTTCTTGACAGTTTATCGACAGATAGTATCCATCGATAAACAGAGATATGACGCCTAATTGGTTGCGCCTTTAACGACGACAGTCTTAGGCTATGGCGATGGCATTTGTTTTTGCCATATTTACCGACATATTTTACAGACCTTGTTACACAGGTAACGACGCATTTTTTTAACTACAGCAATGGTTTGTCATCAGACCATCACTAATTCTTTTTACCTATTCACTTTTCACTTTTAGCGATGGATATAATCGTCGCTAAACACTATTTTTGTAGTGATACCACATCCCCTAGCCATGCATCCATACTGTGAGAAGGGATAAAATGAGATCTAAACCTGAAAGGGCTTAAAAGCCAAACCTTCTCCGCTCTAGAGCACTTCGTAAACACAATGTTCCCTCGTTTTGAGGCCCTCACCACACACCTTACAAACCCCATCAAGAGAAACACCACGAGCATTCAGACCCGCTACCTTCAGGAGGATGCTATAACTCAAAACGGTGTATGAAGTGTGAAAGTTTCTTGGGCATTTTGCAACTCCAAACTTCCCTCCAAAAAGAACCATGAAAGAGGGAGCCATTTCACGTCGTACTTGCATGAGTTTGCATTACCCACTCGTTACTGAATAAATCTCACTCTTTTCATAGTGCCAGACCTGTACATCTTGAACGCAATGTGCGGGTACCAATCTAATATATATATATATGAAACAATGCTTTTAACATTATTTTCTCTTTCTTAAGATTACATCTTGTATGACTTCTAACTATTTTTAAATTTAAATAATTAATCTATTTTTATATATTTTTTACTATTTTATAAAATATTATATTACAATTTTAACACTTTAATTAATATTTAATTATTTTATATTACTCCACCTTTTAAACTCTTTTTTCATAATTTCCACTATAAAACATAAAACAACTTAATTATAAATTTTAGCCATCTTATAATTTTTTTAAATTCTCTTTTATAATTTTAATTTTTAATTAAATTTTTTATTTTTATAATAAAATAATTATTTTATTAATTAAAATTTTTTAATTTTTTAATCATCATATATATACTCATTTATATAAGAGTAATTAAAACTTAATAGCCTATCTAGTATCATTTGAAGACATAATCTTTATATTCCTTCTCATTTTCAAACTCCTTATTATATTCTCTTTAAAACATCTTTTATTTTAATTCAAATTAGTTGACACTTAATATCTTATTTTATGTTATTTGAAGCTCCAATCTTTTATATTTCTTTTCATTTTCAAATTCTTAATTATAATTTTTAGGCTTTTCCTATACTCGTGAGAATTAATTATTTTATTAATTAAATAATTATTATTTCTTAATTGTCATTTATTTATTTTTATTCATTCTTTTTGTCCTATTCTATTTTTTTTGTATTTTAATAAATATTAATATATTTTTCAAAATTAATGATAATATTTTAATATTTTATTATTAATTTAAAATTATCTTTTAATAATATAATTTCGTTTTTGTTAAAATAACCCACCTTATTATAGGGAGATACAAATCTGGTTAATATGTCAAATTGGAGTTCACGGATTGACGGAAATAATTGAATTTTTTTATTAAAATTCATTTAGGTGTGCAGCTCTCTTATTGGAGAATAAATTCTCTTAAAAGAAAGGCTCCACCTAGAGGGCTACCGCTTTCTCTTTTTTTTTTTTTTTTTGAATTATCTAGATTGACTACCTCAAATATAAAAATTGACAAAATTTCCCATAAACTGATAATTATATTTTTCAAACACTCTAAACTAAGAAAAAGCTTTGAATCCACTATTTTGGAACTCTTATTAAACATATGGGATTGAAGGCACTACATTGCCAATTCGAACAACGGAAATGCTAAAAAAACATAACTCCAGCTCTTGAATTTACTTTGGCCACAAGAACCACTCATGGAGAGCTAAAGACTCCAAGCCAATAAGGGTTATGATGGAGAGTGAAGGTAGAATAGAGGAGGCCGAAGATGACAACATTCTTAGCGCAAATATCTTTAAAAACAAAGATTAGAGTTGATTGATCTAATTTTATAAAGATTAGCGGATGCAAGGATAGATTTTAAATATATTTTAAAAATTATTTTTAAATAATTATTCAATTAGTGTGATTTATTTATGACATACCAGTCGTTATTAACACCGTTTAAATTTTTGTATGAAGAGAGGGCTTAAATATCAGATTTATGCTATTTTAAGAGTTTCTTGCGCTTAAAGATAGCTTAAGGACTAATCCGTTCCTCGCACTGAACTTTAGGGGTGAAAAAGCACTTTTTCCCAAATTTATCAGTACAAAACTTCTAGCTACCGGGATCCTACCCGAATTGTTTATTGGAACAGAATAATTCCCGATTTGCCCTGGCAAAAGATCAAACAAGCAGAATTTTATAGTCAACTGTTCAAATCAGTCGCTGCTGAGAAATAGAAATACAACTAGAAATAGAAAGAGAAAGAAAGAGTCTCTTCAAGCTTTAATTTTGAGTAATGGCTATGGCTTAGGGTTTCACTACTTCTTCACCAAAAAGGGAAAAAAGAAGGAAATTCCTAGATTATACTACGCCATGGCCGCGAGCCTTCTTTCTCTTCTTATTTTGCTCCCAATATTTCGGTTTCCTTTCTCTCTATCTGGTGAGTTTGGCTTCACTTCACTTTCTTAATATTTGAATCTCTATTATTTTTATTATCATCATCATTTTGAACCTGATTATCTGAAAATTCACATTTGTCAATCTGAAATTCCTTACGATGTTATGGAATTCAAAAAGCACACTTTGATTTTTTGTTTTATTTATTGCTTGTTGATAGACATTGCACATTTATGCAGAAATGAGGAATGATTTAGTATTTGACAGTTATTTAGTGTGTTACTTGCAAATAGTTATCCATATTCTATTTTACGTTTTACTTTTTTTTTTTTTGTTGGTTAATGTTATTTTCATATTGTTGTACTGTGGATTTTTCTGTTGGTAATGAACTTTTCTTTTTGGTGGTAATTTTAGCGGAGACAAATTCTATGCAGTCTGTTCCTGATCTTCAGAAGTCAATGTATATGGTTATCGATGGATATCCTTGTGTACGGCTACTCAATCTTTCTGGAGAGATCGGCTGTGCAAGTAAGATGCTTCTAAAGCTTGTGTAGTGTGTTCGGAAGGTCGAAAAATTCAAGAGTGAATTTAATTCAATTCTAATCAGTAAATTCTCATGTTTGAAAGGTTGTAGTTGCTGGAATTTGATTCGTTGAACTTTAAAAAATAGGCATTTTGAAAGAAATGAAATAATCTTAAAACCATGACATGATTTTGCAAGCAATTCAATTCAAATTATTCAATTGAATTCTTGCAAATTATTTATTCCAAACAAGCTCTAATAGTAATTTACCTTATACCAGCTTTTGCAAGATCAAAGTTTTATTATGTAATGCGTATTTGGTGCCTTATCAGTTTCTCTTTCATTCCTAGATCCTGGACGAGACAAGGTTGTTGCTCCAGTTATAAAGTTCAAGAATGTTAGTGAGCTGGCACATTTATCTGCAGTTTTGGTATCGTTAGATGATATTCAACAACTTTTTGACAGGCATGCAATATCCATTCATTGGCAACATGCTTTATGCATTTTTGTTTATTTGTTTGATTTGCTCTTTTTAGTTTTATATTTCCTTCAAAAATGAGCTTTGCAATTGATCATTCTAGTAGCATGATAACTTTGCTTAAGTTGGGAAAATGGTAAAGATATTGAGTTCTTGGAAGATGAAGGGTGAGCCAGCTTTTAAAATTCATAAACTGGGAATATAAGCAATCAGTGCATACTGACAAAAGCACAGCTAGAACTAAATAAAAGCTATGTTGTGGGCCCTGTAATATGTTTAGAGTCTTAAGACTGCAAAGTGGTTGTCTTTAATATTTAAGGATGATTTATTGGTCAATAATATATTCTATAATTAATCTTCCATGAATTACAACAATGTTTGTAGCAGAGTTTTTATTTTCTTTCTTCCCTAAAAGCAATTTATGCAGCTATTTTCAATGTGTTACAACTAACACCTAGACTGGAAAAGTATAGAATCTATGTGGCTGCAACATGAGTAGCTTATGTAGTAGGATGCTTTTTTCTTTTTTAAAAAAAAAATTAATTAATTAGACAATGGGAGTGCAATATGGACTTGTTCATGAATCTATGACAGTTTAGGGTCTTTTGCTTATAAAAATTGAAAGTTGAAATTTTTATGCTTAGCCTGTTTTGGCTACATTGTTTAGTATTTTCTTTCTGGTTTTGTTCTTCGTTGAAGAAATTGTTTTTTTAAATAACCATTAATGTCAGATGCCTGTTTCTGCTTCAGAATATCAAATGATCCAACTTTTGCTAAGAATGTAGGCGGTATTTTAGTCCAGTCTGGGACGAAAATTCAAAATAAATTAATAGGTGATTGCATTTTCTATGAATTATCAGTTTATATATTTATTTATTTTTCATTGCAGCTGTTACAAAGTGCTAACAGCGGGCTTTCTTCTATATTTCAGGATTCTCTCCTGCTCCAAAGTTTCCAGAAGTTGAATTTGCACCTTATCACAGCATCAACTATGAATGGAACCCGATTGTATGCTATGAGTTTATAGTCACTATTCTAATATATTTCAGCTTCTTGTTGTCCAACCTCTTCCAATGTCTTGATTTACACTGCTATTTGCTAATTTTTTTTTAATTTGATCATCAAATAATTAAGCATTCAAAGTATGTGTCTGCGGGATAATGGTATTGCACCAGTTGGTCTGTATTCAGATTGGATTATAGTTGCTACGACTGCCCCTTTGATGGTCATGGAATTTCTTAAGTCATGGAATTTCTTAGTTTTAATTTCATTTAAGTGGCTACTGGTTATTGATTGAATTCCCCTGATTCCCTCTGTCAAAATATAGAGTGCATATTTCTTTTTGCATTTGCTTGACTAGGTATAGTTTCTTCATTTTGTATTTACAGGGATCTGGTATTATGAAGAAAGCTTACAACTTTCCTGTATTCCTACTCTCTGAGGATAGCAGTCAGATCATGCAGGAGGTAAAACATATAATTTTAGCAAGAAGATTTGCCACTGTGTTATATAGTGGTATATAGATTGATTGTTCTGAGTCTAGTGATGGTATTTTTATATTACGAGAAGTGAGACCAATTTTCATTCCTGATGGAAATTCTGTCACTATAAATTTAGCTGATGGACATCATTGTGTTCAATTCTTTGTTGGTTAGTTGTTTGGCATAAATTGGTGAAAGTATCCATTCACCATGTTAATAAGTTGTTTCTTTACTCTGGAAAATCTGTACCATTTTTTCTTTTTATTTTTAGACATGGGGTCTGTAAGGAATTATTTTATAATGTGAAAATAAAAATACTTAATTTTCCCAATGCAGGTGATGTATTAAGTTTACTTAGTCAAACATTTAAATTCTACTAACCTAGATGGGGATTTAGAAATTGAATCATAATTGATGGTCATATATGATTAGCTGAGATGCGTGACAAGTTCAAACATGAAAGCATTTTATGCACTTAAGAAATGACTCCCAAGTTCTTTGACCTAAAGTTATAGTCTCCTTTTGCAATTATTGAAGTTTCTTAAGGAGACAGTTTTGCTTTTTCTGTGGAGCAGATTGGTGGTTGATTAATCTACATTTCATACTATTGCATATTCATGCAGGTTGCTGTGAAGAATGAGAATAAAAAGAATACTTATACTGCAGATGTGGCTGAGTTTGATTTGGTGATGCAGGTAAATGATTATGATGCTTCAGTATGCTGATCATTTTCATTTTTTTTTAATACAATCAGAATACATGATTTACTTATACTGATTTCTTATTTACTTGGGTAGACAACCAAATCTGGGACTCATGATTCAGAATCTTGTTTAAGAGAAGAAACTTGCCTTCCATTAGGTGGATACAGGTAGGTTTTGCCATGTTTTCTACTCTCTGACTGCTGTTTATCATTTCGGTTTGGATCCAGCTGGTTTGAGATGATTTCTCTATCATTCTTAAATCATAAATAGGATCAAGTAGGTTAAATGCTTATTTATACCATGCTATGGATGAGCTTATAATGGTCACGGATTTGCTCACAGATGAAATTTGTATGATAGTGAAACCATAAATAGGCTCGAATATGCAATTGCTCAGAGATGCAAAATCCTTTCTTTTCAACTCTTCATTAGCATTAGTACTTGTATTTATAAGTCCCATATGCTTGTATAAGATACTGTGCTATGTTGATTGGTTTTAATAATATATCTAAGGAAACATTTCGACATCTCTGATTGATCAATAGTGTTTATCGGGATCATATCCCTTCTATCAGTAAAAGTTAGTCATGTTCCAGCTTGCAAGACTACAAGGGAAAATAGCACTAAGCTTGGTTTTGACTATAATTTTTTTATGAGCTTGGGTTGTGTGGTAGATGAGTCTGACCAAGCCTGAGTGTCTTGTGTGTAGATTTTACATGACCAGTTCACTTGCTGGTGTTTGAAGTGTATTTAACATGGCATCATAACACATTCAATAAGTTTCCAGCAAGTGATTTACCAACAATATAACCTCTCTGTGTTGTAAACAAATAACCGAACCTTTCTTTGCTTTTTAAACAAGATTGAGTGTTCTAACTAAAATTTTTTTTCAGCTTAATTTTAATTGTGATTATTTATGTGAAGGGCAGTGTTTGGTCATCACTCCCACCGATTAATATCTCATCAACTCAATCCAAGCCCATTATATTAACAGTGGCATCTATGGATTCTGCTTCATTTTTCCGTGACAAGAGCTTAGGTGCAGAATCTCCTATTTCTGTAAGTTCAAGATTTTGGTGGATATTTAGTCAATGTTAATGTTATTTTATTTATCAATGGTCTTTTTTCTATTCTAACTCAATGAACAAACTATCTTTCATACATTCCTAGGGATTGATTTCTTTGCTGGCAGCAGTTGATTCACTTTCTCGTGTGGATGGTTTAGAAGATCTCAGTAAACAGGTGCACATGAGATTGGTGCTCTTTGAACAAATGTTTCTTTTGTGACCATTTGCTCATTTATCTGGTTTCATAATTTTTGCTATGCTGAGAGCCTTTACTAGTGTATGGATTTTCATTTTTTTGAAATCTTAAGGAAACATGCCCTTCCTCTTCATTTTACAACTAAAAGAATGAGTTCCTCAGGTATGAAAGATTTTGACATGGATGCTTCTCTTGTTAATTGGTCTTTTGCTGAGGTGGATGGAAGTCTGCTGCTTTGAATTCTGAAATGGCAGTAATATCACTTTGAAACAAAATGTGGACCAATATGCTCAATATATCCTCTTGATGTAAAATCTCAAGGTTTCCCTTTTAAGCTAAACTTTGAAAAACTGGGGAAAACTCCCACGTGCAATGCATTGCATACTGTGAAACAGCCAACTGAAAAATTGCAATATTAAATTTGCAGGACAATGAATGAATTCTTGTATTCTATCAGTGCATTCTAATGCAACTGCTATTGACTTCTATATTTTGGCGTGTATTCTTGGTTTTATTTATTTTATATGTTTAATGTTTATTTATTTATTTATTTTGAGGTGAGTCTTAGTGCAGTGCTAACACTGCTCCATTATGACATGGGTCATAGTTTCAAACCACTAAAACACCCTCCTTCCAGTGTAATGTGAAGGCTACATAGACTTGACTGTCCCTAGGATATGTAATCTAGGAAGTACCATGCATTGGACTTTCAAATTATTAATTTATGGTGGCATGTTTCTGCTGTTGACATGCCTGCAAGAATGATTATCTGATGGTTCATAATCTTGGTGCAGCTTGTTTTTTCAGTTTTCACTGGGGAGGCATGGGGCTATCTTGGTAGCAGGAGATTTTTGCTTGAACTTGATTTACAGACAGATTCTGTTAATGGCATAAATGACACTCTAATTGAGATGGTATTCCTCTATCATGTTGTGATAAACTTTATTTAGGTTGCTATAAACATACAAAAGAAAAACACACACAAAAAGAAAAAGAAAAGTACTTTTCCCAACAAATACTTTTTATGTTGTGGGCTCTATGCTTCCATGTAAATGAATTTGGTTTTGTTGTGATTCACTGGGAGCTCAATCATTTTAATCTACTGCTTAATATTTTAAGAGTGTAACACCTTGAGTGCTAAATGATTCTACAAGGTCATGGAAATTGGATCTGTTGGGAAGGGTTTCAGTGGAGGGAATAAAACCTTCTTCGCCCACACAGCAGGGGTATGAACTCCTTAGCTTCTCTATTTTTTTTTTTTTCATTCTAATTGTTATATTTCCTCTTCTATTGCCTTCTCCGTCACTCTCTTTCTACGTATGAACTGAGCACACTTGATGTTATATATGATGGGAACTTAACTATGTTGTAACATATAGAGAACGTGAAGGTTACAGTAGAGGTGCCAGTGGTTGTTTGGTGAATGAAACTTGAATATGCTAGCAGCTTAGATGGTGATGGTGGCAGCACCATTTCCCTCTTTGTTTTTGCTGTTTGAATTACTAATCAACTGATTTATACCAGCTATTTATGTGAGACTTCACTAAAAGTTGGAGGATTTTCCTAGACAAGTTCATGATCCAAGTAGTACTACGACTTTACAATAGATTGATGCTGTCTCATGTGTTTATGGAGAAATTAGTTGGATTCTAGATTGTAGTATTTACATCTAAAAGTCAATATTATGGAAGATGATGAAAGTTGTAGGTCAACATAGATATCATAAAATAATGTGTTCTTTTTTACTTTCTTTCTTCCTGTTAGATATAAAATCTTGTTGAAAGACTAGTTAAAAAAGAGCATTTAACAGGAAGGAAAAATCTTGAATGAGATATGTATATCTAGTCGCCTTGCCTGAGCTGATATAATGGCATCTCAAAATCATAATTATTATTGCTCCTATTAAACAAAACACAAATGTTATTATTTTCTTTCTTAAACCCCTGAAGTGGCATTAGCGTATGTTTATCTTATTCGATTTAGCGTAAAATGTCATCGATTCTTGATCTGGTTTTATTTACCTCTTATGTGATGACTGATAAATCTGTATTTAGTTAGATTAGTGTTTTTAGTTTGTGCAATTGTAGTTTTCACTTTTCATTTATGTAGGTTTCACCAGGCACAAACAAAATGTTGAATGCCTTCAAAGGTGCCGAAGATTCACTTGAATCAAAAAATGTTACAATCTTATCAGCAAGCACTTCAAATCCTGGGATACCGCCATCATCTTTGATGGCATTTCTGAGAAAGGTTAGAAGCGGTAACTTGAAGTATTTTGTATTGTTTTCTTTATGTATTATTTTATACTTGATTTCCTTGAGTTAGGACACAGTTAATCGTATTGTCGTATTGTTAAGAATAATCAAGTTATTATGGATTTGTGTTCAAAAGAACTAAGCACAAGTTTGATTTTTTCTTGCCTTGATATATGAACAACTACACTGTTGCGGATGTAGAGACGTTTGACCACGTCATAGCCAAAGAATGTTGAAAAGAAAATTGACCATTTTCTGTTTTGCTATGGCATTGCACGAAAGCTAAGGACGCTAGGCGTTGGCTGAGTTATTACATGAGAATGCAAGGCAATGTCAACATAAATATTCATATGAAGTGTATTTGGAGAGTTAAGGCACTTCCTTTGGGAAAAATTTGGATTATAGGTGATCTGGTAAAGAGAAAAAAGAAACATGTTATATCATGAACTAGTGTCATATTTAGAATAATAGAGAGGAGAGCATCTTCCATTGCACTGCAGAGTTGTTGGAGAACTACGTCAGTGTGTTGTTACTCTTGGGCGATTCCAAAGTTTATGCCTTGGTTATTGTTTATTGGTGTAATTATAGATCTGAGCAAAAAATAGAATTGTTTATTCATACTAATAACACACATATATATACAAGTAGGAAAGCTCCTAAACATTGTAGGTATCCTATACAAGGACTCCTATTTACAGTATACAACTTATCCTACATATATCCTGTAACACTCCCCCTCAAGCTGGAGCATAGATGTTAATCATGCCCAATTTATTACACAGATAATCAACTTGAGTCTTGTTTAGAGCTTTAGTAAAGATGTCTCTTAATTGTTCTCTAATCTTTACGTAACCTGTGGAAACCAGTCCTTGTTGTATCTTCTCACGAACAAAATGACGATAAACTTCAATGTGCTTAGTTCGTTCATGAAATATCAGATTCGAAGCAATATGAAGAGCTGCTTGATTATCATACCATAACTTTGCTGATATTGAAATCTAAAAATCGAGTTCAGATAGAAGCTGATGAATCCATGTTATTTCACATGTAAGCTGAGGCATAGCTCGATATTCTGATTATGCATTAAAAAGCGAGACTACACGCAGCTTCTTACTCCAGGAAACTAGATTTCCTCCAACAAAGATACAAGACCCTGAAGTAGACCTTCAATCTTCTTTGGATCCTGCACAATCAGCATTTGAAAAACACTCAATCCTAAAATGCCTGTGATCTCTACATGTGATACCTTGTCTAGAAGCTCCCTTCAAATCACACAAAATTTATTCTACTGCTTTCCAATGATCAATCATTGGATAAGACATGTATATGCTTACCACATTGACTGAATATGTGATGTCTGGATGATTCACTGTTAAATAATTTAACTTCCCAATTAATCTTCTGTATCTCTTAGGGTCTTCAAACAATTTACCATCTCTTGTAAGTTGCAATTAGGCATCAACGGAGTACTACATGGTTTAGCCCTCAATTTACCTATTTCAGAAGTCAAGCACATATTTCCGTTGAGATAACAAAAGCCCTCCCTCTCTTTCTCATTACCTTGACACCTAAGAAATACTTCAACATCACTAAATCTTCTTGTGGAACTGACTATGAAGAAAGGATTTAAGAGATGAAATCTCTGAAGCATTACTTCCAGTAATCACAATGTCATCCGCATACATAACTAGCAAAATAATGCCACCCTCAGACTGTGTATAGAAAGCAGAATGGTCAGATTTGCTTTTCTTTATACTAAACTGCTAAATTGCTTGACTAAACTTGCCAAACCAAGCACGTGGACTCTTCTTCAAGCCACATAAAGACTTTCGAAGACGACTAACTTTTCCATACTACCCTTGAGCAACAAAACTAGGAGGTTGCTCCATATACACTTCCTTTTCTAGATCTCCAAGAAGAAAAACATTCTTAATGTCTAACTGATGCAAAGGCCAATTGTGAATAGCTACCATAGATATTAGTAATATGACAGAAGTCAACTTAGCAACAGGTAAAAAAGTGCCAGAATAATAAATTTAGGCATATCCCTTTACTACAAGACAAGCTTTCAGACGAGCAATTGACCTATCAGGATTCACTTTCACTGCAGAAACCCACTTACACCCAATAGCCTTCTTCCATGCAGGTAAATCTACTAAGTTCTGGGCACTATTACTATCTCCTTACACCCAAAGGTCCAAGTAAATCTACTATGATAGGGGTTCTTGGACAATTTTAAAAGAACAAGTACACCTAAATGATTGTAAGACACAAATGAAGAAACAGGGTAAGTGCACTGACGTTTACCTTGCAAAGGGCAATGGGAAGATCATCATTTAACATCGGATCTGGTTCAAGACATGCACTAGAAGGATTTTGCCGTCGTGAGTAGACCTGAGTGATTGGTGGACGAGTAGGAACAAAAATATCTGAAGTAGAAACAGGATGTGTAATAACATATACCCACACATGATCATCATTCTCCTTTTTACTTAAGAGAGTGGAAGATGGGAAGAATGGCATATCCTCTAGGAAAATGACATTAGCTAACACTGGATATCTATTAAGACTAGGAAAATAACATCTATACCCTTTCTAAACACGAGAATAGCTAAAAAAGATGCACTTTAAAGACTTAGGATCAAGTTTCGTGATTTGAGGACGAACATCACGAACAAAACAAGTACAACCAAATATTCTAGGCTCAATTGGAAACAATAAATTATTCGGAAGAAGAGTATGTTAAGGATCTTGCCATTAAGAACAGTTGAAGGCATGCGATTAATCAGAAAGCAAGCTGTTGAAACTGCATTAGCCCAAAATTGTTTTGGAACATTCATTTGAAATAATAAGGCCTTTGCTGATACAAACCAAACTAGCACAACAAATCCTACTCCAACAAGGAGTCTTGATGATGCAAATCTTACTAGCTCAAGGAATTTTTGGAGTAGGATTCGTTGTGCTAGTTTGGTTTGTATCACTTGCAGTTTCAAGAAGATGTCTATATTTCTTTTTGCTGCCCCATTTTGTGATGGTGTATCCACACAATAAGTTTGATAGAGAATTCCTTGATTAGTCATATAAGATTGAAAAGATTTTGATAAATACGCTTTAGCATTATCACTTAGTGTGGACAAAAACATTAAATTAAGTTTTGACTTCAGCATAAAAAGCACAAAAGTGAGAAAATAACTCAGAATGACTTTTCAATAAATATAACCAGGTCAAACTAGAAAAGTCATCAACAAAGGTAACAAAGTATTTAAATCCACCTTTGGACATAAGTAGACAAGGACCCTGAACATCTGAATGAACTAACAAAAGGAACACTAGCACATTTATTGACTCTAGGACTAAAACTAAGACGATGATGTTTCTCATATTGACATGACTCACATTCTAAAGAAGATAAATTGTGAAGTTGAGGACAAATTCTCTTTAACAAAGGAAGACAGGGATGACCCAACCGACAATGTGCTTGAGGTAGACTCATAAGGAAGTGATGGAGTCGGGTTCATTGTGCCAGAACCAAGTACAGAAGATGTTGACCCAACTGCTAAAGTAACTTTAGAAGACGATGTATAGGGCTTAAAGGTAGAAAATAGGCTAGAGTTACCTGTCATATGATTTGTGGCACCAGAATCTGTGGCCTAATTGGAGGATGAGGAAACAAGGCATGTGTTTGGTTTACCTAACTCGGTGATAGCAGTGACAGGAGTAGATGAAGGCTTCAATGATTCTTGGTATTGCTGAAATTTGGCAAATTCATATGCAGATATTAGAACGGACTTTTTAGATATATCATGAGCAGATGCAACTTGTGCAGTCTAATTCCTCTTATTCAACAATCTCCTGCAATCACGTTTCAGATGACTTCGCTTATGATAGTAATGACATACAATCCCACTTGAATCCTGTTTCCAGGTATCAACATTACTATTAGCATTGCTTGATGCATTACTTGATCCCCTTCCTCTACTACTTTTACCATCCATGTTTCCTCGTCCGACGAGAGCACTATTGGATTGAATAGGTGGAGAAATTTTTTGTGCAAAGTACTCTAGAGAAGGCCTCTTGAAGAGAAGTAATCTCTGGACTAGAAAGAATTTGAGATTTGGCAGTCTCAAATTCATAGGGAAGACCAGCTAGAAAACTCATAACAGCCATCTTCACCCTTTGGGCTTGTTGAACTTTCACATTTGGGCTAAATGGTAATAACATGTTAAGCTCCTCATACATCTTCTTGAAATCCATGAAATAGCTTGTGAGAGACTTGTCTTGTTTTTCAGCTCGGTAGAAAGCTTTACATATATCATACATGCGATTAATATTCCCCTTCCTAGGGTGCATAAGCTCTAAGTACTCTAGTAAATACTTCACCAACTCACAATGATTAATCAGACCCACAATCTCACTGTCAATAGAATTCTTAATTTGTAAAAATAAATGAGCATCTTTGTGTAGCCAAGTTTGTTCAAAGAAAACCCTTCACTTGTTTGGATTTTCACAAAACCAAGCAGAAATATGGACAATAGAGGATGAGGCGAGCTTGGCAAAGTTGACCGGAGCAAGTTCTAGTGACCCATGTGCCTCCACCCGCCGGCGCGTGGACAAGAGTGCAGCAACTGTTTTGGGCGCGTGAGAGCCATGCGCTAGGGTTCTGGTGACCGGACTTTCCAAATCAGATGATTGGCAGGCAACGCTCCTATTGGTGCAAGCGGTGATTAAAAACTATATCTCTAAAGAGATGAGCCGAAAGTAGAACACCCTATTGCTAAACCAAAAGTAATTTCCCAATTCCCCAATTTTGATTTCTAGGGTTAATTCCTTGCTCTGATACCATGTAATCATAGATCTAAGCAAAAAATAAAATTGTTTATTCACACTAATAACACATATATATACAGGTAGGAAGATTCCTAAACATTGTAGGTATCCTATACAAGGAGGACTCCTATTTAGGGTATATAACCTATCCTATATACATCCTGTAACAGTTGGAGCGGAGTTCTAGTAAGCTAGAAGCCTACAAAGTTGAAAGATTGTAGTCTATTGCTACTATCTCTGAAGTCCACTTGAAGAGAGTTAGAAATTTGAGGGGTTGAACTGTATTTTGTTAGTCTTAAAACTTATGTTTTGGGAATAGCTCTACAACTGAATGGTTCTTTCTTTCTTTCTTTCTCTGAGATTCTTCAGATCAGTCTGGTTTTAGTTTACTTTTGGTGTTGCTTCTTTATCTCCTGCATTGTGCACCATATGGAAGTTCCATGCTGTTTTGCTAGAATGAAAAATTCTTTTGTCGCTTCGAGAAAATAGTTAGTATGAGAGATTTACCTTTTAAACCCTTTTCGGAGAAAATAATTCTCTATGTTCAATTCTTTTAGCAGCATAGAACTAGGTCCTTTTATATTTAGATTGGTTAACTTGTAGGACTAAATATAGCTAATTTCTAATTCTAGCAACTCACTAACTTTTAGCTGAATATAATAATAGTACAGAATATATACAGATTAAATCAAGGATTTTTTTCTTGAACAACTTTGACCAGATCAGTAATGATTGAGTCGATCCATTTCAATTTGGTCAGCTTATAATCAACAATTTTATTGCTTTGTCAGAGAATAGTTAGCACTCAGAAATCTATGATTTCATTATAGTTTCTTTTTTTTCTCGGCAGAACTCATCAATTACTGGGATTGTATTGGAGGACTTTGATTCTGCTTTTTCCAACAAGTTCTACCAGAGTCACCTTGATGATATATGTGAGTTGATCTGGACTCTTGTTTGCTTACTCTCCAGCTCTCCTCCCCCAGTTTTAAAGAAATAAAAGACAATAGTAACTTATCTATGTTGATCACTAATCTATTATTTGTCTTAAATGCAGCAAATATACACTCTTCAGCTATAGTGGCAGCTGCTTCTCTTATTGCTCGCACTCTTTATATTCTTGCTAGTGGCAGCACAAATTTTAGCAATTCGGCTCTAAGTGCTATCAATGTAAATGCCTCTTTAGTTGAAGAACTAATGGGCTGTTTATTGGACTGTGACCTGGGTTTGTCTTGCGAGCTGGTGAAGAACTATATATCACCAACCTCTACATGTCCAAGTCATTATGTTGGTGTCATTATTGGGGAACCTTCATCAAATCCATATATTGGATATGTTGATGATATTTCTAGGTTTATATGGAACTTTTTGGCTGATAGAACTTCTGTTCTGAAGGAGAATAGTAGTTCCGATTGCTCAAAGGATTGCAGCAACAAAGGCGAGGTCTGCATTAAGGCAGAAATGAATGGGAAGGGAGTTTGTGTTACTTCTACTACAAGGTAACATACTGGCTAGAACCTGCTAAATTAGAATAGTTAATACTTAGGAGTCCCTGAATAAGCATGTCTAAGAACATAAAATTAAAGCTGCAGCTGGGCAATTGTGTGTTTTATTTTATCCCCCATGTGACATTTTTCCCAAACTGACCTCATTAGAAAATGCCTGCCTAAAGCAAGCCCTGATCCCATTTCTGTGTATGAGGTTTGGTGCAAAATTAACATGGTAGTCAAATTGAAAGTATGCTTGTGTGTTTAGAGTGCAATATGTCAAAACTTTTTGTGAAACACTAAACTAAAGCCTGCATTGAGAACAGTATAGGCGCTTCAGATTTATTTTTCTTCCTTCCATCTGTTTAATTTTTGCATTTGTATCTTCATGTGTCCTTTGTTTAGGTCTAATGCCAACCTTTCCCTTGATAGAGATGTTGACCAGCATGCCTTCACTGAAGCGTGCATGTTTTTTCTTGCTCAACAGATGGTAACTGTTAGATGGCTAGTTAGGAAATTCTATGCTCAGCATGTAATTGCATGGTTGCAGTTTCCAGTCATTCATCTGTTCATCACTGCAGGTATGTCCCTGCGTATTCAACCCGATTGAAATATGAATCTGGAATATGGAGCGTTTTGCCATCGAATTATTCAGACTCCATGGGAATGGTGGATCCGGTGTGGACAGAGAGCAACTGGGACGCAATTGGCCTTCGTGTATATACAGTTCAGAATGCCACTTTTGATAACCTTGTTCTGGTGGGAGGTATTGCTGTCACTGTCTTGGCTTACGTAGTAATAGTAATTACAAGAGCCTTCATCACAAAGGCCTCGAAACGGGATTGACAATATTCTGAGTTGTGGTTGGAGGTTTTTGATATAGCGTACGGAAATGGTAGGGAATAGAGCTAAAAACGAAAACCAAATTGTTTGCATCATTCAAGACACTGAATTTGAAGCACTTGCTGGGATGGGATGCTCATGCTGTCATATTTAAGATGCATCCATGCGCATTTCAGTTAATGTAATTGAATTCCATATTATTCAAATGGAGAATGCATTGCCTATTGCCTTGTCAATGTTTATTGCCAAAACAAAATTGTGTTGAAGAGTAACCAATTAAGGTTACATTACATGTTTTGCAGAAAACATTTCAAAGCAAATGAAATATATATAGAATGAACATCTACACCACTACTATTAGAGTGCGACGACAGGCGTTCTAGTGTGTGACCATATGAGTTTTACTCTTTCATTTCCCGTTAACAATGGCATTATAAGACAAAACCATGGTGGGAGTATTTATTTATCAATTAATAAATATTTTCAACATAACTTTTATAAATTACAGACACTATCGAAAATAAAATTTTAAAATATTAGAAATTTTAATAAAAAAACACTTAAAAGCATTTTAAATTATTATTATTTATTAGTATGTGATATGATTTTAAATATTATTATATTACCTTATTTTATAATTAAACTAACAACAGTCCCCAATTAGTATAACAATAAATCTCAAGGACTTTTACGATTTTTACTCCAATTAAAATACATTTAAATGAAAAATATTTACTAATAAAGGAAAGCGAGTCGGTTCTTTGAATAGAAAAGGGAAACGAAACCGGGTCGGTCAAAACACCGAAATGTAACAGCCCGATCCTTGTGTGGGGGAGTAATGCGGACACACGCCTGCGCCTGCAACAATTCATTTCTCTTCTCTCTACTCTCTGACTCTTATCTCTCATAGCTCATAGATCTTCTCAACAGAAGAAGAAGGAGCTTAAATAATCTTCAGAACCTCAATAGATAGTGACACAAAAGAATGGGGCTAGGGTTATTAGCTTCAAGGCTTATCAAACCTCGCACATCAAACCCTAGAAACCACCTCTTTCTCCTCCGTTCCATTGTAACCAAACCCGAACTCCAATCGCCCGAATCATCCGCAGCAGCAGCTGCAGCAGAGCCCATACCAGATCTTGGACCTCCACGAACACCAGTGGGAGGCGCGCGAGTGCACTTCCCGAACCCGGAGGATGCGATTGAAGTATTTGTGGATGGATATCCGGTTAAAATCCCAAAAGGGATGACGGTGTTACAAGCGTGTGAAGTAGCAGGTGTAGACATTCCTAGATTCTGTTACCACAGTAGACTCTCTATTGCTGGTAACTGCCGTATGTGTCTTGTTGAAGTTGAGAAATCTCCTAAACCTGTCGCTTCTTGTGCTATGCCCGCTCTTCCTGGTTAGTCTTTCATACTATTTTATATGTTTGGTTTTTTTTTTTTTTTTTTATGATTTAAATATGATAGTTCTCATCTTTTTGGGGCAAATTAAAAAATATGGAGGGCTGCTTTGATATAAATATGTGATAAACTTGGGTTTGATGTATTGAGTGCTACTGAATTACATTGTAATCGCCAGGTATGGGAATTTTTGGTCGGCTTTCTACTAAAATTGGATTGTTTTATATTCCGATTCATAATGTTTTGCTATTTCGCTTTATTTCTACTGTTGGTTTTCTAGCTGATTTGCATTGCTGTCAAATGCATAAGCATTCATATTTCTGACTTATAAATGTATGTTTAGTTCTTGGCCTCTTTAGTCTCCAGTAGTAATAGTTTGGTTTTGTTGGTTAAGGATTTGGGGATGGTTTGTAACATTTTAAGCTTTTCTGATTGATTGATTGCTACTTCTAACAAACAAAAAGATATGTAAATTTTTAATGTACAAATGATTTATTCTACAATCTGCATTTTATGGTTAAATTTACATTTCTTTCCAGTAAAATTTAATTTTGATTATTACGACTTGGAATAAGGGCTTCAGTTGGCACTTTCTGCATATTAATTTGTTTATTATCACGTATGGATGCTTGTCATATATGACATATTTTTATAAATATGTCTGTCTCCTTTTTAACAAATTTAGTAATTTTGTACGAATTTTTAGTACTTAATTTATTGAGATATGCTTCAGGATTTTCCAATCTAACAATCTGCATTTATTTTGCACTTCATTTTTAGTTTAAAAATTGTTTGATTTAGTGAATGTTTTGTATTTTAGGAATGAAGATCAAGACTGACACACCTTTGGCAAAGAAGGCACGTGAAGGGGTGATGGAGTTTTTGCTAATGAATCATCCTTTGGATTGTCCAATTTGTGATCAAGGTGGAGAGTGTGATCTTCAGGATCAGTCTATGGCTTTTGGATCTGACCGTGGCCGCTTCACTGAAATGAAGCGATCTGTGGTTGACAAGAACCTTGGTCCTTTGGTGAAGACTGTGATGACTCGTTGTATTCAGTGCACAAGGTCTCAATTTATCACAGTGTTCTTCTTATTTATATGTATATGAATCTGATAAAATTTTATTGTTAAATTTTGATGTGCAAAGAGCTCAAAGCACTTTTTTTTTTCGTCTCTTCAACTTACTAAAACCAACAGAAGAAGAATATAGCCTCTTAGCAAGATGAACCAGGCTTCATAACTCTGGAGCCTCATAAAAATTCTTAAGAAGATGATTGATATTTTCATCCCTGTTTTTCATGCATATTCTACCTTTTGGCCTGTGGTTCATGACCAGACCTATTGCATTATTTATGTACAGGATTTTTTTGGTAAATTCTTTTGTGGCTAGACCTGGTATATTCTTCTTTTGATTCTATTTTTTATTGTGAAGACTGAATCTTAGAGAACATGCCATTTTTTATTCTTTTTTTAATTGCCAAGGTGACCTGTAGGGAATATTACAACTTTTGGCCTTTTGTCTCAAGTAGGAGCATAATGGTGTTCTATTATTTGCCAAAATGTTCTTGTGTGCCGGTGGTGCTTGTTATTGGGTCTGTCTTTGCAATGAGGATGTGTTAGTTTAGATTCACAACTCCATTTGACCTAGAATTACTGAACTTTTTCAACTTTAGTACTACTCCTTATGTGACATTTAGCTTTATATAGCAGAGTCTATCATAAGTTCCTTTTGTTGTGTCTTTCCATCTCTAGATTTACCTATGCTGCTTCTTAAAAGAGATATAGAATCTAGTCTGGTTCTTGTTATTGTTCTAATGGTGGTACTCATGATGGGCTTTTTTTTTTCATATGCTGACACATTTAAGTATACAGATAAAATTGAATAGTTCAGACTGATAGGAGATAAATCTGACTCTTGATTTAAGTACTGTTCTTCAGCTTGTGTCTAGGCTTGCAACACAACTTAGCAAGTTTCTGACATAAATTGGTTTCTTATCGTTTTGTCTCTACAGATGTGTCAGATTTGCAACAGAAGTTGCTGGAGTCCAGGATCTTGGCATGCTAGGTCGTGGCAGTGGAGAAGAAATTGGGACTTATGTTGAAAAGCTCATGACAAGTGAACTTTCTGGAAATGTGATAGATATTTGTCCTGTTGGAGCCCTCACCTCAAAGCCTTTTGCGTTTAAAGCCCGAAACTGGGAGTTGAAAGGGACGGAGAGCATTGATGTCACTGATGCGGTTGGATCCAACATTCGGATTGATAGCAGAGGACCAGAGGTCATGCGCATTGTTCCACGGCTAAATGAGGTATATTTGGATAAGCTGTACCTCACATAATATTCTGTTATTCATTGTTTGTGGTTGTCGAAGTATCAAATCATTGCTTGCAATGTACCCCCCAAAAAGCAATACTGCTTTACAAGTGCATTTTGTCTTGTGCTATGAAGGAACTGGAATCTTTTGTTAGGAGAAGACAGAACGACTGTTCTTTCCTGTGAAGGAAAATAACTGATGTTTTTTCTCATATATTTGGATAAAAGATGGGAAATCTAGTCTCCCATCAAATATAGATATGTGTTTTGACCAACATTCGGCCATTGATAATTTTTTATTAGTTATATTCTTCTGATTGAGAAAACTATTATGGGCTGGTAATAATCAAGGTGGATGTATCTGTTTTCTTGGAGTTGGAAAGACGTCCTCAAATAAGTATAACACTGGTATCCATAATCCACTTATTAGTTTGCTTGTCAAAATAGAGGAAGTATACTATTATGTGGAAAGTATCATATAATTTATAGTTGAATATACTATTGAATGTGCTGCCTTCTGCGGCCTTGAGGCTTTTAAAGTTGTCTTGTGGTTGCTTTCTTGCCTAAATTAAATGCATATCTTATTGCAAGTACTATTCAGTTATTTCTGCATGTCTCTTAATTATGAGAGGATTTATTTTTCTTTTCTACCAGATTTAGAATGGCTTAATAAGATAAAAGACAGATAATAATAATAATATTCTTTGTTTTCCCTTTAATTGTTTGTATATCTTTTCAGTGTTTTAAGCATCTCCCAACTACAAGTTCATCTGTTCATCCTGTTGGATTGACCTATTTCAGGACATTAATGAAGAATGGATATCAGATAAGACTCGGTTTTGTTATGATGGTTTGAAGAGGCAGAGGCTAAATGATCCCATGATTCGTGGTGCTGATGGACGCTTTAAAGCTGTGAGCTGGCGTGATGCTTTAGCTGTAGTTGCAGAGGTTATGCATCAAGTTAAACCAGAGGAAATTGTTGGAGTTGCTGGAAAGTTGTCTGATGCTGAATCAATGATGGCTCTGAAAGACTTCTTAAACAAAATGGGATCGGATAATGTGTGGTGTGAAGGAAATGGCCCAAGCCCAAATGCTGATCTACGATCTGGATATATCATGAATAGCAGCATAAGTGGTCTTGAGAAGGCAGACGTATTCCTTTTGGTTGGCACCCAGGTAATGTCCTTTTATTTATGTATTTATATTTTTTGCTGTACACATGGGTTAGAGATGCCTTATCCTTGACCTATTTTATCCAATTTCTAGCTTTTAGTTAGCAATCTGCCAGCTGTTCTTATGAGGCTTGTTTTCTTGGGCATCCTGTTAAGTCTGAGGCACAATTTTAGAAGGGTGGTTGGGTAGTTAGACCCCATCTTTAGTGATTTGAGGATATGTCACATTGGTTAAAGTATCTCATTTTGTCTGTTCAATTCTCAGCCTAGAGTGGAAGCTGCCATGGTAAATGCAAGAATTCGCAAGACAGTCCGTGCAACCAATGCTAAGGTTGGTTACATTGGCCCTCCCACTGATTTCAACTATGACTCTGAGCATCTTGGCACTGACCCTCAAACTCTTCTTGAAATTGCTGAGGGTCGTCATCCCTTCTTCTCAACAATCTTAAATGCCAAAAACCCGGCAATCATTGTTGGTGCTGGAATCTTTGAGAGAACAGACAAGGATGCAATTTTTTCTGCAGTAGAAGCCATTGCTAAAAAGGGGAATGTTGTTCGACCTGACTGGAATGGGTTCAATGTGTTACTTCTCAATGCTGCCCAAGCTGCAGCCCTTGACCTTGGACTTGTACCAGAATCTGGCAAGAGTATTGAGTCTGGCAAGTTTGTGTATTTGATGGGCGCTGACGACGTGAACTTGGACAAGCTGCCAAATGATGCCTTTGTAGTTTACCAGGGGCACCATGGGGACCGTGGTGTGTATCGAGCCAATGTCATTTTGCCAGCATCAGCATTTAGTGAAAAGGAAGGGACTTATGTAAATACAGAAGGATGTGCACAACTAACTTTGCCTGCAGTTCCGACGGTCGGTGATGCTAGGGATGATTGGAAGATAATTCGGGCTCTCTCTGAGGTATCAGGGGCACGCTTGCCCTATGATTCACTTGGGGCTATCCGTTCCCGCATGAGGACTGTGGCACCAAACCTCTTAAGCATAGATGAGAGAGAGCCAGCTATTTTTGGAGCTTCACTGAAGCCTGAGTGCACCCAGAAGATGAGTTCAACTCCATTCAAGTCTGCGGTAGAGAATTTTTACATGACTGATGCAATTACCAGGGCGTCAAAGATAATGGCACAATGCAGTGCACTTCTATCAAAGAAGTGAGTACTGGATTTTGAATTTTTTAATAAATTGCAGATTGACTTTTCTTTGAATCTTCATTAAGCTATGTGAGGCCCTGTTTGGCCGAGGGCGAAACTTCTGGAACATCTAATAAAGTTATTTTAGGTTCTGCTTGTTTCACTGTAACATCGCTACAAATGTAAAAGCATTTTCCCTGTAAACTCTGTAAAAATCTGGGGACTTCCTCATTTGTTACTATATTTTGCTCAATTTTTAGAAAATGCTGGAGTTTGAGGAGGAATCAATCCTCTTCAGTTGAACTTAGTGAAAATAAGACGACAGATATTGTAACTAGTCAGGGTAGGAAAAGGCATTATCGGAAGACCTTGAGTAAAATGATCTATTTTAAGCTAGGGAGTGATAAGAGAACATTTTTTTTGTGAATTGGAGTTTGTATATTTGGAATTGTATGAAGTTTAGCTAAGCAGGTTAACTTATCCGAATAGCTGAAGGCTGTAATCCGTCTTTGAATTGCAGTAAACTGCGTTGTGGTCAAGCAATAGAGTTTCAAACTTCGGCAGACTGCAGTTTAGCAATTGCTTACAGATTTAGTGGAAGTTTCAAGGTGGAAAAGTATATTCAGCTCTGAAATGGACCTTTTCTTTTTCCATTTTTCTTTATTGTCCTGAGCTGTTCTGTAGATGTACTTTAAAAGAAAAGGGGAAAAGAAAAGGGAAGAAGCAGAATCTGAATCTTTCTGTCTTAGGCAGGTTGCTCATGGTTGCTTTGCTGCATGATATCTTGGATTAGACTTCTGAGATTGAGATAAGAAGACCCTCCTTTCTCAGTTGCCTTCTTTGCCAACTCTCCAAGCTCTTTAGCCCTTTTTCTTCTTTCATCCCTTTCCTCTCCTTCTCTCATCAGTTTATCCACAGCCCTCTTAATATCGCCTGCCTTTACCAATACGCCAAGCTTCTGTTCCTCTCCCCACTTCTCAGGAACCTCCACTCCTATCTTAACACCAATCTTCAGTACTTGAACAACCAACTTCTCATTACAAAATTGGTCCGCGAAAAGTGGCCATGTAACCATAGGCAATCCGGCAGTTATTGCTTCCAATGTTGAATTCCAACCGCAATGTGTCAGAAAACCTCCAATTGCAGGATGTGATAATATCAGTACTTGTGGCGCCCAGCCGCGAATCAGAAGACCTCTTCCTTTCGTTCTCTGCTCAAATCCACTCTCTTCAATCCATTTCTCTATTTCCCTAGACTTGTCACCTCCCCTTATGACCCAAATAAATGGTCTGTTTGATGCCTCTAAGCCTACGCCAAGTTCTACCATCTGTGCAGGAATTAGATTGCTAATACTTCCAAGACAGGCATAAACTACAGAACCTGATTGCCATGAATCAAGCCATTTTAAGCATTCGTGTTCATTAACTGATGTCTTGTTGCCTCTTTCAGCCTTGTCCAATGCGTCTTTATTGCATAATGAAACAGGACCGATGCACCAAATTCTGTTATCTCCCTTTGCTTTCTTATATTCCTTAACGTATGCTTCCTCCAACTCCTCAAATGTGTTTATAATTATTCCATAGCTGTGCTGTTCAGCTGCAAGAATCCGACTATGGAACTCTTCCAGATTTTTGGACATTGGTCCTGGAAGCTGGTCTTTAGTCAGCTCAATATGATCAGGCAAGCCAGGAACAACAAAGTATTCTGATTCTGAAGTTATGGTTTCTAAGATTTTGGAAGCGAAAATGTTATTCATGCACAGCATACAAAAGCAACAGAAACCATTGAAAGAAATTCTAGGAATCCTCCACTTGTTAGCTATGTTAACTGTCCAAGGAAAGCACATATCAGAAATTATGCAGCTTGGCCTGGGATCTAACTCTTCAAACAATTTTTCAACTGGCTGCTCAAGTTCACAAGCTGCTGTGAACAGGTTGATGGACATCTCAAATGAAGGGAGCATGTCAAAATTCTCACACCCTTCTGGCAATCCTGTTTTGTCGAAGGGAAATTGAAGCTCGAACACTTGGATTCTGAGGCCAGTATTTATGGCACGAGCAATAACAGTTTTAAATCTAGCAGCATTAAGAGGTGTAGTGACTATGGTGACAATTATACCTTGTTGAGCTAATAGTCTTGCGATATCCATCATAGGAATCATATGGCCTTGTGCCATGAAAGGAAACAAGACAAAGTGAAGCTGCTGGTTGGCTTGGGAAGGCATGGAAAATTTGCAATGAAGAAAATTACAAAAAGGAGAGAGAGAGAGAGAGAGAGAGAGAGAGAGAGAGAGAGAGAGGTTTCAAAATGGTTAGTTGCTTCGTTGCTGCTTGAGTTGCTATTGTGTGTGCATATATTTATAATGAGGTGGTTTCTTAAGAAGCCTTGTTGTTTTTACAATAGCCTTATAATAAATAAAAAAATGACATGTATCCAAATATTTTATATTTTAGTATTAAATAATTGATAGATATTTTATTATTTAAAATTAATAAATATGTGTCAATCATTTATCAATTTGGTGTTTAAATATATACAGACATCGTGATTATATAAGAATTGTCAGTAAATGTTTGCGTATGCTATTGAGTCTGTGTGAAAATAGTATACATAGGCTCGGTGTAAAGCAAGGTTCCATTCATTTAGCAATTTGTCTTCTATAAAATAATGGTGTGGTTCAAATTCTTTTGGCAGCCAGCATATAGAACAGGGCTAGGTAGTGCACATTGTGGTTCACAGGCAGAATCAGAATATGTGGATACTTTTTGTAAATTCTACATGCTATATATGGGCTTCCATCACATATAAAAACAAAATCATTTCATTATTTAGAATATGTGGAGTTCTAATTAGTTGCCTGTTGCATTTGAGAGCCTGCAATTATTGTTTCTGTTTTAAAGCTTAATTTCTGATTAAATTTTGAAAATTTTATTTTTTAATAATTTTATTTAATCATTTAGAATTCGTAAAATAAATATTTATTATTTCAATTTATTTTTAAAAATATTTTTTGATGACACTTCTTACAATAGGATAATAGAAAAAGAATGATATTATAAATTGACTATAGTTATTAAAAGAAAATATTATGAATTAGCAAAATATTTTATCTTAGACTTAACAATTTAACCATTAGGTTTTATATATATATATATATACATTCCATAAAATATTTTGTATCTAAATATAACAAATTTTTTTATTAATTTCAAATTTAGCAATGGCGAATAGGATTGACAAAAAATAGAGTACTTGCCTAGCAAGTACTCAAACTCATATCTATTTAAAACATAATTATATAAACCTTTTTCATTCCTATTTATTAATTGAACTTCACTATCCGTAGACGTTTTAAATCCTATCAATATTATCTGCATTTCATCCGAACCTCTTAAAACCTGATTATTTTTTATAAATATGTTTTATAAGTAATGGTTAATATACGAGCTGAAAGTTTATTTATATATACAAATTTAAATAATAAAATGATTTCGCTTAATAGAGTCATTTAATGTATAAATACTAATGAAATTAAAATGTAAAATTTAAATTAATAAAACAACTTACCATAATAATGTTTAGAAAATATTGATCTATTTTGTTTTATTAACTTATTTTAAATCTTTATTATTTCCTATTTAAATATTTGATTAAATTAATAGAAGATGTCTATAATTCGCATAACATATGACTAATAGAAAGATAAATTCTACTTTTATATATACACATCAAATGGCATGTTCTAGATGCTCAATTGCCCATCCAACCCAATCCATAAGTTTATGACCACAACTAAACTTAAAGACAAAATAGTAATAATACATCAAAATTTTACGACCACTAACAAAATCGATAGTTTAGCAGCTATTGATGTTATTTAAAAAAAAGAATACTTTTTTTCTAATATTAACATCGTAACTGGTATAAAATAAAATTAATCAATTTTTATACAGTTTATTTGTTAATTTATATTTGTCATACTTAAATAAATAAAAATCTATTTGAAATTTGATAAAATCTTCATTTGAATTCTGAATTTATAATATATATACATTCTTTTTTCTTTCTGTTATTTATTCATTTCTTTTTCTCTTGTATTTTTTCAGCTCTAAAGTTTAAATGAATTTTACATTCTTTATACCAAATAAAGGTATTAGGAATTTACTTGTAATGAAATTAGTTGTTTATAGGATCTAAACTAAATACAATGTAATAGTATACTAATTTGTGTTTATGAGCAAATCCAAGTAAATTTCTCACAATTTTTAAATTAAAAGATACAGTTGTGACGAAAACATAGACATAGCCTAAGACAAAAACATGATCCAATAAGCATAGCATAAGCCCACACGAAGACAAGCTTAACAGACCCTAAAATAACCAATTGTCATAGGTCGAATGCATACGTTAGTCCTTGAACTTTTTAAAAATAGTCACTTAGGCCTCTTAAACTTGTATTTAATTATTATAGCCATCTAAACTAATTTTTTTAAATCACATACATCATATTTTTACCAACTTATACATATGTATGTATCCATGCAAATAAAAGCAAGTGAAAATAAATTAATATGACATAAATATTCAAGGCCGATCCATACGTGGCTCCTTAAACTTTTTGAGACTAATCATTTACCCGCTTAAACTTTTGTTTAGTCCTTATAGCTACTTGAACTAGTTTATTTGGATCACATAAATTTTATTTTATTGTTTCCGAGAACGTGTGTAAGACAAACACTTTGACATATAACTGATTTGTTCATGTGTTAAAAGAATATATTAAAAAATAAGCTAGAAAAATAAAATAATGCTTTCAGAATCCTAAATTCCTAAATTTAAACTATTCTTCTTATCTTTAATAAACTTACGCTTTCTTTATAATAATTATAAAGTTTTATTGTCATTTTGAATATATTTATTCTCCAAGTTATAATATTTCTTTAACCAATTTTATTAAACATGAACTATGTATCACATAATCATCCACGTTTAAATACATGTCAACCAAAGTTGATAACACAAAGAGATATAAGGATTTAGGATTCCAAAAGAACTAGTTCAGGTGACTATAAGAACCAAATAAAAATTCAAGTGGCTAAATGACTATTCTCAAAAAGTTAAAAGGGCCTCGTATGCATTAGGCAATTATTAAACCCTGGACTCAGGTACATCTAACATTATTTACTTGAAACTATCAACATGTGTGGCCTGTGTTTTTTCAAAGAAAAGTGAAATTAAATGCATATTACCCATTAATAATTGATATCTATGACTATTTTCTCAGTCAAGTATCATAATATGGTAATATTATTTTTTTATTTGTTTGTTTTTTTATTTTTCACATAAAATATGACAATTAATTTTTTTATTAATATTTTTATATGCAGATGGATCTACATTTAATAATGTGTTTGCATTTTGACTTTTTTCTCTTGTTAGGATTTGGTGAATATAAAATTTAATGATATCCAATTATCAATTGGCTAAATACATTGTTATATTCACTTGCTTATTCATTATGCTCCTTATATTGATTTTTTTTTATTCCTTTGTCATTATATTTTTTTTTTAATTCTTTTATCATTGTATTAATCTTATGTCTTTTTTCTTTTTTTATGTATTAGTTCATCTCAAAGCTTCTTAAATCATATTCGAAGCAGTTACACAATTCTAATTTAGAAGACTAGAAAATGGTTTGAAGTGAAAATAATTAATTTTATTTGAATTCTTTTGTGTGATTCTTCAATCTTTCTATATATTTGCATAATTATTTTTTTATTTTAAGATTTTTTTTATAGAATTGAAAAGGAAATATATATTTTGGAACCAAAAGTTGATTTGTATTACATTGTTGAGCTGATAGATGGCTACATGTGGGGTTTTCTTTATGCAATCTTGCTTTAAGAAGTTGAGTTAAGTTTTCTATTTATTTATTTTTTTTAATAAAATTCTGCACTCTTAAATTGTTAAAAATAAAAAATATTATTATTTACAATAATAAAATAGTTTTAATGTTAGAACTAAAATAGTGAATTTACTTTTATTTATTAAGAAAGAAAATATAAAATAAGTTTAACTTATTGAATAGATAGCAAGTTATTAGGTTGAAAAGTTAAATGAGATGAACAAATAAAATAGCAATGTCTAAAAGAGACAAAGAGAGAGTGTTATTAGCATTTCTCTAACGAAACAATTAAACTATTTTTCTTATTAGATTTTTTATGTGATTTGGTTGATTTTGAATCAAAATTGATAAATTGACATAATTGCATTTTATAGTAGTATATAGGATTTTTAGTTGATTTTTAAAGCATATCTAAAAGTTAAAGATAAAAATGAAAATCCAAAAAATGGTATATATTTCCAATAAAAACGAAGGAAGCATCATACTTTATATGAAAACGGTATTATTTTATAATAAAAATTAGTATGTGTCTTGAAAAATATTATGAATCATAAATATTATATTACAAATTATATTTATATCATTTTGAAGTTATTAAGAATCTAATTTATATTACATATATGTCATTAATATTTTAAGAGAATTAAAAAACAATCATAAAAATTTTTTAAAAAATTTATAGTAAAAGATATATATCTGGTATATGTTTGGTATCTTTAATTAAAATTGTAATTTATTAAACAAATTTTAACACGAGGAGTACAATATTGTTGTTCATTTAATAAGATGTAAAATGGTATGAAAACATAATTTAGTTAAATTTAGCTATATATATATTGCAAATTTAGAAAAAGAAAAGGTAAATTTTCAGAAAATGGTATAAGTTATATTTTTATTTTAGTATAGTTGTATATATATATATCAAATATTTACATATTTAAGGAAATAGAAAAAGTACCAGTAAATAGTATACGTTCAACAAAATATGGTATGTATTAAGTATATATTTAATATCCGTAAATTTTTAATACCATATAGATTGTAGATTTAAAAAAAAAAAATAAACAAGATGAACTTTCATAAAATAGAGTATAGATTACACTTAATTTAGAATATGTTGCATGTAGAACACATTGCAATGTCTAAGAAAATGATGTCTATTTTATGTATTTTGCTATCTGTTTTCTATATTTCTAGTATAAATTTCACATATAACCAATATATACTGCTATTTCTACATGTAAGGCATTCTAAGCAGTAATTCTTTTCTAAAAGAAATAAAATAAACAGTTATATAAGATAATATTTCTGAAGCATATATAAAGTATATGTATACCATTTACATTTTTTGATTTTTTCCTCATATTATTCAGACAATTTATCACAATTTATTTGCATGTTTAATAGCAAAGTAAAAATACACCATTATATTAAATATTACATTCTTAACTTGTGAATTGCTTTCTTATAGCCTTTTCTTTTTTTTAATAATTAGACTATAACCTACTTCACTTTGCTATGATTATGATGCTGGGGAAATGAGAAGTTGCAATTGGCTAAACTTATACTATGTTGAACAACTCTATTTATTAAATAAAATAAAAAGTAATTTAGTATATATTTCGTATATCTTGGCATCTATTCAATAATAATTGGCTCATGGCTTCTTTGTGTACTGGCCATGGTTGACTTACCAAAAGAGTCTTAAAGCATCGGTTCATGGTCTTCTCTATTACAACTATTTTGCATTTCACGTTCATTTATGAACACTGCAAATCTAAACTCACAAGCTTCAAATCTGTTGAAAACAGTAAGAAGAAAAGGGAGAAAGGGAAGTAGCCTGCACATGCAAAAAAGCCTGTGCAGGGTTACTCATCACACACACATAGAGAAGGGAGCAACCATCCCTGTGACAGGGAAAGGTCACTTCAACCTTCCATAAAGAATAAAGGGACATTGGATAGAGTTTACAAGGTAACCAACTGTATAGATTAGGCTACCGTTGCACACTTGTATATATATACTAAAACAATCAAATTGTAATATCAGAATTCTTCAATAATACAATATCTCTTCACAGATTACTCAAATTCAATATGGTATCAGAGCAGGTTTCAAACCTGTGAAGTATCAATCAAAGCAAACAAAAATCAATCAAATTTTCTCAGAATTCCTTTCGAAAATTCATCATGTCTCAAAATGATAACAGATTAACCAGTGTAATTTTGAAAGGTAATTAGAATTACTTCGAGTGGTCAAAATCTGTTTACATCAGCCTCAATGGCAAGAGGAAACTAGGGTTCATCATAGGGACCAAACCCAGACCCAAACTAGAAAGGCCAGAGGCCCTGACAAAAGAAGAAACGGAAAAGATAGAAGAATGGCAAACAACATACCACATAGTTATGTCAATGCTAACCAACACAATGGAGCCCCAAATATCCAGGCTATGCATGCTGTTAGAATCATCACAGGCTATTTGGACAAAAATGAAAAGGCTATACGGGCATCAACAAAACTTTGCACATATATTCAATCTCAAGCAAGAACTTGCACAAATCACACAAGGGACAAAGAGTGATTTAGAATATACCACAAAAGTCTTAACCCGATGGGAAGAACTTCAAAATTACCTTCTCCCGACAACTGACCCACAAGAAATTCAGAAGAGAGCAGAACAGGAGCTAGTATACACATACCTGGGAGGATTGGACTCAAGCTACAAGCCCTGGTTCAGCAGCAATCCAATAGGTCAGGTTCAGTATCACATTCTTCTTTGAAAATTGCTAATCACTGTCAAAATAAAAATAACTAGATCATTGATTCTGGAGCCACTGATCACATGTCTTAGAATCCAATGAATTTGTAAAATTTTACTCCCATTGCTGATTCCCAATATGTGACAGTTGCTAATGGAAACAAGGCCGCCATTTATGGCCAAGGCACTGCCAACTTACTTAATAAAAAAATACACAATGTTTTACTACTCCTTGAATTTAAATAAAATTTGCTATCTATTGGTAAAATCACTCGTGATTTAAATTGCAATGTCATATTCTCACCATCCACAGTGCAATTTCAAGACCGAATTACAGGGAAGACGATTGGTGGAGGACGACTAGAAAACGGGCTATATTATCTTAAAGACCCAACCAGCCAATGCCTCATGGCCACTCCACCTATTGGTCCAGGCATGTTGATGCATAGGCGGTTTGGGCACCCTTCTGATTTTTTCTTGAATAAACTTTTTCATTATAAATTAAACTCTAGTTGTTATGATGTGTGCAAATTTTCCAAACATACTCGTTTATCTTTTCCTTTATCTTCCACTGTTTCTACCAAACTTTTTGAACTAATTCACTCTGATGTTGGGGACCTGCCCTTGTTAAGTCTTATAATTATTACAGGTATTTTGTTATATTTATTGATAATTATTCTCGTACCACTTGGGATTTCTTACTCAAAGGGAAACATGAGGTATTCACTTGCTTTCAAGATTTTTTTCACTTTATTCAAAATCAGTACGATGCCAACATTAAAATTTTTCGATAAGATAATGTCACTGAATATATCAACAAACACTTTACTTACTTTTTTAAATAAAATGGTATTTTGCACCAAACTACGTGCATTAATACTCCTGAACAAAACGGGGTTTCTGAAAGAAAAAATCGGTATCTTCTTAAAGTCACCAGAACTTTACTTTTCCAAAGTCATGTTCCCAACTTATTTTGGTCTGATGCTATTCTTACTGCCACATATCTTATCAATCGATTGCCAAGTGTCACTTTACAAAACCTCAGTCCCTTAGAAATTCTAAAAGGACGAAAAATAAAATTAGGGCACATAAGAGTTTTTGGTTGTATTTGTTATGTTCATATCAAACAACTCCACAAGTTTAATAAAAGTTCGGTTAAAACCATATTTTTAGGATACTCTTCTCAAAAGAAGGGATATAAATGCTATGATCCTATTACTCACAAAACATATATTTCATGGGATGTTTCCTTTGTTGAAAATGACTCTTATTGTCCCTCTCCATCTCACACTCATGGGCCACAATTTCTTCAGGGGAGGAAGTGAAAGACTGGAAGATGAATCTGAATCCACTCAAGAAATTGTCTTGAGGCGATCCACTCGACAGACACGCCCCCTGCAAAACTCCGAGACTATGTGTCTTAGAAAGTATCGTACCCAATTCAATACTTCATTGCATATAATAAGTTCTCAAATCAATATCAGACATACCTAAGTAACATCACAACCCATACCGAACCTACACCCTTTTATAAAGCCAATACCAACCCAAAATGGTGTAAGGCCATGGAAGAAGAACTCCAAGCCCTAGAAAAAAAATAACACATGGGACATCATGCCTCTTCCTCTAACCAAAAAACTGTAAGGTGCAAATGGGTGTACAAAATAAAGTACAACTGTGATGGGACAGTTGAAAGGTACAAAGCTAGGCTAGTAGCCAAAGGATTCACCCAAACCTATAGGGTTGATTACCAAGAAACCTTTGCCCCTATTGCAAAAATGAACACCGTTCGAATTCTTTTATCTGTTGCCACTAATCTAGGATAGAACCTTTTTCAAATGGACGTGAAAAATACATTTCTTCAAGGTAACCTAGAAGAAGAAGTTTACATGACCCTTTCTCCAGGACATAAATCCACGTCAGACTATTCGCTGGTATGTAAACTAAAAAAGGCAATCTACGGATTGAAACAATCTCCAAAAGTGTGGCATGCCAAACTAAGCATCTTTCTCTTAAATATTAATTTCAGTAAAAGCACTTCAGATTCCTCTATGTTTGTCAAACATACACACACACATACTATTGTTGTCCTTGTATATGTTGATGACATCATAATAACAGGAAATGACGACCAAGAAATTAAAAAGGTCAAGCAAAGTCTAAATAGAGAATTCGACATCAAAGAACTAGGTCAACTGTCATACTTCCTTAGAATAGAAATGGCCAAATCAGACAAAGGGTTGTTCCTATCTTAGAGGAAGTATGTCCTCGACCTGCTAAAAGAGACTGGGAAACTGGAAGCAAAACCAGTCAACACTCTAATGGAAATCAATGTCAAACTTAATTTGGAATACGGTGAGCCTGTCTCTGACATCGGTCAATATCAACGCTTGGTAGGTAAATTAATCTACCTAACCGTTACAAGGCCTAATATTGCATATGCAGTAAGTATGGTAAGCCAATTCATGCACGCTCCCCGCACAAGTCACTCAGAAGCAATTTACAGGATAATTAGGTATCTCAAGGGCACCCCAGGTCAAGGAATCTGGATGAAGAAAAATAACACTAACACTATAGTTGGTTTCTCTGACGCAGATTGGGCACGAAGCTGTGATAGAAAATTAACTACAGGCTTTTGCACCTTCGCAGGGGGAAACTTGGTAACATGGAAGAGTAAAAAGCAAAGTGTTGTTGCAAGATCAAGTTAGAGGCTGAGTATCGGGCCATGGCTTCTACAGCTAGTGAGCTCACCTAGATCAAGCAAGTTCTCCAAGATTTAAAAATTGAATGCAATGAATCCATGAAGATGTACTGTGACAACCAGGAAGCGCGTCATATTGCATCCAATCCAGTGTTTCATGAACGTACCAAACACATTGAAGTGGATTGCCACTTCATTAGAGAAAAAGTTCAATCAAGCAAAATTGAAACACCATTTGTCAGAATTCATGACCAGTTAGCCGACGTATTCACGAAAGCTCTCAATAAAAATAGTCATCAAACCATTCTCAGCAAGATGGGTTCCATCAACCTCTACGAACCCAACTTAAGGGGGAGTGTTGAAAACAGTAAGAAGAAAAGGGAGAAAGGGAAGTAGCCTCAGACACTGCACAGGCAGAAAAGCCTATGCAGGGTTACTCATCACAGGCACATAGAGAATGGAGCAACCATCTCTATGACAAGGAAAGGTCACTTCAACCTTCCCTAAAGAAGAAAGGGATGTTGGACAGAGTTTACAAGGCAACCAACTGTATAGATTAGGTTACCGTTGCACACTTGTATATATATACTAGAACAATCAAATTGTAAGCTCTATCTCTTCACAGATTAATCAAATTCAACAAAATCGAATCCATTTCAACCCAAGACATCACAAACTTCAAACCATATCAATGGTAACAAATATGGAAAATATTATTAATAAAAATAATTAATAAAAAATGAATAGAAGATATCCAAAAATAGGAATAAAGAAATTTGGTAATTCTCATCATCGTTATCAACCCCCTTATCCTAGTCATTGTTATAACTCAAGAGTAGCAATTAAGATTTCAGAATAGTAAAATTTAGTTTATCATCATCTTCCTCAACTTAAATTTGTTTCTCCTAATCTCCAGCAAGTAAAACATACACTGTTGCTGCGTTTTCTTCTCCTTTCTCTTGCTTATTTTCCTAATGGCGAGCAATACTTCTCCTTCAACACACCAGAGGTTCCAAATGTGCTACAAAGAGTATATAAAATTGATTCCATAATATTCTTTTTTAGAAGCCAAATAACAAGAACTGAAAAAAAAATAGAAGAGGGAGAAGAGAGATTGTGAGAAAAGAAGAAGAAATAACTATTGAACAGGGTTCTAAGGTCAGCCCGTGACCCCTGAATGCCGAAGGCATTCTTGGGGTGATGTCGTAGTTCCTACGGGATGGAAATGATGGGGTCGGTTTATGAATTTTCTTTCCTTTTGGGCATTTTGCTAAAAGATTGAAAGAAAATAGTGCATCAAGCTGTTCGTTAGGGCCAACTTAATCTTCTTTCCCAGGGATTCCAGATGAGGGAACCCTAGGAGAGCCGTCGACTCCAACTATCGTCCATGTACGATCCATACTAGATATGACCAACTGCTCATCTTACCTCCTCTATATTCTTGGCAGCTCATTTTTGTCTCAGTAGAGTCTTTCAGTGACATGTTTTGGTCCTCAGAACACGTACAAAACAAAGAGAAATAGATTAGAAAAAAAGGTAAAAAAAATTAAAATTTAAGTATAGAAATCAAAACAATTTAAAAAAAAGGCTAAATGTTTGAAAAATAACTATAAAAAAGGCTGGTAATGAGCGTAATTTAGGTGAAAGCAAAAAGAAATTGCCACATAATGGCACCAAGATGTTTAGAACAAGATGTCTGCAGCATAATTCCATTTAATTTCTTTTTCAAATGGTAAATGTATCTCAAGCTAATTTGCACATATTAATTGAAATTATATTGACTGATTCGATTTGAAGAGCATATTCTGCCACATTACATAGGTACAATAATAGAATATTCAAATAAATAAAATGGAAGAGATATAATTGACTTTTGATGAAGACAATATTATATCTTCCTTACGTTGACTATAGAGAATAAAAAACTCTTAATCAATCATTGCAGGAGATATATATAACATATCCAAGATCTAACTCTCAAGTCCAACAATTATTATTATTATTATTATTTTCTGCTGCTTCTTGCCATGATGAACAGCTTGATTAGGAATTTGAGCCTTTACTCTTCAATCTTTTGGTGTAATTCTATCAGATTCTGAGATAAGACATTCATTTTCCCATCCATCTTCTAAACTGTCTGAATGTTTTTGTGGCTGAGGTCTCTTGTAATATATTGCATACAGAATCATTTGGGCTGTTCCAAGACCAAATCCTGTCCCATTTGGTAGCTAAAAAAGATCCATCCAGATTTCCAATGGCAATGTATTAGTACTCGGTACTACTAAATAGCAATACGTATCATTGAAATAACAGAGATATAGCAAATGAAGATCAGAAAGATGGATTAGTTGAAATAAAGGTATACAATTTGCCATGAAAACTTATTGGCTAGTCTAGATGTATGTTATCACCTATACATCAAACCTATAAATAATCGGTACATACTTATTAGTTTTAGATAATTAAATGTGTCAATTATTCTATGTGAAAACATAATACTCCTACATGCATAGTACTCTTCTACATGTTAAGTGTATATATCTCATATAGGGAAGAGTTACCCATTTGCTTTTAACCTAAAAGAAAATGTATAACTTGTTGAGAACTTACCCCAATGAACCAATCTTTGGCAAGAATAGCATAGAGAGTCCAAACTCCACCATTTATGAAAAGGAAAAATGAGAGGAGGAACGGCATGAATTCAACACTCTTAGTTGTTATCACTGTTTTCTGTACATTACAATGAATTGGTATTAATTGGTAAAGGTTCTTCGTTACTTACTTTAGAACACACTCTTACAATGAAAATGAAAACAAAACTCATGATACTTGAAACACATTTATTAATAGTGCCAACTGAATTCAGGGTTAATCAATAAATTTTGTTATAATCTCACTATATGTTCTTTAATTTTAATTTTAAATTAAAAATATAATTTTTTTTAATGAGCTGTTTCTTTTATAAAAAGACTAACTTTTTTTTTAAAACGTATCAAATACCAGAAGAGAATTTTCTTTATGATTTTCATATTACAACCACCGAAGAGAAATTAGGTTATTTTTCTGAAAACAAATGGAGCCTTTGTTTTTGAAAATATGAATTGTAGGAAAAAGAAAAACTGTACTATTATACTAATATGACAATAATGTTGTAGTTACTGTTATTGGTTCCAACATTTTGGAAAATGAGAATTATGAAATTACAAAACTTGGTCTAAGTTGTAGGAATGTTTTAACTTATTACCATGGCTGAAAGAGGTGAACCATATGCAGCCATACTGAAGAAAACACAGAAGAATCCAGCAACATCAATTTGTGCTTCTCTTTTTAAGAACAACTGAGTAATTATGACTACTGCTGCTGGAAATCCCACATCCAAAACCCCAGCTAATATGGCAGTAATAAACTATTATATATGCAACACACATAAAAACAGATTATTAGTGACTATAACCAATAACTTAATTAATTATCCTCCTCCTTTAAATTCTTAAAATGAAATACTTACTTTCATTCTTGGAGGTGCAAAGAGTAGAAACAGTAGCACAAAAATAATCTCACAAACAGCACCAAACCCATTAACAGTGGCAACAAGGATACTATTAGGCTTCAGGATCCCATAGTAGACCCAACAATATGCATTTATTAACTTGCAAATATAAGGCATGCTTTCAAATTCCTCTGTTGATTTATTCACCACAATTCTCCAGAAAGTCTTTCTGCAACAACACCCTCAAATTGTTTTGCTCATTTCTTGATAAAAATGAAAAGCATAAATATATTAACTTTGACAATGGAAATGAACTTGTTTGTACTTACACAGGAGCAAGGTAGACAAGTCCTGTAGTGATGTTGCCTGATGAGAACATACAAGAACATAGAGAAGTTGAAGAAATATTTTAAATCAATTATTTCTTGATTGCATGAATAATATTATGCAGTTGGAAAAAAAAAAAAGGAAGAAGGAAAGTCTTTTATATTTACCTAGCACACCAAGAGTGAGAATTATGTCACTCTTGGAGAAAGAAAATAAGGTGGCCATGTAAAGAAGATGATAGATAGCTTTCAGTGGTAAAGAAGTGTGAAGAGAGGTACCCTTCTTGGTTTGAATTTAAGTGTTTGATAATAAACTTTTTTCTTTTCATGAAAGATTGACTTGTTGACCAGCTTCAGTAGATTCACAAACCATGAACAAATTAATTTCAGACAATCATTAAACACAAGAATTTAGTTTGGTAGACATGCATTTAGTGCTAATGTTTTTTTTTTTTTAAATCTCAAACAATTATTTAAAAAATATAAATATATTATTTTAAGCTGCTACATTCTTATGTATACATACATATATACATAAGAATAGGTCTTCAGATATTTTGTTAAGGTCAATTCATGTTTATTTTAATTTTGTCATTTTGTACTTTAACTTTTCTGTTTCTGTTTCATTCACAGCAATCAATTAAGTGGGTTTGTTGTAGTTGTAGTGGGATTTAAGTGTTTATCTTAATAAAGTGTCATAAAAATATTAAAGATAAACTTTTTTTGGAAGAAAAAAGTATACTTATTTCAAATACATTAAAGAATTTAAAATATATCAAGATTTCATTTAAGTTATAATTAATATTTAATTTCAGAAATGATTTTATAAAGTATACAAATTCAGTATCAAACAAAAGCTAATAGCTAACTAGGAACAATTTAATTCAACAGTGTCATTTAAAGTCATATTCTTCCACATGATTACCTAATTTCATGTCTCCATGCTGCCTTTATTTATTTTATTGCCCATTTTCTAATTATGAATGATGGGTTCTATTATATATTAATTATTATGAGGTGAAAACTTTACTTTAAAAAAGAAAAAGAACATTTACTGCATATTTTGTTTGCCTTTGTATAGTTTCTGCCAGTGTCATTTTCATAACAAGCCTTGGGCATCCAATTGTCTGTCCAGCTCTTCCAATTTTTTCTTTTTGTCGTGGTTTATTTATAAAATAAGATCATTTTTCAAAATAAATTCAGCCGGTTAAAAAAAATTGCAAAGGAAAAGAAGAAAAATATCCTGATTAAACGTACAAACAACCTGTCATGAAATGGGACAATTTATCAGCTACCAGTCAAATATTGAAGTCTGCTAAGATTTCAATCGACCATGCATCCATCACAACGAGGCATCTATCAATTCATATGTGAGATTTGATGGTGATTACAGTATTTATTATCAGATTGAGATCCTTTTATATTCAAATTGAACATAATAGTTTATGTTTACAATTTAGATCTATAATTTTAAATGATCTTTGATGTTCAATTTAAGAAAATGACTAAAAGTAAGGTTGATCTTTATAGAGTTTGATTTTTATAGTGTTTATAGTAATATGATTATATTAAAATTGATTCAATTAAGTGTATACGAAAAGAAAGTTAATTATAGAGCTATTTTCTTTATAGAAAATTATGAATTTTCATTTTATTAAAAAATATAAGTACAACTTGATCAATATTTAAAAATAAAAATAAATACAATCAAGAATAAAACCAGTCCTCAAGAATAAATAGCTATTTTCTCCAACCTGGTGAGATGTTCCAGCAGATCCTATGAGCTTGGAGGATTGGTTTACATCCAGTGGGATGCAATTTGGAAAGCATTTATTGACCTTAAAAGCTTGGAGAATTCTTTTATCCCCCTTAGGTGTACGTGAATTCAGAATTTATTTTAACAGATTTTTATTATCTTTGACCTATATGAACACTTTTTAGGGTTACAATCTTCATCCTTTGACCTAGATCCTATTTTGAAGCCACCAAAACATAGAAAGAGCCTAAAATTGAAGATATAAACTCTCAACAATATTAGATTAAAGATTAAAATCCAACATTATTGTTTTATCTTATCAAGTGCAGCAGTAAAAGAAAACATTTCTTTTGTTATAGCTTCAATTCTTTTCATAATAATTCTATAATTATAATTAATAGTAACCATTATTTTAGTCAATATTACACACAAACATGACAAATATTAAAAACTTATTTTTTTTTCCTTTATAAGCCAATCCATTATTTTATTTGCTTTTTACATTTCATTTATATGAGTTAGGAAATTCAAAGCAAATACGTCATTTTTAATTTCTAAATTTCATTAAGTTATATGTTAATGAATTAAATAGGTTAAAATAATAATTTTTTAAAATTTTGTACACAATCCATTTTTAAAAAAATAATAAGGAAGAGCTTCATTAGGGGCTTTAAGTAATTTCTTTTTTATCCGTAATTTATATATTTAGGAGAGTATATTTAATAAAGACTTTTAAATTTTGTAGACTTTTTTAAATAAATTACTTTTAAAAAGTTCCTAAATTTTTAATGGTTTTTACAGAGTAGATAATTTTTTGAATGGCTTTCATAGACTTTAACTTTTATAGACATTGATAGATTTTTATTAATTTTTACATATTATTATTTATCTGTTATTTAATCATTTAAAAATGAATTTAATCATTTTATTTTTATTTTTTTTATTTTTTTACGTTTACTTTAAATATTATTTCACATAATGTTATATGCAACATCATACACAAGTAACAAATTTCTGTTGTATTAAATTCATACCCTTTTTAAAAAAAATTATCTCACAATATGGACACTATTTTTTTGTTAATAGAATAATTCTTTAAAAAGAAATTATCATATTACAATTTGTCTCCAATTAAGCTACTAAATTCATGACATACTCGTTGATGTAGATCCAATAAAAATAGTTAAAGCTTTTGAATTGTATGAGATTTCCGACAAGTCATCTACTTAAAAGGACCCTCCCTGCAGTGTGCCTCCTTGAATTATTCGGTCAATTTCATATAGGGCAAGATTATCTGAAAGAAATCAATTTGACTTTTTTAAAAAAATCAATGCAATGCTAATATCAAATGTCTTAGTAGAATATTTAATTATAAAAGAAAATATGGATGTACAAAATCGATGAAGGATAAATGCAAGAAAATATCAAGCCTAAGGTTGACCGAATCTTGCATGATCATTTGAGTTTATTTTTAGACTTATTTAAACCATGACACCGTTTCAGCTTGAAAATGAAGGGGCCAAACGAATTTCCTTGAAGAGGAAACCAAAAGAAGGTGCTCAATATGTGTGGCTTAACTTAAAAGTGCACCAACTTTAAAGAAAAAACAATAAGGCAGCCGCATATATTATTATTTAGGAATAAATCTTGATTGATTTAGTTATATTTTTCTTAATTAGGATTGATTAAATTAATTAGACTTCTTATATTATTATTTTGAAAGTCTTTTATTATTTCCTTTTAGAATAGATTTTTTATTATTTTCTAATTAAGCATAGTTCCTTATTTTATTTATTAAGGAAACTTCTATTTAGCATATTCTTTAGCTAATTCCTATTTAATTTTTTTCATTTATACAAATAGAAAATTAGGGTAATGTCTTCATAAATTTAAATCATATGTAGCCGAATGGCACAAGTTAATAAATATTTTGAGTTTAAATATTATTGTGATATTTATTCTTATTTGATTCTTTGGAAGAACTTCGAACTTATCAAGAACTTGTTCTTATGGTGTTCAAACAAAGACTTAAACTCACCTTCTATCTTATACCAAGGTTCGAGATACAAGTTATCTTTGGGTTAAGGTTCATCAAAAATTAGATTTAGCTTTCTTGGGAAAGCATATTCTAATTTCACATGTTAAGTTTTGTCACAAGTTGCCAAGGTTCATATCACTCGTTATATTTTGTTTATTACTTATTTGATAAATACTTTAAATTAATAATATTCACGCTTACTAATTATTTGATAAATACTTAAATGACAATTACACTTACCAGCAGAAAAAATTGCTCAAATAATCTTTCTAATAAAATCTAGAAATCTATATATGGTGGGGTTGTTTACTCAAAACAATTTATTAAATGCTTCATTTGAAATTTCTATTTTTATGTGGATCCTTTTAAAATTAAATTAAAAATTTCTAATTAATTTTTTTATATGTATAAGTACAATAAAATATTATTAGAAAATAATATTTAACTTCTAAAGTTTAAGTTAATTTCTTATACATTTTAATATGGAGAATATAATAAAGAGAAATGAAGACTATAATGAAGGAGAATTTTAAAAGAAAAAAGATAAATTTAAAAAAAAAAAAGTCTATTGAAATCTTGAAAAAAATGAAAGAGAAATCTTGAAAATAAAAAATTCATAACAATACATTAAAAGTCATTAAAAGTATATAAAAGCTTATGTCTATAAAAGTTAATAACTTTTTGTATACTAGCTTACTTTTAAAAATTTTATAAAAATTGTAATAAAAATTTTCTAACTTTTATAGATTAAAATTTTTTAAAAGTCTATATTAAATATTTATATAGAATTTTTTCAAAGTTATTATTGAATACATCCTGACTTTTAAACTCCATCAAAGTCTTGATTGAATACACTCTCCTTAAATTATTATTATTATTTTTTTTGGTACTAGAATTATATAGTAACATGCTTTTTCCAAACATGAATTATGAGGAGTAATTATAAATATTACTAATTGCTACCTGAGCTTTACATAATTCAATCCATATTATGGCTAATTTCAATATCCATTTAATTGCTTGCCCATATTTGCCTAATCTTAAGATTGTTTAAGGCTAGAATTTGTGGCAAATGTGATGATTCAGACGATGGAATTAAGAAAAGAAAAATCTCATTTAGGTTATTTACCCTTTGATCTTTTTCTTTTTTTGGTTTAATTTCCTTTTGAAATAATAGTAATCTCAGGTTTGAGATTTGGGATATGAAATGCTATCAATGGCTTTTGGCACCTTCCTGTTCTTTTTGATTGTTGGGTTTGACATATAGGTTTACCTACTGAAGTTCTGGGGACGACAGTTCCCTATTGTTTTTATTTATTTATTTATTTATTTATATATACTATATGGATCTAAAATAAAATTGAAACGCAAAAAAAAAAAAAAAAAATTACAAAAAGTTGAAAAGCTAGGAGAGGCTGCAGCCACTCCTAACCCCTTCGATTCCGCCATTGGTCTTTTTAACCTAATTTTACAGGGAGATTTTTTTTATTTATTTATTTAAGAAACTATTAATATCATCAGCAAGAGAGAAGACAAAACTAATATTTAAAAAAATATATATATTATCTAAATATTGCCTCGTTGAAATATTTTTCTAAAAGATGCAATCACAAAATTAAGGAGAAAACAAAATAATTCACTCAGACTAATTAAAGCCTGAAATAACATGGTCATAAAAACTAATCAAGACAATCATCCTTAATGAATATCATCTATTGAAAAAGATTAAATTAAGAAAATAAACAATATAAACAAAATAAAAATAATTAAAATATAATATACTATTTTATAAAAAATAATTATTTAGTTAGTAAGTTGTTAGCATAACTAATTTAATTCTAGTGATAACAAAACTTTAGGTTTAATTGTCAAATGTGCATAGACTTATTATTGAAGTGTGGTTGCAAATTAATAAAGTCATTATCTTGAAGCAATCATAAAGAAAGAAGATTAATTAAAGGCTTCAAGGAATATAAGATAACTCATCTAAAAGCAAACACTGAGAATCAGTAGACCAAATATTAAAAGATATATACAAAAATAGAAAAATCATTTTTAGTGAGTTAGAGTTATATCCTTAGTAGTTAGTGCTCATAACATTCTTTGGTTGTTTTTTTAAAAGATAACCGTTTTTTAAAAAGAAACTCATTTATTGTTTTGTAAAATAGAAAAAAAAAGTGTAAAATTAAGAGATTATGTTATGTAATTTACTACTGAAATTTTATAAGGTCGGTAGATAAAGGTCTCATCTTCATAAAGCTTAGAAAGATATTTAAATTTTACGTTTTAAGCTTAAAGGCGAAAAGAATAGACATTGTTAATATTGTATAATTTTAAAAGATAAAATTGAGCTGAAAATGATAACAGATAATTAACTGTAAAATATAAAATTTCATCGATCAGAAAAATGTAATTGCCTATAAAAAGAATAGCAAGATATATTATTTTATTTTTAGAAGTGAGTAATTAAAAAAAATTATTTAGTGTAAATACATGTATGACATTTTTTTATCTATGCATGTTAATATCTACTATTTCAGGGATTGTTGAATCATGGCCTCTCACAACTAATTCATATTTTATTAGTTAAATGCATATTTAGGCATTTGAACTTTGTCTATTTAGTCATCTTAAAAGCTTAGCTTTTGATATAATTTAATAGACACCTCAATTTATTTTTTGTGATATTTAAACGTTTTTTGACATGTGATTTTATTCAATACATTCACGTGTACTACTCATAAGTGTTTAAATGTTATTAGAAAATAAAATTCAGGTGTTTGTTAAATTAAATTAAAAATTAAAAATGTTTATGATATTATAAAAATATAATTCAATAGTTTGATAAGTTAAATTAAAAATTAAAGTATTAAAATGACTAAATAATCAAAATTCAGATATTTAAATATCATTGTCAACTATAGGTTATTAACTATGCATACATTAGTTATATACTCATAACCATAAATTTTTGTGCATTATTTAAATTCACTTAGGAATTTGAACTATCAAAATCATGGATTATACCATCTTCAATCTTACGTGCCATTAAATATTTTATTCAAACCACTCCTCCAAATCATACAAATAACAATTTACAAGATTGTTATCAATGAATTATTAATTCTAGTATCAACAGCAATAAGTTTTTTAATATATAAAGAAAATTAGGATTAGAATGTAATTTAAAACACGAGTTTGAAAAATATTCTTTCTTTATAAAAAGGACCAAATATAAAGACAAAATTATATGTAGAATATTGACTCACATGGCAGAGCTAATTGAGTACGAGTAATTAAATAAATATTTAGTATAAATACTCTCGAGTAAGAGGAGGGACTAATAGTAACTATGCATCATAAGCCAATTAGTCATACCTGAGAAAGACAAGGTTGACCAAGTTCACATTCCACTACAACTAGGAGTTTTAGAGAATGTGTCATGATCGGACTCTAGTTAAGAAGTCCGATCCAATCTAGGACTCTGATAACAGTCAAGAGAACAAATCCTAATATAATTAGGATGACCTACAGCTCCGGAGTTCTTTTCCTAAATTGACAGGTACATGCAATTTACACACTCATTATATTATAAGCCACTTTTTGACAAATTACTGACTTAGCCATCGGAGTGAGTGGTCGGACAATTCCGTCTGGTATTTTCTAACCTTTGTTTTAGGTACTCCGGAGCTTAGGTCAGACTTGAAGATCTTGTTGATAGCTTAACTCTTTGGACCAAGTTATCAAATGGCGTCTTCTATAGGAAAAAGATTAAAAGACTTTTTCTATAAAATAAATCACAAGCTCATGACGAGAAATAAGGATATTGATGTTCTTCACCCACGAGTTCATCCAATATTAAAAAGTAAGTACTACACTTATCTCACCTATTTATCTTTGGCAATTAGCTCCAACAGAAATCATAATACAATACAATAAAGAGGACCAAAACAAGAAAGATGAACAAATAAGAAAATAGAGGATTTGAAGATGATAATAGTAATAAAATAATGTTAAAGATTGATTTCAAAAGCTCACGAGAAAGCCCTAAAGCACATAAAATAATCGATCTCCAAAGCAGCACCAAGGCACATAATAAAGTGTCGATCTCTAAAGTTCATGAGAGAGCACCAAGGCGCATAAAAAGTGTGGGTCTTAAGCTCACCACAAGTGTTGATTTGAAAATAACCGATCTAAGTACATGAGTTCATTGGAGAACAATAGTACATAAGTTCAGTGGAGAGCAACAATACATGAGCTCTATAGAGAGCAACCTTACATGAGCTCAGTGGAGAGTAATAATGCAAGAGCTCATTGGAAAGCAACAATGCAATGAGTTCAATGAAGAGTAACAATACAAGAGCTCATTGGAAATCAAAAGTACATGAGCTCATTGGAGAGCAATAATATATGAGCTCAATAGAATGCAAAAGTACATGAACTCATGAGAGAGCAACAATACATGAGCTCATTGGAGAGCGACAATACATAAGCTCAATGGAGAACAACAATGTTTGAGCTCAATGGAGAGCAAAAGTACACAAGCTTATCAAAGAGTAGAAGACTAGTTCATCCAAATATGTAAACAAGCTCCAAGAATTACATAACACTAGTTCATCCAAAGTGATCAACGAATTCTAAGGAGAGCATCTTGATGAACAACATTCTTTCGAGCTTGCTGACCAATCTCCTTAATATCAAGATCATTCAAGAAGTTATCAATTACTGAGCATAAATATTCTCACTAGAGGGTGGGGCTACGATAACTGATTAAAATATAGTCGAGCATGAAAAATAGGTTGACTATGAAAGAATAGGCTGACCATGAAAAAAGAGGTCGAGCATGAAGAATAAGCTGACTATGGAAGAATAGGCCAACCATTAAAGAATAGATTGAGCATGAAAAGTAATTCAACCATGAAATAATAGGACGAGTATATAAGAGTAGTTCAACTATAAAATAATAGATTGAGCATGAAAGAGTAGGCCAAGCATGAAAGAGTAGGCCGAGTAGACAAGAGTAAACCGAGCATCCAATGATAACTGAGCATTGCATGTTCAGTTGTCACAACTAAGAAACACAGAGTTGATTAAGTTCAAATCCGAGTACAATAAGAAGTCTTGAAAATCAAGTCATAATCGGACTTTAGTTAAGAAATCCAACCCGACCTAAGATTATGTTATATGACCAAAAAGATTGGTCCTAATAGGATTGAGAAACTTTACATTCATAAAGTCCTAGTCCTTATAGGACTAGGAGACCGTCAGTCTCTATATAAGAGATTGTGACATAACATGCCAAGTACATTTATTCTTCTATAATCAATATATACTTGTCTTCCTAATACCATTACTAGCTTAGCCATCGGAGTGAGTGGCTGGAAAACCCCATCTAGTGTTTTTCTAACCTTTGTTTCAGGTACTCCGGAGCTCAAGTCGTACTTGATAATCTTGTTGATAGCTTACTTTTTTAGAGCAAGTTATCAATTGTGATCTGCAGAAAGATAATGAAAAATAAATTCCCTAAATTGATTAATTAAAAAGAGCTGTGTAATAGGAGAAGGAGAAGGAGAAGATAGAGGTGTAATAGATCTACACCTACTAGCACCTCATTTTCTACATGCCATATGGATATTCAATCTACAAGCATTACAATTACAAAACTGAATATAAAGAGTCGCAAAATATATATCATGACCAACATTAAGAATTACATGAAAATCAATTGTAACAATTATTGTCTTATAAAGTTTTATACAACTAAATTTAAATAATACTAAACAAATATATGTAAATATTAATCTTTATCACTAGCTTCATCTTTATCTTCTTTTCCGATCGGTTCATGTAAAACTTCATCTTCGTCATCAACTAAATTAATAAATTCTCCCTCAGCAGCATTCAATTGCACAAATTTATCGACAACTATAGATGTTTCATTGATCTACAAATTGACCGGTTCATCTTCTTGAAATGCCAAATTAGTTGTTGTTGGTAATGCAATATCAATAGAAACATCCACAGCTAGAGTAATCACAGATTCATCGATGATTGTATTGATCTACAAATTGACCAACTTATCTTCTTAAAATGTCGTATTAGCTATTGCTAGTAACTCAATATCAGTAGGAACATCCACAGTCGGCCTCGCTTTGATTCTTTTACAAAACTACACAAGTCAAATTCATCTCTTTTCAAGCTAGGATAAGAAATATAAAGTTAGGATAAGGGACGAAAAACGTAAGAGAGTGGTGCAAATTCTTTTTTCCTTTCCTTCCTCAAAATCAACCTCGGTTTGCATGCATTGCTCCTTGTTTTCCCTTCGTAATTCTTTTTTCTCTCAAACCAATGGGTGCATAAACATTAGGTTTTAGGCTTCTTTTATTTTTACTCTTCAGTTAATATGTATTTGTAGCAAATGTACAAGGAGCTTCTATGGAATGACAAATTTTCTATGGAAGGACAACTTTTATGCTACTTATAAAACAAAGTGGTAAACGGTAACCTTTACATTGAAATTGGAAGAAGAAAGACAATATGTCTTATCCATTTTGCCCATATTGGAAGCTACTGTATTAATATAGTTACAAGTAGGAAAAATTATTAAAATACCTTTGTTTTTTTAATTTTTTTATTAAATTTACGGATTTTTTTTATTTTATTGTATTAAAATATAAAAAATACAGTTTCTTAACTTTTTTTTTAAAAGTACAGTTTTTATTGTTTGTTGGTTTTTCCCCGGTTGTTTTTTGGTAAAACAACTGCAAAACAGAGGAAAAATAACCATATGTAAATTTAAATAAAAAGTTAAAAAAATGCAATATGTTTTTTCAAAAAATATTTTCAAAGTGAAAATGATATTTTTATTGATTTTAGGATATTTTTAAAAAATTCTTTTATAAGTATTAGTATAATTTTGGCCCTTATACGTATGAAGACCCAATGAATACCCAAGCAAGTACAAGTATTAGTATAATTTTCAGCCTTTATAGGTCCGAAGGCGCAATGAATACCTAAGCAATTTTATAATGGCTTGCTATTTCACTATTCATGTAGCCGCCGCGACATGTGTCTCTTTCCAATAATTAATTCCTAGATTTCTTTGACTCAAATTATTAAATGCAGTTCATTATCCAAAATAAATAATAACACAATAAGCAGATATTAAGACTATTAACAGAACTTGCGATCGAAATTACCACCTTTAATTGTATGAACGCATGGTTACGTAAGACACAACACATAAAGATGGACTTACCAGTAAGGAAGTGAAAGGTTTACTCCATGAGTAGAAGGAATCTTAGATGGCCATGGATCCCAAATTCAATCAATTTCTTTCAATCTTTTAGGTGGTGGTTCCTCCTCGAAGTTGCTTCTTCCAAGAGATTCTGAAACATCATTGCTGAAGTTCTCAATACAGCTTCGCTTAACTAAGGCACCCACAACTTCTGAATTATCAGAATCTTGGTGACGAACTTCGAGATTCTCATTTCTAGAGCTACAGATTTGATCCATTTTCTGATTGAACACTAAAACATCTTGCTGATATACTAGACGAACCCCAAACTTCTTTACATAAAGGCCAACACCATGTGCTTTGAACATAACCTCAGCATGACTAGATGTCTTGGCTACACCTTGACAATCAATACCCAGGAATTCATAGCGGGACAAAAAGAATAGCCATACCTGATCTGAACCAACCAGCTCCATCTCTGCAAAACTGTAGTCAAGCTCATGGCACCAAGTATGGCCCTTGATTTTAATAAAACAGGTGAGATCCATATCAATGAAGTTTAAGGCTGGTTCCTGATAGATTACATAAACAGCACATAAAGCAAATCCCATCCACTTACTGTCACACCAGACTGGTGGTAGTTCTATACTTATCGAACAGTCTCCTAAACTCTGATGACTTAACCAATCTGGAATTTCACTTCCTGGAATAATAATGTCAAATCCAGGTTTTGGATTAGATAGTCCCTGTGCCATAAGATGACCTTGATGTTTAGCTAGGAGAGATGGTAAAACAATTGCTAGTAGCATCATCAAATATGAAAAGCAACAAAATCAGAAATTGAAAAAGAAAACAAACAAAAACTCCCATTTTGTCAGGTTTCATTTGTATCTCTGACTATTATAAAGACTGTTCATGGTCTCTTTTTTTTATTTTTCATAAAAAAAAAGAGGCACGTGCATAAGTTGGGCTAGAATCCAACTGAGATGAGCTGAACATGAGCTAGTCTGTGTTGGACTTGTTTATTATAGAGTTTTAATCCAACAAAATCTGTAATATTTATTCATTATTAAAAAATTTAAACAAGTTTAAATTATAGATTAAACTATTAATAAATTCATAAAGAAATTTACTTATTATAAAAATTATAACATATTAAATAAAATTTATAATTTTATTTTAATAAATAATCTGAATAGATATCTTTATTTGTATAAAAAATAAAAGTTTAAAAGTGATAAAATAAGTATTAAATTATTTATAGTATATTTTTACGAGCTAATTCTTGAATCTAGTCAATTGAGCTTTGTCTACTTTAAGTTTGACTCTTTAGTAAATTAAACCTCTCTAAACAAGTTTAAATAAAATTTTTACCGAGCTGAGATCCGAATAGTTCGTAAAAGACTTAGATTTGTGCAAAGCGCATCCATACATCGCAACTCTAATAAGTGGAAGAGAGAAACCTGTAGGTAGTTTCTCAGCATCATAAATCCAATGTTGTTGCAGCCTTGATTCTCAACCAACTTAAAGCAATTGGTAAAATTGAATCGTGGAGATTGCAAACCAGATAAGTCTAAAGTTTCGGGTAATGTTTCCAGTGCAGAACATGCCTGTGCACTTAACAACTTCACACTGGAAGGGACTGCCTGCATGGATTGAAGGTTTCTGCAGTTGTCTAAATATAGATGCTCAAGCTTGCTAAGGCGACAGACACTTGCCGGTAGACTGATGAAGTTGTTACCACTCAGACAAAATTCTTTCAATGATGACAGGCAACTCAAATCAGTGGGGATTGTCTCTTCCTGTAGATTGCAGTTACCTAGATCTAACACCATTAGAGAGTACAGGTCCATTGCATTTGAACCTTTTCCTGGTAACAAAGACAAGTGAGGGTTCCAAATTGCTGGTGGTTGTTCGCTACATCCACGAAGAGATAATATCTTAAGGTTCTTGAAATGGGAGAAGGAAGAAAATGGCTGTTTTACTGTAGTTCCGCTTACATCAAGCTCCTCCAAGGATTTTATATCTCCCAGTTCCTCCAACATGTAGTCAAGAATTGAACAACCAGATAGATTAACAATTTTAAGTGCCTTTAAACCATATATACTCTCTGGAAGAATTGAAAGCTTTTTGCAGTCTTTCAAGTTCAGTAAAGCAAGTCTTTCGAGAATCCCAATTGATTGATCAATCTCTTGCAATTCCAAACATCCTTCAAGAACCAGCTTTTCAAGACTTGGCACCCCTCTAAAATCTGGTGTCTTGACAAGATTTTTGGAGTGACTGAGTTTCATAATTTTCAACTTGTTAAATTGCTGCTGACAATGATGATCAAACATGCACCAAACAATATGGAAAATAAAAATTAGCTATAGTGGACTCCATTCTTTAAGGAAGAAAAACAAGAAAGGTAATAAGTGATATTCATACCTTTGTGCCCTCCCAAATTTGTTCAACTTGACTGTAGGACATATTAAGTTCAAGCAGTTCATTTGATTGGAAAGTACATGGTAGATTCCTGAACGGATATCCATACCATTTGAGATACCGCAACTCATTAGAAAGATATTCAAGGCTCTGGCTGAAGTACACATTACGAAACTTTAATAATCTGATTTTTTTCAGTTTCCTGAAAGCTTGAGCTTCCAATTGTATCTCTTCTGCTTCTGGCAAGTCTAAGACCATGCCTTCAACATCTGCTGTTCCCTATACAATTAGGCAATCAAGTATAAAATATCATTATACGGAAGAAAAGAAACAGATTTTTCATCAGGTGTCTTACAGTATTTTTTGTCAAGACATGAGAAATGTCCTTGTACAGCCATAGTCTACTACGTCTTCCTGGCTCTTCTGGGGACTCTTGCTGAACGAGTTTCCAACCCATTTCTTGCAGCAAGTCATGCATCCACAATCTTTCACCAACAATAGTAATCAGAGATTTTTCAATGAGAACTCTTATTCCAATATCAGGGTAGAAACCACAACCATCCAATATTTTTGTTATATGGTCTATGTTCTTCCCTTTGAAGAAACATGCTATATCTAAGAATATTTGTTTCTCCATCTCCTCTAAACCATCAAAACTTATTTGAAGCGCATCCAAAATTTCATCTTTAGGAATTTCTTTGATCCTGTCTAATGCATTTCTCGACTCCTCCAATGTCCTATTAAACAAAAAGGAACCCAAAACTTCAAGAGCCAAGGGAAGGCCATTAGCATAATACACAATATCAGTCGATAAAGTCATATAGTCTTTCTGGGGATGGTTGTTTCTGAAGGCTTTCAAGCTAAATAGTTGAAGAGCTTCAGATTTATTTAGTCCTTTAACTTTATATATTTCATCCACTCCATGACTGATAAGCAAATGCTCATCTCTAGTTGTAATGATGACTCTACTCCCTGGACCAAACCAATCACTCTTCCCAGCTAAGTTCTGCAATTGGCTTAATTGATTGACATCATCAATAACAACTAGAACTCTTTTATAGCGTAGCCTACTTTTTATCATATCTGTTCCATTATATACATTCCATATTTTCACCTTTTTTCCCATGAGGATCTCAGAAAGAAGTTGTTCTTGTAAGGAGAGGAGACGACCTTTTGATGAAACTTCTCTAACATTGGCAAGAAAGGCCCTGCCTTCAAATTGAATAGACATCCAATTGTAGTAAGCTGTGGCAATAGTCGTCTTTCCTATACCGCCCATCCCGCAAATTCCTATAATGCGCACATCGTTCTGTCCTATGCCCACATGTGAGTGCAGCTCCTCCAGACGAGAGTCTAATCCCACTAAGTCACTTCCAGGGTGCGAAGGACAAAAAAATGGCATGGCTACTCGATTGCTAATGGAATATACACTAACTAACTTCATCCTGCCTTGCTGTCCACCTCACCAAGGAAGAACTTGCAGCTTTCCTTGCTCCTGAGTACTGTACAGGTCACCTTCTGTAATGAGGTAAAAGTTCAGGAAGCAAATAAAATAGTAACTAGAAACTAACAATACAATATGAAAACCACATTTGGTCTATTACTGACGTCACAATCAGCAAATTATAAATTAGTAGCATGATATACAATTCAAATGTTTAAGGAGATTTTGGCTATGTGGGCTTAGAGGAAGGCTTGTCAAGGGATAATGAAGCTTGAACACCGCCAAATGAATCCTCTATTCATATCTTTGATTTAACTTCTTACTGTTGTTCCATTATTTGAAGATTGTGCTTACATATTCAATTCATGTATAACATCTCAGTACTAAATTTAATCTACCATTGCCTTTTCTTTTAATCAGAATTCCATAGTTTATTTGCATCATCATCCACCAATACTCATTATTTATTCGTTCTTTTTAGGTTAGGCATTACTTCTGCAAAACACCATCATTTCTGTATTGATTCTGAATAACCTTCATCTGTATACTAAGGAAAGACAATCAATAACAAATTCCCATTTGCAGAACAGCGAAGAAAGATAACCGAAAATCATAGTAGAAGGTCTTCCAGTAAGAGGCAAGAGATCCAAATATGATAAACAAGATGAGGCACCAGTTGAGTTTAAAGCAACCGTTGTGAACAATCCTTTCAACAGAACATTTTGTTATGCAAGTCTCTTGAAAAATTAGTATCAGACATAGCCATATAAAGGGTGATGGGATCTTTCTTTCTACTCATAAAAGATAAAATAACAAAAGTGGCAAATTTAACAATATTCTCAGTTGTCCATTAATTCTCATTATTTTGATGACAAGAAATCACAAGCTAAACATAGATTTAATATTTTTCCCATTATAGTAAACCTGGCAAAGCAAAAAGGAGAAGTGGAAGAAAAAAAAAAAAACCACTAAGAGAGAAGTACTAGAAACACTTACAAAACTTGGATACAGTTGCTAAAAAGATTGAGTTTCCTTGGTTGAAACTATAGAGAGAAGATTTATAAAATAAAATAATTTGTTATTTTATGTCTATTATACAAAACAAAAGTATTATTTTAAGCTTATTATTATATTTAATTTTTCTTTTTAGTCTTCTCCATAAATTGGCAATGCTTATCCAAGTATCATCACTTGTCTTCATTCTCTTTTTAATTACTTTAAGAATCTAAGCGGACCTAATAAATTAATATGAAATCAACCCAAAATCAGAAGTAACTTGCATTAGAGATTATCCAAATTCTATTTCAATCCAGCTTTGAAAAAGATGGATATCCAAAAAGATTCAAATATAAATCATTCCGAAATTGCAAAACAAGAAGCTGTGAAGCCCAAGAATAACTAAACAGAAAACTGACCAAAATGCAAAACAATTTTATCCAAACTTAACAGACTATTTTTATACAACCGATGACTATATTTTTAGCAAAGTAAACCATATTTGTCAATAACTATCCTTTTTACAGTAAAGAAGACGATAAATGATACTTAATATAGTAGTAAAATGTAGTAAAGTGAGATCAGTTTAGGGGTGTGAAGATTCAAACCTCACCGATCATAAAAAGACAATAAAATACCAAAGCAACAATGGAAAACACCCAAATATTATTATATACCCGATCGCCTGTATCAAGTTAATAATGCACAAAAACTGACCTAACCCTTGGAGCCAGATTTCACCTATAACATTCACATGATGCATACAGCAAGTGACAGTAATATGCATTTAATCGTAGCAGCCCTGCTGTCATGTCTTTGAACATGCAGCAATACCAGACTGTTCGTGCCATCTTTCCCAGTTTTTCCCATCATAAGACTTAACTTCAACATGGGTGAGTGTTCCTGGATCCACACATCTGAATGTAATGGCAACTCCATCTGGATTTGAGCGTGGAATATAGAATGAAGTTATGCCACAAACCTTGCAAAATGTGTGCTTTGCTGTATGTGTACCAAAGGTATAGGTGGTAAGGTTCTGTTTGGAATCTCCCAGAAGCTCAAATCTTTCAGACGGGACAATGAAATGAATGTTGCCCCTCATAGAGCAATCAGAGCAGTTGCACTTCCAAGCTACAACACTGCTTGGTGCTTTAACAAGCCATCTCACTCTGCCACAATGGCATCCACCATTATGCAGTGTCATTTGTGAATCCATACCAAAAGGCCAAAGTCTTTAGATGGGTAACAGCAAAGTAGCAGTAACTTCTGTTCGTATCCTGTTGCTAACTACGTATACATATACATATTCTGTGTCATGTTTTCAGCGATTTTTCATTCATGGTAAATAAGGAAAAAAAAACAACCAAGAGAACTAATAAGCTACCAACAACTTCAATAAATCAATTGCGGGTGTCAAAGTACTTAGAATCAGTCCCCAAGAAAGAAATATGATAAATGCAACTGAAATTTTGCTCAGCTAGAAGCAGATAAATAGCTCATTATAATGTAAGTTCCTATAGTATTACCTTCATTCAAACTTGCATAATCATTATATAAATTTTAGAAAAGAGGACACAAAGCTATGGACGTTATAAAAGCTCAAGTAATGCATAATGGCTATAATGTGAACTCTAAAATTACTTGCACCCTTCGTATGAGACCACAGAACTGAATAATGTACCAAACCCAGCATGCAAGAGCAAGTCTCAATTGAAAATACTTAGTTTTAAAAATAATGAAATAACTAATATAGAATTTGCTAAGAATGGGTAAAAGACTTTACAACTTACTATTGCATTTTTAACCAGAATGAAGGAACATGAACTCAAGATATCCAAACATATACTGCATTGAACAGAAATTTGAGAACAGATGGTGCTTAACAGGATTACAAGACCTCAAAAGCTACCAATATAACATCAGAGGTAGTACTTATATTTTTCCCCAAAAGCTCTTCTATCCACAAACGCCATAATAAATGAGCAGAACAAAAATCTATTAGGGAGTCCATCTATTGTTGTTTCATTTATATTGCTTTTATTAAGAGCAAGGATCGGCGAAGACCATTGCATTTCATCACTTGTACTGAGAGAATTTTGCTTGGACAGAAACTAGAAGGTTGATACTTATTGGGGAACTCAAAATTTAGCACAGAACTATGAGAAGTAATTTTAATCTTGTGAAGAAGTCAGAGAGCCTATCTGTCTTTGAACCTTATCTCACTACCATCTTTAACTTTCTTTGCCATGGATTTGAATTTAGGATATATAAAGTCCAACCATTGGCCAAACATAATCAGTCCTAAAATCTTATATATTAATCAGTACAAGCCCAAAATATTCCGTTAAGTTTACCATGCTATGTCACTATTAGAATAGATTGAACACCTCCTGTCGTTTATAATTGTTTCATCGAATAAGTAAAAGTAGACAGTTTAGAGATAGTAGATAATTTGGGTAACCTTAAATTGTCAGCAGTAAAATGCAGACCCAATCTGCAAAAACATGAAATTCATGACTTTTCATCTATACCTGCTAAACCAGCGAACAAGTAATGGCTAGTCAAAACACCTCATAAACACTCTTAACAAAAAGTGTTTATAAGATATTAAAATTCAAAACCACCTATCCTCTTCTATTCCTAAACATCCTCCAAACTCTCCACAGAACCGACCATACTTTGCATATACCACTTCATTCAAAAAGATGAAAAAATTAAAAATTAAAAAAAAAAAAAAAGCCTCCTTCTACCATTGCCATTTAGCTGAAAGAGCTTGATTAAAGATCCTCAGTTGTTTCATTCCTACTACACCAGCATGACACATAAAGAAATCATATTCCACTTAAGCACATGATAGTTATATACCCATCCTCCACCATAAAAGGCTATGTAAAGCTTCTCTAATCCCTTAAAACTGCATCCAATATTTCCATTTATGAACTGATTCAGAACTGCATAACCCAAGACTATCATGAATACCGCAACTCAAAAAAGAGGCTTTCTCATAAAAATGAGTATATTTGGAAATATAAACATGTTTCAATGCCTAATACAATAAGCAAAACAGCTTTTAGTCCATTATGTTCTCTGAAAGTGTCTGACTGAAACTAACCCAGATCATACATTAGTTCTTTACCAACCTCAACACCTTCAGTTTCTAGGCTATGAAATTGATGAAACTTTAAACCAAGAAAATGACAACATGGAAAATTCATGTTCAATGAATAACCTATCAGATATAATCAAACTAAAACCAAAAGAGCATCTTCTTCTTTTTACCAATGGACTAAACCCTAGTAGGTATGAACTAATTAAACTTTTTATTTAACAAGATTCAACATCTTATCCTAAAAAATGGAATCAAACTCCAGTTCGATCACATACAAGTTATAATCGTACTAACTAAAGTTGAATTGAAACTGGGATTTATCTTTTTTGAATTATATAAATTTTGTTGAATTTGAGTTCAATACAGTACTAAATTCGAGCTCCTCTAGCCATCAAATAACTTTTCTTAGGACAAAGGATACACTCATAGCCACATAATAAAAGAGAGATTAAAAGCAACATGATTTCTCTGAATGTTTAACTTAAGAAGACAGTTATTAACTTTGGAAATGAGATCAACGACAAGAAGGGGATAGAAAAAGAAGAAGGGAAATTTACCTAGAAGTGCCAACTACCAACTTGGTAATCCCAGGCGGCTAAGAGATGACAGGAGCAGTGGCAACTTCCTTTTAAATATTTGAGCAGCCGCACCCCACCTTTATTTCTCCAATTAATATTAGGAGAAATTATTTCTTACCTCCGATTTTTACGCTATTATATGGATTGCCCTATTTATTACACTAAATTCTTTTTATTTTTTTATAAAATTAAATATTGACTTTTTATATTCATTTAACGATAAAATTAATTTGATAATTAAATAATAAAATTATTAATTATTAATTTTTAAATATTTTTATTAAATAGGTATAATATTATAATAATATTGATCGGAAATAAAAATAATTAAATTTTAATATATTAAAACTATCATTAGTAAGATATTTTTTTATTATAATTTTTAAATTTAAAAACAATACATACTTAAAATTATGAAACATAAAATTATAAAATAATTTTTTTTATTAATTCTGTAAGTATTAATTTTATTTTTATTTTTTAAATTTGAATGTAGATGCATGTTATAAATAAATACAGAATAAATTAAATAAGAATAATTGTCGTCAGTTTGGAATAGAAACAGTAGAGATTGTTTTGTAGAGGAAGAATAGTTACCGTTGGTTTCAATCTTGAAGAAACTGAACGACAGGTAGCCTTGCGCCGTTTTCCTTCATCACGTGATGTTAGATATGTGGATAATTTCAATTTAGGGGTAATTGTAATTTGGCCTCTAAGGTTTGTCATATTATTTTAATTAAAACTTCACTTTTTAATATTATAGTAAATACTCTTATATGTCATAATAATATATCAATTTCTCTTTTAGCTAATTATTTTATTAATTTTGCTGTTAATTTAAAGCCCAAGAACAAGAATATACTTCAGTTGACTAAAATAAAAGTAAATAAATTACAATTTTCTTCTAGGAATTTTAAATATTATACTAGTGAGTCCTTTTATCTATTTTATTATACTAAAACCAAAAATATGTTATAATATATTAATTTACTCTTCTATTAATTTACTCTTCTATTAATTACAAGTAAAATTATTCGATAGAAAAACTTAGTTAATTATTTAAATTTATAATTCGATTAAAAGGTAATAATTAATTAATTTTAGTAATTATTTTAAAAGTTTCAGTGATAATCGCTAATTTAATATTATTTTAAAATTTTAGATTTTTAAATATATTGATTTAGTAATATAACTAATTTAAATTTTTTTATAATTCTAAATATATTGATAATAATAACTAATTTAAACTTTAATGTTTCTTTTCAAAAGAAATGTAAACAAATTAGTATAGGTGGGTCTTTTATTGTTTTGAATGTACATGTATCCAATTATACACAATAACTCACGCATTTATTTTCTTTTATTTGTGTAATATCTGTAAATTTTTTCTATTATTTTAATTAATTTCATTTTTATGTACAATTAATTGAGACATCAATTTATTTCTTATGGTTTCATAATTAACCTCATTGATGCAGGTAAGCACTCTATTATATAATAATTTTATTGTTTGAAACATTTTATTTAAAATACTCAACTTTATAAATATTTCTATAATTTTTTATTATATTTCATTTGTAAATAATTAAATAGACTCTACTTTAAAATAAAGATAATAATAATAATAATAATAATAATAATAAAATAACTAAACACATAAATGTGTATATATAAAAATAACAAATAAAATAACATCAATAATAATAATAATAATAATAATAATAAGATATAAATCCATATGAATATTATTTATATTACACTAAAGAGACAATGGTGGCTGCATATAAAGAAAATATTTTTCTAATTGGAAACAGAAAGAATATGAAATGTACTAGAAAAAGTGAAAGTAAAATTGTTCTACCACCAGAAAGGAGGATTAAATCTGGTAGATAAGAAAAGAAGAATTAAAGCATCATGGAAGACTCTGAAGCAAAACAATTGTGGAAAATATAATCAACTTAGACATAACAAAAAAAAACATGTAGTAAATAAAAATTAAATGAATAATTATAATTTTATAGAAATATAATTTATTTATTGTCACTTTTAAAAAGTATACATTGATGATTAAATCATTTAGTTTTTAGATTTTTCATACTTTCTAAATTTTAATTTGCAGTTTAGATATATGTCTCAAAAAAAATAAAATTATATTATTATCATAAATTCCATGTCATTCATAGCCAATTTTAAAATATCTAAAATATAATATATTATTAATAAAAAGAGAAAAATGTATACTACATATATCTTTTTTGTATATTGACTGTATCATATAATATATATATACAAGCCTAGTATAAGAAGACTGATGGAACTTCTTATTCAATTTACATAATAATATACACTAATGAAAAAAACTAAAAATTTCATTCTTTTCCTTATTTCCTTAATATGATTCACAACTTAATTAAGCATAATAAAATAAAAAAATTTCACTCAACCTCATTCTTAATTTAATGATTCGGTTCATTTTCTAATTTTCATAATCAGTATATGCATAATACCTTCTCTAAATCTATTTGACTTGAATCAATATTTATCAATTTAAAATATATCAAGTTAAACAAAAAAAAGGATAAATTAAAAATATTTTATTAGTATATTACGAGTATCTTATAATATATATATAACTACAATAAAGAGAACTAGTATATTCTCATTCATTATACATAATAATCTAAAATAATGAAAAATTGAGAACATCTTTTTCTTGTTTCTTTATTCCTTTCACAACATAACTTCACATAATAACAAATAAAAAAAACTCTTTGGCTCAAATGATTTATTATTCATTTAAATCACTTCCATTTATTTTTCAATTTTCAATATCAATAAAGTCATGATATCTTCTCTTACTAAATCTATTTGACTTGAATAAATGTTTATCAATTTACAACATATCAAGTTAAGAGAGAAAAATATATCAAAAGTATTTTTTAACTATATTACCGATATCTTTTAAAATATGTAACTCTAATAAAAAAGAGAAAAGTTATATTAAAATATTTCCCCAGCCGTAATTCTATGCATAATATGATTAGCCTATTAACATACTAAAAGTATTTTTTTAATATCTTAGAATTTTATTGATAATACATAAACAAATATATAGCAAAATAAATAAAACAAAAAGTATCTATTCAATGTCATAATAATATCCTATCAATAATCCAAATGAACATATTTATAATAGTATATGTCATATAAATCAAATTCATAAATAAAAATATATTTTATCATAATAAACTAATAAAATTTACAAAATGAACAAATTGATCAAATACTCATAAAAATTAAAAATATCCATAACTAAAAAACACTAATTTTTCTACTACTTTTTCTTCTTTGTCTTCACATATTTTCTCTCTTTAGATCTTCCAAAATTCTTTGATTCACTAATTTCGCTGACTTCTTTAAACCTTACATTATTGTAGAGAGTAACAACATATCAATTATAAAGATCATCAATATTAAATCTTGTGCATATCAACTTCAAATATAAAATACTCAGCAAAAGTAAAAATAAAAATACCACAATAACTGAAAATAAAAAAATCAAATAATTAAAATTATAAAAATATGAACAAAAAGTTATGAGTAATCATAAATTTTTAAAAAAGGCAATCCCACTTTGGCATGAAATACTCCTATTGCTTTGGTAATATATAGTTTTAGTATATCACTAGTATACTTTAAGTATCATATTCTAAAAAAATAAAAACAAAATAAATTTCAATCACTTTAACAATATATTGATTTATGATATCGTTAAAGTACATAAATAATATCTTTTGATATGCAACATTAAAGTTATAGAATAATTAAATACTTCAACTAAAAAATTGATGAAAATATAAAGCATATATAAAAGAATCAAACCTTATCTAATGATAACTGCATTTTATACATGAAAATAGAGGTATGATTCAAATAAATATACTATTATAACATATTAGTTTAGTATATGAACAGTATATTTGAAGTATTATATTTAAAAAAAATTAAAAATAAAATACACTTCAATCATATTAATAATATACATATATAATATCTTTTTAGTATATAAATATTATTTTTTTGATAAAAGACTTCAATTACAATATGAATGAACTATAAAGTATATATAAAGTAATAAAATTTTATTTAATCATTAACTATATCTTATCCATAAAAATACATATATAATTCAAACTTATTTACGATTATAATATATACTTACAGTATTTCAAAAGCATACTTTAAGTATCATATGTTATAGAAAATATAAAATAAAAATACTTCAATCATTTTATCAGTATATTGATATATAATATATAAATAGTATTTTTTTGATATGTAACATCAAGATCATACAGAATTCAAGATTTCAACTACAACATAGATAAACTAAAAACTATATATAAAGAAATCAAACCTTATTTAATGACAACTTTAACTTATCCATGAAAATGCATATGTAATTCAAATAAATATACTATTATAACAAATATTATGTGATAGCTCGACCTAGAGAAGCGGTTCGACGAGAGCGGGAAGTGGACGTCGGGGTAAAAGATAGGATGCCTAGACAAGGAGCGGCTGCTGGCAGACTTCTAGGATGGCAGCACTCTAAGGTACGGGGGTACATGAATGAATCGAATTGCACATCAAAATATGATGGGAAATGGTTGATAACATATATGTAAAGAGTTGAAACTAGTCACATGAGACGCCTTTTGGTTGTTTGACTATGGAGTTAGGTTCAGAGAAATTCCAGGATGGGGGACCTCCTGGGAAGTTCTCGAACTGGCCAAAGGGACAAAACCGTGAGGCCAGTATGGGCCAAAGCAGACAATATCTCATGTGATCTGGTTCTAGGTCGTTACATATTATTAGTAAATCAACAGTGTATTTTAAATTTCATGATATATAAGAATCATAAACAAAATATATTTAAAATATTTTAACAACATCTTCCAAGTATATTTTAAATAAACAAATAAATATTATAAAAAAATACAAACTAAAAATTTAAAAAAAATACTTAGAAAAAAATATATAAAACCTTCTTATAAATATCTTTTCAAATTTTTTTAAAAAATAAAACCTTCAAAGCTTGAACAACCGGTTCTTCAATGGAGATTTTACTATGTTGTTTAAATTGAGTTTTAGCTGAATTAATAACAGGTTTTCTAATCACTACTTTTCTCTCTTTCAAATGCTTCAATAGAGAATCATCACCAACATTTTCTCTTTTTCTTAATGATCCAAGGGAATCTTCAGCTGCATGTACTTTCTGCTTAATCAATTTCTTCTTACTTGTTCATCAAAATCATTTTTTTTTTTTTTTTATAGATTGAACTTCTATTACTTCACTAACAATATTTTTCTTACCCATTTCAATTTCAACAAAAGCTAAATTTAACCAAAATTTTCATCATCTGATTATTTAAATTCACAATCAAAGTTGAATTTATTGAACTCTTATCTATTAAAATCTCATCATAACTACTAATCTTAAGCAACATATTGAAAAGATTCAAATTTTATTTTTAAAAAAGATAGATAAGGTTTTAATTTGAAAGATAGATATATTAAAAAGAAAGAAAAAGAGTAGAAAAGAAAAAAGAAAAACGCGTGCAAAATAAGTTGTTTAAATCAATAAAAAAAAATTATAAATGAAAGGTAAGAGAAAATTATGGTATAAAAAATCTTTATACTGTATAAATATAAAAATAAGAAAACAACCGTAAAAAGAAAGTAAAAAAAAAAAAACCAGTGGATCATGAAATTTCTTCTATTAAGAAGGAAATGTCCTGAAAGAAAGATAAGGGCTTCAAATAAATTAGGAAAATCACACACAGACACTATATATATATATATATATATATATATATATATATATATATATATATATATATATATATATATATATATATATATATATATATATATATATATATATATATATATATATATATATTATTTATTATCATTAACTATTTAAATAAAAAAAAAAAGTAATCAATAAATTAAATAAATAATAAATAATGTGATAGGTTACTGTAAGATTAGTTTTATCTAAAAGAAAATACTAGCTGTAGTAAAAGAAAAGATAAGGACTAGCTCTAAAATAATCAACTGCATCTTCTCCTATTCTTCCTAGAAAACTGGAACTCCCTTTCCTTGTGGGACAATAACCTTTTTGCATATAAGCAAACCTTCCATATTGTACTAAACTATATCGATCACTTTAGCTAACCTTCTTGTTTCATTATAGCACTGTAATAAACCCTAGATTGTTTTGCCTTTCAACATAGTAAACCCTAGCTTTTATTTTCTAAAACCATGGCTTCAGACTATGACGAAGACTTCTATTTTGATGTCAAGGGCTCAACGTATGCCGATGCAAGCCTGGGAGCAAAAACTGCAGTTAAAGTGAAGTTCATCTTCTTCAAAGTTCTTCAACGCTACGTTTCTTATCCTGACGATGTTCAAGAACCTTTCATGTTACCAGAAATTCGAGAGCTTGAGACAACATCCGTAATGCATATTCTTACATGTGGTCCATTTATTCATCAAGAACCGGCAAAGAGACTTGCGATGAAAATCCTGAATTGTTGGCATATTCCAGAATATGTTCAGAAACAGATAGTGGAACAAGTCTGCTATAAGGCTATGAAGATGGCTTTGAAAAGAATTAACATGCCTGGTTTTGGTGTCCAGGTTGTAGCTTCTATAGATATGATCAAATACGAGGAATGTGATTATAGTCAGTATGAAGAGGCTCTCAGGAATGCTGAGATAGAGTCTATGGAAGTTGATGCTTACAAGCCAAAACCTGCTACCAAATCATCCATTGAAGCATTGGAAAGGTTTGTGTTTGATGATGTAGAGTCGTCTAAGGACTGTACTATATGTATGGACGAGATTGAGGTGGGGATGCAAGCAATTCGGATGCCATGTTCTCATTATTACCACCAAGATTGCATTATTAACTGGTTGCAGAATAGTCACTTTTGTCCACTTTGCCGCTATCAGATGCCCTACTGAACAAAAAGAATAATGCTTAATTTTCAGCAAATGCTTTTGCCTGCTGAACAAAAAACATTAACTGTTTCAGAAGATTTTCTTGGATAGTAGCATGAGCTGTATATTGAATTAGTAAAATATGAGTTCATAATTCATTTAAGGGATAATCATTGCTCGAGTTTGTTTCGGTGTTGACTTACTGTTTTGATAGTTTGATTTTCATCTTTGTTTCAGTTTGCTTGGACACTGTGTTTCCTCTCATATAAATATTTTGCACATAAAAAGAAATAATTATGTTCCATTTAAAAATGCAATTGGGACAAAGGGAAAAAACAAAAAAAAAAACAAAAAAAAAAGGAAAGGAAGAAAGGAAATCAAAGAGAACTGGCTAAATCAGGTTAAAATTCGATCTTGAGCTCAGTCCAATTGTATTGGGCTTAAAACGTACGAAACCCATCTCCAGCTAAGAATACTCGAAAAGGGTTTTGGCATTTTTATTGGAGGCCATCAATCGACCCATCACTTACTATGGCTCAAATCAGTAGACCCATCAAGCAAAAAGACCTTTTTTTTTATTTTAATATACATGTGTATAATTAATTTAAATCGTTCACCGGTAATAAAACTAATTTTTATAGGTGACAAACCACTATTTTAAAAATTTTAACACAAATACATATCCAAAATTAAATTTTGAAATCTTAATTAAAAATGAAAGATCTTTTATCCTTATCTTTGAATTACCAAGTTATCTCCAAATTCCAGTTAATTTCTTATAAAAAAGGGTTTGAAATGTCAAAGCTAGAAGACCAATCAAGTTAAACTTGTAAAAGATTGATTTGAATATTAAGTAATCATGCTTCTTATTGCCATTAGGCCAATACCTAGATTTTGTTTTGTCTCTTAAACAAGCCATTGGCCCCGCTAGAGACACATTTATAGGATGACTAGTCTAAGAGTAAACATCATTATCTCTGACGCCCCCCCGACTATGAGTGGCTGAATATATAGAAAATCAAAAAAGGAGGATGAATATTCTTCAAGACCTTCACCAGATAATGGTTTCTAAATGAAAATGCTACAGGGATAAGCATTGATGAGATAGTGGATACCGAAGCAAAGGACGACAAAGGGGTATGGGCGTAGCATTTTTTAAGACTCGACAAATCTTTGATGCTGCCTACAAACTAGTTAATGTACGATGTTGATGTCCCCAGCGTCCATTTCTATCTACTTCTCCCTGGTCAACACTACAACCCTAGTCCAAATGATTATTATGATTTTTCTTCTTCTTTTTTTCTTTTTAATATAATTAACTAGTGGAGCCAATTTACAAGTAGCATTGTTTGTTTTCTTATGATCAATATTTAAATTCAAGTCATGATTATTTTTACCTTTTCACTGCTCCCTATTATATAAACTTATCATATTGATTCTTATTGTTTTTTAAAATTGGTGAATTTGAACCGCTTTGTTATTAGACTAAAATACTCTATATTATTTCTTTTTAAAAAAATGATTGATTCCTAGTATGTATTTGATTATTTGTAAGTGTGACCTGCTACAGTAGGTAAACTAAAGATCATGTCTAGGTAAATTGAAGGTCATCTCTAAGCTGGTATAGTGGGTTAATAAGTATAGAGAAAGAAGGCAAGATAATCATTTTACCTATTTAGTAAGTACCATATAATAAATTTCAATGGCTAAAACTTTAAAAGTTAAAAATTAAGGGGCTATTTTAGAAAAAACCAAAAAAATATGCCCAGATTCTTGCTTGTGTTTTCTAGAATAACTGAAGCTTATTAATGCCCTCAACTAACTCTGTTGTGTTGTGTGAATATTTTGTCATTAAATGTGTTACTGTGTGACAAATTAATGATATTATATATATGGTAGCTTAGAAATTGTAGATTGCCTAACATATTGAGGAATAATAATTGCCACTCAGGTTTATAATAGACTTGGTCCCTTCTCTCTTCATCCCTTTGCAAAGTTGGTTGCAAAGTTGTGGGGTGATCAATCTCTATTTATCACCATTGATAAAGCTTAATCAACTTTATAATTAATAAAAAAAAGTCTACTAAAAGAAGGGTTATCTCCCATTAAATAAGGCACCACTTATCTCCCATTAATCTTTAATGTTGTTTGTTTTAGTTAAAAAAATATGGATATTCCATTAATGATAATTAATAAATACATCTTAAAGTAAATATCAAATATTAAGAAATACATATAAAGAAATTTACTTCTAATAACCATCAATGGTGTTGATAGAGCAGCATATTAAAATTTTGTGAAGAAAACATTCCACTTTGTGGCATTAAGTCACATTATCGAATTTATAAATATTTTTTAACGAGTTTGATTGTTTGAATATTATATTTAATTTCTTTTTTCTCTTCATCACTCCTATAAAGGGAGAACTCAACAACCCTGTAATAGAAGACTATAAAATTCCTATAAAATGAGAACTCAAAATTCTCATAATAGAGGACTATAAAACTCCTCAAAAAAAACACTAATATTTATTTATAAATCTAATTAATAACAAAAAAAAAGAATCATCGCCAATCTAAAAATAATCGGCAGTGAGCCAAAATATAAAATTTTGATAAAAAAAAGAAGTGGTTAGAATTTTTTCTAAAAATTATCTTTATTCTTAATATCTTATTTGGGTCATAAAAAACGAAGGTAATTTATGGATTATTATCTATATGTGATGACAGGTGTATTTAATCTTCACTAAAAAAATTAATAATTACTTAGGCCACAATATATATAGGAGATCACATGAAAAGTAGCAGCATGCAGTGCATCTAACTTGGAAATTTCTATTCTATCAAAAAACAAAAAGAAATTGGGAATTTGTTTTCTTTTTTCCCTTCTCATGATGAATATGATGGAGTGAGAAACTCAAATCTAATTTCCTTCAGTGCTTTTCTCCAGTTACATAAATAAAAAGGCTTTCAAAAATTAATGATTTCATGATCATCTTAATCACTGATCACAGTCATTATAAAGGCAATTGTGGACTTCATATGACTTGTCCATAAAAGCTTTGTGTAATTGTCATGACAAAAACAAAAAATAACAGCAACAGATTTAACATCACAAAGAAACTGAGCAAATATCAACAAGGACAGTTGAGATTTTTAAAGATATTGCTCTTTGCTGTTGTGTGTATCATTTGCATGTGCATGTGTTATGCCCTGACAAAGAAAATGAAAATGTTTGTGGGTTCTTTCCTTAATAAATAGACAGCCCAAGTTGTCTTGTCCCCGCGATACAAGGGGAATGGGAATTCACTTGCATACACCCGGGCGTATTGCATCCTGCTATTGAATTAGTAATACATATTTAAATTAATATTTTTTAATAATATAATTGACAAATCGTAATTATCGAAATAGGTAAAAGAACTTCATACAAAAAGAATAAAAGAGGTATTTTCCTTCTATGGATTTTTCAACTGCAACCTGATGAATTTGTGTGGATAAAAATAGAAAGATTACTAAATAGATTAGTATATAGTTATAATAAATAGTACAATCTAAAATACACAATTTAGCGATCTTAGTCTAATAGTAAGCTAAGATTATTTTAAAAATGTACAGCATAAAAGAAAAAAAGAAGAACAGGCAAGATCAAGAAGCCTGGAAATCTTGATTTGTTTACGATATTGGAAGAATATAGTTCTGAAAGTGTGTTTGATATCTAAAATACATCACATAGAAGTCTGCCACGTGTGTTTTTTGTTTTATGGAAGAATAATAATTTCAAACTTTTGATTGATTTTATTACATATGTGGGTAGAGGAAGCTGACAGCCCCGTGAGTGATCACTATCCTATGTTGGATAACAATCCGTGAGCATTTCACATTTCACATTTCACTCCTCAACTTTTTATTCAATCAATTATATCTTGTCACTTTTGTTTCCTTTTTCATTTTCTCTTCTTTAAGCATTTATTTTGTTACTATCGCTAAATTTTAAGATGGATAAAAGTTTATATAATAATAATAATAATAATATTATAATTATTAGAATAATGATAGATAAAATCGATCGGTAACTCATCGCTATTTAGATTTAGCAATAAATTTTATCGATTTAGCGATGAATTTTTATTATTTTTAATATAAGATATATGAAGTATATAACGGAAGTTAATTAGTTGTAAAATTCTTATTTATAACTTGATTATACAAGATAATGAATAGAAAAATAATATTCCTTTATAAGCATATTACACTTTAAAATTGTATTATTAATATATACTTAATTACTTAAAATTAATAAATATGTATCATTATTGAAGCTCAGACAATTCAAATGGGGTCTTTGCCCATCCAAATGGGTTCACAGGATCATTTTTTAAGATCACAACGCGACATATGTTAGCCATGCTTCTGTAACAAAGAGTGATGCAGAATTTTCTTTCTTTTTCTTCTTTTATCAGGGAGGGGAGACCTTGCTTTCTGCAGGAAGAGAGACTAGAATCAGTTCCCTTAAATGCCTCTACAATAACACATGCACTACTACCACGCCAAATGACTAATAATGGTGGCCAGTAACGTGAACTAATATTTGTCGTAATGCTTGAAAAGGTGCTAAATCGCCCACATGATATCCTATGTCTCCTCCATATCTAGGTCTTCTGAAAGGATGGCTCTAAATCCTGTAATGATAAGGTTATATTATATATATGTTGTCCATGGCCAAAGCAAGGAGGAAAACCCCATATGGACTGTCTTTAAAGCAGAGGAAAAGAGTGGTGCCAAAAATACCCATAATCATTAATTAGTAGGAAATGGCATTGGAATTTACAAATTTGTTTGATATATGGATGGCACTGCCATAGATAGCCTTGGCAAGTAAATAATTCCTAGATTTCAAAGATGGATTTCTTCCCTATTAGGAGTAGTTATTCTTTATTATATCCTATAATTCTTTTTTTTTTTTCCTATATCATGAAAAGATTGCTTTATTCTTCTTAGTCATGGATTTGGTGATCTATCAATTATGATATTGGATTATTATAGTGGTTTTCTTTTGGGGCAAAAGATTGCCATCGAGTTAATTTAACATTTGAAGCATAATTCAAATAGTAAGATCATTTGACTTTAAGAGTGAAATGTCTCGAAAGTGTAAAGAGATGGTTACTCTTATTATATAGTTCACGAACAATTAATTCAATATAAATATAAAAAGTAATACTTAGTTTGTGACATTAATTTCATTTGAATTATAGTTATATTGAGCTAAGTCTCAAAGAGAATAAGATATGAAGACATTAATTTCCATTTGAATGATAGTTATGTTTAGGTAAGTCTCGAAGAGAATAAGATATGATGAGGGGAGTTAGACGGGCATCCAGTAGGCACTCCGCGGAGAGAATAAAGGATGATAATTGAAGATGAAGAGAATTTAGGGTTATAGTATATCCTACCTATTTTATGGGTGGTAGGGGAAAACTCTTTTATACAGATAGAGAGAATTTAGAGTTCTCTCCTCCTGTTTTACTGGAGAAAATATAAGTGAACAGTTGTCAATTCGGTTATAAGGTTAGGTATCCATAAAGATTCTTTTATATTGTAATAAACTATCAAAATTTATGATTTTCACACCTCTCTACTAAACTCTAGCCATTTCTTTTCCTATTTCTTATTTTTTATTTTTTGTTTCACTGTCGATCATTTTTAAATCGACGGTACTCTATTTTTCTATTTATCTTATATTAATTAATTCTAATAAATAAATATTGATATATTTTGTTAGAAATTTTATAGTCCTTTATTGATGTATTTTGTGTATTATAATTAATATACTGTATATTGATGTGTTCTGTATAATATAATTAATATATGAAAGAAAAAGTTGTTCTTTTAGTTAAATAATAATTTTAATTTCTTAAGAAGTTATTAATTTTTTATATATGCATGTATTTAGAGTTAATTTACAATGTTACTCCAAGTATATGACTATATGAAAGTTTTACTATATAGTGATGTAATTTATGTAATATAATTAATATGCAAAAGAAAGTTATTTTTCAATTAAGTAATGATTTAAATTTTAAGAAATTATTAATTTTTTAGTATGCATTTATCTAGAGTTAATTTACAACGCGTCAAATAATATATTTACGAGTGACAAAGCACCGCCTGAAAAGCTTTAACACAACTATATATCTAAAAACTCGAATTGAAAACTCGAATTAAATTAGAAGGGACTATTCCCATCTCATTTATATATTTTTAAATAAAAAAATATTAATTAAAATTTTATCATATGTATTTAATTGTTATTAGTCAAACCTTATACATATAAATTTTTTCAATAAAGCAACTATTTGATTATAAATTGGGATACCTAGCCTAGAGCTAGACCAAAATCCTTTAAAAGACTCGCATTCTTGAACTGATCTGCTATGATTCAGACTATTCGATGGACTATGAATTTACAATATTGATTTTCTTAATACCTTCATGGGCCAATAAGATCAAATAACCATTAATAATCTAAAATGCGGTACGTTTTTAGCTTTTAGATTTCTATACTTCATCTTAGTTTATTTTATGGTTCTGTCTCCTTCTTTTTTCTTCTTTACTATTCCTCTCTTTCACTCTCCTCATTTATTTTCTTTCATTTTCTCTAAAATTCAAATTGATTTCAATTGATGATCATCGTATCAGTCAATTGCGTGATAATATTCAAAAAAGAAAAATATAAAAATTAATCATATAATTTAACCTTTTTGATATAAAAAGTCATGTGATTTTTTTAGTGATATTTTAATATTTTAAAAGTTATTTTAGTAGCAATTTATGTTCAAATTTATTAACACCGTTAATAGTTTTGAAAATTGAATCTGATACGAAATTTAATCGCAGTAAAATCGATCTTATCGAATAGATGACAAAATATAGAGTCTTCTAGTCTTATCATATCATTCCAAACTCGTTGGAATTGACTAAAATTAAAAAAAAAATTATAAGACTATTTTCTCTCTCTTTGATTTCTCTCTCCAAACTCTATAAAAATTAACATGGGCAATCTTGGATGAAAGCTAAATTAGTAAATAGTAGAATAGTGGTGGAATTGCAATCAATTAATTCTAAATAAATGAACTACAACTATTTAATTAACGGTATCAGTGAATTTGAATGCAAATTATTAGCGTTTTAATTCTCAAGATATTATAATATTATCAAATAAAACTACAAGACTTCTTGTGTCAAAATATTAAACCACATAGTCAAATATTGTATTTTTCCCTATTCAAAATAGAAAATAGAGGCAAAGAAGAGGTGTAAAATGGAAAATATAGTATGGTTTATTGTCGATACCAGCAAAGTATAATCGTAATCGGTGATCTCACCTTCTTGTAATTTCTTGTTTTAACCTAAAAGAGGATATGATAATAAAACCATCAGATTAAAAAAAATTAATGTTATATTTAGTTGAATTTCATTAAAAATTATTTTATTTGAAGAAAGAAATGAACTACAACTATTTAATTAATAGTGGTGGAATCGCAATCAATTAATTCTAAATAAATGAACTATAACTATTTAATTAATAATATCAGTGAATTTGAATGCAAATTATTAGCGTTTTAATTCTCAGGATATTATAATATTATCAAATAAAACTACAAGACTTCTTGTGTCAAAATATTAAACCACATAGTCAAATATTGTATTTTTCCCTATTCAAAATAGAAAATAGAGGCAAAGAAGAGGTGTAAAATGGAAAATATAGTATGGTTTATTGTCGATACCAGCAAAGTATAATCGTAATCGGTGATCTCACCTTCTTGTAATTTCTTGTTTTAACCTAAAAGAGGATACGACAATAAAACCATCAGATTAAAAAAAATTAATGTTATATTTAGTTGAATTTCATTAAAAATTATTTTATTTGAAGAAAGAAGGCCATAATACAAAGTAAAATAAAAATAATAAAGTTAAATAAGAAATTATTTATTTTATAGAATATATGGACATACAATAAAATTCATTTGAAAATTTTATTTATTTTGTTAGAATTTATTTAGCTATAAATAATTCCACACAAATTTAAATATATAGAATTCTAAACTATCTTTCACTTTGTTTAAAGCACATAAACTCTAAATTTATAAATAAATTTTATAAATCTCAACCAAATACAATGTAAAAGAAATTACTGAAAAAATAAAATTACCTTCAACTCTTTGATTTCTTTCACTGAATAATCTTTTCCAAATTTCAATTAGCTCATTCTTGCTATCTTTTCCAATTGTTTCTTCTTCTTATTCGCCTTCTTAATATCTTTATTTAGAGCTTTTTTAGTTTAATTAATCGATCTAGCTGGTATCTGATGGTTAATAGCCGGTAGCTTATGGCTTAGACCGTTTGGTAAAGTTTTATTAACAGTTGCTATTAATATGTTAACGGAATAATTACAAATTTAGTGTCATAACTTTTTAATTTTTTTAATTTCAGTGCTTGAATTATTTTTTAATGTAATCAAGTACCAAAACCTATTAATTTATGTATATTATAGTGTCTCTTACAAATTTTACAGGTTAAAATAATAATTAACATGTTTTATACATAAAATGCCATAAATATCCTTAATTTCCATTACTCACAAGTATTTTTTTTTTCTTCTTTCATCTTTTTTTCTTAACTTATTTCTATTTTTTATTAAATCTTCTTTTAACAGTAAAAGTATATATGTTGGAGTAATTTCTCTTTTATTCATTTTTTGAGGGGAAAAGAGTATACTTCCTTTTTTTAGTGAATGCAAAAGAATAAAAAGATAAGAAATAGCGTTTAGTTTTTCTAATTTTTTTATTTCAATAAATGGAAAAAGAGAATTATCATTTTTTTTCTAATTTCTGGAGAAATAAACGAAAAAAAAAACCCCTTGAAAATGGATAGGAAAAAATAAATAGCATGATATGGAATTCAGATCTTACAAGAGATGACCAAAAGTTTTTATTGATTTTTTTCCCATGTTTATATTTTATATTTTCTTTACCTTCTCAATTTTTAAATTTTGAAACTACAAATACATTTTTCTTTTTTTAATTGTAATTATTTTATATTTAATCAAACACTTAGAATGCGTTCATCGATAACATAAATCTAAAATCAAAATCTTTAACCATTTGTTTTGCATTATCAACAGTAACAAAAAGAATAGACTCTGAAAATTCTTTGAGTATGTTAAACTAATTGGGAGTTATTTCATTATAAAGAGAACTCCAATCACCAATCACTAAAAGAATTAATTTTAAAAAGACAAAAATCAAAACTCAAACCAAATAATCAAATTTTTTGCGCTTAATCAAAATCTATAAAAAAAAAAAAGTAATTATACTCACCGGTGATGAAGATCAATAAAAGAAAAAATTAGGATGAATAGAGTATAAATCCTAAAACTGAAAAGAATGTATAGAAATCTCAAAGCAAGTAATCAGATTTACTAGCATTTTATTAACGGTTGTAGTTAGTATATTAAATGGCCATTAATGATATAATTTATCGTTAAATATATTTATTATATTCAATAATACAAATTAATAAAAATAACTTATAATAATTTAAAATATTATAGTTAATCTTTTTAGCTCAATTGTATTTATTATCAAAAATATTTATAAAAATTAAGTACATATCTAAATTTAAATTCTACTAATAAAACTTTTAATTTTAAATACGATAATTATAAATATTATAATTATTTAACTATTATGAATAACTTTAAAAATAATAATTATTTATTATAAAATATAAAAATCTAATTATATGAGATCAATTTAAAATAAGTTATTATTAATAAATCTTAATAAAAATAATAGTGTCCAAATAAATAAATAAAATCAAATCAGCTATCAACTGAGAAGAAGAAATTCTAAAATAGAGCTGATACAATCAGCAGCTGATTGAGAATAAATCAACTATCAGCTGTTGCTTCTTAAGTCTTTATCAAACATTTTAATATAGTTGTTCAGTGAGAAATAGCTATCAATTGCATCGAACCTTTGAACCAAACACCTCTAAAGATACCAAAAAATTATTAGCGTGTGAGATCTCAAGGTTAAAAGTATATCAAATATGTACATAATAAATACCAAATATATTAAATACAATACATATAGAAATAACAAATAGATATCAGTTATATAGTAAATATATATAAAATAAATCATATAAAATAAATATCAAAATATATAAATACATACTAAAAAGATATAAAATAAATACCAAAAAATAATTTCAAATACTAATTTTATATATACTAATTATATATATCAATTATTATCGAATGATATCAACTATGCTAAACATATACTAAAAAGTTCTATATCTACAAAAATCATTAGAAATAAAGTGCAATTTAGCCACTAATCTTATCACACGAGCTCAATTTAGTCATTTTTTAAATTTATGGATTCTTTAGTTAAATCTTTGTATATTTGGCCCAAATTAACTCTAGTTTGAAAAAGAAAATAGTGAGTCACTCTCTCTTGAAAATAAAAAGTAATTAAAACATTATAATATTATTTAAAAATTATTATATAATTTTAATATAATTAATGTGATTAAACAATAAGTAACTATTACCACCATTATTCTCATTGAACTCGTTTTTATCTCTATAGCTCTTACTGTAACTATCCTTTTTACTGTCATTATTAAAAAAATAATAATAATACTATAGCAATATTATTTTTAATATGTTTTATTTAAATATCAATATATATATATTTTAATTTAAATAATTTAATGTAAAATATTAATATTTTTAGTTTTATTCTATCTACTCTCTTTTAAGGGATGTGTAACTAATTTTTTTTATTTTTATAAAAAAAAAAATTAATTTAAACTAAATATGTAAAGATTTAAATTAAAATATCAAAAAATTAAAAATAAAAAGACTAAATTGAACTCGAACAATAAGATCAGTGACCAAATTGGACTTTATTCTAATTCATAAATCTTACATCATACCTCTATAAACATCTAAAAATAAAAGATCGAAAAAATGTTTTTCAAAATTTTCTTAAACGCGGTATAAGCTTAACACATTTTTCTTTTGTTGCAGTTGTGTAAGCTTCTCTAATAATTTCGAATAATTTGAGTCAGTTATTGATAAAACCTAAAGTAAGATAATGATTTATTACATTATAAACATTATTATTTAGAGTATCCTTCTTTGTAATAGGCTCCATCATTGACCTCCCTCAAAGAAGAAATTCACAAGTCATTATTAGACTAAGAACTTCCATTGATGACTCATTGCGTTAGAACCAGACACACAGAAAGAACGTCTGTCTTCCTCTTGGACTGGTTTAATGACTTTAAATGCATAAGGATAAGCATGGATGTAATATTATGGATTTTAAAAAAGACATATAAGAAATTACTTGTCAACGTGGTCCACTGGGCATGGCCATGCATTATGATGACTCTAAACTTTTTCTTTTTTCTTTTTTTATTATAAGTTAATAACCGACCAAAATATATTTAAAAATAGTCTTAATAAGATTAAATTCTATATATAAAAAAATCAGAGCATAGGCTCACAGGTACACACACAATCTCTACATCTAAGATAGTATTTTTTTAACTTTCATATTTTTTATTCCGAGCTTTCTAACCTTATTTTGTAGATATTCCGAATTCGAAGCAGTAAAATAATTTTGGTTGATAGCTAGTTTATTGACAAGTTATTATCAATCATTTTAAAAGTTTAAGTTTGAAATTTTATTTAAATTAAAATATATATTTATTATCTAATTATATAATTATATGTATAGATGCACCACTTATAAACTATAAATGGATGAAATTGAGATGATTAATTTTATTTCTAAATCTAAAGATAGGAAAGGCAATGAATAAGTTACATGTCCATAAAAATATCTAACTCAATAAAAGTATCTGAATTTAAATCTGTTTAAAATAAAATTACCCCTACTCATTTTAAATTTATTTAAAAATTTACTTTTTATTATTTGTACCCATTTAAAATTCATTCAATATTAGATATAAACTGTTCAAATCCGATTATATTTTTTATTTATAAATACTTTTAATATATATATTAATTAAATAATGAGTTTTATGTAAGTAAATTTGAATAATAAATAAGTATCCGTTTAATCAAGTAATTTAATATATAAATATTAATGAAATCAAATTAATATAAAAGCTTAGTAGAATGAAGTAAAAATATTAATTAGGTAAAGAAAAAATCCAATCTATTAGAATAAGGCAGAACAGGTTGCCATTCCTACCTAAGGCGGCAGCTTGGGTCCGACCCAAAATGCACATTATTTGAATATTTGTTGACTAACTTTTCAAGTGGGTCTCTTCCAACCAAAATTTCAAGTATAATTATATTAGTATGTGCCAATCAGACACCACCACACCACCGATTTGCTTCTATATCTTTTTGAAGAGTGATAGTGAGAAGTTTCCTAAAGTTCTCATTTAATAATAATGTTGAGAATTGTGGAAGAAAGTGGGTTATATCATCTTTTCTGTCCATACTTATAAGTAAATTTATATTTAAATGTAAAGATACATTTTGTTGAAATGCACCTATTATTTAAATAATGTAAAAACATCACTCAAACCTAATGACAAAAAATGTATGTATTTATGTGATTTTTCACAATTCAATCATTAATTTTAAATATTAACAATTCAGTGCCTTAACATTTTTAAAAATACTACAATGTTATCATTGTTGCTGTTTTAAAATAAAGTGGGCACCAAACCGTTTCTAAGACTAAGAAAACCTAATTTCTTTATATTTTCATTCTCTATTTCTCAATTTCAAATTATGAAAAGAAATTACCTGAAAGCTATAAAAGAAAATAATAAATATTCTTATTGAAAAAGAAAAAGAGACAATTATAAATATAATTAAATTTATATATATAAACTATAGATGTGATTTATTTGTTCCAAAAAATATAAGGGGGTAATTGGCCCCTAAATTTGGAAGTGGCTTCAGCAGTGTAAGAAAGCTCATTGAGGCATCACATATATGTAATAATTTATGGGTAAAAGAAAATCTTAATTTGGATGTTTCATACAACCTTTTGTTAATTAGAGATATATATTCAACCCTGTATTTAATTTAAATCTTTTATATTAACTTTCAGATTCAGTAATTTCTAATATATAATTAAAGCATCTTATATTAAAAATTTCAGAGTTTGATATATATAGATATATCTATTTTTATGAATTACTATTTTAGTTTACTCATTTATTAAAAATTAACATCTGACCCTACTTAATGCTAAGATGTGCAATTATAAAATTTTCCCTTCTCATTAAATTATATTAATCACCATAACATGAAAACAAATTGATGAAATGACCAAATTTTCCTCAGGATTAAAAATAAAACAAAACAAAACAAAAACAATAAAAAAGAATTCATGGATGACCCAATTCTCCTGAGAATTAAGACAAAAGAAATAAAACAAAACAAAACAAAAGCCTTTAAAAAAGTATTGCATGTAATGTTTTCTTCCCTCCAAAATCTAAACAAAATACCCCCATGATTTGAGAATAAATATATATGTATTTTTATCTAATCAAAAACCAACTTATATATTATTATGCATGTATCTCCAACATATGCATATTGTTAGTCTAGTGAATTAATTTATTGTTTATTTGTAATGCTCCTTGTTCAACCAAACACATCTTTGTCCTTCATGAGATTATGGCTCATTGCTTTTGTTTATTCAAATTCTTAATTGTAAATTGTCCCCATATCTCAGACACCACATGTATTCTATACCCCATTAATTTATACATAATTCTCCAATTTCTTGTTCTATTTTGGCAAAAATAATATAAATTTTTGCTTAGATTGTGGATATATATAAATATGTTAAGAGTAGGTTCCCACATACTGATTTAATTATGTTCAAGCAAAGATTCTCCACCAAAAAAATATATTTATCCAATAAGAATAATCATAGTTAGGAAGTGGCAAGTACCCATCAAACAAGAAGAACAAGCAATCAAAAGATAAACTAGGTGACAAATATTCCAGAAGAAAACATGATTAACTTCTTAATTAATTATCATTTTTGTCTTAGTTCAGTGTCTTAGCTAACATAGAACCCCAGTGTCTATTAGTGACATATTTAATTATCATCACATGCGATCACATCAGCCTTTTTCTGATAACTCTTTCAAATTTGGGAGATGTTCACTATCTAGTGCAAATTGTTATCCAAATTATATACACTTTTATAGTTAAGCTGGTTGACTTTTTACTTTATGGTAAAAGAGATTAATTAAACTTTATCCTAAACTATATTTCCATATATATACACAAATAATTGTTTTTATAAATATTTCCCCTCAAAGCTTTCTAGCCATATTTAATTATTTTTTTATTATTAAATAGATTATAAACATTTTTACCATCAGACTAAGTCTCTGAGTGGAAAATTGAGAGTAGTTAGTAGATCAAATTCAAATTAGAAAACAAATTAAAATGATGGATCTCTGTGTGGCACTTAACCTCTCCAACGTTTTGTCCTTCTCACATTCATGTGATTTAAGCCCGTGATCACTTGCTCACGACAATAATCCGTGACCATTTAATCAATTCAAGCTCATCTCTTTTAAATTTCTTGTGCATATTAGAAGGAGTTTTATAATTAATACTTACTATATATTCTTCTTTTTCTTCATTTTAAGTTGAAGTTTCTATTTTGAAACATGAAAAATTAATTGGGAAATCACACATATAATATTATAAAGTATAGTAGAAATGGAAAAGAAAACATATATTGTTGATTTAAATTGGTTGGATTGCACCTCCATGCAATTTTTATAGAGAAAATAATTGCAAATATGTAATCCTACTAATGAGGAAGTTTTTATTTTATTATACTCTAACTGAGATTAAATTCTTCTTCTACTGATTTAAAGAATTTAATCAGATAAATATTTTAAAACTTAAACCATCTCTTTTCTATTATATTATTTATGTTTATCGAAGTTACATTTTTGAAATTACTGCCTATCACTTTTTAAGTTGGTTGTTTTTTTTATATATTAATTAATTTTAATAAAAATAGATTAATATATTTATTGAAAAGTGTAAGTTCTTCATTATAAGTGTATTGAATTCTTTCTCTATAAAAAAAATAAAGACATCAAATTGAAGTTCAAACAAATCAGATTGGATAAAAATACTTATGATGTCAATATTTATATAACTTATGATTATTGAATCAAACATATTTTCTGTAGAATTACAATCTACTATTCTATTATCAGATAACGGTTAGAAATAGATTATTTTTATATATAATTCGGGAAATTCATTTTCTTTGTTTATAATTGAGTAACTTTTTTTTTGGTTTCAACAAATGATTAATTACTCATAAACCAAAGGAGAGGAGGGATTAAAAAACAATTACAAGGACATAGAAATTTCTCCTCAGCTTTAGCATAAAGCTTTTGTTAATCATTATTTTCATATATAATCTATGAAACCAATAATATGTTACTTTGATATTTCTTGTAAACTAAAACCCTATTTTCTTCAAACTTTTAATTTTACAGCATTTAATAAAGTATCTCCATTTATCAGTTCATGGATTCAGAAATTGCATCCTACTTGTGGATCACAAAGTTAATAGAGTAACAATTTCAATTACCATTTAAACTCACTTATTATTTGTTTACCTCTCTAAATTAATACATACGTTATTATTTGGTGGTTCTTAGATATTTTTTAGTTTTTTTAGTTATTTAATTTCAAAAATAATTGAAAAAAATCAAAATTCAACCAAAATTGTAAATAAGAAAAAGTTAAAAAAAAAGACAATTTTAATATTTAACACAAGAGAAAAGAAAAAGAAAATAAAAAAAGACTGTAATTTTGATTAAAAAAAACAAAAATATAGGTATTTTCAATATTCTTTTTTCTTATGTATAAGAAAAAATTGAAAATTAAGGAAAAGTTAGTGATAGATATGCTCATTGAGGTTTTATTAGTTAGCAGAGATTGTCATGTAAAATTTTATAAATTTCTTGACATAAAGGCTAGTTTTGACATCTAGTAAGTTATAGAGTTTAGAAAATTTTTATTTAAAAAGAAAAAAAAAAGGAGAAAAATAAGAGGACTTTTCTTGAAGAATAAATCAAATATCATTATATAGTATTCGGTTAAAATCTATAAAATTTATGAAATTTATTTGCAAATCTAAAACTTATATATTGAAATGGAGAGAAAATTAATTTTAGCATTCTATATAACTAAATTTATGTGGAATTGGTTATAGCTAAACTAAATTCTAATAAAATGTATAGAATTTCTAAATGAGTTCCATATTAGTAAGTTAATATATTTCATAACACCAAATTAATTTTAGCATTCTATATAACAAATTTACGTAGAATTGGTTATAGCTAAACTAAATTCTAATAAAATATATAGAATTACTAATATATTTCATAACACCAAATTATCTCTTTTAATTTTGTTATTTTAATTTTATTTTTTTATCTTTTTTTTAAATAAAATAAATTTTTATAAATTTTAACTCTAGATACATAGTTAGAATGAGGAAAGGTCCAAAAAAGATTATAAGTGGAATTTTTGTGCATTATGTATTCTAACAAATTTCAACAACTTATGAGTTTGTTTTGTGGTGGCCAGCTATTAGGTTGAGTGCAAAATACGGTCCAACTCAGATACCTCACCCACTCTTTTTACTAATACTTTTACTCGGACAATCTTTAATACTACTCCAAGCTTTTCTTAACTATACATTATATCTTTAATTTGATAAAATATGATAATACTGTTTTTGCAAATCCTTCAGAGAGTAACAATATAAAAATTAAAATTAGTCAAATACATAAAATATATTATTATAAAATTTTATGATATTATGTTTTTCTTAGATAACTTTAATTCTTTTTAATTTATTCATTTTAATGTAGTAGAAAGGTTTGTTTGGGGCGATTGTTATAATTCTTTGGCCTAATTATTAAATTATATTTTGAATTCTATACTTTTTAATAATTTTATTTAAGTATTTCAAAATTTTAAGATAAAATTTTTATGCTTTTAATTTATCTTTAAAAATTATTTTTGATTATTTTTAAAAACTATTTTCGATAATAGTTTTAAAAATTTTAAGATGAAAAAAATAATATAGCAATTTAATTCTGCTTATTAAATAAGAAATTGAGTCAGTAAACAAATTTATTATATTTAGATGTAAGATGTGTAAAAAGATACACAAATGTGAGACTTTAATAACTGTATAGTTAAGTCAATGAAAAATTTCTTTTGCTAATTTACAATTATTTTTTTTAATCAACACCGTCAACTTGCCACACTCCTTTACTTATCGTGAAATTTCAAAATTTATAATTAGAAAAAAAAAATTTGAAAATAAATTAAAAATATGAATTTTCTTTTTAAAAATTTTAAAATAATTAAATAAAATTATTAAAAAGTAAAGAATTAAAAATATAATTAGTAATTAAGCCTAAATATTAGCCTTTATATTTTCTCACTGCTTTCCTTGCGTCATCAGTCAATATAGATTCTTTTATATCTTTCAAACGAGGGTTTAATATATAATTTCATCCCTAAACTTTACTAATTCAACCTCTGATACCCCTCAATTATCTTCTTAATTTATGATACCTCTCAACTTTATGTTTTTGACAGGTATCATCTTAAACATGTAATTTTTATATTTTTATTTACTTTTATATGATCTTTTACAATATAAGTGAAAGAAAATATAGAATATGTAGACAGTGGGTAGTAAAAAAATACAGAGAAAGAGAGGAAAAAAAGTAGAGAGAAGAGAGAAATGATATATAATATAATTGCGTAATATTTTCGATGGCAAAAATTTACCTACTACCGCAAGTCACCATTTAATGTTACTGTGTATTTCTATAAATATTGATAAGACATGATATCTTCGATGGTAAGAATTTACTTTTCATCTGCGCATCCAATACATCAAAATAAGAACATTGATTCTTTAGAACTAGATCACATGAGATATTGTCTTTTTTGGCTCTCCACTGGCCTCATGATTTTGTCTCTTTGGCGAGTTCGAGAACTTCCCAGGAGGCTCCCATCCTGAAATTTCTCTGAACCAAGTATGTTTAACTTTGGAGTTCCTATAACTTCATATCCAAACAATTAAAAAGTCTAATTCTTTACCCGTACCTTGGTAAAGAATTGATTAGTTCTAATTCTTTACATATATGATATCAACCATTCTCCATCCTATTTTGATGTACAATTTGATTCATTCATGTATCCCTGTACCTTAGAGTGTCGCCATCCTCGAAGTCACTCCTTGTCTAGACATCATATTTTTGTTCCGGCGTTCACTTTTCGCTCTCGTCGAACTGCTTCTCCAGGCCAGGCTGTTACATGCCTATCAGCTTTCTCCTGGTTCGTCCTCGAATCATACATCTACTAGACGGGTCCTGCTCTGATACTATTTGTAACGATCCGGAACCAAATCAGATGAGATATTGTCCTATTTGGCCTCTCCACTAGCCTCATGATTTTATTCCTTTGGTGGGTTCAAGAACTTCCCAAGAGGTCCTCCATTCTGAAATTTCTCTGAACCAAGCACGTTTAACTTTGGAGTTCCTACAATTCTATAGCCAAACAACCAAAAGACGCCTCAAATGATTGGTTCTAACTCTTTACATAAATATTATCGACCATTCCTCACCTTATTTCAATGTACAATTCGATTAATTCATCTACCATTGTACTTTAGCGTGCCGCCATTCTAGAAGTCTGCCAGAAGCCGCTCCTTGTCCAAGTATCATATCTTTACCCCAACGTTTACTTCCCGCCCTCGTCCAACCGTTGCTCTAGCACATATTTAGTTATAGATATTAGCACAACCCATATGACTTTTATTTCCTTCTTTAATTGCAACAATATTACAAAGACCATGCTGAAATGTGGGTATTGATAAAAAAAAATCCTCACCTTCTTGATTTGACATCATCAACACTTGTGTTAGACTTTCAATTTGCAATTCCTCATCATTAAGAACTCTTAACTTCACCACATTTCTAATCTTGAATAGGTAAAGATTGATCAAATTTTCAAAATCTTGAACGTTAGGGCCATCTATAATGTCAAAATCTTATTCTTTTTTCTTCAATAAAAGGACCGTTCATATTTCCATTAATTGATTCTATATCTTCACCCTCTAATTCAAGAGCTTCCAGTACATCTTTCAAATTTTTCGAAATCTCCTCCATCTTTTGTTCCATGAAAGTGGTCCAAATTTCCCTTTTTGAGAGCCATCGATTTGACTCTCAAACAATTACCTCCCACTTCATAAATTTTTCTTGAAAGAAAATTGCCTCTCAAGACCTTCATCAGTTTCACCCGGCCTTTCATGATTTTGAAATTACGTAGGAAATATTCATAAGGAACAAAAAGAGAAGAACCCATATTTTTGTTCCCTTCAAAGAGAAACATAAAATACATATAAAGATTAAAAAAAACATGGTAATTCGTAAAGGAAAAAGAACATACCCTGAAGCTGATCAATAAAAATTTGGTCGATAGTTTCTAGTAAGTTCTTTTTTGCTAATGGGTTGTGACACTTTTGGGGACCACATAGAGACCATCTTCCAAAACTGTATTTTATAGGTTTTCTTGTGTTAGACATGGAATATATAAATTAATTTTTTTTTTAATTTAGGAAACTGCTTTACACTTTTGTTTTTCTAAATTGGCACCGTGTCAAAAAGCTTTCAATACTTTGCATTATAATATTATTTATGTGTCTCGAAGAACTGAAGAAAGAAGAAGACTGTCCGAGACCTTCAATTCAAAAATCTGATGTCAAAGTCCTTCATATAAAATAATGTTACGTAAACATAAATCTATATTTCTACAATGAGTATTAAGAAATAGTTATTGTATTTTATATACTTCATAGTTTATTAATGAATAATATAATACAATACTTATTTATTTGACACTTCTTGATAAAAATATGTTCGAGATCGTTATTTCTTTCAAAAAAACAAAAAGTAAATTTATATGCAATGTCTGAATTGGAGTTAAGTAGGCAAATACTCCAACACAATATAATCTTTTGATACAAAATCCTAAAAGATGTATGGACAGAATATTGGAACCATAAAGAGATGAACAAATGGTAATCATACCACACAGTTGGTACAAAAGAAAGAAAATAGAAATTAATGGAAAAGGAGTCTGAGAGAAGAGGGCCGTTCAGCAATTCTTTTAATTTTCAAGATAAGATTTTAAATTTTGATTAGGTGGAATATAGGTGAGCTTCCAATATATTATTTAAATCTTCTAACCCAGCTTGTTCTCCAAAACTAGTTTTTAAAATTAAAAAAAAAAACTTATAAACATTTTAAAAAAGAAATATTTTTATCAAGTTTAATCCCGAAAGAATCTAATTATAATTTTTTATCCGACAGAAGTAGTGGTTATCTCTTTATTATTATTTTTTCTTTTTCTTCATAATATTCTTGTCCCGGGTCAAATAGCGTGGAGCGATATGAAAGTGTGAATGCATATTTTCTAGTTTTGTATGGCTAATTTTTATTTAATATACATATTACTTTTAATGCATTTGAGAGAATTGAAAGTATTTTAAAGTCTTAGTTTAAGTTATGAAAGAGGAAATTAGAAAAGAAATACTACCTTCTATAGATAGACATGTATATCTACTAGCTAAAAACAAATGAGGGTGCTTAATACTGTTCTAGTGATAATGTATGCAAAAATCATGAATGAGAGCATTAATGAAGAAGGAAAGAAGAACTTGAATTAATGTAAAAGTATGCTTTCAACATATAAATATGGTTTCTATATCAAAATGAGATTTTAATATCTTTTGAGCTGTTCCCCATGTATTATTTGTTGTCTGGAAATATCATTGCTTCCTCCTTATTTAAATAACAATATTTGGAAATTTTTATTTACTGCAAAAGAGTTAGCACAAGAACTATAAGATCATACTATATAGTATTTATTATTCTTATAAAGTTTAAAGGTTAAATAAAAGAACCGATCCCTTAATTCAGTAATTGGGTACGAAAATATTTAATTTTTAAAATTTATGTTGAGGGTTATTTTACGTATGAATATTTGAGATTTTTTAATTTGTGCTAGAATAAGGCTTTATACGTAGTGGGATATTTTGTTTCGTCCACAAATTTGTAATATTTATTTACGTTGGTAATGACTATGCATAAAAAGAAAAATAACATGACTTTTCTGAAAGAAATAAATAAAAATAGAAAATAACATGACACGTATAATATAAATCCAAGTTTGTAATTAAAGTAGCCCTCCATCATAAGATCTAACCGCTCAATTAAGAAAACGCGTCCACTTTTTTTATTTATTTTTTTCTTTTTTCTCTCCCAAATTTCCCTCTTTTGGCGTTACTTTCCTCTCTCTCTCTTTCTTTACGTTTCAAAATTGGCATATAAATACAACCCCGACACCACCACCACTGTACTCTGCACCCATTCTCACAACAACAACAAATTACATCCATGGCTATCTCAACCATGCTCCTCTTTCTCTTTCTCTTCTTTACCTTTGTATCTTCCTCTTCTCCGAACCCAGAACGAACCCATCTCAATACCTCTTCTTTTTCCTTCTCTTTCCCTCTCAGGTCTCTCCCTGCCTCTTCTCCCTCGAAGCCCTCTTCTCCTTTTCGCTCTTCTTTTGTCGCGCAAACCAAACAGCCCTCTTACAACTACAGATCATCTTTCAAGTACTCCATGGCCTTGATTGTTTCTTTACCAATAGGGACACCTCCGCAGACCCAACAGATGGTTTTAGACACTGGTTCCCAGCTTTCTTGGATTCAGTGCCATAAAAAATCTGTCCCTAAGAAACCGCCTCCAACGACGTCGTTTGATCCTTCTCTTTCCTCTTCTTTCTCTGTTTTGCCGTGCAATCACCCGCTTTGCAAGCCTCGAATTCCCGATTTTACCCTCCCTACTACTTGCGACCAGAACCGTTTATGTCACTATTCTTATTTCTATGCTGATGGCACTTACGCTGAGGGTAGTCTCGTCAGAGAAAAAATCACTTTCTCTTCTTCCCAAAGTACTCCGCCTTTAATCCTCGGTTGTGCTGAGGCCTCCACTGACGAGAAGGGTATTTTGGGTATGAATCTTGGGCGGCGTTCATTTGCTTCTCAAGCTAAAATTTCCAAATTCTCATATTGCGTGCCAACAAGGCAAGCTCGGGCCGGGTTGTCATCAACCGGGTCGTTTTACTTGGGCAACAATCCAAATTCGGGTCGGTTTCAATATATTAATCTTTTGACTTTTACTCCAAGTCAACGCTCACCCAATTTGGACCCTTTGGCTTACACAATTCCTATGCAAGGAATTAGAATGGGCAACGCGAGATTGAATATTTCGGCTACGCTCTTCAGACCCGACCCGAGTGGTGCGGGTCAAACAATAATTGACTCAGGGTCCGAATTCACTTACTTGGTGGATGAGGCGTACAATAAAGTACGAGAAGAAGTAGTGAGACTGGTGGGCCCAAAGTTAAAGAAGGGATACGTGTACGGTGGAGTGTCAGACATGTGTTTTGATGGAAATCCAATGGAGATCGGACGGCTGATAGGGAATATGGTGTTTGAATTCGAGAAGGGAGTGGAAATAGTGATTGATAAATGGAGAGTATTAGCTGATGTTGGGGGTGGGGTCCATTGCATTGGAATCGGGCGGTCAGAAATGTTAGGAGCAGCGAGTAATATAATCGGGAATTTTCATCAACAAAATCTATGGGTGGAATATGATCTAGCCAATCGCAGAATAGGGCTAGGTAAGGCCGATTGTAGCAGATCAGTATAAAGGGAGACACCCTCTATATTAAGGACATGTGGCCAGGAGAATTAAGTCAAGATATTTAATGTAGAAGACTGTACAAAAGAGAGAGAGAGAAAAGAAAAATCTCAAGCAAGGACTACATTGTTGTGGTTGGCAGTGATCGAGTACAATGGCCCATATGATAACTAACATAAGCAGTAAGCACGTCGATGATGGTTGGTGTGGTGCGGAGAGTGTAAGTAAGTTTCACGGGAAACGGTGTTTGCTGTGGTAACATGTGATCATTTTTGTGTTAATAATAGAAATATTATATAATAATGCGAATGTAATGTAAAGATATTTGTATCTGTACTTTTATGTGTATGAATACAGCCCCTACCCTAAAATTTATATAAATTGTTACTTTAGAGATTGTAATATACTTCATTCGTTCCATTCCATATTATACTAATTATTACTTTATAGTAAATCTAATATATTTAATTATAAATAATTAGTTAAATCACTTTTTCGATAAATATTAAAATATAAATAATTAAATTTTTTATTTAAGAAAAAAACTGAAGAAATATAAAATATGATTTTAGTGATAATATTTTATTAAAAGAAAGAAAATGGTGGGAACCACAGAGTGGCGGAGAGATGAGATGCATGGGGAAGTAGAAGAAAGCTGATTTCAAAAGTGTTTCGCCCGCCGACTAAATCCTTAAATAAAAATAAAAAAAAATAAAAAAAAATAAAAAAAAAAAAGAGAAAGAAACCTGTTACCTCAAATTCCCGACATTCGCATGATTATGAATACATGTGTTTTGTGTTCCTTCTTAAAAGATTATTATATTACTTTTTTCTTTTATTTTTTTTTTCAGTTTTAACCAGTGCACGTGTCCATTTGTATCTTCTATTGTTTGGCCAAGTTGCGATCTTGTCGGTCATAATTTCACCTTTTTTAACCCTTTGTAGCCGCCCCCAGTTAAATGTGCTTTTCTTAGTTTACCTAATTGATATTAATCCATTTCTTAATGATTACTCGTTTCCTGGGCTTCCTCACAATAATACAACACAAGAATTTTTACCTTCTAAAACAACGGCTGTACATTGTAAATTACTGCAAAGTGAGTCGCTTAATTTTTGCGTTAACTTCCATTGTGCCACAGATTTTACAAGATTTTCTTAAAATTTTTTTATCAAAAAAAGTATATATACTTTTCTCTTTTATCAAACTTGAAAAAAATATAAATTCTTAATAGTTAAGCTCTAAACTAGATGAACTATTTTACTTTTATTCTTATATTCAAGATATAGGCAAGGATAATCTCATCAAAAATGGTATATGGCACAAAATAATAATAATAATAATGATATAAATAACAATAATAATAAATAATAATAATATCAAGAATAATAATAGTAATAACAATAATTATAATAATAGATTAATAATTATTATTATTATTACAATAATAATAATTGTTATTATTATTTTTTATTTTTTACCTCTATAAAAGTAATTCAAAATTGAATGATACGCTGACGTGTATAATGGGTTTCTTATAAAGTACATCTTAAATAAAATAAGAGTTAATATTTTTGTTTCACATTAAATTATCAGATAAGTAATTATATTTTTAAATATTTTTAATAATTAAATATTACAAAATTGGAGATATATAGTAAGTCTTTTAATTACTTTATGTGTAATTAATCTAACATTGAGTATTTAATAAATTAAAAGTTTAATGATAGTTTTATTTCTAATAATTGAACATTTTCAACCACTATTAAGAAACCTCTATTAACCCAAAAGCCTATTCTTTCGGATTATGCCCAACAAGGATGCAGCAAGATTAAAATGGAAGTTTTCTATATATTATCCTTAAATAATTAAATATGATTATAATTGGGGTGTTTTCGTGTCATTCGATGGCATAAGGGCCAAAAGAAAAGGAACAAAAAGATGAAGATTCACATACTAAATAAGAACTTAGGGGGAGCTAATAAATACATGATCTAGGGCATAAAAATATTACGGGACTCTCTTAGAAATATCTTAAAAATGGTAAAAATATTATTTTTACCATAAAATTTTTTAAAAATAAAATATTTAAAATATTATTTAAACATAAAATGTTCATTGTTTGTTAACTTAATTTTGTTGAAAAGATATGTGTACCACAATATAAATATTTGTAGTATAACTTTAGCTTGATGTTTTTTTTTATTTATCAACTGTGTAAGGACGGTTTATATTATGTCTATATTATATATTTATTTGAATGAATTAGTGGGTATAATTTATATTAATGACGAATAAATATTATGCCTATAAATTATGAATGTTTATATCAATCATAAAAAATCTCCAATAAGCATCACAAAAACAATAAGAGCTTTCTTAAATAATTAATATTTTCATTTAAAAATATTTATGAACATTATATATACGAACAATGAAAATTGCAGTACCAGATAATAAATATTGATATTAACACTGATGAATAATACATAAAATAAAATGAACATATGAATATTATCCGTGATGAATATTAAGTTCACAGATAATGAATATTTTAATGTAAAGAAAATTAATTATTATAGAATATTACATCTAATGGACATTATACATTTAGAAAATGAATCTTTCAGTACATGTAAATTAACAAATAAATATTAATATGTATCTAGTCTAATAAAAACTTTTTAACATATGTTACTATATTCTAACACATATGACTTTTAATTTTAATATATATACTTATTATTGACATATAGAATTTAAATTTATGTATAATTTTTTATTAATTTATTGATAATTTTTATATTATTTTATTAATAAAATATCAAAAATAAAAAATTAATAAAAATGTTAAGAATATTTATTTTTAAATATTTTAAATAATTATAAAATATTATATAAATTCAATTTATATTATTATTTATAATTAAAATAATTACGATAGTCATAAAACAGAAAAATATGGTTAAACGATTAATTTTATAAAAATATTTAGTCAGAATATTTATAATTACTCTGTGTGGCAACGTTAGGGGCTTAACTGGTCCTTTTTCCAAATCAAAATGATTGACTACAGCGCTATAGGAAGTAATTCTAATCCAATTTCGAATTAATCTAAGATTTCATAGTTGTGAAATTGAAATTTGAATAAATTTTTTAATTTAATATAATATAAATAATGGCACATTACTGATATGAATGATATTTTTAATCTGATTTTTCTAGCAATAGGGGAAGTCCCCTTTGTGAGCTCCAGCAATAAATGAAAAGAAAAGCAGCAGATATGGATAACAATAATCATCACTCATCATTACCACTTACAACATGAAACAGAACAAAAATATTGGCCATCCACAATTATGGTTTCTTTTGCTTTTACCAATTAACCAGGAAGGTGAAAAAAGAAGAAGAGAAAGAAAAATAAACAAAAGGTTATGGTATAAAGTCCAAACACGTGGAGGCAAGCATGGTCTATGATGCATGTAAGAAGTAGAAGAAGAAGAAGAAGAACTAAGCAAAGAGAAAGGAACAGAACAGCTGGCCAAAGGAAGAAAGGAGAAGTGTTTGGTATGTGTTCTATTCTACGTTATGGGTTTTGCATATGATATCACTTTCACCCATTTATTGAAAAACTAAGCCCAAATATATATTCATTACTAAAAATATATTTTATCAAATATATGTATATATTTTGGTCTGTGTCCAAATGGCAGCAGCCAAATTGTCTGGTTTAATAGAAATCTCACTTTCCTGCGCAAGAGGACTCTAGCAACCCAACCCAGAATAGCCGTTTTCTTTTTGAAATGAAAGCAACTAAACCACATAGCCCCCTACTTTTGCTTCTTGGGTGGCTGTTGTAGGCTTCCTATTTTCACATTTATGTCACAACTTAATTTGACTTGCTTCGCCTACGTAATTATGTGTATTGGTCCCCTACATTTTGCCTATCTTTGTTAATTATGCGTAATCCAAGCCTATTCCAGCCTTTCTTTTAGTTTTTGTCATTATGCCTTCTCTGTCCATTTGGAAAAATGAAAATTAATTTGAAAATCAGTGTGTTCTAGAAATTATATAATAATATAAATATCTCAATTCTTAAAAATGTGAAATTATAAAAGATTTTAAAACATGATAACATTCGAAAAATTATATAATACAACATATTTTTCAATTCACGGAGAAACAAATCTATTTATCATAATAGCTGCAACTAAAACATTTAAATTTTAAAAATATTCTTCCAAGTTGTAATTATATTTTTTTTGGGTATTATATAATATTTATGTTTATTATAAGTTGATTTGTAAATATATTAGTATTTATCATTTTCTTTTCATTGAAGTTTGTGAATGCCATAAGCATATGCTTTTTCAAAATTGAAAGAGCATGTTTAATATACTATGTGAAATTGCAGCCCACTCCGAACTTTCGTCAATCTTTGTCCCCTTCCTTTTAGTGCAATTAGAAATATGGAGAACGAGTATGCTTTCTCAATCATCAATTTTAAATTTTCTCATCCAAAAATACTTATCTAGATAATGTATGTCATATATTAAGATTTTTATCATATATTCCATCGTAAAAATAATAATGAATAAGGTCTCGTTGTGTCATCAGCTATTGGAATTTAATTATATTTTAAAAAATATTATGTCTTTTGTCTCATATAAATAATAAAATACTCAGTACTATATATGATGTATAATAGAATTTGCTATCATTCCCATCTTCATTAAAACAAAAAAAAAAAGCCAAATACATACTTTGTCACTTATAAATATTTAAATTTTCTTTTTACAACTATTAATATGTTTTAAATTCCTGACATAATTTAACAAACATTTTAATTCTATTTTTTAATAATATTAAAATATTTAAAACCTAATACATTATAAGTCGACGTGTTGGATAAAGGGATACATCAAAAAAATTTAAATATTATAAAAAATATAAGTTAAAATGCCAATTAAATATTTAAATATTTCTTGTTCGGTGGCTGCAACTGGATCTTTCCATGAACAACCTCCCATGTAGGCGCCATGCCCTTATTTTCTTCTTCTATTTTTCAATTTCTTTTTTTTTTTTTTTTTTTTTCTTTTTGTGATTTGATGTCTTGGATGAGTGTTTTGTTGGTTCTTTTGTATATTTTTTATGAAGGATTGTAACGCTTTGCCGACTGCCAGTATTGATCGTGCAACTTTATCTACCTCCCGAGCCCACCAAAATTTTTTAGGAGTTCGTCATTTGGCGGATGTGGGTAAGGGAGAAGGGAAGCTGCTGGAGGTGCAAGGGAATGACAGAGGAAGTTGGTTCTTTTCACGTAGACAACCTCACCAGCTTTGTTCCTCCATATCTAGAAGAAAAGCGATGGTTGAGGTAGCGATAGTGCATTGAGCTTCCTTTGCCGGTCCGATTTGCTTAGTGGATGTGCGTTTTTCAGTCTTAAACCTTTCTTTTCGGTGTGTTCAAAACCCGTGAGTACCCGTGTGAAGTCCAGCCTCCTATGTTGATGAAGTTGCTGGGGAAGGAAAGGGATGTTTCTAGCGACATGATTTTAGTGCAGGGACTGTTTGGTATTTTTTTCAATAATTGTAGGCCGTAGAACTGAATTTATTTTGCACTTTTAAGCCCAATTCTTTAAGTATTACGGACTTTAAACTTATTTTATTGAACCTTTTTATCTAATTCAACAGTTTTAATTGTTAACAAAAATAAAAGATTAAGTTAAAATTGACTTGAAAAGATGTACAAATGAACATTTCTATCCAAATCTTCACCCTAAGACCTAACCTATACATATATAGTAAAAAGTACAATAATTCATATAAATTATGCACTTGATGGGTGTCATACTTCACTATTCCTGTATCAAATAGTAGCTACAGTAGATAAATTGACATATTAGTCAATCACATTTTTTAAGTGCTTTGGTGAAGAACACTTTTAAAAGAAAATAATAATAATAATAAAAAAAGAGTTTGACCAGACATTGAGTGAATAAGACTAAGTGCAAGTGGAATACTGGATGACAGAAGAAGGCAAGTTAAGGCTGAAAGTAACCCTAAGAAAACTTGGAAAAAAGAGTCTAAATTAGCACGACACCTATAATCCAAACCTTCAATTCCAAAGAAATAGACAAAAGGGGGCTTCCAATTGAAAGTGAAGCCTCCCATAGTTGACTGCTGGGCCCTAAATCTTGCAATTTCAACCTCCATCATTCACGCTTACTCCTCTCTCTCTCTCTCTCTCTCTCTCTCTCTATATATATATATATATATATATATATACTTCCTCCAATTTTAATAGATTATTTCTAATATGCACAATAATTAAAAAGTCCAGTTTCCTTCAATTAATATTATTATTTCAAATCATTTACTTATTAAAATATTCTTGATAAACTTTTCAAAGCAGTGCATAATAATTTAAATATTAGTGGATTTGCAATTTATCTATTATTTTTGAAATTCGAATTAAAAAAAGTTACATTAGATTTTAGAAAAAGTTTGCACAGTAATCTGCAAGTTCAAATTCAAGAAAGTAAAAATTATTTATAGGTATTAATATTTATATTAACTAATAAAGAATATTTTAGATATTTATTCATTAAACTAACATTTTAAAAAGGAAAATGAATCAAAGAGAAAAAGAAATAGTCTAACGAAATTATAGTGAGTAATAAAATTCTGTGACCCTTGTTTGTTCTTTTAAACTTTTCTTTTATTTTTTCAGGAGTTGTCTCCTCCAATTGTTTATATTATAACGAATAAATGAGTGAAATGTAATTTGAGTATTTTATATTTAAATATCGAATAATTGATAAAAAGATTTGTTATTTAATATAAATAAATAAATAAATATTACTCGTTTATCGACTTAACATCATATACTTACACTTAGAATAAGTAAGTTTATAATCAAGGTCCTCTGAAAATCAAAAATACAATTTCTTTATTTTTCTAAAAGAAGAACTTTTTTATTTTATATATATTACTATACAAAAGGGGCTATAGTTAAAAGTATGAATTAGTTTCAAATTCATACTATTTCCACCCCTAAAATTCCATGGTTCATGACATGGGAAAATCCACAGTATGTTTTATGGGGTCTAAGCCATTGAAACAATTTGAATGTGAGGGAAGATCTGGAAAAAACTTGTTAAGCAACTCATTTTCCTTAATAAAGCCAGTCTACATCTTATTTCAGAATAAGTTTCAAGTAATTGTCAATTCAAATCATATCAAATGTATCACCAAGTGCGTGCTAAAGCATCTTCCTACAAGAACCTTTTATGGGGCTAGGAATCATTCTCTACGAATGCAGATTAGACTTGGGGATCCATAAACTTTAAAGCCCCACACTAACCCAGATCACTAGAGTAAGGATTGATTAAGAAATCAAATTCAGAAAAAAACAAAAGAAAAACCTGAACTAAGCCCAGCCCACTTAGGAATCACTGCCTGAATGGCTGCGTTGTGTTGTATTGGATAATTTATGTTGGGTTGCCAAGAATTCTGTCCAAAATCTGGTGCAAACTTGAATAAAGAATAATTATTCCATGAAATAGCTATTCTTCAATTTTGTAAAATATCTATTCTATGGTGAAATGAAGAATTACTATTCGGCAATTTAAGGAAAAACATATTTTCTTAAGCCATGTTTGGTCCATGGAATGAATAGATATGGAAATGTCAATTCTTTAACAAATAGAATAGTTATTCATAAATAATTCTTATTTTATGAGTTTTGAATTAACTATTCTTACATATACCATTTAGATGCCGGCTCATGGTCACATGGAGAGGTTCCTATCCTCTAGTGTTGGCAGGAGACGTATAGTGGATGCCAGCTCATGGAATGGAGTGGTTTTTGTCTTTTAGCGTCAGCAAGAAACATATTTTAAAAGAGTCCGTAAAGATTCTATACAATATGTTTTTTCATTTATTCTTCTTTTAAAGACCGCCCTACTTGGTTTTCAGTCTTTATAGGTCCATTAGGCCTTATAAATTTTTACAATAAGCCCATTAGGCGGTACAAGATTTTACAAGCCCATTAAGCTATAATAACTTTTACATACTTTTATTTATGGGTGGAAAAACCTCAAAACAGTCGTCTTTGTTGTCATCTCTCAAACTTATTATAGGTTTAGAAGATGATGGGACTTCGAACTGACGGGATCTTTATTTATTTTGCAATATTTGAGACATTATTGCAAAATATTCTTCCTTTGTTTTAGCTACTGCAAACAAAGCGCTAGCATGAGATTTTTGTGCAAGAAATCTTGAAATGGAGTGGTCTGTCTTCATACACTTCCGGTTATTGGCCTGCTTCACAATTGGTTTTAGGAATTTTTCTAAGACATTGAAAGAGTCCCACTATTTTATCTTGAATTTTGAACTAGTGTGATTATACCATAATTTTCGGTATAATCATATAATCCCACTGCATTATCCAGGGTAAGAAAAACTTTGAGCTAAACAGAAATAATGAGGTAAACCTGAGTTTTGATTCATGAGGTTTATAGTGGGTTTTAAATAGGTTATATGAATCTTTTACTTCTAGTATAAGAAGATCATGCACCGAACTAAAGAAATTCCACCACTGAGAGGTGAACTATAAGGGAAATTTGGATTTCAGTTTAGTATCTATGTAAAAAAAGCTAAGAATGAGTTTATTTTTTTATTTTGGATGATGAAGGTGTTAAAACATACCCGTTAATAATCCTAGTAGTTATAGACTAGGTAATGGTTATTTTATTTTAGAAGAATATAAGAAAAAGTTTAGGATTTGACAAGTCTTGACTCCATTCTAAAGGGTGGAGAACCTTTAGAATATGGTAAGTAGAATAAGCGGTTTAAATTTTGTGTCTTCATTTATGAAGAGTTTGAATTTTACTGAGGCAGGATGTTCTAAAATTGCCTCGTAGTAAGATTACAATTTTGAAAAATTCTAAGGTTTAAAATGCCAACTTTTAGAAAAAAAAAATTTAAAATTGCTACTCATAGATTTTTGTTGAAAAATCATTCTTCCATCATATAATCATGTTTTTAAAATTTCTTTTATAAAAATACTCATGATTTTTCTTTTTAGATTGAAAAAAATAATATGGTATTTAGAGAAATTATTTTAATCGTGATTTGAGAATCTTCTTAAGAAATATGGTTTTGGAAAATTCCTTTTTCTAGGTTTGAAATAATACCGAGTTTAGAGGTTGCAACGCCTGCATAAGATCGGGTTTTTTGTAAGATACTCAAGCCACGTTTGGATCTATTGCTGTTATAGAGACAAGAAAATTCATTTTTCTTTTGCCACTGCTTCAATCCATGAAATTATTGGTTGAACAGATGAAATAGGTTTTATGTTTGGAGTTTTAATTAAGGTTTTATTGGATTTTTATGGTTCAACTTGAACTACTTTTACTTTATTTTCGTGAACCATATATCTTGTTTGCAAAAATTCTCGAGTTAGAAAATCTGAAACTAAATTCTTTTCTCCTTTGATGGGTTCTATTTTAAAACCAAAGGCTGAAAAAATAGCTTGTCACCTAGAAAAAATTTATTTTGATGCAATATTTTGAACATCTTTATGTAATTTCTTTGCAGATTTACAATCAATGCGAAGTAAAAATCTTGTATTGAGTGAATCACTTTGAAATTTTTGGATGCATATGACAATGCTTAAAATTTCTTTTTTAATGGTGAAATAATTTTTTTAACAATCATTCTAATATGCGGAAGTAAACTGTATGATGCACTTATGTCCATTTTGTATTTGTTTTAAGATTCTCCATATCCTATATCCAAAACATCAGTCTTTACTATTTTTGATAGAGCAAGATCAACTAAGTGAAGACTAAAATTTTAATTTTCTGAACTGTTTTAGTGTGCTCATTTGTCAGGGTGCTGAAATTTTTTTAACTTGTCATGCAAAAATTTAAGTAGGAGGTTTATATTAGGACACAAATTTATCACATAATTTAAACTTTCTAGAAATCTTTTTGTAATTATTTTTTTATTAAAAAATTTATTTACAAACTCTAGAGATTTTTTAATTGGACATGTTATTCCTTGAATAATGCAGTATCCTAAAAGCTTTTTATATAGTGGTAGTGGTAACGACGGCGAAAGACGGTAGATGGATAAATCTTAAAAAAGTATATATATAGATAATGACATTGAATTAAAGATGATATCAAGTGAATTAAAAAATATGCTATTTCCTAAAATGCGAAACAATCGTTCTTCAATCTACATTATGTGTATTTTACAAAATTAAAAAAGAACTATTCTGTAGAATTATTATTCTTTACTCAAATTTGGCTAAATCATGAAATAGTTAATCCACATAAAATAATTATTATATTCCTTAACTGTTCTATCAACCAAATATAGTTTTAATTTGTCTATCTTAAATCCACCATCATCTTTAATTATTCATCACCACCACCCGTCCGACCACCACTACCACAAATGTATATATATATATATATATAATATTTAATTATAATTCTTGATAGAAATAGTTAATCCAAGAATGGAATAAGAATTATTTAGAAATAAAATTATTCTAATCCTATTTATTCTATTATTTAAAAATTGTTATTCTGTTTCATGAACCAAATATGAATAGGGTATCCAAACATGGGTAAGGTAAAAGCATCTGTAAGAAATCTTTATATATAATAAATTCTTTATAAAAAATCTTTCTATAAAAGGGTTTTAATATAATTATTAATATTAAAATAAATAGTTGAATTAATCCTCCACGAGCCAAATTTCACTCTTTATTCCGATTTTAATTAATATTATATAATATTTTTATTCTTATATTTTCTATTAAGAGAAAAAAGATACTAGTAAAGCTTATTTGAAAAACCAAAATGAAGAATAAGAACAAAATCTTGCGATTGTCTTTAAAATTAAGAGCGTCTGATGCACAAAAAACTATCTGATCCCTGGGACAGAAATTACCCATAATATTCATGAAACTTGCAAGGGGAAATAGGAAACAAAAACTTTTTCTGAGACAATTCATAGTTACATTCACTATAAATTCCTGCGATGTGCATGATGATCATTATATATATATATATAACAAAATTGCAGAGACAGGTGGTAAGCATTACAAGTCCAATAACTTGCGACATGGGAATTTAAGTAATACCCACATTGCATAGCTCATTAGTGCAGGCAAAAAAATAAGAATGAAAATCAAAACTCTTAACTATAACATGTTACCCTATATTTTGCAATGGCATTTAGGGAAAGAGCCCAAAAAAAAACAGTACTAATTGCCACTGAAGTTGGATCAAGGGAAGATAGATAGCTCGGAAGGTACCAAACTGATAATTGAGTCATGAACAAATGGTACACCTTGAACTAAAAGCAATGCTAACATTAAAATAGAAAGCAACTTTAAATTTATGTATTCGGCTAATTTCGGGGACTTCCTTGAGAATCTACTCTTTCCAAATACTTTATCCTAAATGTAAGTTAATAAAGTCATGTATGTATATCAGTTTTTTACTAAATCTTCAAGTTTCTATTAATCTCAAAATGTCATAAGTTGTGCAATTTTCATATGCCGAAAAATCTCCATCAGCCACAATCCTTTTCAGTTGTAGATGGAACTGCAGAGTAAGAGTTAGATAGTTAGACATCCTAAAGAAGGGTAATATGAATTGGATTTCAGCATCTAGATTCCACTTACCTATAGAAAAGCTGGCCAAATCTCTGGGGATGAAACTGAAGTGAAATACGCTAGTTCGCCAGTTGACCAAAGTGAACGACTTGTCTTTGCTTTAAATGCTTGGTCAATGGTTGTTAACCGGAGATATAAACGACTGGCCTGCCATTCCTCTAAACTCATTTTCTGGAATGGCTTCTCTTCACCGAATCACTTTAAGAACCCAACCTGCATTAGATCTGCAGCAATCATCCCTTCTGGCGATCTTTTGAACTTCTACTCAACTCATTAAGCAGTGACTTATAGGATGCATAGTCTGCTACAACCCCCTTTTCACTCTGTAGTTTATGAAAGTCTTGTAGGTTTCCATGTTTGCAATGACCTTCCAATAAAATATTGTAAGTTATATCATCTGGAACTACACCCAAATTCATCATAGCATCTAAAAGCATATTAGCATTTTTCATTTGACTTTGCTTGCAATATCCATTCATAAGCACATTATAAGTCACAACTCCTGGTACATGGCCATCACTCTGCATCTCTTTGAGCAACTTGAACCCTGTCTTCATGTCACCCTTCTTACAAAATCCATCCATGACCATTGTATATGTTGCATCATCTGGTTTAAATCCTGCTTTCAACATTTCCCTCAATGCTCTTTCTGCATCAATCACCTTTCCTTCTTTACATAATCCTGAAATTATAGCTGTAAATGCTACAATATCAAGTTCAACTCCTTCTTTAATCATTATATTTCTAATTTCCAAAGCTGATTCTAAATCCCCCTCCTTACAATAACCATCTATTAAAGTGGTGTATGTGATCTTATCAGGTTTCTGACATCTCTCATTCATCTCGTCAGCAAGTTTTCTTGCTTCCCTCATATCCCCAACCTTGCAAAGTCCATTAATAAGTGTATTATACAAAATCAAATCAGGTTTCAGACCTTTTCTTAACATTTGCTGATACATTTCCACTGCCAAGTCAATCCTACCGTTCTTGCATTGCCCATTAATTAATGTGGTAAAAGTGACATCATTAGGAACCAGTCCTTTCTCACACATTTCATCAAATAGCTGATTTGCATCGTTCAATCTACGATCCTTACACAACCCATTAATTAAAACACTATAAGTAAAAACATCAGGGAAAATCCTACTCTCCTCCATTACCTTCTTCAACCTAAAACCTTCATCTAAATTCCCTAATTTACAATATCCATTAATCAAAGTATTAAAACTAACAACCGTAGGCTGCAAACCCCACTTTCCGATTTCATCAAAAATCATATGGGCATCATTAATCTTACCCTCTTTGCAAAACCTACTAATTAGCATATTGAAACTTTTTACATTTGGCGGATACCCAGAATCTAAAATCTCAAAATAAAACCTCCGAGCAAGAATAGGCGAACTATTTCTAATCATTCTATCAAGCAAATACTTACAACCGTGAAATGGGATTTTAAAGTTATGTTTTCTAACCAATCTAAAACACTGAATAGCATCAGATAAAAACTCCAAATCAGTATAAGCATTCATTAAACCATCGAACACAAAATCAGAGAAATGGTTACCTTTAGTTTCAAGAATTGAAGCAAAAACTGAAAAGCTCGAATCTTTCCCTTTACGAGAAATGATGAAGTGAAGTAAAGATTGGGCTTGAGAGTGCATTTGGTGGGCAGAGAGGAAATGAACCATTGTGCAATAAGAGTGAATTGTGTGTCGAAAAGTCGGACATGAAGATAGAAAGTTAAAGAAAGAAAAGAGAGAATGCGGTGATAAAGAGTGAGGATTCTGGTTGATTAAGTTGATGATGTGATTGGGTTTAAGGGAAGGGATGATTTTGTTAAGAGAGATGTGCAGTGGTTTTGTATCACTGTTTTTTATTGCGTTGGATATGGTTGAGAGAATTGGATCTTCTTGGTATTGTGGAGATGGCGATGGTGGTGGTGGAGAGTACCAGGTGGAGAAGAGGAGTACGGGTTTTTTATTTGGAGAAGAAAGGAAGGTTCGGGTTTTATGGAGTTTTAGAGTAGCCATGAATGAGATTCTCTTCTTCTTTGTATGTGTTAACAGTTGATGTTAGTTTGACATTGTAAATAGATTCATTTCAAAAAAAAAAAAAAAAATGCAAACAAATTATATGGGGTGAATTGATATCTACTATGAACTTCAATTATTGATTTTAAATTTAATAATTAAAATTAAAATATATATATATACTTATTTTAACTAAAAATAATTTAATTAGAATGAGAAATGAATCATACAAATATAACTTATTATTTTGAATTTCTATATATAAAGATGCTTAATAAGTTGATAATAGAAAATCAAACTCCAAATAGAAATATTTTATTAAAAAAGAAAACTAGAAAATGTTCAAAAGTCAGAATGATACCATGTTTACAAATGGAGAGAAGTCAAAAAAAACAAAACAAAAGGAAATTTCATAATTTTTCATTTAAATACTGTAAAATCTCTCTCTAATTATATATTTAGGACTAAATAAAACTTATAATTATAAAAAATTATAATTTAATGAAGGTTTAAGTACTATATCTTTTTTTGAATTTAATACTTAATTTTGTAGATAAAATGATATAAACTAAAAATAAACTATGTTAATATCTTATTATATTATGCGAATAAAATTAATGAAACAAAATAATATTAGAGTAAGCCAATATATATATATATATATATATATATATATATATATATATATCTTTTTATTAAGACGGGACTTATAACTTATTACAGTAGAGAGTTTATTTCTATTTATAATTAGTCTAAATTGAAATCGTATATATAAACATTATTCTTATATAGAATATTGATTTTACTATATATTTTTTTAATAAATTAATATATGCGATTTATTATATTAATAAAATTCAATATATGACTATAACAACACCAATATCAGCATATCCGCTGATGTGATACATTTATTTGTTTGGTAATGTGGTGCTGATATAGCAGGCTTTTTATTTATAAAACATACTTTTTCTTTTAACATTTAAGTATTATATTGGCTAATTAACAGTTTTATGACAATATTTTGTTATCGAAATTAAACACGAACCAATCTACAAGCATGTTTTTTTTCTTTTTTACTTTCTCTTTATAAATACTTTGCAAGATATACACAATCTACCAATAAATTTTTTTATAAAGAAAGAAAAGCCCTCATTTACTGCTTCCTGCCTTGAGGAATTCATATGAAGGTGGTGCCCGCAGTGATTTTGGTTGATACATTTATATGAAGGTTGGGTTGGCATATATATATGGAATGTTCCTTTCTATAAAAGACTTCCATTAGTCATCATCTATAGCAGGCTCTTGCCATAATAACCTACTGATAATTCACCAAAATGGTCAATGAAAAGTGAAATTTCTTTCTCATGGTGCCTTTCCAGTCACATTCAAAGATCATTTGCATAATCCATGCTATCATGAAAGACATACAACTGCTAAAACTCTTGTGTACTTTATCTCTGACATTCCACTTTGAAACTCTTGAGCCTAGTTCCTAAACGGAAGTTGGTACATACAATGAACATTGCAATAGCAAAACATCTGGCATCATAGCAATTACCTTCAGCTGCTTCATTCTAAGCCCTCTACGGAATGAGAAAGCTTCCTTTTCAAAATCTCATTCTCTTTGCGCAGTTTCATAATCTTTGCTTTGAGTGTTTCAACAAAACGATTTGATGACAAATCTTGCTTCTGTTCAACCAGCTTTGTTCTGCTAATCATCACTGCAATTAAACAGAGAACTAAAAGTAAAAGTTCCTGTAAACTCATCGACTATTTTAACACGAATGCTAGAAAATTGCTTCGTACATGTACCTTGATGTCTAGTTACCTTGATTCAAACTACATTTCTATGGACATACAATCATAAAGACATGTAGAACAAATTAAATAGATGAGACATGACAGGGTCAAATACTCACATTCCTTTTGCAAATCCTGTAGTTTCTTGTTCAGTTCATTTTTCTCTTCATATTCAACCAGGAGACAATCCTTCAAATCTTGAGTCTCAAGATGGTCTATCACATAATAACAATTAAGCTTACTCATGTTCAAATACAGAAACATGTGGTGATAAAACTCAAGAATTCATATCAAAACTCTGAACCTCACATTTTGATTCCACATCAAAACGGACTCGTTCCAAGGTGTTTGCTAGAGTTTGTATATAAGTTTTATGTGCTGATAAATCTTGGCGGAGTTTCATTATGGTTGATTCACTTGTTGCCTTGTCAACTAGCAAGCCTCTAATATAACACATTGTTGAGAAAAGAAATACATAATTGGAAAAGAAACTCATATTTGTAGCAGCAGAGACACCTGAGTTGGTCCTCTAATCCTCCAACCTTGGTTTCATATTCTTGCTTAAGCAATTCCACGGTCTTACTGTGTTCCTGCTTACAGATTTCCACTTGTTATTTAAAGTCTAAAAGATATACCATCCATTGCAACCAGGCAGTACTTATAATACAAATCAAGCTTTTATCAGTACCAACAGACACATAAAAAATTTTCAGATTCTAGAATAAGTAATGAATATAGTGACTTGATCCCATGAAATTACTCTAGTCTCTAAGCGTAATGTGAAGTTACTTGTTCTTTTCTGAGATTCTCATCATTCAGTCGTTTCACTTCTTCCTTCAAGCTTTGATATTTGACACGACAATCAAGCTGTGACCCATAAAATGAATTAAAATTTGAGCAACATAACAAAAATTGCTGTTTTTAGTATGATTAACAAAAAACTACAAATGCATATTAATACCTCTCCAGCCATGTTAGTAAAGGATTCTGTGTACAGCTTCACCAGTCTCTCATTTTCTGCAATTTGATTAAAAGAAGAAAAGAAAAAAAAGAGAAATGTCAAACAGTAAAAGCCCAGAGCAACAGAAACAAGAAGAGATAGATTAAAACCTTGTTTCAGACTTTGGCAAGTGAGTTCAAGAGCCTCTCTTTTCTTGATTTCCGCATTCCAATTTGATCTCAAACATTGGATTTCTGTGATTCCACTCTTGAAATCCTGACAAAACCTTATTTTAATTAGATAATTTTAAAAATAATAATAATAATAATAATAATGTCAATTGAATTGAATCTCACATTAATAAGAAGCAATATAAATTGCTCAAAATAGATTTAAAAAAAAGGTATGAAATGTCATTTATTAAACAACTATTCAGTTTCTATTCTCTTTAACTTTCTCATCAACCAAACAGCAATAAGAAGAAAATACCTCATAAATTTGATCAAAACTAGAGAGAAGTGAATCCATTTCTTGATCACTCGTCACAACCATTTTGAAAGTGGCACATATAGATTTTTATTAACATGAACTCAAAAATAAAAATAAAAAACACTTGGTCCACATTTCTTACAAGAAAATTGAAGAATTTAGATTTCAGAGATCATGTGAAACTTGATTATAGCGTTTCACCGTGAAGGAGAAAAACAACTAAAGATTGTTTGGATACGCCGTCGTTGGATACGGGGACTGTTTTAAATTTGGTACGTGATTTCACCGTTTCACAATTTTGAGGGTGTGATTTTTTTTTTTAAAAGAAATATATATATATATATAGTTAATAATTATGATAAAAAAAATTTACTATTAAAAAATATTATTTGATAAGAATTAGCTATTTTGGTTTGGATGAGCTGTAAATATTATATATTCTATATTTGATAATATAAATTTAGAATTTAACAACTCAAAACGTTATTGTTTGACAATTAAATTGATATCATCGAAGCAATAATTTATCAAACCTTAATTTAATGGTCAAATAAAGAAATTAAAAATTATTAAGCTCCAAACTAATGTTATCAAACACGAGCAATTTGATACTGATGATTGATTAAAATAAAAGTGATTAAAGATTCTTATAAGTCGAGATTTTTTAATGGTGAAATTTATTTATTTTTTGTCACGATTTATAGGAACATACTTCTTTTTATCTAAAAGAATTATATATTCTAAATTATCAAATAGTAAAACTACAAAATACTTTTTTGTAGTTTTCTTTTTAAATTTAAATAAGAACTTTAAAATTTTATAAATAAGAGAGTCTTCCAAAGATCTTAAAATTAATTCTTGAACTAAAATTTTTCATAATCTAAAGAAGTTTGTTGTAGATTTCATTTTCTTTTAATATTATATTATAAATTTTAAAATTTAATTACATTGTCTACGAATATGTTATATGAATGGAAATAATCATGAATAATAATATAATAGAAAAATTATTATTTTTGGATATTGTCATAATTTACAAATCCAACAAAAAATTTTCTTAAAAGACCACTTTAACTTTATATTTATATAAGATAAATAAATTAATATCTTGTTCATGTTTATTTCCATTTACCATTATCCTTCTATCTTTTCTTTTTCTCTTAATCAATTCAATTAAAATACTTAATGTATAATATAAATTCAATTTAATCCTTAAATTTATTATTAGTATTAGAACCGTCTATAATTAAAATTTATTAAATTAAAGGCATAATTAAGAAAATTATAATATTAAAGGATAAAATTCATTTTTATAGAATAATTTAATCTTAGTTTCTAAAAAAATATAACTAATATTTTTAACTATGATTTCTTATTATGGATTTATTTTGAAGATTTTTTTATCAATCAATTCATCAACGCATAATTGAATATTTAATTAGGTATTAATTCATTAAAAAATTTATATATATTAATAGATGAGAGGATTTGTTAGGTGGTTCAGTTTGTGCGAAGCGAAGATTAGTGTCTTTAATCTATGTATTTACTAAATGAAATGGACTAAGATAGAGAGAGATCAACGTGTGGAAGAAAAGGTAGCCCAAATAGTAGGTGAAAGCAGTAGCAGGTGTAGTATATAGTACACAATAGTGTAATATAGTAGAAATAGGGGGTGCATGGTGTAGTACAATTTAAAGAGAAAAAGTTGAGAAAGAAGCTCTCAAAAATCTCTAAGAATGTTAAAGTCTCCTAAAAGTTCTCTCTTTAAGAAAACAAAGGGAGATTTGTAGAGAAAGTGAATGAGCCATTAATTTTGGCGACCCATAGCTTCATTTGGTGAGAAAAGTGGGTTATGGACCATTTGTTGGTTTGGGCTTCTTTTCTTGTCATATGACTTATATTACATGTTTTTTCAAACAAAAACCAAAGAGGATCGAGTTTTGTCCTTAACGAGCCCTGCCTCAAGCTTGCCAAATCAGACCTCCCGTTACTACCACGATCGTTACGATTATATACTTTAATAACAAAATTGAAATTGTTCAATAAAAACAAATAAAATGATACCCATTTAATAACAAAATTGACGCTGTTAAAATATCAATGCATCTCTAATTATAGTATATATATTGTAACATGGTGAATTGTTAAATTAATTAATTAATTAAAAATCATATTTTACGATCCATATACAATTTACAGATATAACTTATGTGTGATGACTTAGTTTAAGGAGTGGAGTAATTTGCTTCAAAACCGCCGTGTAGGGGTTGCCAGAATTCGGTCGCCAAAAAATATTTAACAGCGATGAAAGGTGGTAGTGGATAGTAGATGATGAGTTAAAGAGCCCAGAAATGCACATCTGACTGTCTGAAGATCACTAGAATTTTATGTATCAAGCAACTTTTGGCTCGTGCCAACGAAGACGATGATCAGTGATTCCATTTTCGACATCAGATTTGCAAAATAACAGTGACAAGATGGTAAAGGCATACGACCGCCACTTTTTCCTCTTTATTCTTTCGCTTTTTTCTGCGGGTTTTCTAGTGTTCCTGATAGTTAGGGGCTTGGAGTTTGATGGCAACAGGTGGCCAAACCGGGTTCACAGTAGGTGCAGATGGGAGACACAATATATAAAGATTATAATGGCTATTTTGTGTATACTATAAAATTTAATTTTGGTTCTTTTTTATTAACTAAGATTTTGATCTTATTCACTAATTAAAAGAAGGACAGAGAGAGTAATAATTAGCAAAAAAAAAAAAAAACAAAGATCAAAAGGAAATTAATTCACTTTTTGAAAATATAGGATTAGATTTATAAATTATTACAAATTACAGGAGACTAATGGCATTGTAAGTTTTAATGTAAATAATTACTTAATTTTACATTATTTTTTGTCACAATTTTTTTTTTATTTCAATCATCTAACTTTAGTTTGGATAACATACTACATTTATCTAAATTTTAATTTGAATAAAATAATTTTAAATGGAAGAATTAAAATCTTTTAAATTCAGATATAATTATTTTCATTTTCTATAAAGAGAATAAAAATAAAAAAAAATAAAAAGTTTCTTCCGTTGTTAATTAAAAAGTTCAAATAACAAAACAAGTTTTTTCTCTATTGCCTTCCCTTCTTTTAAATGATCTCCATAGTCCAATCATGCTTAATATTAAAGAAATGTAAATTCAATTTGTTGCTCAAGATGGTTCTTTTACTACATATAGAACAAAGAAACACCTTCTGAGATTTTGTAAAAGGTAACTCCAACATGACTTTTGGTTTAAACAATTAAGAACAGATGGAAGGAGGATGAGATGATATCTTAGTAGAAATGCAAGAATGGGGAATGGGAATTTACTCACCATCTCCTTTTATCTTTCTACATTCCCAAACTTTTAGGACATACATAAAATACCTATCAAAAAAGTGGAATATTTATTTTCTTTCTTAAAAATATTATATTAAAATACCTGTATTTAATTTTACGGACAATTAAATGTATATTTTAATTTGAATAAATTTTAAATTTGAGTCCTTTTTTATGGGCTGAATAAAAAAATAATGTCCAATGAAATTTACAAGTATCCATGAAGGGACAAGGAAATTCCTACAACTAATAGTACAGTTGAAAATATTGTAATAGGTGGAAAAATCTAATATACCTGTTCGAGTCTTCACAACTAGCTAGACATGGGCAGCCCGTGGCCTACGGCAAATTGCCATTCTAACCACCGGAACATGCCTTCCCGGTACCGGGGGTGGCCGAGGCTGACTCCCTTTAAAAGCTCTTGAATCGACGTCATCCCTTGTTCCACAAACAACCGTAGGCCTCATCCATATCCCTTTCAGGAATTTCTTGTTTTTCTTCTTCATTGCCCTGATACTACTAGTGCTGTAATCAATATCTGATGATGATGAAATAGTACTGTTACTGCTTTTCTGGCCATAAATATCCCTGTCAAGGTACTTGCTGTACAATCGGCTGCTACTTGACTCTAAAAGGTAGTCCAGTTGATTTGAGATTCTCTCCACTTCATATGCATCGAGAAGAGAATTGTCTTCTGTATGGACTGGACTCTGCATTTGCCACGAGGACGACGGCGACGATGAGGATGAGCGTTGTGCTGAACATTCTGCGATCTTTTTCATGGCTTCCAGCTTGTACCTTGACGGTTTAAAAGTTTGATGACGATGATGATGATGAAAATGGGCTTTTGTCGCATCAAATTCGCGCATCGGCTTCCCTTCGGACCCAGAACCGTGTTGATACCATGCCCATGCAGCTGCTTTTACAGTGGCTAAATCATCAGCAGCATTGCTACTCCTACGTTTCTTCTTCTCCATGAAAATGTTGAAGGATGTGGAAGATGGCATAATGAAACTTCTTGTTGGAATATGTGGAGATGTCTATGTCCACGCCAATAGATAGGAAGGTGGCTGCTGTTCTATTTAATGTGTGTTTGTTTAGTTATGAAATTTTGTTTTTGAAGAAAGGCATCTAATCTTTAAATGAAGGATTATATTGTTCAAAAGAAAAAAAAAAAAGGAAAGGGGGATAAATTGGTTGAAAACTTGGTGGCTTGTGTTGTCAAGAATTGAATAAGATCATTCAATTGGATATAAGGTTTTGGCCCCACTATTAACCTATGTGTTAGGTGGAAATTTGGGTACTAGGAGAAAAACTGGTTTCTTCTTGTGATGGCTTCTTCCTTTGAATGTGCCATTCTTGTGCTGTCTACGTATTCTAAGTGTTTTCTTCTATTTGCAAATTGTAATTATCATAATATTTTCTTAAGATATTAGATGGCAACAGCTTTTCATAAATTCTATATGGCATAACTTCAATGAATTAGAATAATTGTACAATTAACGGCACTTTTTTACTAATCAAAGACTAACCCGATTAGTATTTTCGAATTAAAAAAAACCTAAAATTAAATCTTCTTACAACTATCTAAATATATTAGTAATATTTTATTACTTTTACGTTGAATATAAAAAAATAACACCCTTTTTCTATATTCTGGGACTCGTCAAGCTTTCAATAAATTTAGGAAAAAGAAAATACTAGATTAAGAATTTAAATAAAACAAAATTTAATTGTTGCCTGTTTGCCTATTCATTATGATATCAACGAGGTTTAAATCAAATCCGATTAGGAATATCCCAAACCTTTCGATTACTAGAAGGAAATTTTAAGCTTTAATTACTAGAACAGAGACTCTGCTTGCCTGTTTCTTAATTCTTAGTAATTTGCCTATGATTCTGTCTAACTAGAATGAGATGCCACAGTTAAGCGTACAAGGGTTATTATGAATCCTTCTATAGCATGTATTTTATACTTGTAAGTGTGACTCACCATCTTCTCCACAGAAGAGAGAAGGTGAAAAATTGTTTGATTTGCTTAAAGAGGAGCTCATCCCAAAAATACAACACCATTCATGGCTGAAAATAGTTGGATCCAAGCAAACAATCATTATTCTTTATCATTCGCGTAACAAAACTAAACCTATAACTCTGCAATGAAATCGAGATATTGATTTTATGTGAAGAGAGGATAAAAGAAGCATGATATCATACTCCTTGTCCATTTCTCCACACAACAAATAACATAATAAAAGGAGGAAGTGAGAATGATATCATTAGTTTTTAGATGAATTCTAAAATATTATAGTTTTCAGTGTTTATTAAAAAAATTTAGATTAGATGTACATAATATATTTTAATATATAATTTTTATATAAAATTACATAAACAATTTTATTTAAATTTCTCAAAAAAAAAGAAAAACGTTTTAGGTAATATCAATTTGGAATTTTATAATTTTCATTTAATAAACAATAAAAGAATTGAAAGGCCCCTAGAATTCACCTGACTTTTAACATGTCTCACTGGCTCCCATATAATGTATATGTCGCTCTCTTACACATGTGAAGGAGAACACACTAGAAAAAGAAGACAAGATAACCACTTCTATAAATTAAAACATATCATTTCTGATTTTGTTACCCACTTAGCAAGTACCAGATAACATATTTCAATAGTCAGGATAAGAAGTTTAAAATCTAAGGGTTATTGTTTCACAGATATAAATTATACCATTGTACCCCAAGTTACTTTCAATTCCAAAAAAAAAAAAAAAAAGTAAATAATATCTTAATTGCATTTCTCACTAACTTCACCTGCAGAAGTCTCAAAAAAGGGCTGTTCCTTGGCTAGTAGTTGTATGCAACCTACCCTCATTTACTGGAAAATCTGCAAAGGTAGGAAGAGGGGCCCAAGAAAAAACGAAAAAGAAAAAAAAGGATAGAAAGACAACGACCATAAAGCAACTGTCTTTGGTGCAAAGCTTCCATCTCTTAAAAACAATAAAAAGGTATCCAATTGTTCAGTGTAATGTTTTCTCATTTGAGCTGATAGAAGCTCAGAGTCAGCAGCATTCATGTTGCTGCTGAGCCAGAATTTTTTAAGCCAAGTCCCACCCCATTATTATGGATAGAATTAAGATTTTCATCAAGAGATGTAACCCCAAGTGCAGAAATTGGCGCAGGAAAAAGAAAATTACGTAACTATACACAATCAAGACATACCACCTCTAAATTTACTTCTGTTATGGTGAGAAATTGCGCCTTGGACACGCTTGATTTCATCATTCAGCTCTTGCAAGGAGGGTTTTCCAGATAGCTTTATCTCTTTGACGGCACTGTCGCTAATCAAGGTAGAAAGACGCTTCAAACATGATAGGTATTCAGCTTTTACTTCAGGAGAATCAGAAATAGATCTCTCGGACTCAAACTGAAAACATAAAACTCGAAATGTCAGACTAAATTATTTATCATGTTTAAATCCATAAGGATCACTCTTTCTAATGAGATGACAAGTTTTGTTTCAATGATTGTCAAATGAATCATCTTTTGTCCGTCGTAATTAAAACATCCATAGTTACAGAAGAAACACAATACACAGGCAATCAATTCAGGAAGAAAAACAAAAGTAAAAGAAGAAAAAAAAGAAGCTAATTCGAAACCGAAAAACTTATCTACAAATTATAATTTCTAAAAAAATGGATTTTAAAATATTTTGGAACTTAGTATCACCCTCAGATTTTAGTTTTAAAAATCTGTCCAATATCATATCAAAATATGTATAAAATACAGTAGTTATATTATATTATACATGCACATAGGAATTATGTGTCCTTAGTGAAAAACCTAAAAAGTTTGGACTTATTCTTAGTCTCATGCTTTTAGGTCTTAATGTATGCTCACTGTTGCCAAGGAAGATAAAGTTCGATACTAGATGAATGATGCAATGTTGAGGAAACTTTATTTTTCCAAAAATTGTTTTGATTCTCAACTTTAAAGAAAATAAATAAAAATTAGTACCTAAGCTGTTGCTAAAATTGGACAATAGATTAAGAGGATATCCAATATTTTCCTATAGGATTCTCAAGTTCCTTATTCAACAGGTCTGCATAAATAAAAATTGCCATGCAGATTATATGATTAGATTGAATCCGAAATTGGAAATCATGAAACAAATTAATTGTGCATAAAAATGAATATAAGATGCATTCACTTGATGCAAAAACAAAAGGATGTTCTTGCACTCATATCAACACATTTCGTTGTACAACTACTAATATTTTCTTTTTCTTTTTGCGCTCAAGCGTATAAAACCCTCTTTTTATCTGCAGCTATACCATTTGAACCAACTCCACCTTTACTCTCTACCACCCCTGCTTGCATAACTTACTACAAGCACAAATTCAATTTGACCAAAGTTTTTTTATTAATTTGGACATTAATTCCTTATCTTCTTTTTCTATATGCAACTCAACCTCCATCCATACTTGTCATAATAGCTACATAAAATTCCTTTTCTCTATTTTGTTTCTGTTTAGGGCCAGAATAATGACTTGTTATATTAAATCATTTCCTTGCTGATAATTACCATTTTCCCTTTCATGTGCTACTGTAGCTAAAGTAGTGGATAAAAGAGCGATGACGAAAACACGGCAGAATGAGAGGAAGAAATGAAACTTGTAGAACACATTGGAAGAAAACAAAAATGGTCAGCATGTGGGAAGATAATGAAAACAGGCACCAAAATAATTTTTTATGGAGCAGTGGACTTGAACGGAGATTTGTATTTTAAAAGAACGTTTTGCATAAACAAGTTCAGAAGGGTCCCAGGGACGCTAATTCGAAGTACATACCACTGTAAATTTACAGAAGTCCTCGACTATTCTTAGGAATTTCATATAAATATGCACATAACCGTGCACTAAAACATACGACAAGCAAGATGGAAACAACCAAGCAATAAGACCAAAATCTTCAAAAGCGCATACCAGATTTCCCTAGAGACAACTTTTAAAAAAAAAAAAAATTTCAAGAGGCCATGTACCATAGGAAATACCTGTTTGTAAGCAGAAATACATTGGAAAAGTGCACTTTCAGCCTCAACAGCAGACGGATGCTCGTTCTGATTAACCATGCAAGAACATAAATAATGTCATCAAACAGATAAGCAGCTATTAGTCAAAAATAAGCAGCAGCACAAAGCCGTAACTATGAATTGGAAGCATTAGAAACTGTATCATTGCCTTACAGGTTCAAAATTCAGCTTCTAGAGTTAATAAGCATCAGTTACAAGTTATAGTTATAAACATTAACTGAAAGTTTGAGGATAATTTATGACGAGATCGGGTGCAAACACAATCTGGATGTTCATTAAAAGTATCAGAAACATAAACTTAAGAAATTAAGCAATATATAGAAGAATCAAACATATATCCGGGAATATTTAAGAAGTATGGGCGCCCAAACAGATGCACATCATGCAGAACAGCAGCCTTGTAGGAAAAATGGTGATGTATACACAGAAGGTATACAAGAGAAGCACCAACGAAAAAGTAAAAGAAAAGGCAAAGCTTTTGGTAGCAATTGGTCTTTAGGAAAAGATAAACAGAAGACTCACAAGTACTTATGCTGTTAGTAGCCATTTTCAGCTCTGACTATCATTCTAGGAAAAATCTAATAGAGAATTCCCATAATGCCTCGTGGATCCCTACATATGCTCTCTTCAGTATGCACAATTTTCAATAAACATATACTTGACAAATAAAAATATTTCTCCATATAACATGCACATTTCAATTTCTTCAAATAACAAAGCTAGCTTTAGTATCTCATTGATTCCACCAATGCAATGAGAAATCTTATGTACTGAAAAAGTATATAACTTCAAAAATTAGCAATAAGTATTCATTTTCCATAATTCTAACCGTCGACTCCTGCAGCTCTTCTTTTGTTATCTCCACATGCGCAAGGGCATCAAGTGATTGCAGCTGCAACAATAAAATTTCCATCACTTCCATATATTGTAACCATCATATCATATCAAATAATAGATCACCACATTTTACATCCAAAATTATTGGCTCAATGTTGTGCACTAGCAGATCATAACACATTTTAATTTCAACAGAAAACAGAATTTATTGATAGCTAAGCTAATCTAGTATGGTTAAGTTATTTAGCATGCAGCAAAAGGCAGAGTTTCCTAATTTATAAGCAGCTTCTGTAAAGATAAAAATGAAGTAAACAACACCGGAGACAACACCAAACTTTCATATAAAAGTCTCCCTAAAACCAGAATGCCCCATAGCTTCAGCTCATCAAAACTTCCATATATTGTCTCTTGCTGTCAACTTTGCACTTTCCATGATACATCAAGTTGATGCAACATTGTAAGAGCTGTAACTAACATTATTTTTTGGTCCTCAAGAATGATGAGGCATGTAAACGAACAGAAATTTCCTTTTCCAACATAAAATTAGAATTGAAGAAAATGAGATTAATTAGAAAAAGAGCATTGTTCACGAAAATAGAGAAGAAATTACTGGATCTTCTAACATAGGGCTCATTTGTTAACTAAAAGTGCACAAGCTTCACCGATGAAAGGAACCGACCAGTATGATCAATGCTGCATGCCCCTCTCTTCTAGTTTCTTCAGACGCCGCATTCTTTTCCCTGCTGCCTTTCTGGTTTCTCAATTTTTTTAAAACTTGCCTCGCTATCCTATCACGCAAAGAGAACTATATTAACTCCTACCTTGAATTTTTTTCCTTTAAGGTATGAAATATAAAATCAACATTAAAGTTGAAAGGATTAAACATCAAGCAATAAATTAATGACAGATATTGCAGAAAGCAAAGTAATGTACCTTTTTTTTCCAATTATATGAGACAAGCACTCAAATATATCATAAAAATGTTCACATGAAATCAAGAATTTGCTAAAGGAAAACTGGTTCTTTAAGATTCTAGAAATCTCTAATTGAAAAAGATACAACAAGAAAATGAAAGAATAAGGATACGCGATGAATGAAACAATAATCTGAAGGCATCCTACTTTGGGTTCCACAATTCTCTACCTAAAAAGGGGGACTGTTCTTCTAATGAAAACCTTATTCCTTTAGACTATCCTCACAAATGGGCCATCATTTCATTAACTCCGCTAAGGCATCATCGAGAAACCTCATATAAATGATACGATAGTATCTATATGATTGATTCTGATGGAATTAAATTGTTGTTGTTGATGTTTGAAAAATGTTAATTTTACTGAGATACAAAATTCTAATGCCAGGGGTACGGCAGTAGAGTGGTGATGAAGGACAGATTTAGAAAACCTGTCCTATGTTGATTTTGCAGAAAAATAAAAGTTTAAGATTGAATTTCAGGTTTGATTTGACAGATATCCAGATCTGAAACAGAGAAATAGAAAAGAAAAAGACAAGAAAAACTCCTAAGAGTCAATAGTTATAAGGTTTAGGAGAATCACACCCAAGAAAAGGTTCCTTTGGAATCACACCTAGGGAAGAATTGAATCACACAATTCAAAATAGCAACATAGCTATAATTTTTATTAAACTGAATTCTAAAAACTCAGCTATTACAACCCTAAAATGATGTAGGACAGATTTAGAAAACCTGTTCTACGTTGATTTTGCAGAAAAAATAAAGGGTTAAGATTGAATGTCATGTCTGATTTGACAGAAAATTCATATCTGAAACAGAGAAATAGGAAGAAAAAGACAAGAAAACTTCTAGGAGTCAATACTTAGAAGGTTTAAGAGAATCACACCCAGGAAAAGGTTCCTACGGAATCACATTTAGGGAAGAATTGAACCACACAATTTTTTAAATAGCAAAATAGCTGCAATTTTAATTAAACTGAAATTTGAAAACTCAACTATTACAAGCCTAGGTATATATAGGCTAAACTAATCCTAACACAACTTAGATTAGAAATCCTAAACTAGAAAAATTACAAACTAATACTAACTAGAAAATACTAAAGCAACTAAAACTACTAAATCAGACTTAAAATAAAACAAAGGCTCCTAAATAAATTTTAATAATTGTTCCAGCAAACTGGAAATTACAGAAGTACTCTTTGGTTTTTGAAATTACATATATTAGACCAAAATTCAGAATCTCTTGATTCTTTGAATTTTGTTTTTCTTGATGTTTTCCTTATCTGCATCATTCTCCCTTGGTTGGAGAAAGCCTTCTGTACTATTGGTAGCAAACGAAATACTTGAAGCCTCTTTTTAGACTCATTCCACCTCATCAAACTTCCAAATGACAGCTTCTAAAACTTCCATAGATCCTGGGCTACTGTAGTAATTGGTAATTTCTGTCAATTTTACTATTCATTGTCTTGGATCCTGACAAAGAAGTTGAGAACACTCAACAGATTCCCATTTTTTGCACAGGTAAAGCCAGCAAACAACAAACAGTTCTCTTTTGAATAAATTAATAGAAGTAGCATAAAATTAATATAATATGATTGTCCTCAGTCAACCACCAACCAATTTCATTCTCTTCTTGATAAAAAATGTTTACTCCATAAAGGTCCCAAATCAAATGATTCTAATACCTAGATACCCCTCAGATACACACTTTCTCTGTGACATACCACTTTCCTTTGCTTCATTTTCTCTGCAATAAACAAGTATATGAATATATATCGTCCTCAACAATAGTATTTTCTATTGCATTTAAACCAAAGACAACCACATTAAACATAGAATTACCAAAGGAAACCCACAAAGTAATGGTAAGAAAGGTAAAGGAAAAGAATTTCAAAAGACATAAAAGGACAATTAAGAAAACTCGTATTCCTCTACTTACGAGTTTGTTTTGCAAATGTTACAGAATAATAGGAATGTAAATAAAATAGGAATTGATTAGGATTCTATCTTCCTCTTTAGAATAGAACTCATTTCTAGTATAGGATTGATACTTGTATATATATATGTAGAAGATTGATGAATGCAATATGCAAGAAAATACTTTCTTCCTCGATTAATTTTCGTAGGATAAGAAAAGACAAACCTTGTTGAATTGTACAGAAGATCTTTTGCCTTATCAAGCTCTGCAATTGCTTCAGAAATAGAAATCTTTCTAAGTCGATTTGCATTCAGCATTACCACCCTTGCAATGTGAAGCATGTTAGCACCAATCTGCCAATGGGGACAGAACGAGTTTGATTTGATACAAGTGATAGGCGATTCTTAACTTACTCCAATTAGCAACGTTGCAAGCAATCAGCAGTGTATAGAATTTAAAGTAGCAAAGGGGGAAGGAAATCAGATCCCCATGTCATAAGTTATCATTAAAATTATATCAATTACCAACTCCTTTCAGTTAGCATGTATATAGCTGTATTATTTCCTTTAATGTAGGAATTAATGTATTAGCTGCCATATTCTTGTATAGTCAACTTACCTTAAATTGTTTTATATATCGTATTTAAATATCTTTAAGATATTGGGAATAAAATAATTTAGCCATTTATCGATTTTCTCTCAGTAAATAGTTTCTGAATTGAACTGCATCAAAAAGTAAACCTGGATGTGATCTTGAGGAAGCAAGGTTTTGCGAGCGTCCAAACATCTAAAAATAAAAGAAAAATTAAAACTAATTTACAAACAATAAATTCTTTCAATCTACATGACTACTCTATCAGCACATACCTTTCTAGAAGCTCTCGTGCTTCTTTTAAGCTCCCAGCTGCCTGTAAAGTCAGGGCCAAGCTTTCAGCTGTAATCACAGTGTCCATAGAATTCCATCCCTGTCTTAAAAGATAGCTATTAAGGTAAAGAACTGATGACTGCAATAGATAATTATAAAGGAGGAGGCCCTAAAATCTTATGGTGGTAATAATTAGATAATAGCCAACAGTCAGATAAATCTGAATGCTGCAAGGAAAGGCATCCCATTTAAAAGCTTAAAATTCCCCTAACAAACTTCGGATATAATATTATACTGTACAAGTACATGTAATTATAATACGTTCTTTCCCAACATGATACATCAACAAGCCAACAGCCATCATACACTTTCTAAGCACAATCTAATGTATTTCTCTTTTGACGATTAATATAAAAAGAATGTTGATAGGGTGAACACAAGAAAAGGAGGGAAATGAAAGCAAGAGAATAGAGGAAAAACACAAGCTTTAGGTAATGATAGAACCAAGAAGTTAATCCTGAAAGGCAAAAAGCATCCAAAAACTCCATAAAAGAACCAGGGCTAATGAAAGGAGTTCAAACAATGTTTGTAGAAAGGAAAAATGAGCACCCAAGTGAAATGAGAAAAAGAAAAAGGGATCTATTGCGTGAGCTAGTGGAAAAACAGAGACATGTCCAGTACAAGGGAGGGATGCTTTGGTGAGTAAGTGATTTGCTTAATGGAAGCAATTGCAACAGAAATTGGACCTCAAAATGAAGAGACAAAAACAATGATCTTAGACCAAACATAGTAACGGAAAAAGGTTACTACAGTAGATGTGAGACTCTTAATTCTAAAGCATGAACATGCCATGTGCACACAGCATGGAAAAAATAGAATACAGCAGAATTCTCAGATTGAAACATTTTGCAGATGAGATAGAGAGCCAAAAGAAAAATACAAATCAAGATCAAACCTTCAATAATTCCATAATATGCAGGACCTTTCTCTGCACATTCTCAGCTTCTGCAACTCTATTGGATTTCAAGTAGATCTGAATAACCAAGAATACAACAAAATTAGGGAAACAGATAAAGCACATGATAGTTTCTTTGGTAGGATAATGCTACTAATAACATTCACAAGGAAACAAAGAAATTCTTGGGAAAGGAAAGAAATCATGGTTCAAACAAATATAGTATTAGGTTGGTTTCTATAAGTAATTTTTTTTTCAGTACATTCAATCTCATTTTTGTTCCAATATTTCTTTATTCATAATGCAGAAGTACAGAATTTAGTTTTTACTTATCATGTAAAATCCTCTCTCTCTCTCTCTCTCTCTCCTCCTTTCTCTATTTTCCCTACTTTTCTCATACTCCACTCTGGTTCCAAGAGTATACATAGATAAAAGTGAAAAAGGGAGTTGCTGGGCCAACATTTTACAAAGTTAAGAACAATTTTGCCACCACAAAATTAACACAAAAATCTGCTAATCATGAGCCCCCTTTTCAAATATCATACAACTAAAAAGCAAGACTGAGAAGCAAAGTAGCCAGGCAGATATAAGAGATGGTAGTACCAAGCGATGGCACTAAACTTTAGCATGAGTAACACATATACATAGCATAAATAGAACTTGAGTATAAATCTATAATATATCAATAATATATAAATATTAATATATATATAATTAATTAATTAATTAATAAGTACAATAAATCAATATATTTTAATAAATATATTAAGCTTTAACCATCAAGCAGGAAGAATATATTCTACTTGTTAAAAATGAACCATGTCAGTGTACAACCTGAGAGAGATATCGCAATCTCCTTATGCACATAATTGACTCCCCTTGTCCAGCTCCCTATATGAATAAACGCGAAATGGAAGCCATACGAGTGACGTTAAGTCAAAGTATAAGAAAACTCACAACCACCAATAATCTTCAGTAACATAGTCATGCACCTCTAATATTTGAATAGAATCCTGAATAAGGTCTTCGGCGTCCTTTTCTTTTCCTTGCAGATATAGCACCTAATGGTAATCATATAGATATTTATGTTGACTAACTACAGAAAGCAAACAGATAGAAAGAAGGGGATCAAACAAAAGAATTTTGATTAATAAATACTGCCCTTGAAGATTTTTAGATTATGAACCTTATAGCCCAATTTGGACCATCCAGATCACGATTTAATTATATTTTTCCCTTCTTTTCCTATTGAAACTCGCATTCTCTACTACAAAGTAAAAACTGGAACCACAATGCCAAATATGATGGTTTTCATGATTTTCTGTGCTTTTTCCTTTAAAATTAGACATGTTTCATTAAAACATAGAATTTAATTTAAAATATGCACTGCTGAGCTCCTTAAAAACCAGGCACTTCTTCTTTTTACTGATACTTCAATCAATTAAGGAAACCATGAATGCGATTAACTAGATATTCAAAAAGGAATAATTTTCTTTTAGGTAAAAGGAATGTAAAAATTACAACACGTCAAGCTTGCACAATTTATAAATGGATACACTATACTGTCACACATAATGCACCTCTACAGACTACAGGCATACAAGTTATTAACTTTAATTTGAACTAAAAGGATATGTCACTCTTCCTGATGTGCGTAACTTGTCCTAAACTCTCTGACCAATGAATCTTAAAGTCGAGCTGTAAACAACAAACAGCTAGCAGCATACCACAACAGATGGGTCTAGGCAACAGAAAACAGACAGGATAAGTAGCAATACTTGAACCAGAATTATCGTCGAAACTAAAACAAGTACTTAAAATATCATCTAAAGTTACTTAAGGGTACATTTGAAAATGGGAGTTTAAAAGTAAAGACTTAATTGAATTGTTAGTCCAAAATCTATAAATACTTAGCAATGAGAAAGAAAAAAATTTGAACTTAACCATATTTTGAAAAGTGCATCTCAAATTACATCTTCATGGTAAGTATGTCACTCTCTCTTTTACTTTCTTTTAGATTGTCTTACTATACTGCAAAATACTATGAGAATGAAGATAGAAAATGAACCTTAATAGAAAACAGAAGCAATTATGGTAGCAAAAAGAGAGAGAGAGAACTTTACCGTTCCAAGATGATACATTGTATCTGCATAATCAGTATGATCATGTCCCAGAACATGCCTCTTTATCTGAAAGATTATTTAGTGTTACAACTTAGAACTTTAAATTTCAAGTTAAGAATCTGAGCAGCAAAGTCAATTTGAGCAGAAAACAAACAAGAAATCACAATCTCAGAGTGGCTATCTACACAAAATTTATATAGCATTTGTTCGTACCTTTAAAGCACGCTGCCCAAAGAAAATCGACGGGAAGAAGAACCAGATCAGCATAACTTGTCAGTACATACTAGAGAAGAAATTAGTCATAGACTTGTTCTGTCCTGGTTTAGTCACAGACTGAAAACAATACTGCCTTGGCCATAGAAATACAATTGGTTGCATATAAATGCAAGAATAGAAATTAATAGAAACATTGATAGCACATATATAGATATCCAGAATGTCATTGTTCTACTGCATAACTTAACATTTTAAAATGCAATTAGACAGTGTACCAGAAAGTATTCGATCAATGGAAACAAACTAAAACACAGCCCGAGAAAAAGTAGAAGTTTTTATGTTTAATCAAGATAAAACAACAGGTACTATTATTACAGCTGACATTCCTAGGGTTTAAGAATATTGGTACAACAGTCCTGGTGTCTAAAACCTGGTAGCATTAGTGGATGATAAGAATGGGATACTAAAAAGGAGAACAAGAGTTTAAGAAAATGAAATAAGAACTAAATAACACCCATAACAACTCTGTATATGAATTTACAATGAGCTATGGATAATTTTCATCTCTAAGAGTATGAGCTATTCACAGGAAACTAAAACTATATTAAAAAATCTTTAAGAGTTAAAAATGAATTCCATGGCAAAGAAAAGCTTTCAATGACACTGCATTCATATCTTGATGCAACTGAAAACAGAAAGATGAGGAAAAATAAAATATGCAGAAACATATAAAGCTTAAATTCTGAATTTGGCTCTGATCCATGATGGGCAAGAGATATACTGATAACAGAATTACCTCGTAGCAATTACGAGCTTCTTCTAGTTTGCGCTGCATAAGATAAAACTGTCCAAGATTGTGAAAGGCAGCCCCCACGCTGTGATATAAGAGGATTACTTGCATGAGTAACAATGATGAAAATAGACCATAATTATCTGCATGTAGCTCAAAAGATGATTTCCATTAAACCAGAAATGCTTGAAGCCTGAAAGCAAAATAGACATGGAGCCATGGGAAAGAACACTGCTAGTGATTTTCATCTAATTTCAAATATGGCAAATTTGGGGCCATCTTGTGTGGGATTCTCATGCAACATTCAAACAAGAATTTGTGGCATCATTTGATAGGTCACTTAATAAACAGTGTAAGAAATAAATAAAAGAAAATTAATTAGGGATTTTGGGGTTGATTACCTTTACTCTACTGTAGCCTGTAGGTGCCAAAGAAGAATAAAAAGAAGCCACCAAAAAAGCAAAAAGGAATTATGAATGTAATTTATGAGTTGTGTTTGTTCACTTACTAGGGGAGAACAGTTATTTCTGCATCCTGCAATTTAAGGCTATTTTTGCAAATTAAGTCTACGAGTCTTGTAAGAATTTCTAATTCTAATTAATTTCTTAAGTTAAAGTTGAGCTTTTGCTAGTTATTAGGAATTTTTCTATCCAGAATTTCGAATACCAGTACAACAAGAAAAATTTGCAACCCACTACGTAATATCATTGTTTTGTTACCCTACAAACATAAATCAGTTAAGAATATTACATGTATCCACAGGTAAAACCCAGCTACTTTCCATATTTTTCCTTTCCTCATTTATAAAATGAAATTCTCACACTCAAATCCATCTCCCAATCATGAAATGATACTCGAAAAACGATTATGCCCCTTGATATGCTCCCAAGTCACATGAACTGTAGTTTGAGCAGTATATCTCCACCAAATAGAACTTTCCAAAAGTGAACCCTGTTGCTCAAATATAACAAAGGAAAAGAAATGCTGTTTAAATCTGACCCTCTCAGACCTTCACAAGATTACTCCAGAGGTCAGAGCATAATCACCCTTTCTTGTGCACACCAATAGTCACTGGCAACACTATACTTTTCAACTTTATCACCTATGTGTAAAGCAAACATCCCTGACCATTTATTTTGAAGTTTGCAGTTCCACTTTTCAAGTCCAATGGATGCATATTCCTTACCAAGTTGACCAATACTTAAATAACTATCATTACTCTACAAACTTAGGTAAAAGAAAACATCATTATCAATCATATGGCATATTTGAGAAAAATGAAACCTACATTCAAAGAGACTTGATAACTATGAGAACTCAAGCTGACATTAAGGACTTTTCCCCAATTCGATTAATAATGCTTTACCGTATATCATCTGGACCAAATGATTCCTCCAGTATGTTTACAGCCTCCAAATACAAAGGTTCTGCTTTATCAAATGCCTTCTTGACTCTATATAGCTCTGCCTGGACAAAATAGCAAGACGAAACTATTACTTCTCATTTGAGCAAGTTTGACAATACATTTTAGATGCTTTCTAGAAAACAGTTTGACAAGACTTCACACTTTGTTAGAAGTGATTTACTTCAACTCTAGGATAAGCCTTTAGGGTGAAACGGATGGTAAAGCCCCTAAACCAACCCCACGGTTCCGCCAACCCCTTCTTACACTTTTCAACTTAGCTAATTTTCAGCAATTCCTGAGATATTTTGAATGATGAAGATTCTCATCAATTGGATTCTCTAGTAATAGCTTATTTAAAATGCCTGAGAATTTCAAGGGATGTCAAAAGAATAAAACTTGGTCTCTTTTGAAAAAATAATAATAAAATAAAGCCAGTGCTTTAGTTAAATAAAAAAGGATTCCTTTAAACATATAAAAGTAAATAGGAGAAACCTTGGACAAAAATGCAATAGCTTCACAGTTTGAACCTTGCATTTCATTCTTAATCTTATACAAATTGGTTTGAAATGAATTACAGCGATGGACAATTTTGAACCAAAACAGAACAGTTGCATCACCAAAAGAGTATTATTACTAAATCTAGACTAGAACCAAGAAAAGGACAAGCGCATTTAAAACCATCCATAAATTTTTTAGGGAGACCCACCAAATTGTTGCAAGCAGAAGCAACATGGGGCTCTCGATTCCCAAAACCTTTCTTAGCTTCTTCTAGAGCAGAAAGGAAGAACTTTTCAGCTTCATCCAATTTACCCTATATAAAAACAGTGACCAAATGTTGAGTAAATATAGATTTTAATATAAAATTAAAATAAATAAATAATTGAAAGTGAGAACACAATGAGGCACAGGGACAGATATGCTTGCCTGGAGGAAGTATGCCCTGCCATTATCGGTAAATATTCTCCATTTAGAAGTATGTATATTGGATATTACAGAACCATCCTCAATTTTGCGTAATCCAATTACATTAGCCCCCTCTGATTCAGTTTCAGAATTACTTTCATTTGATGCGTTTGCTAAGACAGGATTGGCATTTATCCCAAGAATGATTGCTGTAAAATATCAGCAACAATGCCAAAAGCTGACATCAGTTCACTGGTAATACAAGCGCCAAAAGATGTTCATAGTACCCAATCAATTAAGAATTATGATCCCAATGAAACTAACAGCTGCATAAGTGACACATATTCCCTTTCTCAAGATCATATGAAATTTCAGGAGAACAAGCATATATCCAAAAGTCACATGATGAGGATCAGAAGTCAGATTAGTGGGAGGAAAATAAAGAATACTTTAATGCTGATTTTCTCCTGCATATCAGAAGTCACCCATTTTATTTAAAAAGTAAATCATGAATAACATCTGAACATATTAGTCATTGTTGCCACAATATTAGTATTAAAATGATGCATCCGACACAAGAGACTGAAAATCTTTATTCATCTCCGTCAAGTAATTGCAGTAATGCAATATTATCTTCTATTGTATTAGATCAACTCATCCTTACCAGGAGTTAAAGCAAAAACCCATCTTAGAACCAATATGAAGTCATGTATACTATTTTGTGTATAAATTGTGGCGAGTAATATGGTAAAGAATGCACTCAAGTGGTAATAAACTGCAGAAGTAGCAGAAAAGAAAAGGCTCAAACAGTAGATAAATTTAGGCACTCATGACCTTAACAATAATCGAAGCTACAAGTTTTCCTCTCAAAAGCACTACACCATTAATCCAGGAAATCAAAGTTTCCTGCGGACTAAAGATAAGTTAAGATTCTAGGATCAGCCAAATGAAAGCAATAAAAATACACAGAAACGTCAACATTTGCAAGAGCTCAATTGGAATGAATTCTCGCAAAATCATGTCACTATTAGCATGATTTCATTTCTTTTAAAATGCATTAGAGTTGAATTCTAGCAACTGTAAGGTTTCCAAACATGAGAATCTACTGAGCTGAATTCAATTCAAACTGAATTCTTTCTTACATATACTAGAATTTTTTAAACAAGATGTTTAAGAAGTAAACAACTCAAGAAATGAATTAAAAAAAGAAAATAAAAATTGCAAGTACAGAACAACTCAAATAAATGACATAATATTTAATAAAATTACCGTACCAGCTTGTCCAGCTATGATACTCCATATATAACCATCTTTATAATTCATCCTCGAACTAGAATCTCCATAATTACCATATTTATACGAAAATAATATCCTTCTATTAGCTGAGATTAAGAAAAATGAGAATCACTGGATAAAATTAAACAATGATGTAAGAAAAAAAACTATTAGAAAGATAATTACTCGAGAGTGAATTGATCAACGCATTGGTGTATAGTCTAGAGGAAGGATTGAAGATATGAGAAGAAAGGGGAATCCTTTTTAGGAAACTTGCTGTTACTCGTCGCAGATTATACATAATAAAAATAATAATAATAAACAATAATATATTTCAAATCAAATGTAAGTCGGAGAGACAGAGGAGAATTAAAGAAACGGTGGGTTTTCTGGGTTTTAACCCTTTTTCCTTAAACCCTTTGGACCTAATTTTCTGGTTTCGTTTTGGCCACCGAGTATGACTGTATGAACTGGTATAATTAGCCGGTTAACGGGTTACTGACGGGCAAAATGATTTTTCTCTCTTTTTACAATTTAATGTTTGTGCATTTTTTATATGAATTTTTTTTTTTTTTAATTTTCAGCTTTAAATTTGATAGCTTTACCTCTTGCTCTTCCGGTTGAAAGAGAAAAACAATGGGAGTAAAAGAAGTAAAAATGGAAGTTTATAGGAGAAAATGGAAGGAAAAGATAGAAAGTGAAAAAAGATACCTTGTGCAGTGAAATAAAAAGATGAGTAAATGAAAAAATGGAAAAAACTTAGTTAGTTATAATTATGGCTCTGGTTAGTCTGCTAATAGTAATAGAATGTTTATACTAAGTATATGTCTCTGCATGAAAAATGGTATAGATGGAATCTGCCTGGAAACTTTCTCCCTTCACAAATGCCTTATGATGGCTCAAAATGGAAAAGAAAAAATAAAAATTAAGAATAACTGGCAAGCAGGTAGGGTGTATTTCTACAAGATGATACAGGCAAATACAAAAACAAGAGCCCTGTACTGTACTACAGTTTTGTTGGGAGTTCATTTCCAGAACGACACCAATACATGTAAAAAGCAATTCAGTAGTACAAACACCCACTTTCATCTTCCACTCCACACTGCTTTATAAAATTACCATAAACACATTAACTCGCCACTTGTCGCTATAAATCATACGGCAACATACACATAATATTACATATGTAACGAGTTATACTGCTTGTTGATTTTGATCGGGTACAGGACGCCTGCCTCTTCCCATTGTAAATCCTCTAGTTCCATCAGGCATTTTAGGGCCAGGAGGCGGCTTTGAGGGCTCAATGTGATGGGCGCATGATGTAGAACCATGACCTAGGAAAGGGAAACACAGCAATATTGAGACTTTGCAAATATACAACACACAGATATCAAAAGCAAAACCAGCATATCAAAATACCAAGCCCGTTTGTAGCCCGATATTTGTTCCTCCTTTGCCTTCCTCGGTTTCGAGCTCGCTGCCCAGGTTTCTCCTTCGATATGTACTCTCCATCCTGAAATGAATTAGATGGATGGATTCACAAATTAGATAGCCAATTATTATATAATACCACTATTCAGAATAATTTTAACCAGAATCCAGTCAATGAGCAAAAGCCGCATCCAGTGCGACCAAATTTATCTCAAAAGGATGTATTATCCCTTTACAATTTTCACCCAATTAAAAAACCTATATAACTCTCAGAAAAGGAAAATTATCTCCTGTTAAAAGCTTAGCTCAACTAACAATACAAATGAACTAATACAATTATGTCATCAAGGGATACCATAGATAACATAAATGACGGCTTAAAAGGAGTTGAGCAACAGTTACCTCTTCATCAGGTGTATCATCATGGTGCTCACTTGGGTGATGATTTTCTTCATCCCCCGTCTGATGAGATGCTCGTCCATTGTTATGCTTTTCAGCATCAACATCTCTCCAGGGTTGTTTCCTCTGTCCATATTTGCCCTATAGCCAGAAAATTAATATCAAACCCATTACTGTGAGAGGTGTAGAAGGCAGACATAATCCTTACTGTTTGCTTGAGAAGCTTGACCCGCAAACCATTTCTCCAGTCCTGTTCATTGTTTAATGCAGCCACCTGATTCAATTACCAAAAAAGAGACAACTTTACATAAGCATGCATTATAAACTAAATGAAATTAGTTTTCAACACAAGAATTGATACTCACAGCTTTTTCTGCAGCCTCGACACTGTCATACTCCACTAGAGCATGCAACTACATAATATATTAGAATACTGCATTAGTAGGTTTTTTCTTTGAGCAATGCCTGCTACATAACGTCACAACACCCACCACCCACCCCAAATAGATAAATAAATAAATAAACACATATTCAGGGTAATAAAACGTCCCAAATAGGTCAATCCCTCTTGATTGAACGATCAATGTAAGAGGAATGAAAATTTTGGAACTTGAAAGAGTTCTATACCTTGCTGCTAATCAGAATATCAGCTTTGCTACCTTTTTTTGACTCTTCCATAGCATGTGGATCACGAATTGAGATGTGCTTTATCCTGATGTGTAGTAAGATATGGTAAGCATAATACAATCTAACAAGGACTGTAAATTTATAATGGAAGAACAAGAAGAAGAAGAAAGGAATAAAATGCATACTTCCCAGCTTCACCAAATATTCGCCGGATGTTCTCTACTGAGTGATCCTCCGGAAGATTCTCTACTAGAACAGTGCATAACTAGGGTCCACAAGATGTCCCAAAGTTTATGCATATAACATATCAATAATAAGAGGGGTAAAAAGCAAGTTCCAAAAATACCTTTGGGTCCTTAATAGCAGCAACTGGAAAAGGGTGCAGGCGCTTCACTTTCTTTCCATCTGAGCTCACAACCTGTAGTAGATTGAAAGCAAATCAATGAATTCCAAACTTTTTTCTTCCTCGGTTTAGGATTTTTTTGGAAAAAGTGCTTTCAAAATTTTTATTACTTTCTTTTTTTTTTTGCTTTTTTGAGGTTTGAGAACTGCTTTTGGAGAGAAGCAGGTGAACAGATGCTCTTTCCAAAAGCAATTTATGAAAAAAATTTAAAAATTAATACATTAAATCAAAAAGAATCATAACCCTGCTTTTTTTTTTTACATCTAACAGCAGTCCCAAACAGGTATTTATAGAGTACAAGTGAAAACACAGTAATCATGTGAAAACTCTAGTTTCCATGACCATCATAGAAGATGATAAAACTAGTTACCAGAAAGGAAGACTCCCTGAGTGCAGCAACAATAACTGAATGGTCTCGGGTGAGCTTCTTCATTTTCCTAAAGGAAGCAAAGATTGTGATGGGAACTGCAAAAGAAATAAAGAACATAACATGAACTCATAAGTATAAGCAATCCATATAAAAAGATAGAGCAAAGATCCGCTTGGGACCCAGAGCATGAGTCATAAAAAGATAATGCACAATAGCCAAAGAGAGTAACACCAATATTGTAACAAAATAATCATTGTCTGCAAAAACTTATATCAGCTATCCAATTAATAAATCCATAACATGTTATTCGGAGAATGGAAGAAATTTGACCTTATAGAAGCTAGAAAAATCCATGTAAAACGTGAACAAGATCCTTTTTTTTTACTAGTTCATAAAAACATTTCTGTCGGTATAAAAAAAGCACATGTAAATATTTAGTATCATAAAAAGTAACAAGTACTTGAAAACAGAGGTCAAATCTTCACTCTCAAAAGCAAAAGACATAAGCTAAAGAACACCATTAGTTATATTGATGAATAGAGAATAAAATCAGATAAGAGATTGTTGTGAAGTCATTCAGAGCAACCCCAGGAGTACGGCACAACTTAGATTGGCTGCACCAGGAAAACATCCAGGGCAGGCAACTTGTCAGAAGTACCTGTTTCATTTCATCATTTTCAATATCTCTATTCTTGACTTCCCAATGGTGATAAAAGAGTGATTTTCAGAGCAGTCAAATTGTTTATGATACCCTCCGTTTTACTTATAAGAAAAAAAAAAGAGGTCCACTTTCTAAGAGAAAAATATCAAAAAGATTTAGTGTACAATCAGAAGATGCAAAGCAACACAATCAAATGGGAAAAGCCTCTACCATCTTTTCAAGTCTTCCACGTGATATGCTATAATAAGGGCCAATCAGAACAGCCATTGGTGGTCCCAATGCATGCAAGAAACATCTGGATTGTAGTTTATCAAGCATGCATATTTTAGAATTATTATTTTAAATTAAAATCTTAAAACCCTCTTAACTAGTCAAATTATATACTTTGTAACAAAAAGATTACCAGGGAATCTTAAGGTCAACTAAAATGATAGATTTGGCAAAAATAGAAGGTTGCTTGTGAAAAAAGTAAATTACAAAAGATGTTCTATCAGTTATCAGGCTATAAAGTTCATTCCCCACAATCCTTCACCAAGCACAAAAAATAGCTTAACACCATATGAATGATTTCTTTCAAGTAAATGACTAAAATCCAGTCTGAATGCATTAATTTACAGCAATTTCTACTGCAGCTCTTATACAATTTAAAACAAATTTGCATGATGACTTAAATTATCAAGTTATTTCCAGTTTATTTGTCTCCTCAGTTGAAAGTAAAAGAGAACTGTGGGAGAACATAAAACCACCCAACAGAAAGGAGAGACATTGTGCCATTCAAAATCTCTCTAGATTTATTGATCAATGATCCACAGCCATACAAATAGGAGGAATTTCTACATAAACTATAAACACAAAGACATGATTTTAGAAAGCTGAATTTCCAATTTCTTCTTCTATTTAAGTGGGTGCTAGCATCGGCGTCTAAAATCCATTGTTAATGCAAAGATATGTATCCACATAAAACTTTATACTCCTGAAAACTCAGCACATTTACATGAACTCAATATAGACAAAGACAGAGAAAATCAGGGCGAAGGATGAGGTACATACCAAAACCTTCCTTGTTCTTCTTGATTAAACCTATCATATGCTTATCAGTGGGTAAATTTTCATCGCTAAAGTAGTATTCTACCTGCAGTACAGCAACCAGTGACTTAATAATACATGTCGAAACATTTGACCTCAGAAGCTGCAAGTTGATAGTGACAAAGAAATTTCTGCTTAACATGAAGTGCGGGGTGCATGCATTTTATTTTCAATCAATTGACCATGTATTAGAAATAAGTCATTCCCATATACTTCTTCTATGCAATTCCGAGCAACCAAACATTACACGCAAATAAATTAGACGGCTGAATTTGCTTTGAGAAAAGCAATACACAGTTTGTAAGTCATTAAACAAAATTTCAAATCAAAAATGAATAATGATACAAAAAGAAAAGGGCTCGCCTGTTTAACGATCTTGGCCTTGAGGACCTCGGTTCGATCAGCGGGCCCAGAATGCTGATCTTGATCTAGATCGTGTTCCACGTCAGCATCTTCCTCGTGGTCGTGCCCGTGATCCTCATCAGACGGTAGGGCGTGAACGTCGTCATGTAGGGTGTCATCGGGAGATCCGACGGGAGTCACATCAGAATCATGCGGCGGAGATGATGGCCCGAGGGAAGTGTCGGCGTTGGGTCCCACCTCACCTTCCATCAAGAGGAGAGGAGAGAACCGAAACGGGGGCGTTTTACAGAGAAATGAGGAAAAACTTAGAAGAGCAAACCCTCCCGCCCTTTCTTCTCCTAGCTCTCTACACGCTTCTCCGATAGCGCATTATATAGGGATGAGTAATTGTTAAGGGCATTTTGGTCAACTACCATCCAACTTTTTCTTTTGGCGACCCACTCGAACGGCGTCGTATCTTGTACTATGCAGCGTTTTCTTTTTAATGCAAAAATGAAACGACATGCCATTTTCACACATTTGGAATCAGGTAAAAAAAAAAGCAGAATTTGAAAGAAGAAAGAGAAATACAGAGAGATGGTTGCCATGGATGCAAGTGACATGTAGTTGAGGGAAACCAGAGATTAGAGGAAGAGAGCAACAAGCAGCCCTGTGTCAAACAAAACAACTAATCAGGAACAGGCCTGAATCTGAAAAGAAAACCTAAGCTATCAGCAATAAAGCTACCCAATAGCTCATCGGGAGGACGATGAAATGCTTGAAAACCAATGTCCAAATTAAAAAGCAAGCTTGGCAAGGCCATCAGCACAGAGATTTGCTTCTATGGAAATATGCAAGCAAGAAACTCTCCAGTCAAGACAGAGAACAGCTTGAATCTTGGTCACCGACGAGCTTCAGTTCCCAAACAGGTTGTGACTATTATTCAGGGCTACAGATAACCAAACTTGAATCCACTTCCACTTCAGGGTACAGCCACCTGACTTCTTTAAAATTATCTAGATTTTACCCAAAACTTTTCTTCTATTTCTTGGTTATTACTAAATTATTCCTTAAATTTATTTTTTCTAATAATTTTATTTCATTATTTTAAAATAAATATATATACTTTTAATTTATATTTTAAAATATATTTAAAAGACAATTTTTTATAGTAAAAAAAAATAATATGATAATTAAATTTGTATTAAAATTAAAAATATTAAATTTTAAAAAAGAAATCTAATTTAATAATATAACCATTTAAAATTTGTTTTCACACATCTATTACAATATTTTTTATTAATTTATAAAAAATTTATTAAATAGAATCATGTACAATTTTATTTTTTTATTATAGAATTATAAAAATATTTTTAAAAAAATAAGAATATAAATGTTTATTTTAAAATAATTATTTATTAGACTTTTGTTTTTGAAATATTTTTTATTCTTGTCTTTTCCAAAAAGTAAATACATGAGACTTTTTTTTTTTTTTTGTTGATGTATGAAATAATTACAATCCCATTATCCTCTCTTGTTAATAAATAGACTTGGTTGCAAAAGAGTTGAGCCACTCCTCGACTATTCGGAATTTCAATTTAATAAAGTTTATTTAAGTTTATCTAGTAAACTCTGTTTAATAACGAATGAAGCTCACTTGACTCTAACCCTTATGAGTCAACTCTCATGTCAGTTTGTTAATTAAGTTGTAAATTAATGTATTAACTAGACTAGCCCGCACCACGCGTAGAATAATAAAATAATATTAATTTAATCAAATTTTAGTAAATAATTTATTAAGTTTAATGTTATAATTTAAAAGACTTAATTGTTATAATAAAATAAAATAAAAAATTTATAATGAAATTAGTTTTAATTAAATTATTTTAGAAATTATAATAATTTTTTTTTATTTTTTTTATTTTTTTTAAATGAAATCTCATCATTTTATATTTTATATTGCTACTTAATAATTTTTGAAAAAAAAGATACTAACCATCATATATATAATTTTTTTTAAGTCATTTTGTAAGAATAGAGTTGGCTTTTTAATGCAATTATCTTTAAAAAGAAATATATTGATAAGTGTCATTTATGAAAATAATTGTTTTTTGTAATAATTTTTTTGAGAAAAATATGAAGATATATTTTGGGGTTAGACACTTGTTCACTTAAAATATTAGTTTTATAATTCTAAAGGCAACTAACAACGGCATGAATTGATGAATGCAAATAATAAAAACAATCTTAAACCAAAATAGAAAGTTAAGCACAGCTAGGATGCAAAAATTTATAGCGATTTGGCCAACTTTTGCCTATATCCACTCCTTAAAAAAAAATTTTGAGATTTTCACTATCAAATAAAGTTACAAATTTAACTCTATTTGTGTTCTTTTATAAGGCTAAAAACAAATTTAAGTATTTTTTTATTTTAAAGTTCACACTCTAACCCAAATGTTTTTCTAGGCTCACACCCTAACCCCATTATAAGATTTTTAATCTTAGTTACAAGAGTTTTTAATCTTTTACCTAAACACTCAATCTCACTTTTTAAGTTTTAAATACAAGAATTGAACACTCAACTATCCAAAGATTCAATTACAAGTTTGAACATTTAATACAATGTATAAAAATGAAGATTTTGAATTGTTGGAAATAAATGCACAAATAGGGGCTCAAAGTAAATGCTCTTACTTGACCTAAAACATTTAGAAATGTTGTATAAATAATTTTAAATGAAAAAGAGTTGTTTTATACAAAATTATGACTAAATACATAAATGGGTCTCTGAACTTATCTCGTTTTGCAATTGATCTCACGATCTCAACTTTAATTGCACTTCTCTATTTTACCGGTTATTAGTTTTAAACTCTTCAATTACAAATATTCTACATGTATATTTTACACCATCTAAAAATATGTAAATTTAAATAAAATAATAATATATTTAAAATATAATAACGGCTAATTACATAAATGATCCTTTAAACTTGTCTCATTTTTGCAATTGGCCCACCGAACTCAACTTTGATTCAATTGAACCTCTCAACTTTATTGGCTGTTATTTTTTAATTCTTCAATCACAGACATTAAAAGCATGTGTTTTACGCCATTTAAAAAAAATGTAAGTTCGAATAAAATAATAATATATTTAAAATATAAAATAAGTAAATAAAATAAAAAAGTAAAACAATGAGTTTTAGTTTTTAAACAAAATTTGTCATATTTTGATATCTGTTAAATATTTCATTGCTATGGTTATTGGTATGGGCATAGCCTCAGAGAATAGAAAGAAGAACTTGATGATAGAAAAGTTGAAGGATTATAACGGTTTATTTTAGTCTTTTAAAAAATATTTTTTTATTTTATTAAAATAAATTAATAAAATAATTTTAATGTACAATAAACAATATATTATAACTGATGGAACATACTTTTCACAAGAGGTTAATTCAAAGCGCTTAACTTCCGTCTGTGAATGATTTAAATATAACAACTCGTGAAGTTCATATGCACAGTTAAATTAAAGTTGAGTTTAAGAAGCCAATTATGAAAATAAAACAAGTTCAATAGTTTAATTATTTATTTTGCTTATTATAAGTAACATCGTTAGTGAGAATATTAATTTTTTATTACTATAGTTGGTGGAAGAGTTAAAAATAACAATCCATACAATTAAGAAATCTAATTAAATCAAATTGAGTTTGGAGAACCAATTGTAAAAAACGAAATAAGTTTAAAGATCCATTTATGTATTTAGCCATAAAGTATTTATGTAAATTAGACATTAACATGAATATACTGGTTTATTAATTATAAGTTATTTAGATACATATATAAATCTACATTAAAATATGAAATTAGAATTTTTCTAATGAAATCGAACAAAAAATATATAAAAATTAAATTAAAATTTTTAGTATTTTAGTATAATTCTTATGAAAGAGAATAAAAAAAAGATTTCGAAGTAATTAAATAAATCATAATTATTATATAGAGATATTTTATAAAAATTAGATTAAGTTTATAATTCTAAGAAGTGGATTAAAAATTTTAGAACAATTCTGATGATAAGGTGAGAAAAATAATTTAAAGTAATTAAATGGTTAAGTATAAAAATAATTTTCAGAAGTGGATTGAAAATTTTAGAATAATTCTTTAGATGATAGGGTAAGAAAAATAATTTAAAGTAATTAGATGGTTAAATATAAAGTTATAATACTTTTAATATTAATTAATATATATTTTTATAGAATAGTTAATATATTCTTTAATACTCATACAATTATTATTTTTAATATTTTTTTAATATAAATTCTTAAACTCACTACAATTTAAATAAATAATTTAAAAATCATAAAAAAGATCATGAAGAGAGAGAGCAAATTACAACCTCTATATATATAGCTAAGAATTTGAATACAAAATTACATATTTTTGTTTAAAATAAATGTAGAAATGTTTATTTGAAAACAAAATTGGTTAAAATATGTTCAAGTTTTTATATGAATATTTTTTATTTAAAATTTATTAAATATATTAATTTTAATAAATTGATAAATAATTTAATTTTCAATTAATATCCAATCATTTTGTTTAGATTGGATTAAACTTATTTAGGCTCATAAAATATCAAATAATTTAGAAGAAATTCACAGGGCACCATTTTCTTAAAAAAAATTACTTTTGTGGTCGAAAAAAGAAATTATGATTTTTGTCAAATTCTTTTTTGTTTATACGATTTTGTATGCATTATTTCATCGGAAAAAAATACTAAAAATATATCTACAAGGTATTTAAAAGATATTTTTTAAAAATTTGAATTATTGTGACTTTAATTTTTTATTTTTTCAAAATTTTATCAGAAAAAAATATTAAAAGTATATTTAAAAATATAAAAAAATTATTTATTTTAAATTATATTATCATGAAACTTCATTTCAGAATTTTATTTAAAAAATATATATTAGAAGCATACCTGAAAAATACCGAAATAATATTTTACTTTAATTTGTATTATTGTAAATTCAGTTTTTATTCTATATCTTTTTATTTTTTTTCAAAATTTTATCAAAAAATATACTTAAAAGAAACTTAAAGTTTATTTATTTTAATTTATATTATTATGAATTTTTCTTTATATTTGGTATTTATGAATTAAATAATATTACATGTCTTTTTATAACAACTAGCAACTAGTGTATTTTGATAACATGAAAATATATATTTTAAAAATATATCATAATACACTGAAATTATACAAATGCAGTTTAAAATACGTAAAGACATAATTAAAATAAAATTAAAAAATATATTTAACGGTAATAAAAATATATTAAAAAAATCAATAAAATATGAAAAGTGTACTATTATGCAGTTCTAAAAAAATCATATAAAAAAATTTAAAAAAATTCGTAAAAGAAAATTCTTAAAAAATTGACCGTAAAAAATAATTCCCACCACTTTTCCCTAAACATGTAAAAGTTCCAATAATTTAATGATTAAAATTATTAAAAAGAATAAAGTAAAGCTCAAACTTGCCGGAACTCAACTCTGTTTCCCTTATGTCACTTTCACGTGGAGTTTTATAACATCGAAAGAGGAGCTATTCGAAAGATTTTGATTAATCAATGCTTTGGTTACTCATTTTGAGAGGAAAAAGAAGAAGTAAAAAACTAAAAATTCATAGCTAAAGAAAAATTTAAGGATCCAAGCACGGGTTTAAATACCTGTTTTGCTGTTTATACTTAATTTACTTAGACGAGTGGCATTCTATTAGATCTTTGCTGGGCACAAAAACTGAAATCAAGCCCTTTTCCCATTGCCATGTGCTATCCAGCAAAGATGGAAACTCACTCACTGCATTGCCTTTTCTGCTCTGCCCATCTCCACTCTAACTTTACATGGAAACTCAGCTCATTGCATCGCTAGTCAAATGTCGCTGAGTTTCCAAGGCTGAAGCTCTTCTAACTCTACATGGTCCAAGCTTTAGGACACTATAGTATGCACATTTTAAGATAATCTACTTAGCAAACTTGGTCAATTGAAAATCTATCAGTCCCTCTCCATTATTGTCTTGTGCGATCGGTTGTTTTTGAAATGGGTTAATAACACATCGTTTAGCCAACAATCAACCCTCTGAAATAAACAATAACTTGCGTAAAACCTGAACCACAATTACAAGCTTGCTACCAATGCGGTTTCTTGTCTTTGCTATTTAACCAGAACACACAGTGTTACAGTGACTGTGAATCCAAGTTGTTGATCGAATTTCAAATGGTATACCTGAACTACAGTTCAAAAAATGGCATACCTAAACTCAAATGTGTACAAATCTTCCTTCTGCTTGTAAGCAACTAACCAAAATAAGTATAAGTTCTGATACCCTATCTACAAAAATTAATAGGCGCTTAGCGAAAATGCTTTCAGAAGCTAAGCTGATTTTAGACCGACATACCCAGCAACTAAAGCCAACAGGCATGATGCAACATATGCACCAGCAACGATGATTGGTTCCTTGAACCCACATAATTCAAGGTGATGATGAAAAGGTGCCATCCGAAATAAGCGGTGCCCAACTCCCCTCAAACTTTTGGTTGCCTTGAAGTATGCTACCTGGAGACAAGCAATATTCAGATGAATAGGGGTATTTCTAACTTGCAGCCAGCAGTGTGCAAACACAAAAATAAAATGTAATAATTAGCATGAAATACGCTAGAACTTCCCCAGTTCAGGCCATTACACTCAAGCAAAGCATATAAATCACAGGGAGGAAACAGCATGATAAAAATCTGTCAAAAGTCTTTAGAAACAGCTACAAGTGAATGGACCGGAGGAGGAAAAAGAAGAATGACTTTGCTAAATTATTGTTCAAAAAGATTACAAAGTGAAATGAAATTTGCTATCAGCTCGTGATTTTCTAATTGGAAAACATGGGAAACAATTCCTCATTTATAACATACCTGCATAATAACTGATGATGCTTCCAGAACAAAGATTCCAGATGAAATAAATAACGGAAAGAACATTCCAGTACAAGCAGCCATTGAAGCTAATGCTCCACCTAATGCCAAGGACCCTGTATCTCCCATAAATATAGATGCCTTGTATCGATTGTGTAACAGAAACCCAACACAAGCTCCTGCCATTGATGATCCAAAAATTGCAAGCTCTGCTTCGAAATGTTAAACAATTAAGTAGTACCAAAAAAATTAGAACTCAAACTATTGATCTCATAATTTGATAATAGTTTCACACAACATTTACAAGATCAAACTTCAATTAAACATTATACATAAAAAAATAAAAAAAAATGAACCAGTCAGCAATAGCATGGTGTATAATATTTCATAATTATCTTAAGCCACCTATTAAAAACATTCATTAAGATGTTTTGAAGTTTTCAATTGTAAAGGGCCTTAATGGATGCATGGTTTAACCTGCAGTACATCCATTCAAGAATATTTGGCTAAAATACTGAGATTGAGCTTGCAAGTCAGACTAAAGTAGTACTACTATTCAAAGAAGATTTAACCAAATACTGAGATTGAGCTTGACAATCATACTACAGCTATTTACAAGTATGAATATGAAATATACTGAATGATTAAAGGTTAGTGATTTGAACAGATGAGCAATTATGCAAATGCCTTGATGCAATGCAAAAGGCAAATATATTATGCATTGCCGATTCACCAACTTGATGTACTCGCACCCATGTAAGCTAACTGACAAGATAACAGTACAAAGTATCATTCTTTAAGGTATTACTGACTTCTTGGGCAGAGAACAAAATTGCATCTTCTTATTTTGCTCTGGAACTATAATTTGCTATTCATGTTGACAAGGAAACATCAGAGGCTGACCTGAATGATGTTTTACTAAATGCCATATTCAACATCTCTGAGAGTACTATCAAACAAGCCTCCAAAAAGATAAACGCTAACCTGAACATATTGGTAGCACTGCAATCGACATTCCTATAAAAGCCAATGCAGCAGTCCCACCAGCTAACCCATCAAGACCATCTGTTAAGTCAATCCCATTTCCCATTGAGACGAAACAAAATGAAGTCAACAATAAATAAAATCTTCCAAGGCACACAAGACCCAATGGTCCAGGTAGTGGAACTATCATTTTCCTGCATTACAAAAAAAACATCATAATTCAATGAGAAAAGACAACAATTAAACAAACATTCACACAGCAATAAGGTATATTTACATACTATTAATCATGGAAAATTAATTGAATATGAAACATGAAGTATTTGTCCAACCAACAAGGCAATTAGGAAAAAGAAAACTTGAAAGCTGCTTTGCAGTTGCAAAATTCCACAATATGCATCGAAAGAGTTATCCGCAAGAAAATTGTGGCAGCATTAATGAGGAGATCTGAGAGCAGTAAAAAAGCTACCAAAAGCTCAATTCAACATGATGCATAATCAGAAATTTCCAGCACAGACAAGGAAGCTCAATTTTTTACTAAATCTTGACCTTCCCCTTCAAGCGGCATATAAATCAAACAAATACGATGCTAAAAGATCTCTTCTTTACTATTGCCATTTGTTTCATTGGATTAGAATTTACATATGTTTGGAAACCCTTTCATAAGCTAAAACATTGTAAGATGAAATAGAAGGCACAACTCTCAATTATCAGACTATCCCCATACCATTGAAGAATATTTCAACGAGTCATCTTCTTTCTAGTCCAGAGTTATTTTTTGCACTTCCTCTTTGTGCAGAATATAAAATTACACCTATATGACATCGACAAAGCTACCTTTTACTATCACCAATTACTCTGGCATCTTATCATAAGCAGAGACATCGGGAGTAGATGAAAGAAGAGCACACTCTCAAACTCCAATAAACCATCACTGTTCTTGTTACCTCCACCTTCTTTACAGAGCAAACATATAGTCAGGCGTAAGCTTCATCTCGAAGTGAGGAACAAATTTTAATATGACAAACTTGGAAAACTTCAACAAAAAGAAAAACCAACTCTAAAAGGAAAACTTTCTCCAAGCAAATCTTTTTATTACCCTCTCTAAATATATATTCGGTGTGGGAGCACCTGCTCGCAATGGATACCGAGAAAGCTAAGGTTCTTAGTGCTGGCATTGTAGGGGGCGCATATTGTGTAATATAGTCTAAAAAATTGATAATACCAAATACCAAAGTAGAATGTTGATTATTTGAAAAAAAAAAAAAAGATCAACAGAAATTACATCCTGTTGAAAACATTTCATCACAAGAATAGATATGTGAGTTACCATCAGATAAATGTTGATCATATTAGTTCAAGAATGTATACATGCTGTAGGGTGACGATATACTTGTGGACTCCAACCAAAGTGCAAACAAGGTCCCAACAGCTATCTGTAAAATAAAGACAGATCATTTGCAATCTTATTAACAATCAACGGTTTAAGTTTTAAAACAAAAAGAAGCAAGCGATTCAAATATTCTCACCTCCAAAAATAATTTTATCCATGCAGGTAAACCTTTCTTATGATTCTTCACTTGACTTAAAATGTCATCAAATAGACCAATAGCAGCAAATGCTAGTGTTGCCACTGCTGCTCCAGAGACTTCAACGGAAGAAAAACCAGCTATGAATTTTGCAACTCCCACTCCAATTGGTATGAAAAATAAACCACCCATTGTGGGGGTTGCCCTCTTCTTGGAATGCCTAACCGGCTGAACTCTTTTACTTGTTGTTTGATGAACCTTTAAAGCATTGAGAAAAGGGACACTAATATAACCCGCAATGGATGATAAAGCTATTGCTATGAAAAAGGGGCGAGATAGGTGAAAAGGAGCAAGAGGTAATCTGACTATCTTCCACGCACACCAATCCACAAAAAAAAGCAGAAACATCAGGAAGCCAATTAGTCCCAGATTATTAAAAATCCCCTGTCTCATCCTGCAGTACAATATAAAATATCAAAACAAGAAACTAAAAAACACAGAGAGACAGAGAAGATCTATAGATATATGAAAATGTCCAGCAGCAGAGAAGCTAATAGATTAGGAAAAAAAAACAGATTCCTTTCTTGAACTGGGTTATCCTATCTTAACAAACAGTCTAAATAGTTAAGTAACCCCAATTGAAAAATCTAAGCATCAAATTGCATGTCCAGATAAAGCATACAAGACAGAGGCTTGAGTATCATAACCAGACAACCCCTAGGAATACATAGTAACACTGTATCAATAAGTGTTTGATAAAAATTGCAAAGCATTCTTAAATTGCAGAAGTTGGCATGTGAGATTGAGTTCATATGCTATTATTCAGAATCAACTTTTAACAATCAAAACACTTTAACCACACTGATAGCAAGGTCAGTCGTTTGGAAGAGATTAAAGGTGAAATAGACTTGCATGCCAACCTTAATTGTTCAAGACAGGAACGAAATTCATCTTGGTTGGCACATTTTTCTTTATTTCTTTTTTAAAAAATTCACTTCTATACAAATCATACTAGTTTCATTTGATAAGCACAAGAGACAATAACAACCATTTTATAAAAAGATGTGAAGCAATGGCTTTTTACAAGCAATAAAAACAAAATTGTAAGAACCACATGTACAGTTCACTGACATATGTTTTCTGCGCTCCTTTGCAATAATGGCAAGCCTGTGAGCCGTAACAGTGAGAGAATCATTATTTGAAACACTAGCAGAAGGCAAATCAATATCAGCCACTGGATTTAAGACATAATCACCATCACTATCCTCCCCATCACTAGATGATATCAAGTACCCAGCAATAGCAGCACTAGTCTCATTATCAGCCCAGTCATCAAGTGAGGATACACCAAATGAATCCTAATAACAAAGAACCCGAAACAACAAGCTAATAAGGCATTCTAAAGTTCACATTTTATTTATAATCAAGAAAATGAAAAATTACCTCATCAAATGCCCTAATTTGAACAATCCTACTTTGCAATCGCCACCCACGCTTTCTAGCATTTGATACGTTTAACTGCAAACAAATTACAGCAATTTTCTTTTTTTGAAAAAATCGAAATCAGTGAACATCGATACATTATTATTTAATTAAGAATCAAAGTCTGGATGATTAATAGCTTTGCATAGATCGATCATGCACTCAAAATATCGTTTAATTTAATAATAATTAGAGGGGAAGAAAGGCATAAACATACCGTGGAACGGTGAAATGAATTGGGTGTAAGAAGAGAAAAGCGCTTCCGAAGAGAAAAGGGGCGTGAACGATAGAAGAGATGGTGCTGGCGATATAGAGACCGCATGGCTACTAAAGAAGAAAAAAAGCGGGAGAAAATGAAAAAGCAATAGAGATTGGTACGGAAATGGAGGCCATTAAAGGGAAAGGGAGCGAGAGGTATATTCTAGCAAAAAGACTGAATTTGTTATCATTTTTTATATGTACTTCTCGTTGCATACAGTCACAGTGGGCGGAGAAGGAAGACAAAAATGAAGACAGTTTGTTGCTGAAATCGAGAGGGTGTTGCGAATAATTGTGATCTACTTTGCTTCGGTTTGCCCGCAACCTTTCGGAGGCTGTTTTTACATCGTTTGGGTTTGATGCCATTTCACCCACGACATTTGCAAAAATAGTCAGGAACACCCAAACTTAAGATATACCTCCACATCTAAACATAAGAAATATGTAAAATTCACTTGGTTGCGAGAGTTCCACCTGTGTGGTATACGAACTAATAAGAAAAAATTTATGCCTCTTGACTTCTCAAATTATTGTGGTTTCAAACGTTTTTCAACTATAATATAACATCAAATGACTATGACGGTCCAATATAAATGATTTTCGACCTAATTCCACTTTAAAATAACTTTTTCTACTTCGTATCTGCCCCGTCTTTGACGAGGTAGGGATGGGAGAGACCAAATCAGTCCCCGACCTACACCATTGTCATTTCTAACTCTGTGTCCTTGTTGTCTCCTTCTTTTCCCTTTTTATTTTTTGCATTGTCATAACCATCACATGGCATAACCATTAGTCCTTGTCCTCTTCACTAAGAGCACCACGAGCCAAGATTCTGAGTAACTACGGAGGAAGTTTTAAATAACTTTGTATTTGAATATCTATTTTCTCTTATTCCACTTATAAATAACCATTAAACCTATGTGAATAAGATTAAAATAATTAACATAATTATTTTAATTAAATTCATTAATCAATAACTACCCACATGTCATACTAGGCTTATTAATTTTTTATGCCTTAACTATTTATTTATTAAGCTGAAAAAATATGGTGTAGACAAAAATATTGTTAATAGTTTCTTTTCTTATTTTCTTTGTCTCTTCTTTTTTTCTTTATCATAGAGAGGGAGAAGTGGAGATCCAAACTTGAGACCTCCATCTATAGAGCTCTTCAACTAGACTAAAGACGTAGTGGTACTTTCTATGTCTCTTAAGAGTTGCTACCTTTCATTATTTGATCTAAACTTAACCTTTTCATCTTTTTCTTTCTTTAAACAAATAAAAATATTGAATTGATTAAAAGGTCGAGAAGCTTGAAAGAGTTACAAAGAAAAAAGATTACAAGAGAAAAATAACCCTCTAGCAAGTCTACAAGAGCCAAAGGTCCAAATAATAACAATTAAATTAAAATATAATTCAATAATAAACGGTTTAGACCTATTAAACCTAATAACTTGGGCTTACAGTCCAACCATAAATCAACTCTAAGGCTACAGTCTCATAGAAAAATTGCAATCTAGTTCCTGAGATAAAAATATGTCCTCTAAAACCATTCTTCTCCTTCCCCAAGCTATTTGAAATAGTGGAAAAAGCCCAACGTGTTGTCGTTAACAAAACCACCATATTATCTTTGATTTTGCAGGAACAGAGCTGAAAACGCAATTGATCTGGACATGATCAACTTGTTTTTTTCTCTATATCAAGACTCAAACAGCTTTACCTCTCTCATATCCACATTCGCTAAGCAACAAACTTCCAAAGACATTTGTAGGCTCCAGAGGCAGACAAAGCTGCACTACCACCTCTGGCAACAGCTAGAGTAAAGTAGACTTGTTTATGGGCCTGGGTACTCGCCCGGCTCGTACTGTTCGGGCCGGGCTTAAACAAAAAATTTTGTGTTCAAGTCCGGTCCGGCCCAAACCCACGAAAAGCCTGTACTCCTAGGGCCGGGCTTAGGATTTATATATAAACCCAAGCCCAGCCCTGCCCGATATCTAGTTTAGTTAGAAAAAAATATGTCATACTCAACACTCGAATCTGTGAACTTCTGCTTATAATTAAGTGCCTTATACCACTTAGCTAGTTATTATTTTTATTTATAGTTTTGTTGTTATTAATAATATATGGATTTTTAGGTAAGTTTATTATTTATATATTGATTTAGCTTACTAGTTATTTTTATTTATATAAAATACTTATTAATTTAAATATTTTTTGTTTTGTAGGAAATGTGAATTTGGCTTGAAGGAGTTTTCATCTATATTGTTGTTCTTTTATTTCAGTTTTTGGAGTTTTATTTAGATGGTTAAAAATATTAATTGATGTTTGTATCTTTATTATCATGATGAACATGATTATTGAGTTTAAATTTTGAATATTTGTGTTGAAAATGGGTTTAAATTTTGAATATTTGTGTTGAAATTGGGTTTAAATTTTGAATATTTGTGTTGAATTGTCGGTCGGGCCTGGTCAGGCCCGGCCAATGAACAGAGGTTTAATAGTTGGCCGGGCTGGGCAGGGCTTTTTAAAAAATTTTGACCTCGAGCTTGAGTAGAGAGATATTAAAAAATCTTCGGGCTTGGGCGGGCTTGGGCTTGTTAAAAAAAAAATCAGGCCCAGTCTGACCCGGCCCAAGCCCGCCCAGGCCCGACCCATGAATAAGTCTAGAGTAAAGCAAACCTGCAATAAAAAATCACAAGAACAACACTCCACCGAACTAAAGGCATTAAGGCACGATCCATAATTAAACAAGACAAGATTTAGATATAAACAAAGAGAGGAGGCCACAATGACCACTAAAGAGACTGCCTGTGAAAAGTGCCATTGGCAGCTGCCCAAAATATCCTAGGAGAGGACAAAAGTTAGAGAAACAGAGAGTTCTCTTTAACCCAAATAAATCAATCATGTCACGACCCCACCCGTGGGCCCGTGACCGGCACTAGGGAATGGGTAGGCATAAGGCCACCGAAACCCGTAGTAAGCCTGACACTCACTGACTTAAACAAATCTCATCTCAAATTAATATTATTAAAGCCACAAATTATCTTAAATGCTACATTTTACATAATTACTTCGGTCTACCAGAAAAAACTAGGCGAGACCCGAAGCTCAGAAAATTTACAACTGATACATCTACTATTACTACTGCGGAGAATCTAAGATTTACCAATTTACATACCAAATCAAATACATCTGTAACACCCGGAATTTTTATATATTTAATAAATGAGTTATTTTCTATACCCAATTAGTTTGAAATTTTAAGAAATTATTCAAGTAAAATTATATATCGGAAAATTTTGGAAGAAATTATAAAGGATGTTTTAATAAAAGAATTTTGGAAAAATTGGTATTATAATTGATTATTTAATTTAATTGTGTGTAGGATTTAATTGGAAATTTAGTTTGGAATAAGGATTGAAATTATAATTTTATTTTTGTGAGGGTTTAATGGAAATTTGTGAGTTTGGTATTTTCGTAAATAAATATGTTGGTCAGGGGTATTTTTGTAATTGTGTATTTTCAATAATTCTAATTTGGCCCAAATTAATTAGTTAAGGGCTTAATTGAAAGGCTAAAAAGAAGTTTGGGGGTTAAATTGGAATTCTGCGGGATGAAATTGTAAGTAATTAAGAAAGTTGAGGGACCAAATTGTAATAAGGAAAAGTTCAGGGGTCAAATGTCGATATTGAAAGGAATGGAAGTCGGGGAAGGAAGAGAGGAAGAGAGAGAGAGAGAGAGAGAAGGAGGAGTCATGCGAGCGAGGAGGAAGATGGCTTTTTCCCGCGGCTTCCGGCGGTGGTCGGCCGATCTTGGTGCCGATCGACTCCTCTCGGCCCTCGGCTTTGTTTTGGCCATGTCGATGGTGGCTTGAATCGGAGATTCACGGTGGAGAGAGAAAATAGTGGCAGCCAGCGTTTTTGGGCTTTTTTCGGCGAGCTCCGGAGGATGGATGATCGGAGGATGTATCCCGACTCTCACCAAGCTCGCGAATGGCACTGATTTCGTGGCGATCGGGTTTCGTTTGCGAATCGAGCCGAGATCGTCCGCAAATCTCTCCTGGATGATCGGGTGTCGGATCGGAAAATCGGGCGTGGATCGTCATCGGCCGTCGTTGTGAGTCCGATGGTGTGTTCGGATCGTCGATCGGACTCCGGCGGCTGGAGGCGAGTCGACCGAGCGATCGAGCGTCTCGGTAATTTTCTTTGGCCCGTTATTTTTAGAAATCCTTGGTTTAATTTGTGTCTTTGGTTTATATTGTGTACTTGATGATATTTGTGAGTCATAAATATTTGTCTGTCAGTTGGCCTGCCATAGTCGTGTTTTGTCTTTGTGTGGCGAGTCGGAAATAGTGAAGTTTGGGGACCCGACTCCCGTTGTTTTAATTGTTAGTTATTTGGAGTGTTTTTCTGGCAGGTCCTGGACCCGTTTTTACGGGGGGTAATGTTCGTATTGTAGGGGAGGTTCTGCCGAATTTTCGGTAGTTCCCGAGTCGAGATTCTTAGACAGTCAATTCTAGGAGTCTAGACCTAGGGTCTATTGTAATTGTTCCATCGTTTTGATAAATTGTTTTCCGTGATTAGATGATCTGTCTGTTCAGCTCGCTCCTACCGAGGCACCGGAGCAGAGCTAGGAGGTCGCCAATCCTGTGAGTTAAAGTCATATATCGTTTACGCACGTGTCATGCATAAAATTTGATTTGCTACTGTGAATATTTATTTGCAATTTTAATTTTTCATTCAATTATTATTATTATCATTTGCATGATGCTTTTAATTACTATTTAAATATGTTTTTCCTTTATTACCAATTTTAATATTGCATGATGACACAGGATGGGACGGCAGTAGAACATAGGAGTTGGATGAGTGTCCAATATAATATGAGAGAGATAGGAAAAGGGTAAAGAGGTAAAAATTTTGAGAAAGAAAGATTAGGACCTGCCCTGGTCGAGCATCGCTCTCTGGGCTTAGTAGAGTGTGGTTGCCGGAGTAAAGGTCCCTGGTCGAGCATTGCTCTCGGGGCGCCGGCTTATTTGGATATTTAAGTGACCAGACTGGAGGTAAGGTCCCTGGTCGAGCTTTGCTCTCGGGGCGCTAGTCTTATTGGATTAAGAGAGTCGAATGGCTACTAGATTTCTTATTTGGATATTTAAGTGACCAGACTGGAGGTAAGGTCCCTGGTCGAGCTTTGCTCTCGGGGCGCCAGTCTTATTGGATAAGAGAGCCAAAAGGCTAAGGCTGAGAGTTAAGTGACCTGATCGGAGGTAAGGTCCTGGTCGAGCTTTGCTCTCTGGCCAAATCTGTTGGAATGAGAGGTTTGAGATGATAGAGTTGAGGTTAGTTGAGACATAAGTGTTGAAATAATCGAGATTTTAGAGTTGGGATTAGAGTTCTACTGAAGTACTCCGTCCCGTTGCATGTGGAATAAATTTTGTTTAAGCATGGCATGACACGTATGGTTCGCGCGATTTATTAATTATTTTAAAATTAAATGAATGTGACATTGAGATATTTGAAACTGTTTTAGATGTATGATTTTAACTCAGTCTCGAGACTGACAGTCTCCATTTATTTTTTTTCAGATTCGTGACTGTTAGTTCTCCCGCGACTCTTATTCAATAACCCGACTCCTTCATCATCGGGTGAAGTATTTGATTTGGTATGTAAAATGGTAAATCTTAGATTCTCCGCAGTAGTAATAGTAAATGTATCAGTTGTAAATTTTCTGAGCTTCGGGTCTCGCCTAGTTTTTCTGGCAGACCGAAGTATTTATATAGAATGTGGCTATTAAGATAATTTATGGTTTTAATAATATTAATTTGAGATGAGATTTGTTTAAATCAGTGAGTGTCAGGCTTACTACGGGTTTCGGTGGCCTTAAGCCTACCCATTCCCTAGTGCCGGTCACGGGCCCACGAGTGGGGTCGTGACAACATCACCCGATGATGAAGGAGTCGGGTTACTGAATAAGAGTCGCGGGAGAACTGATAGTCACGAATCTGAAGAAAAACATAAATGGAGACTGTCAGTCTCGAGAGTGAGTTAAAATCAAATAATCTAGGGACTATTGCTTCTTCTCAGAAAACATAGATTATTCAAATCAGTATATCAAACCATACTATAATCATACCCTGCTATTTCCTTCACATAAAATACTAATCATTCGAATCAAAATATCAACCATGCACGTAAATACAAATCACATTATAATCAAATACCATAATAAATAAATAAATAAAAATATATATTTACTTTTACGGGACGAGTGGCTCGGTAGAACCCTAAACCCCAAAATCTAGTAGCCATTCGGCTCTCTTAATCCAACAGGTCTGGCGCCCAGAGAGCAAGCTCGATCAGGGTCCTTACCTCCAGCCTGAACACTTGAATTCCAAATAAGCCGGCGCCCAGAGAGCATCGCTCGATCAGGGACCTTAACTCCGGCAATCAACTGAACTCAGCCCAAAGAGCAATGCTCGATCAGGGCAGACAATCCATAATAATCTTATATCCAAGATCGCACGGCGAATGCGTCCCGATGTAACCCATCAAAGTGGCATGTTCTACAAGCCACATTTCCCAAATCGCAATCACCGCATTTAATAAATATCATTGTCTAATGAAATCATTCAACACATATCAAAATAAAGATTAAAAGTTTAGGATAAGGCAACGTGCAATTCGTGTCGACAGAATAATAATATATGTATTATTATAACGTTACTAATAATAATATTTATATTATTTCAAATATTAATAATCAAGTGAAATCATTTATTTTGCGATACTAATAATCATATTAAGCACAAATTCTAAATAGCATATTAAAATCAGACTAGCAATAGCGCAAAGATTAAATGACTTTAACTCACAGAATTGGGCGACCTCCTAGCTCTGCTCCGGTGCCTCAGTTGGAGCGAGCCGAACAGACATATCATCTAATCACGAAAAACAATTTATCAATACGCTGAGACAATCGATCATTAATCCTAGGTCTAGACTCCTAGGACTGACTGTCTAAGAATCTCGACTCGGGAGAATTCTACCGAAAATCCGGCAGAACCTCCCCTACAACACGAACATTACCCCTCGTAAAAATGGGTCCAGGACCTGCCAGAAGAACACTTCAAATATCCAACAATTTAAACAACGGGAGTTGGGTCCCCAAACTTCACTATTTCCCGACTCCGCCACACAATACAAAATACGAGGCAGGCAAACTGACAGACAATTATTTTTGACTCACGATATCATCAAATACTCAATACCATCCAATAGACACAATTAAACCAAGAATTTCTAAAATTAACGGGCCAAAGAAAATTACCGAGACGCTCGATCGCTCGGTCGACTCGCCTCCAACCGCCGGAGTCCGATCGACGATCCGAACACACCATCGGACTCACAACGGCGTGTGATCCCCGCCCGATTTTTCGATCCGACACCCGATCATCCGGAGAGATTTACGGACGATCTCGACCGTCGATTCGCAAACGAAGCCCCGATCGCCACAAAACCGGTGCCATTTCAAGGCTTGAGCCGAGGGAGAGTCGGGATACGCCCTCCGATCGCCCATCCTCCTAGCCACTAAAACCGACAGCCGCCGCCAAAGGAAGCTCTCCAAGGGGAGTTGATCGCCACCGAGATCGGCCGGAAGGCCACCGGAACGGCCGAACGACGGCCGGCCGCCACACGTCGCGCACTCCGCTACCACGCTGCGCTGCCGCGGCCACCGACGCCTGGCATCGCACGCCGGCGGCCGACGATGCAGACCCTACTATCCTTCTTCTACCGCTTTTTCTCTCCTCCTCTCTTCTTCCCCGATTTCCATTCCTTTCAATATCGACATTTGACTGAACTTTTCCTTATTACAATTTGGTCCCTCAACTTCCTTAATTACTTACAATTTCATCCCGCAGAATTCTAATTTAACCCCCATACTTTCCTTTAGCCTTTCAATTAAGCCCTTAATTATTTAATTTGGGCCAAATTAGAATTACTGAAAATACACAATTACAAAAATACCCCTGACCGACATATTTATTTACGAAAATACCAAACTCACAAATTTCTATTAAAACCCCATAAAAATAAAATTATACTTTCAATCCTTATTCCAAAATAAATTTCCAATTTAGTCCTAACACACAATTAAATTACATAATCAATTTCCAACTCAAAATTTAATACTACTAATCAATTATAATACCAATTTTCTCAAAATTATTTTATAAAAACATCCTTTATAATTTCTTCCAAAATTTTTCAATATATAATTTTACTTGAATAATTTCTTAAAATCTCAAACTAATTGGGTATAGAAAATAACTCATTTATTTGATTAATATTAAATTTTTCATTAAATCATTTCAAATTAAACCCAATAATACTAAAGCTAAAATTAACTTAAATAAAAACTCATTATTAAATATATAATAAAATTCCGGGTGTTACAAATCAACTCAGCCTTTACATCTGGAGTTGTCAATTTAGTCTCTCTAAATTCATTCAATTCAATCTACATTACCTCTACTCCCATTAGCAGCTACAATTCAACATGTTGGTATGTACTCTTTGAAACCCATAAATAATAACATTTACCTAAAAAATTCTAAATCTCAATATTGTGCGTATAAAATTTCTTCTATAACCATTTATCGATACCATTCACCATCACATTCCTCTGTCTTCATTATACCACTAGATAGATCACTTGTGTGATGCTGCGAAATAAATCAAATAATATTATACAAATTAGAAATATAATCAAACTTAGTATTGTAAATTATTAATAATATACGATAACTTCAAACATTTAGTATATATGTTATTTGGAAAAACATGTAGTCTTCCAATAATTATTTCATATCTTATTACATAGTAATATAAAAAACAGAAATGCAGTGTGTTAGAAAATATTTCCCACCAAGCAAACTGCAAAAAAAGAAGGATATAGAGAATAATGTAATTAATATACTTATCATCATTAATTATAGTGTTAAATTATTTTTTAACTGAGAAATTATGCATTTTCTGTAATATAACTTTAACCATCGTGATTTATGCAAATAATAAAGTACCCCTAAGGAAAAAGAAAACAATTCATAACATCTTATAGAGCTGCCAAATAATTTGATATTATGTTATATGTTTTGTTGACCCCAAGGTTTCATATGTGATTTTGATGATGCAAAATATTATTACTACTAACAATCTTGTTTAGTATTGTTGTTTTTAGTAGGTAATCTTTAATTATCATTTATACATATAAATGAAGATGAAGGCATAAGTGTGGAGATGGATTCAAGAGTCAAGGACTTGAATACTTGAGTAAATATGAACATCAAGATAAGATCATAAAGTAATAAAGACGGAAAGAGTGAAATAACATATAAGTACAATGCAAATAGCATGTAGAGTCAAGAAACTCATGTGGATAAGTATGATATCCATGGAAAAAATAAGTTGCTAAAGTTTAAGGAATAAACTTTACCACTTTGAAGAGTTTATGAAGGCAATCCATATATGGATGGATAGCTACATCAGTATACTTTTAGGAACAAAACTAATAGAACTATAAAAATGGAGTTTCAGATTTTTTAGTGAATTATGCTCAATCTGTTAGATTGGATTACAGTAGATGAGGTCAATTAGAATTAGTGGAATTATTTCTACAAGAAGAAATTTAATATTAGTTTCTCCATATCTACAGCCTTGGAACTCTAGTATCACATGGAAAAGGTCTTGCATCAATCCGAGGTGTATGGAAGATGCAACATGCAAAATACTGAAGCATGTCTGAACTGTGGAAACTAGATTAGCTATAAAATATTTTTATTTTTTGGAGTATAAAGATTGTTGATTTTGGAGTTTTTCAAAACTATAATATTGTAATGATTGACCAAAGTTTTTAATGAAAAAATGGTTTACCATTTAGAGTTATATAACTCAAGTTTTTGAGCTTTTAAGTGGTCACGCCAGTGATTAAAAAGGAGATAATTGGTATAAGCATTCAGGGCTAACATTCCCAACTGTGAAACTAACCATTCACGACCATGAAGAAATCTTCCCAGCTGTGAAGGAGATTTTCCAAGCTGATTTCTAGTTATGAACAAGTCTTTCCAGCCATGAAGAAAAATTTCACGCCCGTGAATGATGGTAACTTTCCAAAATCTTCAAGAAATCATAGTAGAGGTTACGGCCAAAGTTCCCAAGCCCTGAAAGCAAACTTCCTAGCCATGAAGAATTGTTCATGGCTATGACATATTTCAATTTTTTAAATATGCTTTTTGCACTGATGCTTCACGGCCGTGAAAGATTGTTCCTGTCACGACCCCACCCGTGGGCCCGTGACCGGCACTAGGGAATGGGTAGGCTTAAGGCCACCGAAACCCATAGTAAGCCCGACACTCACTGATTTAAACAAATCTCATCTCAAATTAATATTATTAAAACCACAAATTATCTTAATAGCTACATTCTACATAAATACTTGATGCCCGGGAAAAACTAGGCGAGACCAAGCTCGGAAAATTTACAACCGATACATCTACTAATTACTACCCATGGAGAATCTAATATTTACCAATTTACATACCAAATCAAATACATCACCCGATGATGAAGGAGTCAAGATTCTTGAATAAGAGTCATGCGGAGAACTAAGAATACGAATCGAAAAAAAAAAAATGGAGACTCCTACCGAGAGTGAGTTAAAATCAAATAATCTAGGGACTATTGCTTCTTCTCAGAAAACATATATTATTCAAATCAGTATATCGAACCATACTATAATCATACCCTACTATTTCCTTCACATAAAATATTAATCATTCGAATCAAAATATCAACCATGCACGTAAATACAAATCACATTATAATCATTACCATAATAAATAAATAAATGAATAAATTAAAATATATTTTTACTTTTACGGAACTAGTGGCTCGGTAGAACCCTAACTCCAAATTCTAATAGCCTTTCGGCTCTCTCAATCCAACAGGTTTGGCGCCCAGAGAGCAAGCTCGATCAGGGTCCTTACCTCCAGCCTGAACAGTTGAATTCCAAATAAGCCGGCGCCCAGAGAGCATCGCTCGATCAGGGACCTTAACTTCGGCAATCAACTGAACTCAGCCTAGAGAGCAATGCTCGATCAGGGCAGACAAATCCATAATAATCTTATATCCATGATCATTACCGGTGCGCACGCGGTCCTGATTTAACCCATCAGGCGGCATGTTCTACAAGCCACATTTCCCAATTCGCAATCATCACATATAATAAATATTATTATCTCATGAACTCAACCAACACATATCGAAATAAAGATTAAAGATTTAAGGTAAAACAACGTGAAATTTGTGAGGGAAAAATAATAACGTTTATCTTATTATAATATACTAATAATAATATTTATATTATTTCAAATATTAATAATCAAGTGAAATCATTAGTTTTGCGATACTAATAATCATATTATGCATGAACTTTCAAAATAGCATATTAAATCAGACTTAGCAATAGTGCAATGATTAAATGACTTTAACTCACAGGTTTAGCGACCTCCTAGCTCTGCTCCAGTGCCTCGGTAGGAGCGAGCCGAACGAACTGACAATCGAGATGCTCGATCGCTCGGTCGACTCGCCTCCAGCCGCCGGAGTCCGATCGACGATCCGAACACACCATCGGACTCACAACGACGCGCTGAAGACGATCCCTGCTTCCGATTTTTCGATCTGACACCCAATCATCCGGAGAGATTTGCGGACGATCTCGACCGTCGATTTGCCAACGAAGCCCGATCACCACGAAACCAAATTGCCATCGCGAAGCTTGAAACCGAGGAGAGTCGGGATACGCCCTCCGATCGTCCATCCTCCGGCCGGATCTCGCCGGAAAAACCCAAAAACGCGGCTGCCTCCACTTCACGGAACTCTCCTCCTACCACCAAAACCGACGCCGCTAAAAGGGAAGCTCTCCAAGGGGAGCCGATCGCCACCAAGATCGGCCGGAACGGCCGAACGACGCTTCGGAAGCCGCCACACGTCGCGCGATTCCGCCCCACCGACGCCGCCACCGCCTCCACCGCCACCATCGGGTTCGCTGACGTGCGCTTCCTTCCGACGTCAACGCCGCTTCTACTGGCCTCCAGTCTGGCCCACCATGGACGCCGACGCCTCTCTCTCTCCTCCCTTTCTTCTTCTTCCTTCTTTCTTTTCTCTCTCCCCGATTCCATTTCTTTCAATATCGACATCAGGCCCCCGAACTTTTCCTTATTACAATTTGGTCCCTCAACTTCCTTAATTACTTACAATTCCATCCATCAAAATTCCAATTTGACCCCCAAACTTCTTTTTAGCCTTTCAATTAAGCCCCTAACTATTTAATTTGGGCCAAATCCGAATTATTGAAAATACACAATTACAAAAATACCCCTGACCGACATATTTATTTACGAAAATACCAAACTCACAAATTTCCATTAAAACCCCATAAAAATAAAATTATACTTTTAATCTTTATTCCAAAATAAATTTCCAATTTAGTCCTAACACACAATTAAATTAAATAATCAAATTCCAACTTAAAATTTAATACTACTAATCAATTATAATACCAATTTTCCCAAAATTCTTTTATAAAAACATCCTTTATAATTTCTTCCAAAATTTTCCAATATATAATTTTACTTATATAAATATGCATTTGGGAAAGTTTTGAATAACCTAAATATAATCATTTCTCAAATAATTTACTTGAATAATTTCTTAAAATTTCAAACTAATTGGGTATAGAAAATAACTCATTTATTTGATTAATATTAAATTTTTCATTAAATCATTTCAAATTAAACCCAATAAAAATAAAGCTAAAATTAACTTAAATAAAAACTCATTATTAAATATATAAAAAAAAATTCCGGGTATTACAGTTCCCACTCATGAAGTTGTATTTTTAAAAGCTGTTACAACGACTATATTTGCATTTAATAAGGGTATAACAGCTCTATTTCACCTATAACTATTTAAAATTCATTTCTAATAGTTTTAGGTCAAGCAAGAGTATTTACTTGAGCCTCTTATTTGTTATATCTCTCATTAATCTTTATTTCTTCATTAAATTCTTATTTATTGAAGATTCAAGAAAGGGCTTGAATCATTGGGCGGTTGAGTGATTGATATCTATATTCAAAGCTCAAAAAGGTTAGGTTGAGTACTTGGGTAAGGAATTGATTGTTGTTATAACTAAGATTGAAAATCTTAGATTGGGTTAGAGTGTGAGCCTTGAGAAAACACTTGGATTAGAGTGTTATCCATAGAAAACACTTGGATTTGAATGTTACCATTGAAACACTTATAAGAAGTTTGAGTGTGAGCTTAGAAACACTTGGGTTTGATCTTACATAAACACTTGGGTTTGATCTTACACCCATAAAAGGATTATTGATAGTGAAAATCTCAAGTTAAGCTTAAGGAATGGATATAGGCAAGGAGTTGGCCAAACCACTATAAACTCTTGAGTTTGATTTTCTCTTTCCTAAGCTCTTTTTATTTTACTTATGTTTATCTTATTACTTACATTCTCATATTAGATTGGTTAAGTGCTTTGGTTAATTGCTTCCGCTAATATTGATTTTAATACTTAATCTTTTCAAAGCAAAAGTTTTTAGTTGAAATTGATTTTTGTAAACAACAAATTCACCCCCTCCTCTTGGTTGCTATAAGGTATTTCATGTTCAAATTGTTACCTAGTACATCTCTTTTTTGCCTGTGAGCCTTCAGAAAAAAGATCAAGTTGTAATTCTTCACCAGACATTATTATAACTATTTTGTCATTGTTAATTTAATTATCTTTATTTTAACAAAAATTCAAGTCACTACGAGGTTTTTTGCCTTATTAATACTGTCAATGATATTCGAAATAGCGAACTACCAGTGAGAATATTCATTTTATTAATGGTAGACAACTAGGATGGGATTTCATCTTTAAAAATATAGATTACTTTGAATGATAAATTATATGGATCATCAGTTATATTATTAACATAACTCAAAAAGATATTTTGCATGTCAAATATTTTGCTCATCAATGGTAGGAATACAAACTTATCTTTTACAACCTTGAGATAAATTATTTAGTAAAAAACCAATTAAATCACTAGCTGCTCATCCAAATTTTTAGAAATGTTGTTGAATATGTATCATCCTCCATAATGTCATTAATTTTGTACCTATACTAAAGAAAAATATATTACTTATTATGGAGAGTTAATAGTTGAAGCATATTGAAGTATAATAGAGCTAAAATGGCAATTTGCCCTTTGAACTTGGAGCCAATAGGCAATTAGATTATATTTTAATTTTCTAGCCAATTTACCATCAACTTGGCAAAGTGGCCAATCCACTCTAATTAAATTACTAGCCAATACAAAATGTTTATTGAACTTCATCATAAATGTCAAATTTTATAAAAGTAACTTTTTAGAGAGTTAGAGTAAAATTATTTAAAATTAAATAATTTACTCTAATTATCTGATAAAAATAATTAAGTAATATTTTAATTTAAAATTTAAATTAAATATTATTACAAACTCTTATAATATTATGCTTTTATAAATTTAGAACAAAATCTTATATTTTAGTGATATTTAGCTTCTAAGAAAAATAATACCTTAATAATTTCTCAACCTCAAATGTGGTCTAGATCTTGACTCGAGGAAACACCGAACATGTATAAAATTATTTAATTTAATATTGTTAACACTTATTTGAAATATTTTATCTAATTTTTTATATTATTTATATGATCATTTTATTAGAAACTAAGATTAAATATTACTAAAATATAAGATTTTTATTTTATTTTTATAAAAGCATAATTTTATATGAGTTAAATAATATTATTTAATTTAAAATATTATCTAATTATTTTTGTTAAATAATATGAATGACTTATGAAGTTCAAGGACTAAATTGAACTTCTTACATTGAGTACGTCTTTTGATTGGGTTGAATTAATTATTTTTGCTAACTTGCTAGGTAAGTTGGCTAGAAATTAAAATCTAAACTAATTGTGTATTGACTTCAAGTTAAAAGGGCAAATTGTTATAGTTATAACGGTACACAAATATCATTAAAAATAGGGTCCACATATGATACTCTCATTATTATAATTCATATAAAAGATAATACAAGTCTTTTAGGTGCATTATTTGGTCATGTAAATGATCATTTTTGCATGTGCATATTAGTACGACGTGATGTGAACAGACTTGTTATGTCGATAAAAAAATTCAAATCGTTGGATGTCGTTTTATATGACTAGTTACTAGATAGAGAAAGGTAATTTGGTATTTAAATTTTGCCAAATTGATTTTAAAACATTATTCCTAGTGTTTTAGAAGATAAAAGATATAAGTAAAATAGAAGATAAGTAAATAATTTAAACTTTTATTGAAAGAAGATTTTACAAAGAGAGATAGTAGGGAAGATAGTTCAAGCATTCAAGTTATATCCTCTTCCTTCTAATGTACATCTATTTATAATAAGAAAATCTATACTATTCGGACTTCAAACATTTTTGAGTCCGTTACATTATTAACTTGTCAAGAGTTAAATAATATTATTTAATTTAAAATATTATCTAATTATTTTTGTTAAATAATATGAATGACTTATGAAGTTCAAGGACTAAATTGAACTTCTTACATTGAGTACGTCTTTTGATTGGGTTGAATTAATTATTTTTGCTAACTTGCTAGGTAAGTTGGCTAGAAATTAAAATCTAAACTAATTGTGTATTGACTTCAAGTTAAAAGGGCAAATTGTTATAGTTATAACGGTACACAAATATCATTAAAAATAGGGTCCACATATGATACTCTCATTATTATAATTCATATAAAAGATAATACAAGTCTTTTAGGTGCATTATTTGGTCATGTAAATGATCATTTTTGCATGTGCATATTAGTACGACGTGATGTGAACAGACTTGTTATGTCGATAAAAAAATTCAAATCGTTGGATGTCGTTTTATATGACTAGTTACTAGATAGAGAAAGGTAATTTGGTATTTAAATTTTGCCAAATTGATTTTAAAACATTATTCCTAGTGTTTTATTCTTTATTGCATTGCTATAAATTTGAGTAATTTAAATTTCACAAAATTAATATTAAATTAATTTTGAGTAGGTGTGAACAGACTTGTTATGTAGACAAAAAAATCCAAATCATCGGATGTCATTTTATATGACTAGTTGCTGGATAGAGAAGGGTAATTTGGTATTTTAATTTAGCCAAATTAATTTTGAAACATTGTCCTTAGTATTTTATTCTTTATTGTATTGTTATAAATTTGAGTAATTTATATTTCAAAAAATTAATATTAAATTAATTTTGAATATCTTTGTTATCGTTTTGAATAATTTATATTTCAAAAAAAGTTATGGATAACTTATAAATTGGTTCGATCTTTGGAGAAGTATAACTATATATATATGTAAACTTGAAGAGGTAGTAATATTAAGGTATTTTTAAGCTTTGTTGTGCAATGACTTTTCTGGTCATACAATAGTGTTCCTCAAATCAATTTTAGCAAATCGAATTACTTTGCAGTCCTTTCTCGCAAGCCAAAAGTCCACAAAAACGACAATGTATTGCATGAATTTTTATGCCTATCACTTTTTCCTTATTCGAAAGCTATATACTTTCTTAACATTTTTTTTTTTGTTTTAGCAAAATGAGGATAACACATCAAATAAGGAAAAAGATGTTCTTTTGTAAACATCACTATCACTTATAAAACTAAATTGTAGTTTACCTAATAGTTTATGTGTTTAAATCCATATAAACTTAATCATTATACTTTGTGGCTGACGTTGATGAAACATTATTGTAAAAAGGCTTTTAAAACATGATATTGTTCGAAATAAATTAATTGTAAATATTAATAGTTTTATTTAAAATATAAATTAATAAAATTGATGTTTTCATTATTGAACTTATCTATTATTTTTATAGTAATTTTAAGATTTTATTTCTATAAAAACAACAAAAATAAAAAGAGTTATAACCAAAATAAGGTTGTTTATGATCCGTTATGCAAACTATCTAGCAACTTCATAAATTTAGCCATTTATACTCGATAACTATCTTACTTAACTTTTTATTGGTCGGTTAGATTTTTAATCTATTTTGTTATATTCATTATTATTAGTACTATCATTATTATCACATAAATAATTTAATCATAAATTTACATAAAAATTAGCTAAAAAAATTAAATAAAATTATTAGTATATTCATAATATTTTTATATATACAATGTATATAATATATGCAAATTTAGGTATTTTTAATATTTTTTAACTTAATTATTCTATTAGTAGTTTAAAATTAAAAATATTAACGGAATCCATAATAAATATTAATTAATCCATTTTTACGATCCAATTTACACATAAATAATATTCTAATACGCAATTTCATATAAATGTTAACAAATGATATGCAACTAATTGTGTTGATAGATATTAGAATATTGTTCATGTATAATTTGAACAATAGAAGCTAAAAATGTAAATCATCCATTTTTAAATATGAAAGAAATGTCAGTCATACACTCGTAACTAGCATTGCTGGCAACTTTATTTTTAGATTGAATGGAGGATACATGGGTATAAAGGGAGGACATGTGAACAAGCCTACATGTAGTGGATGTACTATTTCTTTGAAGTGAAAATGATACTAACATCCCTTTATGCACACTATTTAGTTCCTAAGTTTCTTGTCCATAAGTGCAAAAAAGTAAATATACAGAAGTTGTAATGTTAATAGATGAAATCTGCATGATGAAAAAGTATAAATGCTCCGACGTCATTTTCGATGGCTTGATTCTGAATAGAAAAAAAATCAATTGGTAATTCACTTTAATAAAATTGATTTGGAAAACACTGTTTTATTATAAAATAAAGAACAAGAACAAGAAAATAAAAAGAGAAGAGAGAGTAATTTTTATGTATGTGTAGGTATATATGTGTGTATATTTCATTGATTGTAACACCTATTTATAGGTGTAAATGGTTACAAAGATATAATTCTATTTACATAAAGAAATCTATCCATAAACATAATAATAGACATCCAATATAACTCAAATACTCTAATATTATCATAACACTCCCTCTTAGATGTTTATTATAAAGAATATGCATCGTTAAAACCTTACTCAGAAAAATTTTGTTGGAAAAAATCTTAGTAAAGGAAAAAGAGTGCATTATTCATGTAGAAGCTTGCGCCATAACACTGCTTTATTAAAAACCTTGCTAGAAAATCCAATGAAACAAAATTCAAGCTAAGGGAAAAAGAGTATAGTGCATCAAAATTTCTTATTCATGAAAACACGACTTCTAATAAAGATCTTTTAGTCAGCGCATACCAATTTTGTTCACCAACTTCTCAAATATTGTTGTAAGGAGTGCTTTTGTAAATAAATCTGTCGATTTTGCTTCTATATTGTTGCTTTTCTTCTTCAATGACTCTTGATATAGATCGATAAGATGTTTTGGTGTACAACAAGTACGAGACCAATGTCCTTTTATGCCACATCGATATTATTGATTTTTAAATTTTGCTTTGCTCCATTATTCTCTTCACGATTTTTTCACTTCTTGTGGATATATGCATTATTGCTTTTAACACTACTATTGTTGTTATTATAATTTCGGTCATAGTTTCAGTCACATCATTGACTACAATTATTGTTTCGTCCTTTTCCTCGTCCATGCCTAACATTGTTATATGCTGTCTCATTCACTTCAGAGAATGGAGCAGAATCAGTTGAACAGTTTTCATGACTTTTCAATAAGAGCGCATTATTTTTCTCAGCACTAAGAAATGAAATTAATTCAAAATATTTTCTGAGACTTTTTTTTCGATATTGCTACTGCATGAGCATATTTGAGTAGTAAATGTCTTCTCTAACATATCATGATCAATAATATTTTCTCCATATAATTTCAATTTAGAACTAATTCTGATAACTGCAAAATCATATTCTTACAATTAAAGTCTTGAAATCATAAATACATCCATTCATAACGGGCATTTGGAATGATGATTGATTTATAATGGTCATATCTTTCTTTCAATTTTTTTAAAAAAATCAATGAATCTTTAACTGTCAAATATTCAAGTTTCAGTATTTCAAAAAGATGATAACGAAGAAAAAATCATCATCTTGACGCGATTTTATTGATATTCTTGATTTCCATCTTTGATTATGTTTTCAAGACTCGTAGCATCCAGATATATTTCGACATCTAATATCCATGATAAATAATTCTTTTAGAGACTAATATATTTAGTTTTTCAAGAACATAAAATATTAATTCCTTAATAAATAATTATATTAGATTTCAAATTACTTAGTTTTTCAAGAACATAGGATCAAAATTTTTCAAAAGTTTAAACCTTAGTTATTTATTTAATTAGTGCTTCACGAACTAAAATCAATACTAGTTCTCTAGGAACTAAAATTTATAATATAAGTTCTTGAGGAACTACATACAACAATAGTTCTTTAAGAATTAGAGTTAACATTAACTAACATTAAAAAATATCTCTATAAAATATGTGTTAACTATATTACATGAAATAATAATAATATTAATTTTGATATGCATATAAAAGAAATGTATATGGACTAAAATAGTTAAGATTATAGCATCCCTCAAGAAACAAATATCATAAAATAGCCAAAATAAAATTTTACTATAATAATGTGATATCATGTTTTATTAAAAATGAAAGCATCAACTTTACTTTGAGTCTTGAATCTTGTTTCTTCAAATTATTATTCTTTTTTCATCTTAGCTGGGTTATAGCAAACCACAAGCTACGCTATCCAAATTAGGTAGCAATCACAAATAATATTGTAGAATAAGATCGTGCTTGAATCTTGTGTAAGCAATCATGCTGATAACATATTGTAAAACAAAGAACAATAACAAGAATGTTGTAAAATTGAGAACAAGAACAAAGAAATAAAGAGAAAATAAAACAATTTTACTGGATGTGTATATGTGTGTATGTATGTATATTTCGTTGATTGTAACACCTATTTATATATGTAAAGGGTTAGAAAGATAGAATTCTATTTACATAAGGAAATCTATCCATAGACGTAACGATAGACATTCAATATAACCCAAACAATTTAATATTATCATAACATAATATCTTCTATTTTATTGCATTACTATAGATATATAGTTTATCATTATCCAACACTATTAAGCTCTAACATACCCTATAAATATATTAAGACAAATCAAGATTCTTAAACAAAAAAGAAATCTCTATACTCTTGATGTACAATAATGTCATTAGCAACGCTCAACCTGTGCATCCTAATCTTATAGTTCAATTAGTTATGATTTAAAAACAAAAGTTATTTATCATAAATTTAAAAAAATAATTATATATAATCAATTTAAAATAAGTTATTTTGAACTATCTTTTTATAAGGATAATATTATCAAAATAAATAAAATAATCATATAAACTATTAACTAATAAAATTTTTTAAAATAGAATTGATAGAATGAGTAATTAATTGGTATTAAATCAACTATCAATTGTTGATTATTAAATCTTACTAGATGCTTTAATTTAATCATTGAGTAAAAATAATTATTCGCTATTTAAAACATCTAAATCAAACATTCATATCTTTTTATCAACAAACTAAACACTCAATTAATTTTATGGTATTTCTTTTAGGGTAATTACTATATATCTCTTTTTTTTTATATTGCACTAATTACCCTTAGCATTTAAAATGTACATAATTTCTTCATTTTATTTTATAATTTTATACTAAAAAATCCTTCTTGTTAAATATTAAGTAATTTTTTGTATAGACACTAAATTTATTTTTATTAAAAATAATTTTTTATTAATTTAATAAAAAATAACTTTAAATAAGTCTCATATTTAATAATAAATTTAATGACTATAACTTTATTAAACTAAAATCAAACTAACTAAAAATAAACTCTTACGAAGCTAGGTATATAGACTAAACTAATTTGTTATTAGTTGAATTTTTTTATCAATTTAGTTTTTTAACTGTTTTGATTTTAAATAAAATAGATAATAATTATTTTATTAAAAGATGTGGAAATTTTTAGTAAATAAATAAACTATTAGAGATAATTTATCGATTAATAGAAATAAATTATATAAAACTAAACTTAGTTAACATTGTTTGACAACAATTTGAGGGAATAACTTTTAGGATAAGCTTACAAAATAAAATAGTAGAAAATATTAATTTTAAATATTAAAAAATAATTTGTATAATATGAAGAATTAGAACAGACAAATAGTAATTACACCAATTGTGTTTTTTTCTCGGGTGGGTTTAAACAGATATGGGCTGGGCTTAGAAATCACTGATACATTCATCAAGCAAAAGGAAAAAAAAAACACCCATGCTATGATCGGTGCCACCAAAATCACATCAATCAATTCAGTATTCCGATCTAATTTACGGAGGTGGGTGTATCAAAGATTGATAAATCCTTCAAAAATAGCTTAACATTTATAAAATCCTTCAATTTCAATGGATAAATCAAGCGCATTTGAGTACATCAATCAGATGTTCCCAACAGGTCACTTCTCTTTGCCTTTTTTGTGATCTTGTTTCGATTATTGCATTCTCTAATTGATTTTTTAGCGTACTTTTTGCATCAGTTGGAGTAGGTTAATTTTTGTCCTGGATATATCTTTTCATATAGTTGGAACTTTTTCGGAACAGTAATGTATGTTTTTATTGTGATGATGCTGCATTATGAAAGTATGGTATTGATGATGTGACAGAGGCATCATTGTCTGGAGTTGAGCCACTTATGCAAAAAATACACAGTGAAATTCGCCGTGTTGATGCTGGAATACTAGCTGCTGTTCGTCAACAGGTCTGTCATCTTTTCCTTTTTATTATCTAATTCTATGTTACTTTGCTTTATAATGAAGTTTTAATTCTCACTTTCCTCTTATTGGAAAGTCTGCAAATTATAGAAATGACTTGAGATGATATCTATTTAATTAATTCTCATGTTTGGAAAGTTCATAATTGCTCGAACTCAATTCTTTCAACTTAAAAGAACAAAGCATTTTGAAAGAAATGAAATCATATCAAAACTGTCATTTTGCAAGATTTCAATTGATTGGAATTCTTGCAAATTATTTGTTCCTAACCAGGAGCAATTTAAAAAAGAAAAGCAGTAGAAATGTGCTTGTGCCTTGTACGAGTACAATTTCTAACCACTGCATACCCATTTCTATATGGACATTTATTTTCAAAGTTTGTTGGCTTTGCTATTTTGTTTACAGAGCAATTCCAGAACTAAAGCCAAGGAAGATCTTGCTGCTGCTACACATGCTGTAGAGGTGAGCTTGTTAGATTCATTTTCTTTTGTTATTATTATTCAATTTGTGACATGGAAATCGTAAAAACTTTGTTATTAGCATTATGACTTTCATGGTTGATCTTAGTGCTTCTGTCTGCCCATGAAATCTATGTTTCCCAAGGGCTATTCCTTAGTGAATGAATTGACTTTGTTTTCCTGGAAAGCAGGAACTCATGTACAAGATAAGAGAAATAAAAACCAAAGCTGAGCAGAGTGAGACCATGGTTCAGGAAATATGCCGTGACATTAAGAAGTTGGACTTTGCAAAGAAGCATATAACAACCACTATTACTGCTCTTCACCGTCTTACCATGTTGGGTTAGTAATTATCTTCATGTATTGCTTGGTGTGCATCCTTGGTGCCATACAGCCTTCATTTCTTTTACTTCTAGGTATGAAAATAGGCCTTTTTGAATAGTTCATTTGCCAAGCCTGAAAGCAATATTTTGGATTGTGGAACTGTTATTATGAGATGAATTCGTATAAAGCCAAGAAATAGGATTTCATAATATTGTTTGAGTTTCACCCTTAGTTCTATTTCTGCAGTTTCTATGGCAGTAGTCCAGCCTTGGTACATGAGACTCGTAAAATTTGACTTTTGTGTTTTAAATGGATATTTTTGTGTATAAATTTCCATAATTTGCCTCTTTGTTATGGCAGTGTCTGCCGTTGAGCAGCTTCAGTTAATGGCTTCTAAACGGCAATATAAGGAGGCAGCTGCTCAGTTGGAGGTACATAGTGATTGACTGCAATTTATAAAGTTTCACGATTAAGTGGTGCATTATATTCATCTATAGTGCTTTTAGTTGGAAGCTAAGTGCAGTTTGTGGCTTGGTTGTCCTGTTTTATTCTTTTTGTTTCTCTGTTAGCCTTGAACAAGTAATTATGTTAGGGCATTTGTAAATAACTTTCATCAATACATTTTGTTCTTCTACTTATTGGACATTTCAGAGAAGAGCTTTATGTTTCTCTGAAACTTCAGTATTACTGGATGTACATATGTGAATTAGAGAGCCACTAGTGGAATGTAATATTTGAACAAGCTACATGCAGTAGATATATCTAAGTATCATCTCATTCTAAAGGTACATTGTTAAAGTTTGTTCTCAACTTTTAATCTCAGTACAGAAATCAGGCCCCTATCGTTCACATATCTTTTAGTGATAGTGTCAGATTGGATTTTCTCTGCTGTGGAATGGGTATTTATTGAAATTACACTTAAAACTTCTGAGAATTTGTGGTCGTTACCTGTTGAATTACTATGTCTTCTATTCAATTGATTAATGCATATATCTAGTTTTCATATTTTTCCTGTTTCTACCAGAATATCTTCTTCTCTTTTAACTATAAAATATATCCTTACTTATATTTGGAAGAAGTTACAAGAAAAATGCTAATATCTACCTAGAATATCGGTTCTAGCTAATTGGATTGCATTTTTATCTTTTTCTATCAACTATGGACATTATTGGAAAACTGCTTTATCATTCAATGATTCATGATGTATTGCAGGCTGTAAACCAATTATGCAGCCATTTTGAAGCCTATAGGGATATACCAAAGATTACAGAGCTCAGAGAGAAGTTCAAAAATATTAAACAAATACTCAAGTCGCATGTATTTTCTGATTTCTCAAGGTATGTCCTTTGTGATGTAGAACAGATTTAGAGTAAGCTGTTCTATATGTAAATTTGTGTAAAACATAGAAGTTAAAGGTTGAAATTTGATGTTTATGACAGGAGCTGAGATACGATACTTTAATGAGCAAAGAAAAGATAGAAAAAACTTCTAAGAATCACCTAAAAGCTCTTGAGAATCACACCTAACAAAAGGTTCCTTCAGAATCACACCTAGGGAAGAACTGAATCACACAATTCAAAATAGCAACATCGCTTTAATTTTTATTGAACTGAAATTTATATCCTCAACTATTACAAGCCTAGGTACATATAGACTAAACTAATCCTAACACTACTTGGATTAGGAATCCTAAATTAGAAAAATTACAACTAATACTAAGTAGGAAATAGCATACCAGTAAAACTCCTAAATCAGACTGAAAACAAAATAAATACTCTTAAAATAAAGTGCAGCTATTGTTCTAGCAAAGCTAGAAATTACAAAATTTTCTTTGGATATTGAAATTGTAAATATTAGACCAAAATTCTAAACCTCTTGATTCTTTGAATTTTGCTTTTCTTAAAGTTTTTCTTGTTTGCATCACTTTGTTTGTGACCACTATATCGTTTCCATTAAAAGCTATAAGGTCACTTTTAGTTTTATTCTTAGTAACTTTTTTTTTTTATAAATTCTTATTATTTGGATGCCTTGCTCATTCTTTCTATTCTTTCTGGTGGAATATGTATATTTCCGTAACTTAATGAGAATATGTGTATAATTGATAAAAGTGTTCTTTGTATGGTAGTTCAATGGCCTCAGAATAAGCAATTATTGATGTCCCATAAGCAATGTCCCTCCTCCCCCCCTACATTTGGTAATTTTGGGAACAATTCCCCGACTTTAATATGTTGAATTCTTGAAAGGACAATTGGAATATCCAATGCTATTGCCTTTGTCTATATAGTTCTATAATCATATACATTGTGAGGTTTTATGACAAATCGAGAAATCGGAGGGAAATCATAATTTACCAATTGGGATTAGCTCCATTGGTGCATATTCAGGTAAAGCAGGAGCTTCGGGTTTATATAAATTGGCATCTATTCTACTATTACCTTGGTTACATACATAGTTAATAAAGGCGCAAAGGAGTCTTGGAGTTTAAGTTCAAGGCACAGCCACGCGTAAGATAGACACAAGGTGCAGTAATAGTAAAAGTTTAAAAAAAAAAAAACTAACAAGAAAAGCAATTAATACTTAAAACACAAAGGCATGACAAAAAAACACATTAAACTTTAACAATAAAGGTTTTAAATCCAAAATATATAAGGTTCCTAATCCTAGTAATGCTAGACTAAAGCTATAATTCTTAAAACACTTGTTCATTATCAAAGCACAATGTATCATTATTAAGCTCAATATTGTCTTCACTATCATCATCAAATTCCATTTAATCACTTCTAATTTCCGCTTCTAAACTCAACTAAGCCTTAATACCAAGTTAATTGGATTCGTCTATATGGATTCTCTTTCTCTGCTTCAAAGATTTTGGGTTGCATAGTTCTGTAAATCATAAAAAATTTTGAGTTTATGAAAATTCTGTAATTAGAGGTATTGAGAATTTACCAATTGGGTTTAGCTCAGTGGTATATTTTCGATCTTCAGGTAATTGCAGGTAGGTTAATGGTTTCAACAGCCAAACCCTTCCCCTAAAAGACAAAAACGAAAGGTGAGGAAAATATGAATATAGAGAAGTGCTTTTCTCAAGCAGGTCTTGTAGTTGGAGTTCACTCCTTTCCTCCACGCCCATGAAAAAGGTTTATGTTCTGAGGTGTCATTATATGCCTGTGTTTAAACATGAAAGAGAAGAAAAGAGAAACACCCTATCTAGATATCATTAGCTTTCTGTCACGAGAGCTACCTCCTGTCTGTTCTATAATCTATCCTCATTGAATCTTTGTATTTTGTGATGTGGAAGTTCAGTATGAATCAAATCAACTTCTTTATTTGAATGAAGGCAACTTGGCTTAAGAATTCATTTTCTTTTTTCACATTTTGACCTTGTTTAGTTGATTTTTCTTTTGGGGGTTTTTTGGTGATAAAGTCTTTAGAAAATGAGGCTTTTCTGTGCTGCCTTTAGTAGAAGTTTTGGATGCTTTACCATCAGAATGGGACCTCGTCTTTTATGGGACCTCAAATGTGGGAATTGGTAATTAGTCTTGGATGTAGTAATACAAGTATGAAAGAGATCATATATAGAATTGGGTTTAAATTTTAAATGAATCCAGTGCTAGATGGTTTTTCTGTTTTCATTTGAATAAATAGTCTAGTTAAGCATTAAAGCTGAAATTCAGATGCCAAAATATGTATTTTGATGTATGTTCACGCTCTTTAGTGATCATGTTTGTTTTTCTAGTCAAATTTTGCCATGTGCGTACCTAAACATGAATGTTCTTATCTTTTCAAGAGTTTATATTAGAATTACAATCTTCTTAATTTTCTCCTTTGGACAACTGTCTTTTACATGTGACTCATCTATGGCCACTTTATTTATTACTTGAAACTTCCACTGGAGTTTTCTAGCAAAAGAACGATGAAAAAGCAGGAAGGGAGACTGAGAGTGCTTATGTGAAAGCTGATGTTGGAAGGGAGAGCATATCTATATTTTCTATTGCTAGTAACTCCATCATTTTTTTTCATGTTTGACGCCATTTTTTTGTCATGTTTGACAAGCTTCTTTGGTGGGATGGATAAATGATCCGTCCAAGATATTTACTTAGTTGCAACAACTTACTTTTCTTTTTAATTATCCCATATTTGTTTCAAATAAGTGATATGACTCAGTGCCTTTCTTTCTTTTTCACTTTTTTCCTTAATTTTTTTTTTCTCAGCTTAGGTACTGGGAAAGAGACAGAGGAAAATAATTTACTGCAGCACTTATCTGATGCATGTTTGGTCGTTGATGCTTTGGAGCCATCTGTGAGAGAAGAGTTGGTAAATAATTTTTGCAGTAGGGAGCTTACTTCATATGAACAAATCTTTGAAGGAGCTGGTTTGTACTACTTGCTTTATTTAGTTTTAAATTGTTTCATTTGTTTTCATATGTATAATTTTGGGACAGGAGCTTTATTTATTATCTTAGTGCATGAGCTTTCTTATGAAATTTCAGCTTTTTCTATATTATAGAGCTAGCTAAGCTGGATAAAACAGAACGAAGATATGCATGGATAAAGCGTCGAATAAGAACAAATGAGGAGATATGGAAGATCTTCCCTTTGTCTTGGCATGTTCCTTATCGGCTTTGTATCCAATTCTGTAAGAAGACGAGGTAGGTTTTGAGTTTCTTTGGCGTCAAACCATAGTATTTGTAAAGAATATTAATTTGGACTTTTTTACTTTTAAAATATTAAGTAAATACAATTCTTTTGGGAACTGGAAATAGGGCTTGGCCTGTAGTGGAACCAGTCTAGAACTGAACTGGATATGGGGACTTGTTAAGGTCTCAGTCTCTAGGACCTCAGGGTAACCAAAATGGACCAACCCATGAACATGCCTAGGTTAATCATCCAACTATTAAATTATATAAGTTGACTCTTTTAATTAACTGCTTAATAAATTATCAATTGTATTTTTTTGCATGTTCTTACCATTTTATGGGATGTGCTTCTTAATAAATTTCAAGATTAAATTTTAATAAATATTGGAAAAAAAATAGTGACTAAATGTGTAAATGCATATGCCATTTCAAATTGATTATGACAAGTTACAGGGGTTAATGGCCTGTATGTGCTGCGTCATGCTATTCCTCTAATAAGTTAGTCCTGCTTGTGTTTGGCTTGTTACAGAAGAAGCTGGAAATGAGGGAACTTTGAGTTCTTAAAGTGAGGTTTTAACCTCCTGGTTTGCATATGGAAATTAATAGGAGACCAATCTATTCCCCTGATGCAACCTGCATATATAATATTATGACGTATAATCCCAAAGTGAAAATGTATCTGCTTCATAACTGTACAGTTTGTTGACGTTGTTAAATTTATTCTGTAGACTCATAATATTTCAGTTGCTCACCAACTCGTATAGGCCCAAAAGAACTGCAACTATGTAGCTGTATTATTAAGTTCAGCATATTTGTCTAATGTCCAGAGAAGGATTAGAAGGACAAAAAGTATGCACCATCTAGTTAGGATCTGAGGTTATATTTTCAAAGGATCATGAAAACTGAATCTCGATAGGATAATATGGTATATATGTTAAAAGTATGACATAGTTTGCATTTCCAGGAAACAACTGGAAGGAATACTTGACAATCTCAAAGAAAAGCCAGATGTTGGAACATTGTTATTGGTAAGGCTCTCTGAAATCTTTCATTATTGTTGTTGTTGCTATTTAATTATCTCTTTTCTTTTTTTTGTGTATTTCTACTTCAGAATCAGTAGTAAACTTGCAATGCAATTATAGATCTTAAAGTAGTTTGAAGTTTTGTTTACATGTCAAATTTGTTGAGGCTACATTTAATTATCTGGGTTTGGGCCCATCTGTTTGGCCATAAAATGGATGATATTGTTTCACCACTTTAACTCGTGCCCTTTGGGATCTGTATGTAATTTGATTTTCCTGCAATTTAATTGGTCCGACCATCATCAGTTCTGTTTTCTCTAGCTCATCTTATCTGTTAAGTATGTTCTGTATATTTGTACTTTAGGGGAATCCCTTGCAGTAGTTTGCACAGTGCTCCTCTTGGGTTTTGGGATATCTTTCGAGTGATTGCTAGCTGTTTCTACTAAGGCTGAAACCGAGTAATAATGGAGGTCATTGTGCTATAGCCTCTATTATTTTGGCAATAGTAACCATATATGATTGTTTGTAATTATTAGCTTTCTTGCTCAAGAATTCTTTGATTTCTGCTGGCCAGTTTCACCTCTACTGATGTTGCACGCATTTGATAATTGTCTGCAGGCACTACAACGAACTTTAGAATTTGAGGATGAATTGGCAGAAAAATTTGGAGGAGGCACTAGTAGTAGAGAGATTGGGAATGAGATTGAAGAAATTGGTAGGGACAGTAATAGTCAAAATGTTTCAGATATACGAAAGAAGTATGAAAGAAAACTTGCTGCTAATCAAGGAAGTGGAATTGAAGTATGCATTGTACTCTTCTTGATTTAGTAATATAGTTTTTCGGAACTTTTATATTGCTGACTCAATTGCCACTTCTGATTACAGGAGAAAGATGGAAGTAAAGACTTATCAGTACCAGGAGCTGGGGTAGATGTTTCTTATTTTGTATAGTTTAATTTTCACTTGCATATGATATTTAATATACCAAGTAGTTGCATGACATGTGTGATTCTTGAGCATGCATGCTGCATTGTGCTTTCTTTTGGGCATTAATTGCGTTTTGCTAATAGCCCAGATGCTTTAACTGAAATGTGGAGTTGATAATATTTTTCAAGGTTAGCTGCATAGCTTAAAAAACTTTTAGATTGACTTATGATAGAGTTGGTGGAGAGAGGTAGAGGGTTGGCCTTCCCAATATATTTTAGATTTTTTTTTTTTTTTTCATGTTGGCTCCCCAACTTTCATAATTTTCAAACTTTTCCCTTTATATTTTAGTTTTACATATAATTTCATTTCACTCCCTCTTTAACATTAAAAATAAATTTTTTTGGCTCCCTCTCTTTTGAAATCCTAGCTTTGTCCATGGATAGTGACCCTTTATAAGACTTTTACTATCTTTATTTTGCTAACAGTTTAACTTTCAGGATTGTTGTTTATAGACCTAATATTATATATAGGTTATTATCTGAGCTCATTGATTTTGCAGTTCAACTTTCGTGGGATTGTTTCATCTTGCTTTGAGCCTCATTTGACGATTTATGTGGAACTAGAACAGAAGACGCTGATGGAAAATCTGGACAAACTTGTTCAGGTATAACTTGTCCATTACTCCTAAAATGTACATTAAGTATTATGTTTCTTCACTAACTGTAATTGCTTTTCTATAGGAGGAGACATGGGATATAGAGGAGGGCAGTCAGAATAATGTTTTATCCAGTAGTATGCAGGTAAGAAACTGAATAGGCATCTTAATTTGCATCGTCATCAGCATCTTCATAATTATTACTCGGCTCTTGGAAGAAGAGCTTATTCATTGGATCATGCCCCCTCCTTAAATTACCTCTGGGCATGCCATTTGAGTTGATCCTAGTTGGTTGCTCTGCATCATTCTTGCAAGTATAGAATGTCTTGCAGGCTTTTATACTTACAGATGACTTTTGTTTGCCACTTCAGTTTTTTGTTGAACTTCATATTGACCATATAACCATGTCTATTAGTGCATTATGTTCGCTGCTGAATTCTTCTATGTTGTGGAACTAACAGAATGTATTGGAGATGTTTCCTCTCCAAACCCACAATCTTGCATGTCTGTTTGAGAAGTATGCTGTTGAATTTATATCTAGTCCTGTTCAATTACCTGGCTGGCATTTTTCACCTAAGCCTGTCCCAAACCTGGCCTGAAGGAAAAAAGTTTTTTTATGTGTTTTCTGAATCAAGTGGGCTGGACCTTAAGGAGTTGCTGTTCTCAATCCTGCACAAAAATAAAATTCAGCTCATCTAGGCCGGCCGGGCCGGTCAAAAGGAAAAGCACATGTTTAAGCCTGGGTATTTGGGCTGATGGGTACCGAGTACTGTGATCAGGTCTAGCTATAGATATTTATTGTAATACCTTCAGTGGAATGACAGTGTAACTTTTTGTGTTTTTAGCTGTTTCTTATAATCAAAAGGAGCTTAAAGCGGTGTAGTGCCCTGACAAAGAGCCACACATTATTGAATTTGTTTAAGGTACTTATTTCAGACTCATTTCAATATTTGCTTATATTTGGATTTCCTTGTAGTGGCATTACCTCATTACATTGATCTTTTATTAGACTTACTTTAGTAGACCTGAATATCTATTTTAACACAAGCATAGCAGTGCAACCACTAGTATTGTTGGAATAGAGAAAGAAAAACTGGGCAAATGAATTATTCCATGTTCAAGTTTTAGGCTGCAGACTCTTAAAAGTATCTTTTCTTACTCTATAGAAAAGGGTTATGGTTTCAGTGGTGACGGTAATGGTATTATAGTAGTAAGAACAGCATCAGCAGTAATTTTGTTGTAGTTATTAGTGGTTTTTGGATGCAGTGCAGTTGCTACTTAACTGATTACAAATAAAAATGACAATGTAATGTGATGTGCTCAGTCGACCTTGAAGCTGATTGGCTGATCTCTGTTCTACGGGCATATAAACCATGTTAAGAATCTTACTTTTTCCTCTCTTATGTTATTAGGTATTTGAAAGAATTCTCAAAGCATATGTGGCAAAGCTCAAGGCAAGACTACCAAAGGGTGGCCTGGGGCTTGTTGCAGCTGCCACCGGCATGGATGTACAAATAAAGGTATTATCGTGCCTGTCATAATTTTCTCGTTGTCTTAAAAATTGGCCTGCCTTTATGCTGACTGCTGTTATGTGCTAATCAGTTGACAATTTTGATCAGATGTCTGATAGAGATGAAAGAGTAATTTGCTATATCGTCAATTCAGCTGAATATTGCCGAAAAACGGTTAGTTGTTTCTTTATCAGGGATATCATATATGTGTGCCATGTTTGAATTTCTGGAAGGAATATGATCTTTATGATTCCTCTTTTGCCCCTATATTTTATTATGAGTTTGAAGAGAGGTTGAATTACAAAAGCTTACCAGGTTTCTCATGAGATATTTGCATCTAAATTGGTTGCCAGTTTAGTAGAATTACAGGGGAGATGCTTTATTCCAAAGTACCCTCTTTGTTACTCTTACAAGAAGTCTCTTAGATAACTGGCAATTTGGATTTTGTGTTTAGCCATGCCTTTTTATCTTCATGGAAGAAGTCCTCCTATATTGATGATATCACGGGCATTTAATAAGGCATTGTTGGTGAAACATTATCACTAAGTTGGCTATATGCTTTTGGATGAACATTTCTGCTACTGTTCATACAGTTCGACAAAATTTTAACTTGGTTCAATGTTTGACAGTCAGGTGAATTGGCTGAAAGTGTATCCAAAATAATTGATCCTCACTTAGCAGCTGGAGTGGATATGTCAGCAGTTGAGGTTTTACCCTCCTGTCAACCTAATTGTCAATTAATTACGCCATATCAGTCTTTTGTTCATATCTTCAGAGGTTAAGCATATATGCAGGAGGAATTTTCAGGGCTTATAACAGAAGCACTAATGACCCTAGTGCATGGCCTGGAAACTAAATTTGATGCTGAAATGGCTGCAATGACACGTGTTCCATGGGGTACACTTGAAAGCGTTGGTGACCAATCAGAGTAAGTTACCTTTTTGGTTAAGATTCTATCATGGATACTGTGCCTGGTGGAAATTCTACGAAGTTAATTAAATCCATCATCTTGCAGGTATGTCAATAGCATAAATATGATCCTTACAAGTAGCACTCCTGTACTCGGAAGCCTTCTTTCTCCTGTTCATTTCCAGTACTTTTTGGACAAGGTGATTATAAAGATGATTTTTTGGCATGGGAAGGTCTGGTGGGGGATTAGTAAAGCAAAAGACTATGTAGATGGTTTTAGTAATTTTGCTTCCTGCATCCTGGTTATATAAAGTTGCAGGACTTCACAGGATTTTAGTAATGTTTGCTTCCTAGTCGTTAAAATTGCTGAACGAATTTCTTGTTTGATCACCTTCTTTTCTCTATCTTGATGCTATCAATTATAAATGTTGGTCCTAAAGTTATCATACCAACTTGTTATACGCTTTCTTTTTTCTTTCTCGATACGTCAATTATCATGGTTAATGTAGATATCATATTTAGCATCATTATTTGAGGGTCGTAGAACTTTTACATATTTCATTCTTGCATTTTGGAATTTGAGTGAAACTCTTATGGGTGCTTTAACTCATGTACTCTATTGCCTTCTGTAGCTGGCATCATCACTTGGTCCACGATTTTATACCAACATTTTCAAATGCAAGCAGATATCAGAAACTGGAGCCCAACAAGTATGGACACTTGATTGCCTTCTTTCCTGTAAAATTATGTTAGCTAAGAGATATTGATGGGTAAACAAAATACGTGTAATGTAAGGTATACTTTGATGACTATTAGGATATGACTTCAGAAACACTCCTTTGAATCTGATACCCTTAGATTGTCGAATTGAGCGTCTACGTATAAAGCAGTCATGAGTCAGATAGTGTGTTGCATGAGGTGTTCCTTGTCTGGATGCAATTATCATGCATATTGCAAAATCTGTTCATGTTTGTTTGAAAATATTTGAATATTCTTTTTATTGCATATAAACAAGAAATCAATTTTAAGCCTGTAACCATTTGGAAGATCTCATGATAACTATCATCGTGGTGCTGCTGGCCTGCAATTTGTTTATTTGGCTAACTCAAGTGCAAAAATAAAATTCAATTTTGAATCCAGTAAAAACATAAAAATATTTAACTATGCACTACATTTTTGTGTGATTTCCAAATAAAAGAATTCTAATCTCAAGAGGTGCATGCATCCTTTTTTGATGTATACCGAGTAACAAACTCCAACATCAATATTTACTTCTAAATTATTCAGGCTTGAAACTCTTTCATGATGTAGAACACTTGTTTTGTTGAGTTTGAAAACGATGTACTACTATTCACTGTAAAAAGCAAGCAAATAACTAAGGGACTGAAATTCATTATAGAGTAACAACTCTTTTAATATACCTTTTCCTAGGATCATTCTTTATGATTGTTTCATGTAAGTGAAACATAACAAATGGCATGGTGGTATTGCAGATGCTTTTAGATACTCAGGCTGTAAAGACAATTCTTCTAGAGATTCCTTCACTTGGTCGACAGGTGAGTTGATGCTCCCTAATACCTGTGCATTTATGCATGATTATATTATGGAATACAATTTACTAACTCCCTCTCTCGTTCTTAATATAAGATTCACTTTTGTCAATTGCATAGGGTTCAAAATAGTGCTTATCATTTTGTTAATCAGTTAGCATGCCGAACCCGCTAAATGGAGCTTTCAATATCTCTAAGTTGGAGTTACTTCCCAAACATTTATGAAAACTAGATAAAACATTTTTATTTGGAAAAGAAAATGAGTAGATAAAGATATCTAGGTCAGAGCTGGCTATGGTGATGTGGAGTGCTCCAACAGTAAGTGGAATGAGAATAGTTGAAATTTGCAATAAAGTATGATCGAAAAATTGTTCCCTTAGAAAATTGTTTTTAGTTGCAGGAAATTAAAGATTTAGATGATTCTAATAGTATTTGGCCTTCAAATGTTATTTCCGCACATCTAAGATTCTGTACCCAGCAAGCCAACATCTTGGTTTTGATTTTAAATTTGATTATTTTGGATTTTCTTTTAATGATTATGTGGGCAAGTTATTTTTTATTGGAGGGACAAGGAAAGCTATGTAAAGTTTGTCTACAAGCAAACATTTCAAGAACAAGTTCCAGACTTCAGTCAACGAGATTTTTGTTTCCCGTACTCCTTAAAATCTTTTTTTTTTTTTTTCACTATCCAAATTAATCTTTTTTAACCATTTTAATTCTTTTGCTGAAACAGACATCAAGTGCTGCTAGCTATTCAAAGTTTGTGAGCCGTGAAATGAGTAAAGCTGAAGCGCTTTTGAAGGTTTTGATTATGCTATTTAGGTGAAATTCTCTTTCTTGTTACTGGCTTTCCTTTCTGAGACAAAAGTAATTTCTTTCTACAGGTTATACTCTCCCCAGTTGATTCTGTGGCAGATACATATAGGGCATTGCTACCAGAGGGAACACCAATGGAGTTTCAACGTATTCTGGAGCTTAAGGTTATTGCTTGTTCTCTTCTATTTTTTGCTGGTGTTTCATGACTTCCTTTTCCTACAATTCATTTCCTATCAGTTTTGCATTTAGAACAAGCCAAATAAAGAAAAAAATCCCAACCCTTTTAGTATTCTGATGTTCTAAGCCTAAATCTCACAGTACCCAACCACTTTCTGTTAGTGACAGATTTGCAACAAAAGTAAATTTGCTTGTTCTCAAGCAAAATTAAGTTACATAATGCCTCTGTATGAAGTCAAAATTTTCTTAATTTAATAATAAGATTAAATAATAGAAAATCACTCTTGCACGATAAATAAATTGAGTATAAGACATGGTTCCAGCATATCTGGAGCTTGAGGTTATTGCTTGTTTTCTTCTTATTTTCTTGCTGGTGTTTCATGACTTCTTTTTCCTGACAATTCATTTTCTGTCATTTTGCATTTATAACAAGCAAAACGGGGAAAAAAAAATTTCAACCTTTTAGTATTCTTTTGTCTTAAGACTAACTTTCGGAGAATAGCAGACCACTTTCTGTTAGTTACAGACTTGCAACAAAAGTAAATTGCTTATTCTCAATGCAAAAAAAAGTTACAAAATACCTTTATGGCAAGTCAAAATCGTATAAATTCAATAATAACATTAAATAATAGAAAATCACTCTTACACTGTAAATAAATTGAAGTATATAAGACTCAAATCAGACGCAAGACAAAGTCAGCCAGCCCATTCATTGAAGCTGTATATTACCCTTGAATCATCATAATGCTATAGAATACGAGGTGGGCATTTATTTTTTTGGATAGCATGTATGTATTAAGACTATAAATGGACCACAAATTGTTCTATAATGTCGTAGCCTCGAGTCCACTGTCTAAATTCGGGGCTTTGTGGTGGCTACATCTCTATGTATTAGGTAATCAAGTATCACTTCTTCCCATAAAGGAGGTACTATTAGAGGACTTGTGAGTTAAAATTATCATTCTTAAGTCTCTCTTGTTATTAACTTATATCGGTGGTAAAGGGTAATGTTCAAAGTTGATCAAAATATTTAGATGAAGGTGAGAGACAAACAATAGGCATGGAGAAATTGTTCTTCGCATTCATGGCTTCACCTGCCCATCTCCCCCTTTCATTTGTTCTTATCTGTGTCACCCTTCATCATTTGTGTCATACGTAAGTTGAGCATTTTCAGCTACCTTTGCACATGCTGGATGCTCAAGGTAGTTTGGAATTAGGTTTCTTTTAATGTACTTAATTTGTGTTAGTTATTCTGGTAGGCATATAGAAAACCAGTTAACTTTAGTGAAATATCATTGCTGGAAAAAAAATTAAAATGTAGCCTTTCTATGAAATTTCATCTTGTGGAAGTACCCAAGTTGAGATGATATCAAAGGTTGAATGAATTTAGGTCATGTAGGAGCAAGGTTCAAGTCTACCAGTCTGTTAGGATGCCTCAGCTGCATACATCACTGCACTTCCACTTGACACCTATCATAATGATAAACAGCTCGTCTCGCTGTGACCTTCTCTTGAATTCTCAAAACTATTGAATGAATTTAGTGAATATATATCAAAGCATGTTGTATTCCATCTCCTTCATTGAATTTAGAATAAAATCATTTAGATGCCAGATAACAATTATTGTATTCTCAAATTTTTCAGCATCTCTTCTTATGCAACTCAAACTTCATTTTAGAAATAATTAGAGCATTTCTCAGGCTAAGAAACATATTTCGAGTGGAAAAATTATTGTCCAGTACCAAATTATCTTACAATAATCAAATAGTTCTAAATGATATGTTTCTGAAGATCAAGTTTAGGTTTCTGAAACATTAGGAATGAACTTTTGACAGAACTCTAGGTAGTTGTACATATTTCTGTTTTCTTTAACTGTGGGGCATTCATAGGGGCTTAAAAAAGCGGATCAGCAGAGCATACTGGACGACTTCAACAAACATGGACCAGCAATTACACAACCTTCAATTGCATCATCAGTTGGACCTACTGCTCCAGCTGCTGCAATAACAAATGCATCACTTGGATTTATTGCTTCCCGAGAAGACGTTCTTACCAGAGCAGCTGCGCTTGGAAGAGGTGCTGCTACAACAGGTTTCAAGAGGTTCCTTGCTCTAACAGAAGCTGCAAAGGATCGGAAGGATGGACCATTTAGAAAACTCTTCAATGCCTAAGATATGCATTTTACTAAAACATTATAGGTTGGTTCTTTATTCATATATTTGATTGAAAGCAAATGGACTGACTTCATAGCTTTTCCATTATATACCAATGTCAATAGCTAGAACCTAAATTTTTGCATACAAAGGTACGAAAACTGAGATAATTCCATTTCCTTCCGGCTGCCCTTAGAATTGGTTGCTGGTTAAGATAGGCATTTTTCTTTGTCGGCTGATAATAAAATACTAAACATACAGACTGACGAAACTCCCAAAGAAGACATCTGATTGTATTAAAAGAGCAAGTGTGTTGAAATTGTTGCTGGGTGTTAAAATAGCAAATTTTAGACTTTTCGTGATTTAATAATATAAATTTTTTTAATTTTTTATAAACTATTTTCTTTCAAATCTATTTGCCTGCTTATTTTGAAAGTAATTTTTAAAATTTGAAAAAGAAAATAAGATAAAAATTAAGGTTAATGCTAAATGTCTCCATAATCTTTTGACAGTGTCTTAAGACTTTTTGGGATGGATTACACTTACAGATTAGGTAATGATGGAACATTTTATACTGAACCCTTTTATCTTATTGGGTATTATCTTTTAAAAAGTTGGCATGGGGCAGTCGAAGAGTTATTTTTGTAAGAGATTTCCATACATGTTAGATTACATTTCATTGCATTTGCATATTAAATCTTTGAATTATGAATTAATTACAGAAAGAGATCCTGAGTTGGTTCTAAAATACTCCAGTCCTTACCATTTGAAAAGTCCAAATGACCTGGCAAATACTGACTACTTCATAATTAAGCTACTTTATCCAGAATTACCAAAATTGTACCCAAACGTAAGATTTTTATTTTTTATTTTTTTCAAAATCGCTTTTCGGCAATAATTTCCGGCACTATTAAAACGAGATTTAATATTTTGATGACTTATTTTATTTTCCATTTCAAAAATAAATTTCTTTCTTTTCCACACCCATTGCAACTTTTTTTTCTTCTTTATAATGGGACCTGTTCCTCTTCAGGGACCACTTTGGAGATAAATTCTCAGCAAGTAAACAAATCCTCTCTTGTACTTTTTGTTTTTAATTTTAATTGTGTTAAATACTATTTACCCCTCATATGCATTTATCCACATAATTTAATCGTTAAATGGATTTTTGTGAAATAAATATAAAAAAAGTATATAGTGTCACTGCTTTAGTATATGATTATAAATAGTGATAAAGAAAGATATTTTACCGTTAAAATCAACCATCATTATTTTATTGTTTATGTTTGATACGTGAGTTTGAAACTTAACAACTCCTTATTAATCTAATAAAATTGAGTCAAACAATACCGCTACAAGGTTAAACTCTAAATCTATATTGTCAATTATGATATTTAACCATATGCCTCTTCTTGTCCCGGCTAAAAACTACATCCTGAAGTTTTTTTGTCTAATGAAGTTTTTATTTTATTTCAAAAGGTGTTTTTAAAAACCAAGTTGCTGAATTAATAGTCAATTACAATATTTAACTATATGCCTCTCCTTGTCCGGACTAAAAACTACATCCTGAAGCTATTTTTTTGTCTACTGAAGGTTTTTTTTTTTTTTTTCAAAAGGTGTTTTTAAAAACCAAGTTGCTGAATTAATAAATTTCTAGTTTTATTTTAATATTTTATCAACTTCCGATGCCACATTAGTATTTTACCGGAAATTGTTGCTGGAGATTTGAAAATAGAAATCTTAAATTTTGTTACAATTTTGTAATTTCTGAAAAGATAAGAAAAAAATTAATTAAAATTTCAGAAGTAGGGGTCAATTTGAGTAATTAGGCCATTTAAAGAGCAGTATTTCTAGCTCTTAACGTTAATTAACAACTGCAATGTTTGGTCTACCACCATTTACAACAGAGGAATACTTAGAATAAAAATGGCATTGTCATTGTCACTGTCACTTGTCAAGACATGTTTTTAAGGACAGAACAATGAGGTCCAAAACAGACAAACCCCTTGCGTTGTTGGGTCAAATAATCATAGTAAGAGGGAAAAGGAAGGAAAGAAGAAGAAAAGCAGTTTAAAAGACCCTTTCAAGAAATGGCAGAAATTTCCCCCTTCAGTAATCTTATTGAAGGAAGTTTTAAACCATTACATTATTCAGACACTAAGGCAGAATCCACTAGCGCAAGGAAGCAATAAACCAACCTTGCTACACCTCCCATACAAGGGCCAAATGAAACAATAGGAAACAACCATTGCTTATACCAAGTCAAAACAACATTCAAAGTTTCCCTAATAAAAACACAGTTCTTTCTGCACTTCATCTCATAGAAAGGCTAGAAACAACAATGTTTTTGAATTTTTGGGTCGGGTGCCAAATTTGCTTATGGTTTCCACAGGATGGTTGTTTCTGCAACCATGGATGTAACAACATATGGGTCCATATTGGAAGCAGGCCTCCTGTCCTCGAAATAACCTTTTCCTTCCTTCTCAGTGTCGCGGCCAACACGAATTGATGCCCCACGGTTTGCAACACCCTGTATAAGGATATATCAAATAAGTTTTCGAATCACCATCAACCGAGTACAGACGTAAAAGGAAATTGGTTTCTTTCTGTTTCAACTTATTCATTTTATACCCATTTGAAAGTGTTGATGTCAGCTGTTTCATGTTTCCCAGTGAGCCTCCGCTCATTTCCTTCACCATATGCAGCAATGTGTTCTTTGTGCCTCAACCCCAATTTTTCAATGGCTTTCTTGATGATCTCATAGCCTCCTTCATTCCTCATTGACTTTGTACTACAACATTACAAAAGAACAAAAACAATGAATGATTGATGTCCAATTATGCCAAGATAAAAAGAAGTATTTTATATGTTCAATGGTAATGCATTGTACCTGTAATTTGTGTGTGCCCCGGCACCATTCCAATCACCCTATGCAATAAAAAATATGAATGAGAAATGTACTATGTAAACCAATAAAACAATACCATTGAAGCCCAAAAGAAACTGGAAAGGGTTTGACCTGAATTGGTTTGGGATCAAAAGAGAGGACTACTCCAGCAATCTCTGTAATCCTCTGTTACAACACAAAAAGATACTTAGGACAACAGGACAGATGGGAACTATGTTAGTATCTTCAGTACTCAGCATTGGACATTACCTCCAAAATGTAGCGAGCAACCCACAATTCATCTCCAGCTGAGATACCAACTGCAGGTCCAACTTGAAATTCCCACTAAATAACAGACAAAAAAAGGGTTCAGTTCTGGAAACCGACATAAACATAAAACAGATGCTTATTAAAAGGGAGGGAGAGAGAAGAAGAGTGAAAGTATTTTACTTGGCCTGGCATCACTTCTCCATTGATACCACTAATGTTGATACCAGCATAAAGACAGGCCTTGTAGTGTGCATCAACAATGTCTCTGCCAAAGGATTTGTCAGCTCCTGCACTGCAGTAGTATGGTCCCTATTGAACAGGGAAATAGAAGCTTCCAATTAGACAACTGGGCACAGTTGTAAAGTAATAAATGAACATAGGTGTCATTACAACTAAAGTCAAGATTTAGGAGCTTCAGATATTTCTTACATAAACAGTCCTCAAGAATCAGTGTTGTATTTAAGACCAATAAAAACAAGCTCAAAACTCCAGGAATTGGAATTCAAGAAGTTCAGAATTACCTGAGGGCCAGGATAACCACCAACGGGCCAGCCAAGAGGCCATTTAATATCTTTCTGCAACAAGGTGTATTCCTGCTCAATACCATACCTGTTTTTTTCCAAATCAAGATGCAAGTTAAGCGTGTATAATTGTAAGACAAGACTAATCAATCCACAAAAACAATAATAAAGTGCAGATCCAGTAAATGTTGATATTAGCACATACCATGGCTCTTCAGCAACAACATCAGGATGGCTAAAAATCTTAGCAGCTGCGTGTCTCTTGTTTGTTGGAATTGGCTCACCTGCTGGTGTGTATGCATCACACATAACCTAAACACAGTAACTTCTAAAAGTTATTGATAATTAAAAAACAACAAAATTAAGAACAGTTCTAAAGCAGCACAAATACAAATTGAATAAAAAAAAAAAATCAAGGATATAATGACAAAGCACTCACAAGGATATTGTTACCCCTCCTGAATGGATCCTTGAAAATAGCTTGAGGGCTGTTTTAATAGAACAGATCAAAAAAATTAAAACAAACATCAAGATTTGAAGAGAAAAGACTTAAAAATCAAATAAACAAGCAGTCTACAAAAAGCAAGGAAAAAAAACAAGAATAAAAGTCCTTACTATAGGATCACTTCACTGTCTTCACCAGGAGCTTGACCAGTACTAGAGCCATCATAATTCCATTTAGGAAGCTTCGAAGGATCACTAACTGGACCAGGTAGAGTCTTTAAAAATAAACCCAAAAAAAAAAATATCAAATTAGAAGAAGAACACAACATCAAATAAATTGAAAAAAGAAATAGTGTTTTCTGTTCTGAAATTTTCTGTTTGTTTCGTGTACAAATTGCTTACCCTGGCTTTGCTCCTCATATCCATGCCAGATCCACCGATCCTGTTCAAGAATTTGACAAAAAGATATGTAATTTTGAAGGGAAAAAAAAACACAGTAGACAAAGTGAATGGTTGAAAAACATGAATAAGTGCAAGAGTCCGTTGCAGAAGATGATAAAGAAAACAACAATGAGAAAGAAAAAAAAAACTCAAAATCCAACCTCCTTAATAATATATGAGGAAGATAAAATGCTCTGTTCTCAACACAAAATCAAAATTACCGAATAAATTGAAATAAAAAAATTAACGTTGAAGACTAACCTTTGTTAAAAATGAAAAAAAATTAACACTAACAAGTACATGAAATAAAAACTGAGATCTTTACAGAACAAGAATAAGAAAAAACAAAAATCTAAACCCAAAAAGAATAAAACTTTTTTAAATCCCAAAACACAAAGAAATCAACAAGAGGTTTCTTTTTAAGAAAAATGATGTTTCTTATACCATATACATGCTTGATCAGCAAGAGAGATGATCAAAAGACAAAAACAAAAACACACCCAACAACAGAGACAAATCAATATACTTATAACTAATACTTGTATACATTATTATTAAGCAAGTGTGAGTAGGTAAAGCAACAGACCATATGTACTCGGCGATAATCTTGTCAGTGGATTCTGAGAGATTGAGGTTGATGAGATCTGTAAGAAGAGACATAGTTCCCAAAAACAATGGAAACCTAAACACTTTACAGAGTTTAGTGTTGAATAATATTAGTCTCTCTGTATGTGTATTATGATGTAAACACAGAGTATGTTGCTTATCAAGAAAGAGAGAGACGTGAGAAGTCTTGAGGCTTTTGTGTTTCTTTTATACTGCTGTTGCAGTGTTGAAGATATCAAACAACTTTTTTATCTTTTTATTTATTTCTAATGAAATAATATAAAATTATTTTTATTATATATTATCACTCGGTAAAAGATTATATTCGATGTATTATTTATTAATTAAATTATTTTTAGAGATAATAAATGTTATTAATTAATTAAATCAATTTTAAATATTAAAATTAATAATTATAAATTATAAATTTATTAATAAGTAATAATCACTAATTTTATTTATTTCAATAGTCTTATCTCGTGATTAATGAGTAATTATTTTTAAAAATAAAGTTATAATAATACAAAGAGGTAGTGGCTGGTTCAACGGAGTAGGGATTCTGCTTGTGTAAGGAATCTGATCAAGAGGGCCCGCTTTCATTTGTCACCGGGTACTTGCTTAGCCGGTTTCTCCGATTGCCATTTCTTTATTGACTGATTGATTCCCTCAATTTCACTCTCGCTTGCCTTATTCAACTCTTCTGGAATTTATGTGTGTATTATATAGTTGAGATTTAAACTATTAATTATGATATTCAGTAGTAATTTTAATATATAACTATAATATTATTACATAAAATAATAATATTATTATTATAATTAAGATATTAATAATAATTTGTAAATACATAAATAAATTATTAGTAAATGAATTACTATAAAGGTAAAAATCGATCATACCTTATCGGAATAATATTATAATTAAAATATTAATAATGATTTGTATAATCCATAAATAAATTATTAGCAAAGGTAAAAATTCATTATACCCTACCAAATATTTATAATTATAAGATTTGAAAAATAATAGCTAAATAAGTAAGATCTTTTTTATAATTTTGTAAATATTATTATTGTTATTATTATTTTAACGAGAATAGAATAGTTATAAATATTATATTAATATCTTTTTATTATCTAAATTTATTAAAATATGGATTTCAAAAAAAAAAATCAAAATATGTATTATTCGTATAATGATCTCAAGGTATATATATATATATGGGAAGTAGTGAAAAACTATTCGAAAGAAGCAAAAATATAAATGCTAAAACTATATATTGACGTCCATTAGTTCTTTGTTGACCAAAGAAAAAATATAAGAAACCAATAAAAAAAAATTTATTGTGTAAAAAAGTCAATAAATTTTGAGTAATTTTCCACATTGGAAATGTCTAATGGAATATCGCCATACTGAAAATTTTCATCACTTACATAAATCATTTATATTTTAAAATAATATTTTAAATTCGAGCCATTTTTATTTAAAAAATATATATTAGAATCTAAATTAATTATTTATATAATTCAGTATATAAATATATTTATACTTAGATTTAATATTTTAATGCAACTACTTTATATGAAACCTGTTTCAGTTAACTATTTTTATATTATCGTCTATGTTATTTTTAATTTAACAAATCAACTTATTTAATTTTTTATAAACTAATTTTGTAAATTATTTTCCTAAAAGATATCAATTTATATATTTTCTCTGAAAGTAATATTTAAATTTGAAAAAGCACTTCTCATATAAAATTTAAATTTTTTTCACTCGTTAGAAATTAATATGAGCAATAATGTTGATTGGTAATATGACAAAAAGAATAGTCCATTGGTAATATGTCACATTGGGGGTGAAGAAAATAATACATAAATATAATATAATGGAATAATGTGAAGAAAAGCAATGGTGTCCTTTGCATATGGGGGGGAAAGCAATGGTGTCAAATCATACACTCTGAGCAGCAATCACCATTCCAAGTAAAATAAGAAAAGAAACAATTTATAAAAAAATTAAATTAAATTAAATCTAAAAATAGAGAAAAATTCAGCTTTTTATGTGATAGTGGAAATACCACATGTAATCATTTATAAGACATTTTGACTGGTTTATTGGTTCTTATTAATTAATCTTTAAAATAATATTATATATTTTTAATCAATCAATGGTTATTCTTTTTCTCTTTTTTAACCTTTCCCTTTGTTGGAATGAAAAGAAAAATGAAAATATATGCCAGAGTGGGAAATAAGTTACTCGGAATCAAGGATAGGGGCACTACTTACGACTGACATCGAACGGCCATGAACAACTGCGACCATTCCATGAAAATATTAAAGCTATGATCATCCGCTGCAGTCTGCCCTTTTATTATTAAATCGTTTATCTTTACTCATTCTATGCTCGTGTGAAAATTAATTATTTAATTTTAAAATAATATGTATTTCTAAAATTAGCATTATAACTGTACAGGGTTTTTTTTTATATTACTATTTTCTCAATTTAGTATATTATTTTAGTTCTTTATGTTTTGTATTAATATTAGTTTAAATATATAATTACTATTAAGAATATAATTAATATATTATTTTTGAGTTACAAATTATTAGTTAATTAAAATTAATTTATTAATTAATATTTTTTAATAATATGATTAAAATGATATTTTCTAAAATTAGAATTATTATTCATCTGGAGTTGAAATTGTAGAATTAGACTTTTATTAAATGAATTATTATTATATTATTAAATAAAATTTATAAAATATCAAATTAATTTAATTAACTCATAAATTGGTAAAACTTTATTAATAAATTTATACATTTATTTTTCTCTGAATGTATTTTTGTATATATTAATATATATTTAGTGAAATTAAAAATTATTAAGTATTAAAATTATTGATTTATTAAATATATAGAAATAAAAACTACAAAACAGTACAAATTTATGAATTAAAAATAAATTACATTTATAAGTCTAAATTAATAAATTACTGTATAAAATAAAAAATTATTATAAAAATGCAAGTTGTACATGGTTTCTAATCCAACAAATGGCTGAGATGAAAAAGAATTATATCTAAAATAATTTCCTAATAGCTGCAGTTTCTTTTAATTTATACAATATTAGGATTAATTAACAATATTATTTAAATAATTTTAAATTATTATATTAATAAAATTTAAAAATAGTTAGTTTATAATTTTTTTAAATATTTTAATTAATGTTAAATATTATAAATTTATTAAAATATATCTATAAATTTAATTTTATAATTAAACGTACAAGTAAACAACTAATTTATATTTAATTTTAAAATTCTGATTGTAATAATTAAACTTTAATAAAATTAAATTAAATTAAAACTCAGCTACATATAAGCTAATACCGGAGATTAAGAACTAAAATTAATTCAGTGTATGAAAAGAATATTCTTTCAATATAAGAATACATGGAAAAAGAAATTAAAAAGGAAAGCATTTAATAAATAAATAAACTGAAGGTGGACCAACAATGGGGGTGGTTGGAACCCAGTACCTGCTCAGCCAGTGGAAGTGAAAACAAGGCATGCGGTTGTACGGTGAAGGACGTGGGCCTCTTTTATTTTGTAAAAAGACATCGGTTTAACCGTCACGTGTCGTCGTATCCGAAATATCCTAGCAAGAGTAGGTCCCATGGCCACCTCGAAACTCCCAATCAGATCATTTTTAAGAGTGCTTGCTTAGCGATAAGAATTTCTGATAATCAAACTTTTCTTTTTTTGAAAGATTAAACGTTATTTTTTAAAGAGTATTATTTTTGACATTTTAAATAATATTCAGATTAAAATATGGAAGTATTTAGTTTCTTTTATCATATTCTATAGTATATTATATTTTTATAAATATTCATAATTTAATTTTCCAATTTTATTAGATAATAGATTAAAAAATATATTATTATTTATTAAAATTAAAATAAATGGTGAAATTAATTTTCAAATGTGAAAAACTAAATCAAATTTTATGTTATTATAAAAAATAAAAGAATTTTATGATTTTATCTCATGAAATATAATTATTTTTATCAGAAAATTAAAATAGTCTAGAAATACTCTTAAACACGTAACTAATTAGCGTGGTTACTAGTCATTATTAATGCGGCTGAAGATCACTGGCTGACAATGGAAGTTGGACTACGAGGTTGGTAATATCTGTACACGTGGCTAAATCATGGTGCTATAACGTAATGAACAGATTTATACCGTAAAGAGACTTGAATTTTGCCTTTAAAGTTTTGACTGTTGACTTCTATGGAGGCGCAGATTTTACGGTTTTAATCCCTTTGCCTGTTTATCTTTTAGCTTTCTTTTATTGATAAATATCATATGAGTATTATTATCATAATTATTCTTTTTAATATCTTAGAATATAATATGAAAGGAATACACAATTAAAAATAATATAATATTTAATAAAATAAAATATTTAATATAAAAAAAGCCTACATGCGCTTGTTTTACTTTTTAAATATTGTACAAAGAAATTATATTTATAAATAAACTAATCAAGATGTCTAGTTTTAGAATCAATTGTTAAATTTTCTGCAAATTTAAGGGTTGAAATTTATATTAGTGTAATATGATTTATAAATTAGTTGAGCTCTTAATTTAGATTCTTTAACCGTTTTCATAGTAGCACCTTCTTCGAAGATATATATGGTAGAAAATATTACCAATTTATTTGTTTTTGGGTTTTTTTTTGGATATTTTTCTTCTAATTTACTTAGGGAAATGACCAAATGCTTTAGACAAAAACGACAATAGGAAGGAAATCTCTTGCAAATCCAAAAATAAATTTAGTTATAAAAGGGTTAAAATAAAACCTTTTTGCTCCTCAAACTTTTCCTAATTGATAGAAAGTGACCATACCAAAAAAAATGGAACCCCAATTGCTAAATCTTTAAATCTTGCACTAATTAAGACACACTTATTTCAAATACACATGCTAAATTGCTTATCAGGGATATATAATATGGTTTCTTCACTTTCCCAACTATGTGTTTACATCCCATATATGCAAGGCACATTGACTGAAAATGGCTGTCCCCTTCTACCCTAATAGGCATTATCTTTAATTTTGGGTTGAAAAAAGTGTTGGAGTTGGAGATCAGCACTGCCAAAATAGCCGCATCTTATAACGATATTTATACATATATGTATGACAATAAAAAGTAGAGGAGAGGAAAAGGGAAAGAAAATTATATTTTTTAACAAAAGAAAGGAAGTTAAAGCAAGAGATATATATAAGATATTTCTTTTTTGTGCTTTTATTTATTTTTATTAAAATTACAAGGATAGATTTGTTAGTTAATTAATTTTTTTATAGGTCGAAACTTTTTATATTCCAAATTGGGTGTAATAAACTTACTCTCTACAAAAGATTTATCTTCTATTTTTTAATTCTCTTAAAAAATTTTAATAACCAAACACAATTGATTTTCTTATTCTTCTTCTATTATTATCTATCCGTACATAATTTTAGTAATAATCCAACATAAATTTCTTCATAAATGCATCAATTATTTCTTTTTTGTATATATATGTTTATATATGTGTTATTTCTTTATTCATTGGAGGATCAACGGAATATAGATTACACAACATAGAGAATCATTCTCTTATATTCACTATAAAAAGGAAAATACACATAATATAAAAAAATAACTCAAACTTAAAACCTCTCATTCCCAAAAGTAAATATTTTTGTCACTTGAATTAAACTTCAAATGTTTTATATATGTATTACAAAATATAAATATTGTTGATGTTAATTTAACTTTTTATATTTTATCGTTATCGTGAAGTTAAAAAGGTTACAATATTCTGATGATTAATTAACTAAAATATTTTCAGATCTTATTAATTATTATAGATGAAATACTAGTTTTCTTATGGTCTAAACTTGTTGTAGCTTCTTTGAACTAAAATTAAAATTATTTGTTAAGAAATTGACTCATATATTAATAAAATTAGAAGATATTTTGCAATATTTCTTAGCATAAATAGTTGGCAAAATAAATATATTTTTTTATATATAAATTTGTACAATTGACATGAGAGTACTCCAAAATTAATTTTAAATATAACAGATTAATATGAGAATTCAGAAGCATGTTCTTGAAATCATTTAAGAGAATATTTCTAATTTGAAATAGAAACAACTGCTAAGACATTTTTAGAGAAAAAATAAAAAATAAAACTACAGCGGTGGCACACTAAACCTCACAACTATGCGATGAATGGAAAGTATAATTGTGACCGAGGGATAGATTTTAAGGGAGAAGATTCAACTTTTGCCCCCTCATATTTATAGCGAGATGCATATTTACTTCCAACTATCTTTTTGATCAATTAAATACAAAATTGGACAGAAATTACTATTTAAATCTTTGTATCTTTTCTAAATATTAATAGAATAAATTATATATTTATTGAAACATAATATTTTTTTATATGTTTCATTATTTTAAAAACTTTTATTTTAATATCAGTATTTATTTTTAATATATCAAATTTAAATTTATTTGTGACTTTGTAATATTTTCTATGAAGTTATATTTTAATATAATAGTGATTAATAAATTAATTTTTTAATTAGGTAATAATTTTAATTCTAAAAAATAAAATTTTAAATTATATTTTTTATATTATGTTAACTAATACGTTAATTGTTTTATTAGATAATAATTTTTAATTCTATAAAATAGTAAAATTATACATTTTTGATATTAATTACATAATATTTGAAGATAATTAATAAATATTCCAAATTATTTATATATTATTACAGTAATAATATTAAAACATTAAAATCTTTTAAGAAAAGCATCTAAGAATATTTAACCTATTATTATTTTTTAAAAATATTATGTATTTAAATTATTACTAGATTTTATTTATAAATTCAACTTGTATTATTATTTATAATTAAAGCTATAAGAATAATCATATTAAATACAACTTTATGTAGATAAAGAAGTTCATAAATTTTTTCTTTTTTTTATTTAATCAAATAACCATAACCAGCACTGAATATTTCCTAAATAAATTTGTCCAGTCCTGTACAGTTTTGCTCACGATTCGCCAAAGATCAAATCCAGAGTGGGTGATCTCTATAAAACTAGTGAAAGAAGAAATCAATTGAAACCAAAACCTAACTTTGCACATAAATAAATAAAAAAGACAAAAAAAAAAAAAAAAGAGAAAATCGTGGCCCCATCTCTCATTTTCAACGGCCATAAATTGTCTGCAATTTATAATCCAACATCACCACTATGGCTCTACTACCACCACCATCGCTGCCTAATCAATACCAACAATTATGTCCCAAAATCAAATAATTATCAAATAAAGGAAGATTTTCTACCCTTATCTCACCAGTCGTACCAAAATTCTATAATTGTTTTTTGATAAATTGTTTATTCATTTAATACCTGATTATATGATGATTTATTTTTTTAAAAATAATAATTCTGATATGATGTTAAGAATTTAGAAATTCAATCTCTCATTGAGTTTCTCCTGCTGCTGTTTTTTAATTTTTGCTCAATTGATTGATCTTCATTCATGTATAAAGTTTGCATTATCTGCAAATCTAACAAACTAAACCAATCGAGATTTGATTACTAAAATTAGAACAGTTAAAAACATATGTTTTAGAAAGGCGACCGTAATTTTTCTTATTTAATTAGTTGATTAAAAAGGTGCTTATTAGTTTGTTGAGAAAAAATTAAAAAAAAAAAAATCTTTGGTAGGTAATTGATGACTCACTTTTATTGGCAGAGATTTGTTTAGTAGGTAGAAAATGGACCGCTTCTATTGCCAGGTGAACGGTTATAAACCTGTATTTGCTGCTCTTAAATCTCAGTTAATAAGAGAGGTTTAAATAGCAGTTGTTACAATTTCATGTTTAATTGCCTAAAATAAATAGTTGAGGGGTAAATATGCACTCATTATAAAAACGAATGAAAGTATATCTTTTTTCTGATTTTAATATCACTGTTCATTTTTTTTTATATATACATATATTTAGAGTCAATTTATAGCGTATCGGATGAGACTTTTACGGATGGATATTCTCTTATAAATTTTAATACAACTGCATGCTTAAAATTTAAAATTTTTTATGACTAATTCATTTTTGTAGTGCACCTCCATGCTTTACTCAAGCGATACGAGTAGATTTTAAATCTTATATTTGAGTGTCCTTTTTTATTTATAATAAATAATATTGGTTTTCTATTTTGTTTATAATTTATGAGAAAAATAAATAAATAAATAAATGACCTTTTATGCATAGGATAAAAGGAATGATGGAATTGTTGACTTTTTGGAAAAGCCAGAGGCTATAAAAGACTGCAGCTGCAACTTGCGACCAATATGAGGCACATGCACGGAGGCAGTTACGACAGCAGATTCCCCCTCTTCTAAACAAATGCCAAATTTGACAACCACTGGAAAATTTCTTTTTTTATTATTCTAATCATGACGTCGTATTTTCTGATCACATGCAAGATTCCTACAGTTCTTACTGTCGTTTCGTTTTATAACTTTTTTTTTTAATCAAGTTTCGTTTTATAATTTATTTTATGTATCAAATAAATAATTTTTTATTATTTATTGAGATTTAATAAATCATAAATTATAAAAAAATTTACCGTAAAAATAAAATTTTATCAAAAAATAAATTTTTTATCTTTAAAAAACAGTATGTTTTAATATAATAATTTTATTTTAATAATACAAAAGAGAAGGAGATATCCATTTTTCTCTTCTTTTACGCTTACCAATTCAATCTTTATTTATTTTACATTATTCTAAGTGGGTGATGCAAACACATATGTAACAACTATGTATATTACAAATAGTCTAAACTTTTTCACGTCATTTAGTCACCTCGTACATATAAAACCTCAAACAACTCGTTTAGTATTTTATTTATACTTATTTATATCTCAACTTAAATAAATATTTATAGATTAAATCTACCTCCGTGAGTATATATCTCGATTTAATTTTCAGTTTTATATTTCAACTTAAAGTAAATATTTATAGATTAAATCTAACTATATAAGTATATATCTTGATTTAGTTTTCAGCTTGAATTTCTCATCTCTAATTTATAAAAGTAAAAAAATTTAAAAGTCTCCATATCTAATACAAAATAAAATCACTTTGGAGACGAACAATATTTGAAATTTTATTATATTTAAAAATATAAAATATAAAATTATTCAATTGGATTAGACTTAATTGATATTTTAAATAAATCATGAAGAAAAATTTAAATGTCTTTTATCTATGAAAATTATATAACATTTATATAAAAGAAATTTTCAAAAAATAGCCCATAATTTATAATATGCCACACCTCTGATGAGTCAAACTAAATAAATAAACGTTGTATCAATATAAATAAATGTATTTATAAGATGTGAACATAAATTATACATAGCATTAACATGAAAGCATCCGTGAAAAAAAAAATTCTAGCCGCGTCTCTTTCTTTTCTCTTTTTTTGTCCTTTATTAAAATTTCATATTTTGACCTATTACCATTTGTTTTTCGATCGGTGGGATCTCTTTTTTCTTTTTTTTTTATTATTAATTAGTTTGAATAAATAAATATTAGTATTTTTTATAAAATTTTATTGTTTTCTATTATGAGAGTTTTGAGTTTTCATTTCGTAAGAGTTTTATGGTTATCGATTACAGCGATTTTGAATTCTTTTTTTATGCAAATGAAAAGAAAAGAAAAATCAAATCCAACACTCAAACAATCAAACTTATCAAAAGATATATATAAAGTCGATATATGACTTAGTGCCACCGAGCGATACAATCTTCTTGCAGAATTACAATTTATTGCTCCGTCAATACGATTAATGATTGTTATGAATAAGTTTATTTACTTGTATTTCTTGATGTTGATGTATATTTTTATCTTTTATATCAATATATACTTATTAATTTCATTAATAAAATATTCATACTTTTTCTAAAAAAACATAAAAGGTTATAATTAGCTTTAATAATTATAGTACTCGCATGAGATACGAACTGATTACTCAACAAACTAAATTTGTTTTAATAAATAATTATTAAAAATATTTTTCATCAATTAACATAATTATTCATACTTTAAATTTGTAGCTTTTATATAGCAAGCTTAATAAGAAACATTTCAGATAATAATGATAAAAATTAATGATATGAAAATAGAAAGTGAACTATTTTACATGACATGGGAAGCATATTCCTTCATAAATAAATAAGTAAATAAATAAAATGCTAACGGTTAAGGGAAAAGATTCAAGTCAAACACCTACCCTCCATTCAATATAGCAATGAAGCCATTGGTGTTGTGTGGTCAATGACCTTTCACTTCACTCCTTAAATTCTTAGCAATGGAATGCCTAACCTTTCATATATTTTAGGGTTCAAAACCATATATAAATATTCAATCTTATTTAAATAAAATATTTGTTATTACAATGATTTTGAATTAAAAAAAAAAAAAGAGTAAAAAATAGAGTAACATTGCTAGTAGGTGTCGGTCTAATTGATTCTCAATGGACGGTCGTTGTCCTTCTTCATAAAAACAACACAATTGCTCAGAAGCCACAAAGGTCAGGACAACACCATTAGACATTCTTGAAAGGCCAATCCGGCAACCTTATAAAAGGCCACTCCTCAAATTTGACTTTCATTTATATATAATATGGAAAATAAAATAAATTTCATCTAATTTTGCACTTTTATATTTGAGAGATTAACATATTATATGTTTCTTTTTGGTTCTTCATATAGACACTACACTTGCCTCGTTTTCTTAAATTGTAAACATTATTAAATAAATAAATCTTTGGTAAAATAAAATTTAACATCTTTTATGACTATGATCAATTATTAAATAAATATCTTTTATTTTAATCAAATTTAAAATATGATTTTTTAAATAAAACTTTATTTATATTTATAAATTTTTATAATGTATTATTAGATGTTGTATTACCTATAAAATAGCATTTTAGTTATAATTCAAGTTAAATAAAACTATATAAAGAAAGTGATAAAAATATGATGTCTATCTAAAAAATATTAAATAAATAAATAAATAAATACATAAAAGTACTTAATGGTTTCATTATTTTATAACTATTAAACAGTCTCGATTTACAAAAACTCGGCCACTTTTACGCCGATCGACCATCATTATCATATTATCCGTGTTTGATAAAGTGAATTTAGACTTTAACAACTCATAATTTCAATATTTGATTGTTAAATCACGATTGGATAAGTCATTAATCTTATGATATCGATTTTAATGGTCAAAAAAAGACATTTTGAGTTGTTAAACACTAAATTCATATTATAAAACACGAGAAATATGATAATAATATCATAATAGATGACTGGCGTAAAAATAACTAAATTCTTACAAATCAAAACTTTTAAACAGTAAAATATATTTCTTATCATCATTTATGATCGCATATCTTTTTTTGTCTAAAGAAAATTGTATATACTAAAAGTTATAAAATGATAAAACAACAACATACTTTATACATGTATTCTAAAAATAAAACAGATTCTGTTTTCGAATAAATAAATATTTGTATCCTTTTAAATAATCAGCATGTGAACCCCCAATTAATTATTGAATTAATTGAACTTCAACAGAGATCAATAAGCCACGTCTAGTCCTGGCATCACATCCCCAGCATTCTCTTGCACACAAGACTAATACAATAGTTTTAGACACAGAAAATTGGAGGGATTTGAATATTAAAAATAACGTACGTTTTCCTCATATTTATAGTACAATTTATTAGATTTCAGTATTACTATAATTTCCACTCTCTCAATCAAATATAGCGTAAAAACTAGCATCATTATCAGTGACAAAAAATAATTCAAAAATCAACCCATTTAAAAAAAATAATATTTTATATATATGTAAAATATATTTAAATAATTGATGAGAATACATATAAAAACATATTTTTAACATTAAATTATATAAAATAAATAAAAATGGATATATACCAATATTGCCCGAATATTGAAATGGAAAAATAATAGATGAAATTTGAGGGTCTTCTCTCCCATGCCTAATATTGCTTTTTTATTATTATTTAAGTAAAATCCTAAAAATTAGAACTATACTTCTTTATTTAAATAAAAAGTATATGTACAAAATTTAATTATGAATAATTTAAATATATATATTAAAATCAAATTTAATATTTTATATTTCTTTCCTAATGGCATTTTTAATATTTTAGAATTTACTCTATTTTCAATACTATTATATAATATATTATATTTGTATAAATTGGTGTTAACAATACAATAAATATAAAAATTGTATTTTTCTACTGCATATTAAAATTATTGACACGTGTTAAAAATTATTTAGAACTTAATGATTTGTAAATAATATATATATATATATATATATATATATATATATTTATTTATTTAATAAAAAATTAATAAAATATACAGTTTGCTATGTCTAATCCTAGCATCACCTTGTTTGTATTATATGGTTTCTGAAAATCGTCCAATTCTCAAATCGATAGAGAATAATTAAAATCTTAATATAGTGCCTAATGAATATAATTATGATGTAGTAATTAAATTGAAAAGGACCTTTCTTTGTTAAGCTGCCCCTTGCTTGAAGTGTGCCTTTTTTATTGTTCACATTGTTGGAAGATTAACCTAAGTCATGTCTTTTATTAATTTGCTGAACTTCTAAGGCACACAAATGGTCAAAAAGACCTTTCCAAACTCATAGCTTCATTGGAAGTATCATCCCATCAACATCACACAATATGTCTCTTCACTCCATATATTATTTCAATGTAACCTTCCTTTTTCTTCTAATATTTGAATTATTAATCATAAAGATGTATTGATTTATTACATTTTATTCTCACTTAGACTGCAGATTGTTAATTCGAATTTTCCTTTTTTTTTTTTTTATGTTAGAGATATTCAATTATTTATTAAGCTATTGGCTGAAAAAATTGACTATTACGATATATGTTTGGTTGAAAATCATAAAATTTATTTATAAATTTAAATTTTACGTGTGTTTAATAAAGTAAAAATTAGTTTAGAGTTATACATTATAGCTAAACTAAATTCTAACAAAATAGAAGTAAGTCAATATATTCTATGACACTAAAATATTTTTTCAACTATATTATTTTTATTTTTTATATATTTTTTTAAAAAATAAAAATTTTAATAGATTTTAACCAAATTAGATTTGGAATAAATATGTTCAAATTATAAACGGGTTACAGAAAAAAATAAGTTTAAATATTTTGATATATATAATTCACGAGTGACATGAATAAACACATTTACTTGAACATATTTATTTTCTCTCTTCACATATATATTATATAAATAATTTTATCATTTATAAAAATTCAATTATATTTTAAAATAAAATTTAAATTTGAGTCATTTTATATTTAAATGGATATTTTTTAAAAGTTTAAATAATTACTTTCGTTAAAAAATATATTTTTAAATTTAATTTTTTAAGCAAATTATATAGATTGACCATTATAACATAATTAATAAATGTATTTGTATTTTGATATATGATTAATTAAGCGATTCATATTTATATTAATAGTTTTTTTGGGTGTATATGTATTTAGAGTTAATCTAGAATGTGTTAGATAAGATTCTTATAGGTGGCAAAACACTATTTCAAAAATTTTAATATTATTGTATATCTAAAGTCCGAACTTAAGATTTTATCTAAACTAGAAGAGGCTTTTACCATTTTATGTATATATTCTTGAGTTATACTAATAATCATTTTATTTACACGCTCTTGAATTATATTAGTAATTTTTGTGTACATAATATTAGTAATTTTTGTGTTATGTACATGTCTCAACACGCCACAACATAAATTGTCGATTTAAATTTCGACCGGTCATAAACTTATAAACTAACATTCACACCTAAATTTCTTCTTACTTCTTTTGGACAATGGCACAGTGGCAAAACCACTTCATAGTTAATGGGGCAATTACTCTCCTTTTTAAGGAATAAGTTGGTTTTTGAAATTTGCAATTAAGTTAAATTTGGCTTTTTTTAATTTTTAGGACCGATTTAACCTCTAAACTTTTTGAACAGGTTCAATGTAGCCCTTATTTAAGAGCGTAAAATGTACGCGCTATAGAATTTAATTTGGCCACTCAACTTTTATGGGACACAATTTGTTCCTAACAGATATTTTGAATTGTAATTGATTTAATTATATAATTAAAATTATATATTAAATATTTTTATATATTTTAGATTTTGAATTAGTTGGTAAACATTATATGGAGGCTAATAAAGTAGTGACAATGATAGTGTTGGATTATAAAATTTTATATATACTTTTATTTTATAATGATAATATTGGTAATTCTTTATTGATTTGTGGAAAAGTAACAACACAGTGCTGAGTTAGTTTTAATATTTTATTGATTTATAATAATTTAAAAAATTATATTTATTTTTTAAAATTTTAACTTAGAGAAAAATAAAGTTCAACTAACCCTTCAACTTGTCGCTCGAGTTCAATCTAGCCTTCAAACTTTGCAGCCAGTCTCAATTTAACCGTTTCTTCATGCTCTTGTTATAGCCCACAAACTTGCTTTAAAAAAGAGTTCAATTAAACCTATTCGAAAAATTTAGAAATTAAACTGGTCGTAAAAGTTAAGAAGGGTCAAATTGAACCTATTCAAGAAGTTCATGAGTTAAATTGGCAATAAAAGTTAAAAGAGTCAAATTAAATTTGACTACAAAATTCGATAGCCAAATTGAACTTTATTCATATTTTAATGATGCCTAATAATTATCACTAAAGTCTATAATAGAAGTTCAATTATATTTTTTTTATAGAATTACAATTGCTCCTCTATGATTTGCACTTCCATTTTCAATATAAAGATTTTTTATTTTATCCCTTGAATTTTAAATTTCTGACTTTCCCTTAATTTTGGATCATTGGATAGATAAAGTTAAATTTATGCCTTTCTTTTTTCACATAACTTGCCATGTCTACAACAAAATGGACCCCAGTTTTTCAGTTTCCCAATCCTAAAAGAAATCAAGAAACAGGCAAAGCAAAAGGAAAAATAAATAAAAAAGAAAAAGAAAAGAAAAACACTTTTCAATTTAGATGTAGACAAGGAATGTTGCTTAGGCATTGTGTTACATTGTTATAGATGCACTTAGAGAGGAAATTTAGGCAGAACTCATTTGTTGGTGCTTGGCCATTTGCTGTCCAACTTGTCTTTCTTTAGGCCCATAATTGGTAGCATCTGGCACCCCTCTTTGATTCTCTCAAATCTACTCATCCACATTGGATGATGATGGTTACAATGGGTTTCCTTCTTTCTTTCTTTTTTAATAGCACAAAGAACATATTCTAATTTTTTAAGTGTTATTTCTTTTTTAAAAATCCAAAACCAATGTTCTATACAGGATGATAAAGAGAGTTTTCCTCTTGAAGCAATCGCCTTGTTGGATAAAAAAGGTTGTAGCTTTGGTGCTTTCTTAGTGTGCATAGACTTTAAACCAATGGTTGCTATGAACAAATTGCTTCTTTTATTCTTTCATATGGATGGGGGAATTTTGCAGGACAATATAGTACAAAGGGAATGAATGTTTGGAAATTTCGTGTAATGATGCATTGAGTGCAATTTGTATATATTCCTTATACAAAGTCACCCAAAAACAATCTAAACATTTAAGATTTGAATTCTCTACCATAGTATCTGATATTATGAAAAGTAAAGAATTATTTATACTTTTATTATGAAACATAAATGATTTTCTTTTTCCTTTTTCGTTAGGGAATATGCCAATGAACTTTTATCCCTAAAAGAAATATTATGTTGCGAAATATAAGTAAAACAAAATATATAAAAATATATGCATATCGGTTGACTTTTTATTTTATTTTAAAGTACATAAATAATTTAATAAATTTGATTTATTATAATAAAATTAATTAAATGTATTATCATAATACAGTTAATTTTTTTGGTAGCATGAGGTTGATTTGGCACATATTCTACTAATGTGCCATATTTATTCTTTTTTTAATATAATATTAATATATTTTATTTTTGTCACGTGAGTTATAAACTAATAGTATTATAATAATGTAATGCATATTGTTAATATAATAAACTATAAGTTAATTTATTAAAAGTATGATTTTAGGTAAAAGAACCAATAAGTGAATCAAAAGAATCAAGTTATGAAGTTTATTTGTAATCAAACAATAAAGATGTAACATGATGGATGATGATGATACTCCAACTAAAAGAATTACAAAAAAGAAATGTTAATCTAATGGTAGTGCTAAGACTAAGGGTCTTTATTTTGGAGCAAATTAATAATTAATTCCCAAACTTTATTAAATTTTCAAAATCCTAATTAATTATCCTAGTTCCAAAAGATAAGGAATATAAAAGAGCTTTTTTAAGTGCCAGCCACGTTCATTGGAAGCTGATGCAGCCATGTTACCTTTTAGCAGGCCTTCTTTCTCCTTGTTCCAATGCATTAGCAAAAAGAACAATCTTTCTTTTCCATTACCTAATAATTAGACAAGAATACAAAGAATCAATTTTTTCATTGTACTTATGTTTAAGTGAATATTCCATGTTCATTAATTTGTTTTCTTTTGCTCTCTAACTAATCCACCCATTCTCTGTAATTTTATCAAAACCTGTTACATGTGGGTCGGTTTGATATTATTTTTACCATGCGCTTTTAATTAATTAATTTATTTTATATATTTTTTGAAATTCGAGTTTTAAGAGAAAAAGATATACTTTCTATAACAAGCAGCTTTTAAAAAAACAAAAAAAAAAAAAAAAAAAAACAATTGTATCGTATTGCTTCCTGTAATTGTTGTGGTGTTTGCATAAATTCTATTTGGGCCTTTGCTATGACTGAAAACGGTGCTATTTAAAAATCAGGCCAGGCCCAATAATAAGCCCATTAAAAGAAACTCGTAAAACAACTCCCGCTCGAATTCAAAAAAACACGAAAATCAAAAGGAAGCGAGAACGCCATACAGATCTCTTCTGTGTACAGAGAGAACCAGAGGAAACACAAAGTGAAGTGGCTTCAGAGATGAGAGAAATAGAAGAGAAAATAGCTAAAATCCTAGACGAAATCAAGACCACAAACGCAACGCACATTCGGAAACTGAAAGAACTCTTGACCGTCCGATCAAAATCACAATCGTCCTTCTCAAATTCCTTTTTCAAAACCCTAACTCCTATTTTCCACATCCAACGCCGGGTCCCTTCCGCTGAGCGCGTAATACGCTTCATTTCACTCTTCGCCACCACTGGCAACGACAACGCGTTCCTCGAAGAGTTTCTCAAGTTCTTACTTGTTGCTGCTGTTGCTGCTAGTAAAACCGCTAGGTTTAGGGCTTGCCAGATCATCTCCGAGGTTAACAATATCAATAACTCTTTGTTTGCGTTTTTTATTTAATGTATCTGTTTAGTTGGACCCATAATTGTGTGTCTCTGTGTGTGTGTTTTTCTTTGGCTGTGTAGATAATTATGAGGCTGCCGGATGATGCTGAAGTGAGCGACGATGTCTGGGATGAAGTGATAGAATGCATGAAGTTAAGAGTGGGAGATAAAGTTCCGATTATCCGTACATTTGCAATCAGGTCACTTTCGCGGTTTGTTAATGATAGTGAGAATAGTGATATTCTTGATTTATTCCTTCAACTGCTTCCTCTTGAGGGCAATGCGGTGAGTCACTCCTCGCCTTCCTTCCTTTTTAAAAAAAAAAAATTTAATTCCAGAATTTAGAAGAAACTTGAACTTGTTATGATTTTTACTTGGTATCATGTTTGAAAAGCGCCTAGCATTTAATTTGAAATGCAATCGTGCCAAAATTGACATGATTTTGTAAGAATTCAATTGAATTTGCATATGATTTATTTCAAACAAGAGCATGTGACCAAAGAAATCTCTATCATCTTTCTAGTTTGAAAGTTTAGGATAGTAGTCACTTATTTAGTCCATAAATAATTCCGTGATCGCTTTCAAAGACTGGAACTTTAAAGTATAATAATGCATAGTGAATATTTTTGTCCGAATGCTTTTAAAGTTTACTGAAAATTACAGAAATAATATTCCTGGAAGGATGAAAATTTCTTATGGCAAAGCTTTGATTTAAATAATATGAAATTAGTAATTGTTATATCTCTCGTAACACTTGTCATGCAGTATAGCATAGTGATTTAGAATTTTAAGGAAATTCATGAGTTGGAAGCTTAACTCTGAAATGTTTCCAGGAGGTTCGCAAGACAATTGTTTTAGCTTTGCCACCATCAAATGCAACCTCACTTGCTATCATTAATTGCACTATGGATGTGAGTGAGTCTGTCCGCAAGGCTGCATATTATGTTCTAGCTGATAAGTTCCCTCTTCAAAGTCTCAGGTGAACTTAAAGATGTAGTTTTAGATTTATGCTTTAATTTTCAACCAGTCCCAGTACATTTTTGATAATGTTTTAGTTGTTCTTGCTGTTAAGAAATTTTAAGCAATGGTCTAACTTCAATTTTAGTCCATTAATTGCTATGCAATTACTTGTTCATTACATATTAGTTTTTACCATTTTGTTTTCCCTTCTTTTTGATAGTATAAAGCAAAGGACAGTAATACTTCACAGAGGCCTTGGGGATCGTTCTATAGCTGTTTCAAAAGAATGTTTAAAATTAATGAGAGATGAGTGGCTTTTTAAGTGCTGCAACGATGATCCTATAGAACTTCTCAAGTACCTTGACGTTGAAACCTACGAGTCAGTTGGGGAATCTGTGATGGCTGCTCTTTTAAAAGATGGATTAGTAAAATTATGTGATGGCCAAAGTATCCACCAGTATGTATCATTGGCCCATGCTGAAAATGAAGGTTAGTGGAGCTTTTCATTTGCTCAAATAGTTCCAAGGAAGCATTTCTTGTTCATTCTTATTCTCTCATTGTCACTGGTTTTATTGCCTTTTACAATATAGTGCACATCTGTGAGAGGATTGCAGCTTCCAGCTTCCATTTTGATTCTACATGTATCTTTTGCTTAGTCAAGCATTGCTAAAATTATGGTGTTTGGATCATCAGCATCCTTATTATCATAATTCAAGTTTTTGATAGCTTCTCAAGGACCAAAAGAGAAAATGATCATCTTGATTAATTGGTGAATTTCTTTATATTGGAATTTTACAAATGGGGATGATGGAATGTTGGAGGCGATTTTCGGCTTCCAGACCAAACTGCATGCTGAGGCTTAGTTTATTGAGAAGCTTTTGTTCTTGGAGAGGAAGGGAATAGTGGAGTTAAATGAGTCACGAAGGGGCAAATCTTACAGGGTGCAATATATTGATCCCTTTGTTTATAATTTTTCAATGAATGTAGAATTTTTTTTTTAGTTTTGTTGATTTATTTTGCACATTTTATCAAATGTTCTGAAGAATGAATCATTTTGATTAAAAGCCATTTGAATCGCTATTTATGTCTCAAGGACTAGTTACTGTACTCGTAAACATCCGAAAACATGTTCTTCTGTGTGGTTGCTCGCGTGGCTCCTCATGTCAGTTCTTTGTGTCACGCTAGAGGCTTAAGCAGTTCTCTCTTCTCCAGGATTTGTCTTTGCATGGCTTGTGTTGTTAATCAGCATCCTAATGGTTTCTCATATTTATGCTAGGAGAATCAGCAAACTCCACTGCAAGTATCCATTTAATGGAGCCAGAGTTTGCAATTTATTGGAAGACAGTGTGTAGGCACTTGCAGACTGAAGCACAAGTAAGTCTGTTGGTAGTTTTTCTTTGTTTCTCACTTTTTTCGACTGGATATTTGGTTTTGTGTTTATATTGAGGAAGGGTGGAAAGGAGCGGCATGATTGAAGCTATCTTGCAGAATGCTAATCTTTTTATTTCGTGTCTCATTGGATCACTTTTTATCGGTGTCTTGAGAATATTTTGCTTCATGAATGTACAAGGTTACACCTGTTTTCATATATGTATATCTAACTACCTTAGGATGATTTTCTATGAAGTTTTTTGATGAGTCATTTCTGAAGTCAAGTTATGCTAAAGATGTTTTAGTTTCAATTCCCCAAAAAATATTCCAAATACTTTTGGCATTCTATTTTGGGATATAGTCGAACTAAAACTATCATCTGAAGCTATAAGTATGAAATCATGCCCTCTGATTAAGACATGTTATGTGTCTGAACAGGAAAAAGGTTCTGATGCTGCTGCAACAATGGGCACTGAAGCTGCAGTATATGCGGCTGCAGCTTCAGATAGCAATGACCTTCTAGAAAGGATACTCCCTGCAACAGTTTCTGATTATGTAGATTTAGTCAAAGCTCATATAGATGCAGGTAAGTGGCATCCTATTGCGTACATGAGTTTTATATGCCGCTGCATTGCATACTCTAATTTGACCTTAATATTTTCAGGATCAAATTATCGCTTTGCATCGCGTCAGCTACTATTGCTTGGTGCAATGCTTGATTTTTCTGATTCTACAAGCAGGAAAGTTGCAAGTTTATTTGTGCAGGAACTACTGCACAAGCCACTTGACCATGAAGTGGATGACGAAGGAAACCGGGTTGTAATAGGAGATGGAATAAACATTGGCGGTGACAAAGAGTGGGCAGATGCAGTGTCCAGTTTGGCGAAGAAAGTCCATGCTGTCACTGGTGAATTTGAAGAAATTGTTCTTGGGATTATAGAAGAGCTGGCTCGACCTTGCAGGGAGAGAATAGCAGACTTCATGCAGTGGATGCACTGCCTGGCTGTTACTGGTCTTCTCTTGGAAAATGCAAAAGCAATGCACTGGCTTCAAGGCAAAGCTATTGAACCCGCTGAGCTGCTTCAATCTTTATTGCTTCCTGGGGTATGCATATATTGCATTTCATGTTCTTTTCTTTTTCCCTTCGTTCTCTTGCTAGCGATTCTCAAGCTCTTTGTGAACCGGACTTGACAGGCTGTGTTGAATTGAATTGTATTGTGTGATGATTGAACTTGGGAATGAATGTATGACCTATCTTGCATTTATGTATCAATGAGGTTACAATGCATAGTGTCTGATTATTGCTCTTTCAACAGTCAAATTAAGCTATGTCTTATGTAAGTTTGTCAATGTGCTTTCTGGTATTTATGTACATAGGTAATTTAGAAAGTAAAGAATTTGTTCCTTTATTTCTTTGTACAGCAACCTAGAATTGTCTTTGAGCTTAGGCATTATGGGCTCATCAAAATATGTACAGCAGGCCTTATGTGTCCAATTGATAGTGTCCGTGTATTGTTTCTTTAAGCTCTTTCTCTAAGATTGTTAGTGGTCTGAAGACTCTGAACTATGGATGCAGGCAAAACACATTCACTTGGATGTGCAAAGGGTTGCCATCAGGTGTCTTGGTCTTTTTGGCTTGTTAGAGAAGAAGCCAAGTGAAGAACTAGTGAAGCAGCTTAGGCTTTCTTTTGCTAAGGGTCCTGCTCCAATAAGTACAATGGCTTCTAAGGCATTAGTTGATATTTGCATGTGGCATGGTCCCCAGGAAGTTGACAAGGCTCTGGGGTTGGATCATGCATCTCAAGTTCAGGAAAATAAGATGGCATTTAATCCTGTGAACTTTTCTGATCCTGATGACAACTTAGATGTTGAATTACTTGATCTCTTATATGCTGGTCTTGACAGAAGTGATTGGACCAAATCTGGAGAAGGCGATGAAAATGAGACAGTGCAAGGCATTCTTGGTGAGGGGTTTGCTAAGATTCTTCTTCTGAGTGAGAACTATGCAAGCATACCAACTCCTTTACATCCTTTACTCTTAGTCAAGCTCATTATTCTTTATTTCAGCAATGAAACAAAGGACCTAGAAAGGTGGAATTTCTGTGACCATTGCTTTTTGATAATTATTATTATCTTCTGGAGATAATCTTTAACTTGTGTTTTTTTTGCTTACTTCTCAGGTTGAAGCAGTGCTTATCTGTCTTCTTCGAGCATTATCCTTGCCTCTCAGCTAATCATAAGGCAAGTGTTTAACATTTGATGATATCTGATATTGGTTATTTTATGGGGGATAAAATCATATGCTTCCTTTTATTTTAATTCCATTGATATTTCAATGCTGGCAAATGCAGAAATGTTTGTCCAAGGCGTTTGTTCCAGTCATGCGTTCCATGTGGCCAGGCATTTATGGCAATGCTGGAGGTTCTAGCTCTGTGGTATCTAATATGCGTAAGCGGGCAGTCCAAGCTTCACGGTTTATGCTGCAAATGATGCAGGCCCCGTTGTTTGTGAGAAAAACTGAAATTGAGGATGAAAATGGTAGTATGGAATTTCCAGAAACAGTAGACAGCTCTCTGCAATCTTCATTTGAATGTGGAGATGAGGGACTTGCAATACGTATAGCTGCTGAGGTGACCTTTTGCAACTGAAGCTTTTATCTCAAGATAACAATGAGTCGTGAAGATTACAAATCATTAGTTTTTACTTCTAGAATTTCACTTCTTATTCCATGATCTGAAGCTAATTATTAGTGTTGATGCATGAATATCTTTTGGTGGCCATTTACATGGGTATATCCCCCTTGAAAGTATATTTTGCTTTGAGCGATTGCCGGCAAGCAAGAGGAGAGTTCTTGAGTATATATAAAACTTCTTTCTCTCAACTTATAGTCTTATAGATGAATGTGCTGTGGCATCAAGTATAATCTTCTTAGCCATGTATAGATATTCAATATTAGAACCCTCGATGAGGCAGACTGCTAGAGTGTTGGTATATCAGGCAAATCTAGTTGCATTGTGTCCTGACTTTCTAACTTATGTGGATATTTAGGTATTTGTTTTTTGTTCAGTTGTTGGAAACTTAGCACTTTATGATGACAAACTTGGAATGATTTGAACTTTGCTGCCTGCGGGTGTGAGTGGTTTGGACTTGGGAGGCTAAACCACGAAATTTGCTTTTGATAAATTTTTAAACTGTTTTCAATCACGAATGTGTGATATCGAAAATGAAACCCAGCATGAAGATGAGAGCCTCATATACGAGATATTTGTGGGTCAGTCTGGTTTTCTGTGGAAGGAAACTAAATTGAAATAACTGGAAGTTTTCATTTGTTAATACCAGATCTTTAAATTTAGTTTTATTTAGTTCTTGTGTTCAGACTTGATATATATATATCTTTAGGAGGTATACAACTGATGCAGTTGAAAAACTACATTATGCATGTGGTTAATTTCAAAGTGAAATTATTCAGCAGTTGATATATAATTGATGGAGAATTTGGCTTCTCATACCACGTTTGAAATTATATGTACCTCTTGAGCTGTGTTGAGGTGCCAGACATCTTAAGTTTATTATTCTTGTGTTTTGTTAAGGTGGCAGGCTTTTCTGGCAAGAAGACACCTGCTGAGAGGTCATACATCTCTGCACTAAGTAGGATAGTTGTCTTGCTTCATTTTCGGTCGTCTGAACAAGGAGCAGTAAAATTAATGAGGCGGCTCTTGAATCGCGTAGCTGAATCCGTAATAGCAGATAAAGATCTTATGAAGGAGTTGAAGCGAATGGCTGAACATCTCAAGTCATTAGATAGGCAACCAGATGAGGAACTACTTCAAGATCAAATTAATCTTATTTTGGGTAAAGTCTCTTTTCCTGACAAAAGCTAGAATACATCTTTAGCACCTTTTGGGTATTTAATTTTATAGGTAGCAAGAAGTAAATTACAAGATTGAAGCTGAAAATATAACCAATTGAAATATAATATGAATCTCTAAGAGAAAGGATTAGTTGCTCTTGAGTGTGATCTTTACGTACTGCTTGCTTTGTAGTTATATTTGGTATTTTAATGGGAGCCTGATATCAAGTTCCTCTACAAACTCGAATTCATTTTCCTAGTCTGATCAATGAATTTTCTTAACTTTCAGCTGCTCATGCATAATCTATTTTGCTCTCTTAATTATGTTGTGAAATAGTAAGAACTATTTAGCTAGCTTCCTTTGTCTCCTTTCCACTGATCGTGTATATGTTGTTAGGGAGGTTGGAACTGGACTTAAAATTGGATATTGCTAGCTCTGCTGCAATGCCTCAAACACCAGCCCTATCTCGATCATCTAAGCTAACTCGCGCTAGAAGACGAGTTAGCAGGGAGGGCGAAACTTCTTCTGATGATGAAGAAACCTCACCCACCACTGTTGTTCAGACCAGTGTCGCCAGCCGATCGCAGAGAGCAAGTAAGACTGCAGCCCTGAATAAGTTGACTGCCAACAGAGTCGTCAGAATAGAAGAATGTGATGATGAGGTGGAAGAAGCTTCAGAGGTGACATCAGGGGAGGATTCTGATGGGTCCGAGCAATATGGGGAGTGAATCTGTTGCAGATTTCTCTGTAAATGGTTTGTGCTTTCTCAGCACTGTTAGCTGTTGTTAACCATGATGTGTTTGTACATAGTGAAATGTTCACGGGTGTGAGCTTGTATAATCCGCTTGAAAATGACAGGTTTTTTCAAAGTTATGTACCATATTATTTCTATGCAAGTTAGTGAATCAATTCTGCTAGTGTTCCTTTTCCAAATGACAATTTAGTTGTCATTCTATTATTGTATATATGTGGTTGTATCTTTTGTTTGCTCAGTTTGGTGTAGCTTTTGATTTTTTATTCTTTTTTTGTTGGTTAAATTTGGCTTTTGAAAATCCCTATAAAACCCAACTTCTTTCAGAACTTACTGTTGGAGTCTCTTAAAAAAACAAAAGAAAAATTAAAATTGTAATCCCTACTTCAGAAAGCAGTGCTGAATGGGACTAATATCTTTGAAGAGCCATATAATTAGATGATATCTTAAAGGTGGTAGAACCTGTGGCAAATATTCAGCCATTAGATGATTTCTGCAATTTAAAATTTTCTTTATATAATTCCTGTCCCTTAAGTCTTTTAGTTGTGGTGGTGACAATAAAATCCTTTCTAGATGATATTCACCAATCTGATTAGTGTCTTTATTGAACATCATTTAATTAGTGTTTAATTGCTCTGATAACTGGACCTTTGATACAGCCAAGTGCTTATAAAATTTTGGTTACTGTCTGGGCCTACACAGTCTTGGTCTATATCTAAATATGCCACCGGCCTATGGCTAATTGAAGCTCATGGTCTAAAACAATTAATTTAGACTTTTAGAGGCCCGCATCGCAATTGGATTCTTATAATATGGACCCGGACCATGCATCTATGTGATTTGGTCTAGATATACGCGTGCCTCAGACGCTGATGGAACATGCTTCATATGCTGATGTGTTTTTCTCTAAATAATTTAAATTTATTAAAATTGTATTAAATGTTGAATAAATCTGTGCTGCATGTTATTTTTAATATAAATTTTTAATTGTTTGTTAACTTAATTGAAAAAATATGTACACTATAATATAAATATTTATAAAATAACTTTAGTTTAATGTTTTCTTTTGTTTATTATCTGTAAAAACGATTTATATTATGTTTATATTACATATATGTCTGTTTGAATCAATTAATAAATATGATATTCATTAATGATAAATATTTATTAACAATCGAATAAATATAGTACATAATCATTATAAATATCATAAATTTTATTAACAGATTGTCCCAAATAAGGAAAAGAATAATTTTAAAAATCAATTGCTAAGAAAAATGAGAGTAATGTACATAATAACTACATTACATGTATATTAAACGCAGATGTAATGAATATTAAAAATAAAGGTGATGAATATTATAATAATATTAAATGAACATTATAACGATATTATATTAATATTAAACATACACATAATAAACATTACAACTATAAATAATGAACATTACGAGATTACTTGAACATTAACCATATAGGTAAATGGACGTTACAACTACAAATAATGAATATAAAATAGTAATAAAAATGTTAACTATATATATATAAATGAAAAAGTTCTGTATTTAATTTACATAAATAAAATAAATAATTATCAAATAATAAAAACAATACATTTTAATTTAATTTAAATAAATAAAATAAAAGATTAAATATGCATTCTTAATGTTAATTTATTTTGTATTTACTAACTTTTTAATTACCTAATAATTTCAAAAAAAATAAAAGAATTAATAAATTAATTTAGTCTAAATGGGTTAATTTTAAATAATTTAAACTAGTCTAGAAATTTTTTCAACTTATTTTAATAATCATCCAATTTACAAAATCAAAATACAAATAAGAAAGGAGAAAAATTACTAGAATAAAAGTAACAAAAAAATAAAAAATAATGTATGTATGAATTTAAAAAGAAAAATAAAAAATAATTATAAAATCAGACTGAAAAAAAATTAAATTGAATTAGAATAAGAAATTTGAAAAAATGATTAAAGATATTGAAGAATTAAAAAAATAAATAAAAAAGACTTTTTGAATTTATATTAAAAGGTGAAAATTTCAGCCCATGAAAAACTATTATGAAAACACAAGATACAACAAAAATAGAGCATTATATTTGAATTTGTAATAAAAGCTACACACATAAGAAATGTAAATATATTTCCCCTTTTTAGTTAAACAATATTGTTTCGTACACTTGAACTATGTAGCTACATGGTCCATGGTCCGGGGTCCTGATACAATTTACCATCACAATTCTCTTGTTAACTGCCTTTTGCTATATTGTTCCTTTTATCCTCTTTTAACAGGCTTCAACATTTTAATTTCATTCTTTATAGAAATTTTTTTGTCTAGATTTAGTATATGTCCCAATCTATATACGAAATCGATAAATGATTGACACATATTTATTAATTTTAAATAAAAAAATATGTGTATGAATATGTGTCAATTATCTAAATATCAAAGTATAAAACCATATATACATATCGTTCTCTTATTAACTATGCTATATACATCAAGCTGCGCAAGAATTTCATCATTTCATAACTCAAACTATGTAGATACACATTTTTTTGATATATGAATATTTTTAGACCTATTTGCCTTCAGTATTTTTTCATATTATACTAGTTACTCCCTGATATTTAAAAATATTTTTTTTCATCCTTCTATTTTTTGATTTTATACTAAAAACCCTTTTAGTTAGAACTTCTGTTAGGGAATCGTTAATTAGGTTTGATTTTATACTATTTGCCCTCTGATTTTTTGTATAATATACAAATTTCCTCTTATATTTTATTTATTGCATTAAAAATCTCCTTGAATTTTGAAAGTCAATGTAATTAATGATCTAAATTGATAAAAAAATATAATTTAATCCTTAAACTTCTTATCAAAGTTACAATTCTATTGTAATAAAATTAATAATAATACTATCTATTTTATTTTAACAATTAACAGTTAAATTATATGAATTTTCAATATTTAGATTTATATAAATACTTTTAAGATATTTAAACTTACTAGAATTTGATTATGCTAAAAACTAGAGTAATTAAAGAACACCAATTAATTATTTTTGTACAGACACTATAAAAATTAGATAAGGAGGTTTTAGTATAATAAATAAATTATGAGGGGCAATTTGTATATTCCATCAAAAATCAGAGGGCAAATAGTATAAAATCAAACTTAGTTAATGGTTGTTTAATGGAAATTCTGACAGAAAAAGTTTTTAGTATAAAATTATAAAATAGAATGATGAAAAATATATTTTTTAAATGTCAAGAAATAATTAGTATAATATAGACAAATACAAGGGTTAAACAGTAATTACCCCATATTCTTATATAAAATGGATACTTAAAAGCTGAGTCACCAACTAAGTACTAAGTACTACTTTTATGTTTAAGAAAATTCTTCCTTAACTGAATTGTTCATCTTGCAATACAATATATATATGTATATATATAGTTATAAAAATTTAACATTGTATTTGACTTTCTGACATAACAAGTTTTATGTTTTTTCTTTTTCTTATGATACTTTAACATTATGAGAATTACAATGTTAAATTTATTAATATTATTATTAATTTTAGTTATTAAATTTTAAATAAAGTTAGATCATATTAAAATTGGTTTCATTAGAAAGAGGAGTGGAATTCTATGATGTTGCCAAAGTATCATAAACTTGACAAAGTTGATCCAAATTTATAAGGAAATCAAATTGTGAATTTCTTTTCCTTTTTCATTTATCTTTCTAAACATTAAAAAATCAGCATGATTGATTTTAAATGACAGCTAAATTTATAAGAAGTTGAATAATAGTGGAATCGCAAGTAATTAACTATTAAATTAACGGTGTTAGTGAATTTAAACGCAATTGTGAGTGATGTAACTCTCAAAATACAAAAATATAAGAAAAAACATCATAAAACTTCTCATGTCTTAAAGTTAAATTAATGGAAAAGAAAGTCCAAAAATTTCATGTTGAAGCCAAAACCACATATTGCTTACAAGATGGTCCAATCTATAACTTCAATGTTGAAGCCCAAAACTGCATTAAGTTTTATGCAATGAATAAAAGGGTATTAACGCTTTTGCTTAAGAGAAAACGATTTAAAAAGAATAATATACACTTACCACTTCTGAATTACCATTAAATTATTCGTATTGTCACAAAATCTCCATTCAATAAAGTCTTAAAAGAATAATAGTTTGCAAGCTATTTGAACTTTGATTAACACACTTTTTTTTTTGAGTGGGTTGAAATTTGAACCCCAGAACTCAAGCTTTCACCTATATTTTATGGGTTCTTTTTTCTTTTGTTTCTTGGCCACTAGGTCACTGCTTCAATGGTGGTCCACCTATTGTAATTATTTGATAAATATGTACAAGCAAGAAAAGTTCAAAGAAAAAGAAGGCACCATATCTGTTTCTCTGCAAATTAGTGGATACGAAGAAATGCCCCCAAGCCAAAGGAAGAGGAAAGTGTTCTCTTTACGAAGTGGAGAACCCACAAACTAAAAAGAGAAACGACATTTTCTTAGCTATCGTCCATATTTGCTTTAGTTAAGCTGATCCTTTGGCATGTCGACATCCTTGTCTATCTCATAATTGGCTCACATGCCTTTCTCCATCAATTCCTTACCTTTTAAAATTACATGCATGTAAAAAAAATTCAATAATCTCATAAATCTTTAGAAAAAAAAAAAGTTCACGGGACATGATTTAAATTTTTTCTTTCTTTTATGCTTTTTTTCAAATTTTTTATTTACACTGCTTTTTTATTTTTTTAAAAATTTTATAAAAAAAAAATACTAAAAACAATATTTAAAACATATCGAAATTTTTTATCATGTTTAGTATTCATAAATTGAATAATATTATATATTTTTTATAGTAATTAATATATTTTGATGACGTGAAAATATGTGTTCTAAAAAATATATTAAAATACAGTTAAAAATATATAAAAATATAATTAAAATAAAACTAAAAGGGTTATTTAGAAATACCAATAAAAATAATAATTTTGTGTTTACACCAGCTATCTTAAATTTTTATGAAAGTAAAAATAAAAAAATAAGATAAAATATAAAAATAATGCTATTATAATTCTATTTAAAAAACATTGCTAAAAAATACTATTAAAAAATAAAAAGATATTATAATACAGTTTTAAAACAACTATATAAATAAAAATCCTTCAGATGTTAGATCATAAATAAAATTTTTTTAGGCTTTATAATAAAATTTTGCAGCTCATTTTCTTTGTATTTATAAAAAGCTCTTTTAAAATTCAAACTTACTAAGACGTGAATTGTGACTCAGTCAACTTTGTGTACAGAATAGTGGAGTAGTATAACCAATCACTATGGCTCTTAGATAGGTACATTATCTAAAGCCTATGAAATTATTGTGAAAGATCTAATTATGGTACCCAATGAAAAATCCATCTAACTATAATATGATCCAAGTTAGTTGAGTACTTTTATATATATATATATATATATATATATATATATATATATATATATATATTGAAAAAGAAAATATCCAAAAAATAGAATTAATAGATTTTGAACTACATAATAGAAATAACTTTTTTTATACTCGCTGTAAGTAAAAATTCATTTAATGAGTGATAAGAAAATTTAAACATCAGATCTTTCATTCAATAAAATGAATACTGTCGCTCATCCTTTTATTATGATATTATATTATAAGATATAACTTATATATTGGGCTAATATTATTTTTTTTTGTTAGCAAAACTTTACTTCTATTTTTGGGGAATCAAATTTAATTTAAAAATTTTAATTTTACGTATTTATTATCTAATAAAAATGAAAGTCAACTAAATAATTTAAAAGAACTTCGGTTATTGCATGTGACCTTAATAAATTTTTTTTTTTTTAGAATGAGGGGCCCATATATATTAAAACCAATAAAAGTAATTTATTATAAATTTAATATTTTATTATTATATTAGAGATTTTCAATTTTTTGGGGGGGGCCACCGCCCCATGTCTACACTAAGCTCCGGCACTGCATGTTAGGGTTAGGTAATTCATTAAAAAGAAATAAATTCCATTGTTTTAAATTAATAAAGATTTAGTCGGAATTTTCTTATGGTAATAATGTTTAGCTCTGCTATTGGTGAACGTGGATTTGATTTATTGAATTGGTTTAATTAGCTTATCTCTATATTCTGGCTCAATGGATACCAAATAGTACAAAAAGTAGTGCTATCTAAGTAGGACTACTTGACAGAGGCACCATCTACCACAAAATTACAATCAAATAAAGTATTGTCTGGTATAAATAGTTTATCTTTCAGAAAGGATATTTTCCAGTAAATTGAATTTCTAAAAAAATTATTTTTAAAAATTTAAAATATTTATTATATAATTTGACTTTCTAAAAAATAATTTTTTTATTACTTTATCATATATTTTAAAAGATAGTAATACTTGTATAAAATTAGTATTAGTTTCTTATAGATATTTAAGTGAGGGTATATTGGTCAATTAAGTTATACTTAATTAGAGCAGTTCTACTTAGCGAGTCCTCTCTAAATAAGTTATTTTTTCTATATAAGGGAAGTTGAGTTGTCTATTTTTTGAAAACTATTTTTTTATTATGCAATTCAAACACAATTAAATCTTTACTTTGTAGGAAGTGCTACTTTCTCTCTTTATTTTCTATCAAAAGACTCCTAAATGTTCTCCAGAATTAGGGCTACATCTTCGATTATTCGTGGTTTTTGGAACTTGCAATTTTTTGAAAAATTATTATCATATGGAACTTAGATAATTATTTATAAGAGATATTATTGCGTAATTTTTATTTATATTATATGTTATACTGTAACGAACATTAGAGTGATATGTATAAATGAGCATTTTATATTTTTATATTAGATGATTGATACATAATCACTTATTTAAAACTAATGACTATAGGTCAATTATCTATCGATTTAGTATATAGGAGGAAACATCTGCCAAAGAACTTTGATATTCTTTTAGTTAGCATTTTAATATTCATACTGTTATACAAGAGTAAGAACTATGAATACGATGAATTTATCATATTTATTTACTTTGGTTGATTGGAGACCTATGCGAGCCAAAATCAAAAAAAGAGTTGTAATATTATTAAAGTATTTGGATAATATTGAATGTCTATCGATATCTCTACGGATAGGTTTTCTTATGCAACTAAAACTCTATCTTTATAACTCTTTACACATATAAAAATGTGTTACAATTAATCTAATGCTGCACATAAACACAAATCATTATCTCTTCTACTCTTTTTTTATTTTCTTTATTATTGTTCTTTATTTTACAATATATTATCAACACAATCTCGTTCTATAATATTATTTATGATTCTATTGAATTTGGATAGCTTATGATTTACTACAACCCAACTAAGGTGAAAGCAATTATTTGAATAAACAAGATTGAAGAGGAAAGCTAACACTTTCATCTTTTATAAATATGAGATCACATAATTATAATTAATATTTTCTTTTGGATATTTTATGATATTTATTTCTTGAGAGATGCTATTAATCTTAGCTAGTTTAGTCCATAAAAATTTCTTTATATGCATATCAAAATTAATATTAGTTAATGTTATTATTTTCTTATGTTAATGTCATTAGTATATATATACATACATACATATATAAATCATTAGATATTATTTTGAGATCAGTTAATGTTAATTAAATTCTAGTTCCTAAAGAACTAATATTATTTTTAGTTCTTAAAGTACTAATTAAATAAATTTTTAAGGTATAAATTCCTGAAGAATTCTAACTCTAAGTTCCTGAAAAATTAAGTATCACGAAATATGGTATCCCAATTTATTAAAAAGATTAATATTTTATGTTACTGAAAAATAAAAAATATTAGTCTATTAAAAAATTATTTGTCATGAATAATAAATGTTGAAATATATCTAGATGCTGATCTTGGAAATACAATCAAAGATGAAAATCATGAATTTCAAACAAAAAGGCACCAATGCGATGATTTTTCTTCATCATCATCTTCATGAAAGATTGGAACTTGAATATTTGACAATTAAAGATCAGTTAGTTCTTTAGATAAATTTAAAAGAAAGATATGATCATTATAAATCAGTCATCCTTTCAGAGGCTCATTATAAATGGATGTATCTACGATTACAAGATTTTAAGGCTACAAGTGAATATAATTCAATAGTTTTTTAGAATTAGTTTTATTAAAATTATATGAAAAAATGTTATTGATAGTGATATATTAAAGAAGACATTTGCTATTTTTGATGTCTTAAATATGCTCATGCAGTAGCAATATTGAGAAAAAGGTTTCAAGAATTATTCTGAATTAATCTCATATCTTCTTGTGCTGAGAAAAATAATGAGTCTTATTGAAAACTTATGAACCTTGTTCTATTTCATTTCTTAAAGTGAATGAAACAATATATAATAATGTTGGTCATGGGCGAGGAAGGGGATGGAAAAATTATCGTGGTCGAGGATGTGGCTGAAGCTATGGCTGAAATTATAATAAATCGTGGTGATAAAAATAATAATGCATTTTTTCGCTAGAAGTGAAAAAATCATGAAGAGTACAATGAAACAAAGTATAATTCAGAAAATTAATGCTAACGATGTGGCAGGAGAAGGCATTAGCATCATACCCATTGTACACCAAAGCATCTTACTGATTTCTATCAAGAGGTCTTGAAGAAAAAAATAAAAAATATAGATGCAAATTTGACAGAAAATGATGATGATTTTAGTAATTACTTTGCTAATCTCATACATTTAGATGTATCGGATTTCTTTGAGAATCCCGAAGGAGAAATTTAGGATTCGATCAATAGTGGCAATGTAAATGCCTAAAGACTTGTGTTAATATAATATCTGGTAGTAAAAAAAAAAATCGAATGTTTCAAAAAAGTAAATATATTACTACTTGAGGGTGCATATTTTTTTTAATAAAAATACGTTATTCTCCCTAAAATCTTACAAAAATTTATGAAGTTTTAAAGATATTCGCCGAGATAGATATGATATCGAGACTTTAAATATAGAAAATATTTAATATCTCTTTATTACAACTTTCATAATGGGTAAAAAATGTATATTAAAGAAATTACATGTTTTCTCTTCTATCTTATATATTACAATTATGTGTACAATTGAAACAAATTTGGTAATAAATAAGAAGTTTATTAGCCTGGATACTTTCTTATTTGGCATAATCGATTAGGTGATCTTAGATCGACAATGATGTAAAAAATAATTGAGAGTTTGTATGGCTACCCATTAAAGAACCCTAAGATATTTATGTTCCGCTTGCTCTCTAAGAAAGTTAATTACTAGACCTTCACCATGCAAGATTCAAAATAAATTACTTAAATTTCTAGAACGTATGCAAGGTGGTATTTATGAACCAATTCATCCACCATATGGACCAATTAAATATTTTATGGTGTTAATAGATACGTTAACAAGATGGTCACAAGTATTTTTATTATCAACCCAAAATCTGGCATTTGCTAGATTACTTGCTCAAGTAATTTGATAAGAATACAATTTTTAGAATATAGTATTAAGAGAATTCGTTTTAATAATACCGGTGAATTTACATCTAAGACCTTTAATGATTATTACATGTCAATTACAATAACCATTGAACATTCGGTAGCTCATGTTTACACTCAAAATAGTGTAGCATAATTTTTTATCAAACATCTTCAATTAATAGTTACATCATTGCTTATAAAAACCAATTATTACTTAAGGACATGCAATTTTATATGCAATAACTCTTATATGCATCAGGCTAGCTAGTTATCATAAATTTTTACCATTATAATTAATTTCTGGCTAAGAGCCAAATATTTTCTAATTATGAATTTTTGAATGCTGTTTATGTACCAATTGACTCTCCCATATAGCATAAAAATGAGACCTCAGAAGAGATTGAGAGTATACGTTAGACATGGATCTCTCTTTATTATTAAATATCTTTAGCCTTTAACGAGGGATGTCTTTATTGTAAAATTTAGAGATTGTCATTTTATTGAGGCTTTGTTTCCTAAGTCGGGGGAAGAGAACAAACAATTAGAGAAATAAATTATTTGGAGTGAGCTATTATTAAATTATCTTGATCCTTATACAAAATAATATAAATTAGAAGTTCAAAGGCTCATTTATTTGTGAAGTATAGCAAATTGATTGCCTTATGGATTTTGTGATCCAAAAAGAGTTATTAAATCTCATATACCAATTGAATTCAATTAGAATTTGATGTTCCAGCAGGACAACATGTTAATATTATAATAAATGAGTGCATGACACACTATAATCATGGTAGGCTACCTGGATCCAAGGATAAAAATCTAAAAAAAAAAAAAGGAAACAAAATAAACAAAATGACAATTCCAAAACTATTGATGCTAAGAGGTTATAACAAAAGTTATAGATGAACAAGTAATTCCAAAAGAAGTTCAAGTGCCTGAAGCTGAAAAGAATTAGATCTTAATCAACTATGCATTCAATTAAGTTACAAATTTTTTTATATAGATTAAAATAATTTTGATGAATGTGGTATAATTGCCTTAGTGGATACCTTTTAAAGGAAGAATATAGTAGCAATTCAATTTTTTCATGTGTTTTTATGAAGAAAATAAATTCTAATTTTGCTGTAATTGCGGTTTACGTTAATGATTTAAATATAGTTAAGAACTCTTAAAAGAGTTTATAGAAATAGTAACTTATTTAAAATAAATTTAAAATGAAAGATTTTGGATGAACAAAATTTTTCTTGGCCTGCAGATCGAACATTTATTTAGAGAAGTTTTTATTCATCAGTCAACTAATATTGAAAAAATATTAAAATATTTTAATATAGATAAATCTCATCTAATAAGTTCTCTCGTGATTGTTAGACATCTGAATATAAAAAAGGACCCTTCTCGTCCATGAGAAGATGGTGAAGAAATATACTTAGTCTAGATGTACCCTATCTTAGTTCTATTGGAGCATTAATTTATCTTGTTGATTGTACAAGACTTGATATAACAATTTTTATGAGTTTACTAGCAAGATATAGTTCCTCACCAACTCGAAGATAAAAGAATGGTGTGAAATAAGTATTTCATTATTTACGTGGTATATCATATATATGTTTATTTTATCTACAAGACTTGAAGTCATAATTAATTGGATTTGTAGATGCTGAATATTTATTGGATCCACATAAAGCTTGATCACAAATGGGTTACTTGTTTATACATGTGGTGATACTGCTATATCTTAGCATTCTACTAAGGGAACTCTAGCTGCCACATCATCTAATTATGCTCAAATATTGGCAATTCACTAGGCTAGTAGAGAATGCATGTGGTTGAGATTTATGATCAAACATATAAAAAATATATATGATATCCCATTTGATAAACGAAGTTCAATAGTGTGATATGAAGATAATACTACTTGTATTGCACAATTCAAATGAGGATACATTAAAGGAGATACAACTAAGCATATTTTGCCAAAGTTCTTTTTCACACATGAGGTTTAGAAATAAGGAATTTTAGATGTTCATCAAAATCCGATCTATCGATAATTTGACATATTTGTTTACGAAAGCACTCCCTACAAGAACGTTTGAAAAATTAGTGAACCAAATTAGTATACACTAAGAAATCTTTGTTAAAAGTCATGTTTTTAAGAAGGGGAGATTTTTATGCACTGTACTCTTTCTCCTTAATTTAAATTTTATCCCATTGGATTTTTCTAAGTTGAGTTGGTTGTTATATCTTTATTTCCTATTTACATCCTTATTTTTAATTTATTTTCTTTAACTTCTTACCTTTTTGTATTTCTTATATAATCAATGCTTTAAAGGCGTTATTGCTTATTGTATATCATGATTGTATTCTGCAATACACCAAACAAGCAGGAGCTTATAGCATGCTTCATTTGGCCACTCGCCACGCTTAAGGATATTGACTAGCCTTAGCTCTTATATTCATTGGACACCTAACTATATCGCACTTGGTTGAAGTTTTCTTTTGGCACATATGGAATTTACATTCATATGTCGCTATTACGAGAAAGCCTCCTTCCTTTGTTTTTAATGAACCCTATTCTCTATTAAGAGACACCTATGAATTATTCTGTAGAGCGAAGTAGCCTCTTCTAAAAGTATATTGTTGATGTTTCTTTTTTTTTATTGCTTAGTTTGTCCGAGTGTTGATTACAATATTCATTTAAGTGTATTAGTTTCAATAGATACTCGATGATGCATACATTTTTGCTTTTCACCAATATGAAGATGCTTTATCATAATTTTGCATATGAGTTAATATATTATCCTATTTTAGATGCTTACCCTTTTTTGGAAAGGTGCCATTAGTAATATCTTATTTGATCTAGAGCACAAACATTTGATATATGCCTATGTATAGTGGCTACTAATTTTTTTCAAGACTACTACTTATGCCCTAACTGGGCATTCATGAGTCCTCAAGGTTTTATTCCATTTATAAGGTAGTAGACAACTAAGAGTGATTATGACATGTCTAAGACACCATTAAGGACTGTAGATGTTCATTGACTTCTGAAAAGTGATGTTGGTCATTCATAGTAGACAAGCTTTCTCCTTTCACCTCATGAGCATTCACTGAGAGGGGGATGATTGCTAATGGGTTCTTCAAATATGACTTGGATGAGTTGCAAGATATCATATCTCCTCACAGTTTGTCTATAATTGGTTATGAGCATTTTTTACCTAAAATTCTAAATTTCTAAATTTAAATATGGCTTACAACGAAAATGGAGATAAGCTGCTTTAAGGAAGAGACAAGTTAATTCGATAATGAGGGAATGAGCTACAGTTGGTAGTAGTCATATGAATTGCAAAAGGGTTGTTGCAGCTAGTACTGAATTCGTGATGAAGATAAAGTCACCTTTGCTCGCTTTTTCCATCGTGGTGGCGATGGATGTGGAAAGGCCAAAGGCGAAGGAGAACTATATAGATATTTGATTTGGACATTATTAAGTTGAGTGTGTGAAGAAGAGTTGGTGATGGCAATAGAAGAAGAGAAAGAGAGAGGTGGAGATGAGAAAAAGAAGAAAGAAAGAGAGAGGTGGAGATGAGAAAAAGAAGAAAGAAAGAGAGATTTATTTCCTTTAATTTGTGATGGAAGCATCTCTTTTCCACATCAATATTTGATTAAATGTAGTTAAGCCTTCGGTTAAAAGAGGGGGCATAAAAATTGAAGCTTCTGGCAATCTTTTACCTAATTGCATTAAAAAACAACTTAGGTGCAAATATGCATTTGGCACTAAATTAATTAAGTTTGGTTTATCTAATGGTAGTGAGTTGGTTTGTTAATTTTGAGTTTGTTTGTTTAGTTGTCTTATTACTTGGTTGTACCTTTTTGTTCTCGGAGCACACTTTTTTCCTTTAGAGGTTTTTTTTCCACTGGATTTTATCCTTAAAGGTTTCTTAATGAGGCTCCTTTTCTTTCTCCAAGTAATAAAGCTATCATTTTCCTCAAAAAAAAAAAAAAAAAACTATCTCAATTAAACAAAGAGTAAATTTGTTTTATTTTCTTATTCAAAATATATCAAACTAGTTCGGTCGATCTCTTTTAAGGCATGGTTTGGTCACTCCTAATAAAAGCTATGGACAAAGACTAAAAACTTTAAAGGCGTAATTATCGATTAAATTTTATTTTATATTTTTATTTAATTATTTTAAAATTTTAAAATAAATATTTATATTTTAAAAGTATTTTTGATAATAATTTTTAAAATTTTACAATAAAGAAAATGATATGGCAAATAAATTATATTTATTAAAAAAAACTAATAAATTGGCAAAAAAATTTATTGTATTTAGATATAAAGTGTGTGAATGATGCATATATGAGATTTTTAATAGATATATTATTAATTTTAGAACAAACTATTTTTATTTATTTATAATTATTTCTTTCAATAAATACAATGAACTTTTCATATTATTTTTTTTATTTTGAAATTTTAAAAGTATTTACTGAAAGATATTTTTAAAAATAAATTAAAAATATAAATATTTATTTTATATTTGCAAAATAATAATAAAATTATTAAAAAATATAAAATATAAGATTTAATTAATAATTAGCTTTTTTTGAAAAACAATAATAATAAATGAAAGAGCTCCATTGAATTCGGTTGATGCATTCATTTTATTATCATCGATATTTCCACCTGTCTTTTATTTAAGAAAAAATAATAATTTTTATAGTCAATTTAAAAGGTCTACTTTGAGTAAACACGACAACAATATAACCTACGAATTCCAAAGCAATTCTTGGCCGACATGTCACCGTCCATGTTCATGCGTCGTCTCTTTCCATGAATCATGCACCAAACTAATCATTTTCTATAAATAAAATAAAAAAGAATAATGCAATAGCACCTTAATTATGTATCACATAGTAGTAAATATAATTAAAATATTCATGAACAGTCAACTCACATATTATGAAAATTATTATATTATTATTTTTAATTATAAATTTTTAATTTAAAAATTAAAATTATATTAATTTATTTAGATAAATTTATAATATAAAATAAAATTAATTACTAAATTATATATATATATAAATAGAAGTTTAATAAATAGCTAATTAAAAAATTAGTGTGTAATCTAATATTTTAGATTTTTTAACAAAACTTTGAATATTAATATTACTAATTAATAAATTAATTATATCTATCAATTAATAATTAAATTTTAATTCTTACTCAAAAAATATTTTATAAAAAATCAACAAAATAGCAACAGATTTATATGATGGAATAACAATATAACTAGTATCATAAATTATTTTTTTTAACGACAAATTGCATCACTGTTGCACTAGTTTTTACTGCTCATTGTTGTGACGCATTAGCGATGGATTGTACATCACTATTTAGCGACTGATTGATAACTCTTTTATCAAGAGTTTGGCACGCGAGAAGCACGAAGTAAAATATTGGAAAGTTTCATCACTAATTAGTACAAACTTATTTTTATTGCTAATTAGAAATGGAAATTATATAGATAAAAAATTTTGCACTAATTTAAATATTTTTTTAATTCTCTGATTCATATATTTAATTAATGATTAATTCTTCTGTTATTTATTTTAAAAAATAATTTCTCTGTAATATTTTCGCTTTTCGCTTCATATTTTAATAAAAGATTAGCAATAAATTTTAGCGCGTCATTTTTCTAATTATTTATTTTTCTACTCATTTAATCCTTTTGGGATGGAAAAACTCCATTGTTAATTGTAAGTTAAAATTTCTCACCACATTGTTTAGCTAGGAACTTTTGTCGCCATAAGTCATCGCAGCTGAAGGATTAGACACTTTGTTCGTCACTAAAAGAAGTGTTTTTTTTTTTGTAGTTAGTATATCTTTTAAAAGAATACATAAAGTTTGATAAATACATATAATTAATAAATAGAATAATTCAAAATATCAAGATCAAACCCAATATTGTATAATTCTTTTCTAATAGAATATTAATATTTTTTCTTTTTTTATTTTTTTCTTTTTCTAGTTAATAGTTAATAAATTAACTACATTTATAAATTAATAATAATATTATATTTTTAGAATTAAAATCATTAGTTAATTAGAAAAGTAACTCATTAACTAATATCATAATTATTGTAATATTAATTAACATTAAAAATATAATTAATATAAAAATTTGAGTAAGGCTACACAATCTATTATTATTTATTCCAACTATAACATAATGTGACATATAATATTTTAATTAAATTGTTCCTTAATCTCAAAATAATAAAAATACAGTTTAATAAAATTATTATATTACCACTCTATGTGGTAAAATTTAGATATAATATTTTTACTAAACTGTTACTTAATTTCAAAACAATAAAAGGCAGTAAAAAAATTGAAATAAATAATGGTGACATGCTTTAATATTTTTCTAAAATTTTTATACTTCTAAATTATTTCCAGCTAATAAAATTAATTCAAGTATCACTGTTAACCGCTTTTAGTCTCAAGTTTTTAGGATATTACTTTTATACATGTTTGTTAAAATTATGTCTATCTATTGAATAGATTTTTTAAATGAGAGATATAGTTAGCAAGTTAGTATATCAATCTGTTAAATTCTTACAGTCTATTTAGTTCATGAGATTCATATTTTTTAGAATTAAACTTAATTCTAGACTTAGTTAAATTATCTGATTATTTATATTAAATATTATTTGGTACAAGTTTGTTAATTCATAGGATTAATTAATTCTATTTTTGTAATTCTATATTTGGTAAAATTGTTTAACTAGATAAATAAATCGTTATAGTAATTAAATTATTGAAACACCCTTTGCCCTATATATAAAAGTTATATTTTATAATTTTTTTCTTTTTCTTTCTCTCAGAATAACTATCATTTGACGTTTTTATACTTGAGGGACATAGATAATTTTTGTATCAAATGAGTAACATGTGTTTTATTTTTTAAGTATTTTTTAAGTACATTCAATATTTTTATCATTTTTTAGATTGTAAATATTAATAAAAATATAAATTTTAATAATATAAATATTTTTAAATAATTTAGCATCCGATTAGATATTTTGTGATTATAACAAATTGTTAATATATATTTTTAATTTTAATTAAATTTTTTTAAAGAAATTTTAAATAAAATTTTATTATATTTTTGAATTTTATAATATACTTATAGATGCCACATTGCTTATAAATCAAAATTTAGTAATGGTTCATATAAAATACATGCAAAATCATATAAAATATAATAAAAATATAAATATCTAAAAATTGCTAAGAAAATAAAGCATTTAATACTCATTTGATAGGAAAAATATTTTCGTCCTTTAACGAAAAAGGCGATAAACCATAAGGTTATTTTTTAAATTTTTCCAAAAAAAGTTAAGGGCATCTTGGAGAAATAAAATATAAACTCAAGGCTATTTTAGAGATTAAATTTGTATTAATTATAGATTAGCAATCCTATTGGATATGGCTTATTAAAAACATGGGGGACTTGATTTTAGATAAGACTTATCTTATAGGTTAGCTAATTAAGCCATTAGAATTATTAAGTGCAACCTTTATCGTATATATTAAATATAGTGTTATTTACTTATACTATAGCTTAGTTAAGCAATACGGACTGTTAGTGTATTAGTGCATTTATAATATATTTTATATATATATATTAAATTTTTTATTTTAAAAATCTATATAAAGTAACATTTTGATGTATTTTTTATTTTTTAAATGTAAAGTAGAGAATGGATTTAACTCTACATACATACAAAAAATTAAATTTCATTCTCAATTTTATATTTAATAAATGTACAAATCTATTTAAAAATTAAAAAAGTAAAATTTAAAACAATTAATACTTATAAAATAACAGTAAAATAAAATATAAAATATAAAGAGTGTATTAAATTTAAATAAAATAATTTATTAATTTATATGTGAATATTTTTAAAATATTTTAAAATAAAGAGCATAATTTTAGAAGGAAAAAGAAGCATCTCTTTTATAAAATGAAGAACAAACTATCATATTAAAAAGAAAATCTCAATTCCGGATGTTAAATATATGGGCAGAAGACTAAAACCCAAAATGATTGAGTCATCATTTATTTTTATCTGATATAGTTTCACACATGGACAAGATGACTTTGTCGTCTTATGTTTATGTTTATGGATGTCAATAATTATAGAGTTGAAAAAACAATTGCATAGAAATTGTAGTTTATGCAGAAGAGACATGAATTTATTATTATTTGTGGAATTAATCATGTGGGGGCAAAGAGAGGCGCTTTTCCATGCAAGGCATTGAGCTTCGAGTTCGACCATTTCCTAATTCTAGATAACAAGGATACCATTTTACTATAATAATTAATTCCTTTTATTATTATTTGTAATAATTGTAAATGAAGTCTTTATTTGGGTTTTGGAAAGTTCCATTGACATAAAGGACCATAGTTTTTATATATACATATAATATTATATTAAATGGGTCGTCCTCAGCCAAACTTATTTTCTTATTTTTAAATGTTTTTATAATGAGTAAATAATTTAACCCTTGGTTTTTCTTTTTTATAAGATAGACGTTCAATTCCTGATACTATTCAAATGTTAAGTCATATGATAAAAGTAGTTGATACTGTTGTATAACTTTTATATAGAAACTAGTTCTGATTTATTTTTTTATTTTTATTTTTATTTTTAACTTTCTGATATTGGAAAGAGCCAATGACGGAGTTGAGGGGATAATTTAGACCAACTAATTAAAATCTAAAAAAGAATTATACTTGATTTTAAAGCCTAATAATAAAATGGCTCAGCTTAGTATTTATAAACTGATTAATTCACTAATATAAAAGTTTTCTTTGATGGGCTCAAATATAAAGTTCAATTCAAATATACTTGGCCAAATTTAACTATTTAGTTAGTTTAATATTTTAATTCTCGATATTAAGTAATAAATATATAAATTTATTTTTTATAATATTTAAATATTTTTAATATGTATTTTTATTTAATACGTTATATACATAAAAATATTTAAATATTAAACAAACTATATATATTAAATTAGATTAAAAATAAAAATAAAATTTAAATATTTATTAAATAAATTAAGAATTTAAAAAATTTAAAAAACTAATCAATACCAAAGTAGAAATGTAAATATGCATTTAGTCTATTTATTTATTCCATAACTTGAATTGAAACTGAAACTAAATTTATCTTTACTCATTTGGTTAAAACTTTCTTTCACATCTCTTTTTCACCTTTATAATTATTGCCTATGTGAACTTCAATTTGATAGAAATGGTATTGAATCTGAAAATTTATTCAAATTATCAATATATATATATATATATATATATAATTCTTACTGTAATTTTATATATATGAAAAAATAATTTTAATTTGTAAAAAGATGATCTATTAATATATTTTTGGATGTGTATATTTTATATATATATTAAATTTTGATACCTAAATTTTTCCTGACATGTATGTTTAATTTTTGATATATAAATTTTTTATTTTAACATATATATTTATTTTTGATACATGAGATTTAAGTTTATATGTAATTTTATATTTTTTATTAATTTATTAATTTATAAATTATATTTCTAATTAAATACTGACTCTATTCTTAAAAAATAATATATTAATTATATTCTAATATTATATTAACTAATAAATAGTTTCTTAATGAGATAATAATACTAATTCTATCCTAAAAATAACATATTAATTATATTTTAATATTATATTAACTAAAAATAGTCTTATAATTAGATTAAAATTCTAATCTAGAAAATAACATCTTAGATTATAATTTTAATATTATATTTAATAATAAATTAAATCTTTAATTATATAATAAAATCTTAATCTAAAAATAATAATATCAATTATGTTGATATGTTAATTTATATAATATTAAAATTAATTATAAAAATTTTAAAATAATTTTATATTATTCTATTAATAAAATTTTAAAATATTTAAAGATTAAAGATATTTAAGAATAGTTAATTTGCTATTTTTTTGAAATTTAATATTAAATATAAATCTTTTATTAGATTTTATTTGTTAATTTAATATAATTAAAACACACAGATAAATAAATAATTTTATATTAAATATATGAAAAAACAATTATGGAAAGGAGACTTATTGCGAAATACGACAAATTATTTAATTGTTGGCGAGGGGCGGTGTCTTTTCAGCGGAAGCTTTGAGTCTGAACAATTTCTGATTTAATTAAAACCAAATTTATTCAATTGCCTTTTCTGTTTTGTCTTTTAAAAAAAAAAAAAAAGAAAGAAATCACAAGTCGTTTGGGTTGTCGAAGGTTCTATTGACTTGACAAAATGCAATTTCTTTCTTTATGTTTTTTCCCCTAAGAGATTCTTTCATATTTTGTGGCTGATGTGGGCCATAATAATAGTAATAATAATAATAATAATAAATTTATTATTATTTTATTAATTCTCAATTTTTTTATAAAAAATATATACGACTAATTAAAAATCTTTTAGGAAAACACTGACTTTTGACATAATTATATTGAAATTGTAACAAATTTATAAATCTGTTTTGGTTCAAGTGATCAATGCAGCTCGTAGCTAGTAGACGATGGTCAATAGCTGGTAGCTAGTAGCTAATAGTTAATAGTTGGTAAATGATAGCCCACAGCTGATAGTCGATAAATTAAGTCATTTGATAAGATTGTATTAGCTATTATTGATAGTATGTTAGATGATCATTAATGATATAATTTATTTTTAAATGTATTTTATTTTGTAAAACTATTTTTAATGATATAAATTAAAAAAATAACTTATACTAATAAAAATGATACAATTAATTTTGTTTAAATTAATTGTATTTATTATTAAAAGATATTTATAAAAGTCATTTTTAAAAGTGGGGTCAAATTTAAATTCCACTAACAAAAAAATTCTGACTTCAAAAATGCTATAAATTATTAATATTATAGTTTTTAACTGTTAAGTATAATCTTAAAATAATAATTATTTATCATTAATTATAAAACACTAATTATATGAGATCGAATTAAAATAAATTATTATTAATAATTTTTAATAAAAATAATATATTTAAATAAAATAAAAATAAAATCAGTTGTCAATTGATAAGAAAAACTCTAAAATAGAGCTAATAGAACTAATAGCTGATTGAGATTATATCAACTGTCAACTACTAATTGAGATTAAATTAACTATCAGCTGTTGATTTTTAAATTTTACCAAATAAGTTTAATATAGCTATTGAATAAGAATTAATTATTCGATGCGCAAGACTTTTAAACAAAACATGAGGGGTCAGCACGGTTTGAGGAAATTCAGAAATTTGAAAATATATGAAATCATACTATAGCATAAAAATCTGCGTTTCGAACTGTAGCAATTTTTTAGGACAACTTGGTATGGAGATTCGAATCTAATGAGATGGTTCGATATGGTATGGGACGGTACGGAACAATAGAGATTCAAGTATTCTTATTTTTAAATAATTAATTTTTTTAGCTTAAATCAATTAGACTAAAGTTAATTTAAGATTACAACAAAAAGCAAGAGGTTACTGCGATTATGTTATACTTTTTTTTCAACAATCGCATAGTAGAAAAGTTTATTTTCATTCCACCAAGCTGGTAAAAATTTACATCTTAAATAAATATGTATTTAATAATTTCAATCCATGAAGATGAATATTTGCAATATTCTATTGTTCAACTGATAAATATGTTTCATCTGACTCCCTATAATGTCACGTAGTGTTATTTTATTAAAAAACATATTACTACTAATAATTATTTTATAAACATGATTAATGTCAATATTAACATTATATCATCATAAATTAATAAGTTAATCTATTTGGTATCAAAATATTTTTTCTTATTAAGATTTAAAAAGATTTAGGTCCTATATTTTTTAATTAAATGAATGATAATGATGTGAACTTGAAGTTTTACTAAAAATTGAGATAAACTTAGAGAATAATTAATATTGTAACAAAATATAAAATTTAGTATTTCTATTTTATAATTGAGCCAATGAGCTTATATTTTATTAGAATATAATTGTTACATTTGTATTTGGTAAGACTTTTTTATATTTGATTTAAATTTGAGCTTAAAATTTGAACTTATTTACTATAAAAATAATTACATATATAAATAAATAAATAAATTCTAAATTGATTCTTGTTTCAGTTCTTTAATTAATACGAAATGGTTCAGTACAACTCTTGCTATGGAGAATTAATGAAATATAAAATCGCATAAAAAAAAATTTAGATACAGTATAATTCGGAGAAAGTCAAATAATCAACGGATATTTTCGGTTCTGGATACTTTCAATTCGATTTTTTAGTACGATTTGGAGTCTTCGAGCTCGTGCATAGCCCTACAAAATGCCCTCGTAATATGATAGAGTTCCAATACATTTATGGCTTGAAGAATGCTGATGGAGCTATGAGCTAATTTTTAACATTAAAATTAAATCTGATTAATAAAAAGTATGTATTCATAAAATTCAAAATTTATCTACTCACAAAAGTTAAGTTCTTTCAAAAGGAAAAAACAATGGAGAATTTCTTAGAGTGCATTAAAGTGTTATAATTGGTATTTAATTTATAAGAAATAGAGAGATTTTCGTCCGCTGTTTATTAATATTAATAAAAATCTATCATTTTTACAATAAATGTTAAGAAATGATTAGATAATATGTATTTCGTATTGAGCTTTCAACAAATAACAAAATAATCATTACAATATACTAAAACAAAATATCCATCAAATCACTATACGTTAATCTAATGGCCAGGTGCTTTTAAAGTGCCTTATTAGGTCTTTATTTCAAGACTTATCCTCTTCAATCTTGATTTCATAACATCTTGACCACTGTATATTTATTTTTGTCTTAAGAAACCTAATCCAATAGAAAAATTATTTATTGGATGAAAATACATGAAAGCGTCATTGTTGATAATATTTCATGGTGATCGCATCTAAATCTTCAAATAATGCGATATCTCACATTTTCTATATTTATAAAAATAATATAATTTTTAACATTAAAAACTAATAGTTGCAGTGATGGTTAGCATTTAATTTATAAGAAATTGGGAGATTTTCATTCACTATTTATTAAGGTAAGTATTCAGAGATAATTATATTTATAATTTATTTCATACCTATGGAGACTTCAACAATTTGTTTCTTTTGAAAAAAAAATCATTGCAATATATTAAAGGAAAATAACCTATTGGCTAAGAGCTTTTAAAGTGCTCGGTCGGTTTATAATTTCAAGAGCTATTTTAATTCGATAATGAGAGAATTCATTTTGACCGTTATAACTCCATTTTTGTCTTACAAAGACCTAGTCCGATTTCAATAGAAAAACTCCTATTTATTGGGCTACAACGCACTAAAACGCTCTTATTGGTAATATTTTATGTTGATACCATTTTTAAATATTTAAATAATGTGATATCTCATATTTTCTATATTCATAAAACTAATATTATTATTTAACATTAAAAATAATTATTTCATTATGGTTGTCATTGTCAATTTCCTCCATAATCACCTCTATTTAGAGGTTGTCCTCTAGCAGTTGCCAATTCTCTAGTAGCCTCCAAAATTTTCTAACAGGATTATTGGGTGATAATGTTCGTTTAAAGCCATGTGCGATAACCATGTGCCGTATATGCATATCCTTGACTTTTCTTGGCTTCTTTTTCTAAGTCTTCCCTAATTTATTTGTACCTAATAATATTATTAAATACCGTTTACCAATGGAATCTCAAGACTTTTTATATGTGAAACGCTATCAACGATTTTTATCTAGAAGTTTTAATTTTTTTTATTATTCTACGACATTGTAAGAGATCATTTCAATTTTTTTTATCCATACTCGATCTACGATGGATGGATGATTGTTAGGGGTATCAAATCGGATTGATTGGTAGTATAAATATAGACTTATTCGATGAAAATTTATTATAATTATAAAATAAGTACATGTAATACGTCTACTTAATTAGTTGTGTAGTAATATATATAATACGATTTGATATGTATAATGCGATACGGCATATATAATATATTTACTTAAATTAGTAATCAAACTAAATAGTTTTATGCGTTTATACATATAATACGACACAACATGTATATCATATTTATTTAAATAATAACTAAATAAATTATAATAGGTTTGCGTGTCAAGCTTCACGCCATGTCATAAATGAATCAACTCATTTTTATCATGAATGTGATAAGATTTAACTCTAACATGCTAATTTTACGTGTTAAGTAAATAAGTTCGCATTTTATGACCCATTTGACACATCTAATGATTATCATCAGAAGTATCTATTAGTCGCACTTATTTATGTAATTTATGGCCTACCAGATCTTCAAACTACAAGACTATTTTATGGGACTACTTTCACAGTAGAAGAGAAGGAGATAACAATAATTTAAATTTAATTTTTTTTAAAGGGAGAGAGATATATCATAAATAAATATTTTTTATTATCAAAATACATAATACACCATTCTATCTCTTATTAGAGATAACTTTTTCACTCTACCAAATTACTAATATTATAAGCTACTTATAATGGCACATACTTTTTACTTACAAAGTGAATTATTCATATTCATGATACTTAATATTCTAAATATATAATTTTTGGCAAAACACATTAGGAGGCTCCTGAATTTTACGATTTTATTGTATTAAGCTCCTGTACATCATTTTTATTATATTCCATCCCTTAACAATAATTTTCTGTTACATTAAAGCCTCTTTTGACAAAATTGCCAGCATCGACTCAATTGATATAACACCGTTACATTTAATCTATTGAAAGGCCATTCATAAACTTAACAATCCACATCAGTTCGGTATATTAGGGCCACATATGAATCAATTTATGCTCTTTCTTCTTTAAATTAGAAACCCTAGGTCAAAATCAAAAGTCTTTACTTTCTTCATGTCTTCTTCAAACCAAGAAAATCTCAATGGCTTCTTCTAGCGGAGTGAGTACAATGCCCAATAACTACGAAGAAGCTACTAACTTTGTTGTTAAGCAAAAAAATGTCATATGTGATTGTGATGAACATGTAAAAGTCTTCCTTGCAAGAACTGAAAACAATAATGGGAGGAGATTCTGGAGGTGTGCAAGGTGGGTAATAAAAATTCTTAGCTCAGACATTTTGTTCTTTTCTTCTTTCAATATCTTTTATGAATAATGATATTTGTTTTATTTTTTTTCTATTTGGCAGAGCAATCAATGTGATTCTTTTTATTGGTACGATGAATGGTTGAGTGATAGATCTCTACTGATGCTAAATGAATTATGTTGGCTTAATGCAAACCTTGGAGCATTGCAATCCATTGACTTGAATGCTAATTTGGAGGATACTACAATGGGTTTTGCTATTCAAGAGGTCCATGAATTGAGGAGTGAAGTGGTTGAACTAAGGTTGATCCTTACGAAGTAAAGTTCTGGAGAATACCAAAGATTAGTATAGACTAGGTTTTATTGTTGTTGCTGAAATTTTAGTGGCAAAGTATTGTTTCAAGTAGATATAATGTAGGGTAATGGCCTTTTGGAAATGACAATTTTATAACCTTGGAGACTTTCAATGTTTGGCCTTAATTATTTTATTTTGATATAATTAATGAAATGAGACTGTTAAGAATTTTGTCTATGCTTGATTCATAAAATATAAAATAATAATTATAATAATACAATGCAAAATTTATATTATTAAAATAATAATTCAAATTCATATCATTAAAATAATAATTCAAATTTATATCATTAAAATAATAATCCAAATTCACACTATTAAAATAATAATTCAAATTCATATCATTAACATAATAACAGAAAAGATTCCTACTTTATTAAGTCGAGAGAAACATTAAAATAAAAGAGGGCCATTTACAATTAGTAACTCATCACAGTATGCCCAGTAAAAGTACAAAAAAAATACAATAACTGTTGCTTTTACTTTTTCTTGCTCATTATTGATTTCATTTTTTCTCTAGCTGCAACCAAAATATTAGTGGTAATTGCTTCCTTCCTTTTCCATTGTAATTCTCTTTGGCCATAGTCTAAATTTGGATCAATAATTGGTGTTTGTGCACTTGAAATATTATGCATGTCCAAATAATACGTAGTCTTTCATAAATATAATTGTACTTCAAATTTCATAACTGAGATAAAATAGGGCTAAGTATATTTACATATCTATTTTTGATAAATGAATCCACATAATTAATATGAATTCCATTGTTCTTCAAAACTATCTTCCATAGAGGTAATTTGGCTTTTGATATGGGCATGTAAACTGCTCCAAATCTCTTATTTGAATCTTGATTTAGTAAATCAATAGTCATTCCACTTGAACTGGCCAATTTATTGAAGTGTGGCAAAGGTTGAGAAGAACTAGAATGCCTCACAGTCACATTAGCAGTTACAGATTTCTTGAACTTAGTGGTTTCTATACAAAATAAATTAATGTCAATAAGAACTGCATAACAAGTAAAAAAAATCAGAAAAAGATATAGATTCCTTACTTTTGATTTCCAATGGCAGGTCTTTAGTGAATTCCTTTGCAAAAGCCTCTGCAGCTTCTTGACTTGGTTGAGGCCTTTTTAAATCTTTCTTACTTGAGTTCTTTGCACTTGTAGATTCATTTGCCTTTTTCATATTTCTCTTGTTTTTTTTCTTTCAATATTAACCTGCAAAAGGATCACTTTAAATTCCCTTCATTTTAAAGTATGCTTAATAAAATAGGGAGTTCATATTTTACCTCATAAGGTGTCTCCTTCTATGGTAGCCTCTAACATTGTGTCCTGTTTCCTTACATAAATTATATGTCATAATTCTCTCTTTTTTGTTATATAATTCTCACTTTTTTATCTTATTTTTATCTCTCCTTCTTGCTTTTGACCTGTAGTAGCAGAATTGGTTCAGCATTACCCTTGTTCCATACCTTTCTCCCCCTTATTGGCTGTATGGAATATGCATATGCCTTCAAATAAGTACCTTTATGATATCACTTAGCAAAGAAGTCCTCAGGGTGCATCTCTTGATTGTATACAGCAGAAATAGTATGTGCACATGGGACTCCACTCAGTTGCCATTCTTTGTAGGTACATTCCAGTTTACACAGTAAAAACGATATATTTTTTTATTGATTTTAGGGTATTTTTGAAAATTTTTCTAATATTAAATTGGTGCAAGAGAAAAATATGCTAAGTTAAAATATCAAACTTGAGAATTGAAAATTGCATTATCCCAGTTGAATCATGTTCCTAATCATGCTATAAAGCCTCATATTTATTTCTAAGCAAATAAATTTTAGTATATCGAGAAAAATCATCTATAAAAGTTACATAGTATTTCTTACCATCTCTAGTCATAGTTTACTTTAAATCTCTTAAGTTAGTGTGAATTAAACTAAGCAATTTCAAATTGTTTATGGACAGAAAGAATTATTTTCTTAGTTAACTTAGCTTCACATCATATTTCATATTTATTCATGCATGTATTATTAATACAAGAAATTAAGCCCAGAGATTACGTTTTATGAATATAACTAGCACTAACATGTCCTAATCCATTATTGCCATAAATCAATTGAATTAATCAAGTAGGTAGAAGAAGATGCATTTTCATTCATAACATTGAAAATCTTAAGTACGAAATGTCATTGATTACAATAACCCTTGCCCACAAACACATTATTCTTTGTCATCATAATCTTGTCAGATTCAAATGACGCCTTAACTCCAACATTTCCTTATAGAGCCATAGAAATTAAGTTTGCTATAATATTGGGTACATAGAGCACTTCATTGAGAGCTGAAGTCTTGTCATATATGAGTTTGAGAAGAACTTTTCTTTTACCAAGAACCTTTACAGTTTAAGAATCACCAAGATACATATGTTCTCCATCCATTATTTCAGTGTATGAGGTAAAAGCATCTTTGTTTGCATAAATATGCCTGGTAGCACCAGCCCATTCTTTCACATTACCTACAAGATTAGCCTGAGAAATGACAACATCAATTTTGTCATCTTCTCTGACCAAATTTGCCTTTGGCTTAGGAGGATTGTCATTTCCTAATATTCTTTTGCATTGCGGTGCATGATGACCTGAATTTCACAAACAAAACAGCTTCCTTTTTTCTTGAAGGTAGTGGAGCTAGCAACTTTGGGTTGGTAATCAAAGTAAAGAGGTTTATTATCGTATCTTTTATTGTGAGTTTTCTCTTGCATTAGATTTTCTCTCGAAGCCATCTTCTTTGCTTTAGCAGCTTTGAATTCCCTTCTATTGGTGTCTTCGATTATGATGTGGGTGATAAAATATGCAAGTGACAGTTGTTTGTGCTTGTGCTTTAACTGTTATTTATAGTCCTTCCATGACTTTGGCAGCTTCTCAATTAAAAGGCCAGAAACAAACTCCTCTTGAAGTGTAATAGTTTCAGCTTTCAAATCTTCCAAGAGCTTGTGGTATCCATTAATTTGCATCTTGATGTCTTTGTCATATGTCATCTCCCATCTATAGTAGTTTCCAATCATAAACTTTTGTTTGCCAGCATCTTCAGCAGTGTACTTGAGGTTAATCGAGTCTCATTTCTTTTGCTTTGTTATAAGAACAGTAGATATCAAAAAGTTCATTAAAAAGAGTACTAATAATTGCATGCCTACATACCTTATTAGTATGAGTCCATAATTCGATTTGCTTTAGATCAACATTTGGCTCGAGGTTGGGGTCTATTATGGCAGAAGCAATGGCATGCATGTCAAGAATAGAGAAAATACATACTTGCAATCTTTTATAGTTTTGGCCACCAAAGACTTCGATCTTGGAGATGTTAGAAAAATGTTTGGCATATGGCATCGACGGTACAAGCTGGACAATATCAACAGGAGTAGCAAGGGAAGTGTTGTTGTTGACAGCATTGGCAGTGGAGGCAGCAACGTTTGCAAAAGTAGCATTCCCATCAAAATTCATCTTGCAGATTAAATCCCTAATATTATTGTAAGAAAACGAGTTTGATAGAGCTTGAGGTGTGCAAGGATGGCACTATCCTTAAAAATTTACTTTATAATCCCCCAAAATTCAACAAGTAGTAGTAGAAATAATTTTAATCCAGCAGAGCAAAGGAAGAAGAGAAGTAGAAAGCACAATATCTAAAATACTTAATAATGGTGTGTATTTATAGTGTTAAAACTATAACGTTATAATAGAAGATATTCTCTCCACTAGTTAAACATTATAATAAAAAAATAATAAAATAATAGGTGGCTGGATTATTGAAAAATAGTAAATACAAAATAAATATCTTAAGGTAAGATAAATATAAATAAATAAAAAGTATTAAAAATTATATTAAATTTAATCTAAGATAAATATAAATAAATAAAAAATCAAGCGATGAAATAATCTTAAAATTTGCTCCTTTATCATAATGATCTATTAAACGAACTCTCCTATTAAAAATCTAAATACAAGATCTTTAATTCATTTTCTAACAAAGGAAATCCATCATTGATTTTTTTTTTTTTTTAGTTTTTAATATCCAAATATTAGAATCTTAACTTCATTTTTGAGGTTTCAAAAGAGAAGAAAAACTTCGTCTTTGTTAATTTTGTAAAGAAAAGAAATGGCAAAATGCAAGAGTAAAGTGTTTCAAACTCTAGCTTCTTATTTCTAGTTGTTGACAAAACAAGCAAATATATAGTAATTTTATAGTAATTAAACTAAAATAACCACCAAAGGGAGCCGAGAGCTGTTCATGGCATAATCCTCATGCTGTAAACTCAAAGCATGGACAGATCCTCAAGTTAAGACACAAGCGGCCTCTTGCCATGGGGGTCTTTCTACTCTTTTGGATCTTTAAATTAGCTGAGTTAGCTCTTTTGGATTACACCATAAACAGATCGTAGCAACTATTAGAACATTGCCATTGGATCAAGAGAAGAGAAATGAGAAAGTTAGAAAGCCATAAGAGAGTGTAGAGAGAGTTTTAAAGAGACTTGTTTAGAGGAAAACTTGCTTGTCTATTATTATCAAAGACTTCTCCTTATATAGAGTGGAGAGTCGGTAGAAAATGTACAAAGGTTAGTGGGTATCCCACTAAGATTAATAATACAGCACTATCAAACAAAAGTTAGTGGATATCCCACTAAGACTAATAATACAGCACTATCAAACAAAGTGGACATCCCACTGAGACTAATAATACAGCACTATCAAACAAAGGTTAGTGGACATCCCACTGAGACTAATAATACACTTCACTTACATAATAAGGACAAACAATAATATAAAATAGTGGCCGACAGTCATATGTGGTCGTCATCATATGAATCATCATCCATTGGTTGGGAGTCTTGCATGAGGGCTTCTTGCTGCGTCCTGGTTAAGGTAGGGTCATCCAGAGGAGTTGGAAGATCAGAGAAACAGAAATGTTCTATGGATTGTTCAGTTGATTGATGTCCATTGAAGGTGCAGACTAATGGTGCAGACACATTAGCTGTCCTTAATTCATTCCTGTACTGCAGGGCCCGTTTTAGTTCTTCTGTGATTGGTGGAGGAGCAAGATGTAAAGGACTATCAAGCGTTCTCCAATAGTGACAGATATTTTGAGTTGCATAGGTGTCTTCTGATAGTCGGAGATAGGGCCTGTGTAATATGAAAATAGCATGGTATTCCGAAGCTCTGGAATTATTGTCTGAGAATAACTGGTGCCCATGAATAAGTTTAAGGAGATCTCCTGTCCATTGGTATGGAGTCTTGAACCAGGTAAGGAATCTCCATGGATAAGACCCCGAGTTAGCTTCATTATTAAAGAAGTGTAAGAGATTCATAATAGGCACCTCTATAGCATGATGATGATCGTAGATAGGCACCATAGAAACCATAACTCACTTTCATGCTTTGGATGTTCAGGAGATAAGTGGTAAATCAAACACCAAGGGTAGTCTGGAAAGAAGAAGTTGGGTTGGATTGGGAGTGAGAAGATTTGTTGAAAAGTTGCCAAATAATGGAACATCATGTTTCTGGCAAAGTCTGTGACTTGTTTGGTTGTAAGGTTGTTGGGAAGGTCTGGTGGTGAAGGAGGTTGCAGGTTGGATCTGAAGGATGAGGAGGCCATAAAGATTATGGGAAGATTTATTGTAGAGGTGAGAAGAACTATAGGGTGATTCTGAGGCTTAGAAAGTCTGGATAAGAAATCCGGGATTAGGTTTCTTATCCCTTTTATATGCTCAACCTTAAAGTCATACCTGCTGAACCATGATTTTAATCTCAGTAATTGGGGCTCAGGCAAGGTCTTCTGGTTGGATTCAAGAATCTTGGGGAAGGAAGAGTTGTCCATCCGAACCGTGAAGTGTCATCCAATCGGGAAGAATTCAAACTTTTTATCCCGTACTTGACGCGAATTTCCTTGTAGGTTGTGTGATAATGTTTTTCTGAAGAGGAAAACTGACCCGATGCATATCCACACAGTTGTTCTTTGTCGTGGAGCTTTTCTAGGAGGATGGCCCCCCATGCATAGTCAGATGCATCTGTTTGGAGAATAAGTTCTCCGCCCGACGGGATTGTAAAGAGGTGGCGGATTGTGGGCCAGCTCTTTTAATTTTTTGACAGCTATTGTTTGTTCCGCTCCCCATGGAGGAGGGTTCTTCTTGAGCATCTTTGAGAGGTGGCACGTGTAACTAGACAGGTGAGGAATGGCCTCTCGAACATAATTCAGGATTCCAAGGAACTGTTGAATTTGTTTCTTCGATAAATTTTCTTCCCGGGAAAATTATCAAGTTCCTTTGTCAGTGGGGACCATATGTATCGGCCATTCTTGAAATGCATTCAGAAATTCAATTTCTCGTTGGCCAATAAAGCTCTTCTTTTCAGATAGCATAATGCCATATTTTTGGATGATGGCAAGGAACTGTTGTAACAGTTGGTGATGGTCCTCTGCTGTTTCTGAGAATAGAAGGATGTCGTCGATATAGATCAAAGAAGAGTACAGGATAGGCCCAAAAATCTCAATCATTGTCTTCTGGAATTGAGATGGGGCCGTCTTGAGCCCAAAAGGCATAACGATCGGTATTGGGCATTAGGGATACAAAATGCAGTTTTGTATCTCTCTGCGGGCTGGATACCGAGTTGCCAAAAGCCTGCCTTTAGGTCAAATTTGGAATAGTACTGGGCCTTTTGGATGTGGACCTTGAGATTTGAGATTCGAGGGAGAGGGAATTTGTTGTCTTGAAGGAAATGGTTTAAGGGTTTGTAGTCTATGACAAGCCTCTTCTTTCCTCGGATTTTTTCAGACCTTTTCTCCACATAAAAGGCTTGGCAAGCCCATTGTGAAGTAGTGGGCTCAATTAAACCCTGCTGTAACAGTGTCAGGCATTCTGATCGGGCAAGGGCTAGGTCTGTGGGAGACATTCCCATGTATGTGGCTTTAGTAGGGTTAATGTCTTCATTAAGTTTGAAGGGGAGGCTGATATAGAATTGTGGATTTTTCCACAGAGGAAGAGGATGTTGGAAATGTGAATGGGATTCGGATGAATCAAGGAATTTTTCCCGTATGAAAGGAATGGAGGAATAGTATTCGTCACAGAAAACAGATTTGAAGTTTCAGTGTATGACCTAAACTGTCTTTTGAACTTTATACCAGTTGGAAGGATTTGGAGCTTTTGAGCTTGGTGATAAACATCAAATCCTATCAGAATATCCTTGCTTGGAAGATCTGAACCAATGATGTGTGTCCACACAACGCAATCAGGAAAGAACTGAATTCCGATCTTCTATCTTGTGATCAGAGTAGTTTTGAAGGTTTGACCATTGGCTGCCCTGAAGAACTGATCATGGGGCTTCCAATACTCTGATGGGAGAACCATTGGGTTCATCATGCTTCTTTGAGCTCCAGTGTCAAAGAAAGCTATTACTGGAACAGGCTTGGAGTATTTTGAGGACAGTATCTGTATGGGAATATATGGGACTGGAGGAGGTTTTATAGTAAATTGAAAAGTTTCAGGAGGTGGAGGAGAAACAAAGAAAGAAGATAATAGGGTTGGAGAAAGAGGATATTGTATTGCATCTTCCAGAATATCCTTCTGACTTTCTTCATGCAGACCAATCATCAGGATTGGTATTTCACTATCATCTGAATCAAGAAGATTCTTGTGAAGACTCATGGAGTCCGAGAACTCCATTCTAACCCAAATAAGCTTTCCGGGGTTAGATCTTCTTGTTCGAAAGTAGGGATTCTATTTCCTCTTCAAAAGAGTCTGCAAGAGATAAGGACATGCTCACTTGTTGTATCATCTTTCACGACTTTTTCGGATTCCCGACAATTTTTGCATAATGTCCTTTCTTTTCGCAGATGAAACATCCGCCGGACTTGTACCTGGTTCCGTTTTTTTACGGAAGTATTTGAATTTCTTTGGGTTCTTTTCCTGAACTTTTGTTGCTGCTGTATTTCCGGAAATGATGTCCAGGATTTCTTCTTGTGATTTGTACATACGCGGTTGGCGGCTTTGCACTTGATCTTTAGGTGGTTTTTGTTGCAAGCCTTTTGGACAATCAAGTCCCTTTGAGACAACCTTTTGAATAATTCCTGTTGATCACGCTCTTAATGGAAGAGAGTGTGAATTGCCAGATTCTCCAAGTGTAATTGAGGTGTCGGGTCTCTTTGTAATCATATTGTTAACCTCAGGTTGTATCTCATCCGGTAGAGAGGTGATGAAGGTATACTTTAGTGTATCATCACCATCATGTCCTCCAAATGACATAGTAGAGCTTGGACATAGCCGAATAATGTTTTTCCGGATCCTTCATCTTGAATGAACAGCATTTCGATCAAAGAACTCTTGTTTCACTGTCTTATGACAAGGTCATAACTTCCAAGGCGGTTATGGAGGATCGTTCTACTGATGGAGTCGGCAGAGTGACAAATTGAAGCCTAGTGTATTCAGGCTGAGACTGAAACCAATCTCTTAAGCTTCCGGTAAACCTTGTGACAAATTCGGCAAGGACTTTTTTGAGTGTGGCCCCTTCAAGGGTCATCCGAAGATCAATCCATGCCAAGAATTCGAAGCTTATCCTTCCATTTTGATGGTGGCAAGTCATCAAAAGTGAACCAAGGTCCTGTACTGGCTTTGGCCTTGGGTTTGGAGCTCCAGTGGGAGCAAAGAATGACCGAGCATCTTCATCTTCAGTTCTACTACTCGGATCGATGGTGTTCATGAGAATTTCAGTGATGTCTGCCATCTCTGAATCCGAAGAAGATTCTGAATCATACGGACTGATGAGAGATTGCTCTGGAAATTTGTCTTTAGGGGCTAGAGGAGGAGAGGATTTCTTTTGCTGGGTTTCGTGTTTTTGGGTAAAGGTGAGAAAATGTGCCAAAGGGCCGATAAAGGGTTTCTTGTGGTTGTTCGGTTGTGAAAGAAAAGGGAAAGAAGAAAAGTATGAAGGAGTAATAGCCGAGGTTGAAGCCATATGAATGTTGGAATTGCGAGACCGGTCTTCCGGAGATCATTTTCAATTTGATCTATTTGCTTCTTCAGGCCGGAAATCTCCTTTGCTTTTGCATGAAAGAGGGGTAATCACTGAGGTATCCGGAGTTCTTTGTCCAGGAGCTTGATACTTTCTTTGTCAAGGATGAGTACACAAGACTTCTTGTGAAAAAGTATCCAAACTTGTGATCCATGTTTTGAACCAAGTGCAGGGCTTGATCCAATTTGCCATCTATCTTTTCAAGTAAGTGTTTTGGACAATAGAATTAGATGTCCGCCGATTGAGAACTTCTTGGGGGGTGTCAGTGGTTCTAAGTTTCCGGAAGGTGAAATCCGTGTAGGAAGGATTTCAGATCTTTTGTTCTCTGTTTTTCCCAAGGGAGGGAAATCCTCTGGTTGTAACATGAAACATTCTTGAACCAAGGGTTGTACCGCTGATACAGTTGACAGAGATGAAGTAGGTCCAAAAGTTCGTGGCGTTGTTATACCTGGCCCAACGTTTTGTACCTCCGCAAAACCGGACGCACCGGTTTCACCTTTATAAACCTTTGGATCTGACTCGATCTCCATTCTGCAAGTTGCAGAAGGGGGTTTGCCATATTCAATGTTGAGTTGTGCCATAATTTCTTTGAACTCATCATAAGAAACGTCAATGACCGTTTTTCCTTCTCTGGCAAGAAACTCAATTGCCTCGTCGAACATTGGCAGTGGCTTTTTATTCTCTTTCTGGGAACCATCTGGATCTCGATCATCTGGCTTAGGATGAATCTCCGAACAAGAAGTATCCAGAGACATCCTTTTCGGATTCTTCTGTTGATGCTGAAATGTGGTTCAGTATAATCCATGTCATCATGACATAGGCACTGGCTTGCACATTTCGGGGCTACATCCCGGACAAAGTGTCCTCTCGACTTGCAGGCATAAACTGGTTGCCAGATGCTTGAAAGGAGTGAATAGGGACCTTCTCCCTAGGCCGTGATACTGGTTGTATCATTGATGCTTGGAAAATTGACGGTGCTGAGGAAGATTCCTCAGTTCTTGTAAAGATCGTCTTAACAGTCCCATCCTTTTGCTGTATAAAGAGGGGATCTGTGGCTTGAACTGGTTTTGATTGAGATGCTTGGAGCTTCTCATAATTTGTTACCCACTCAATAGGAATTAGTTTCGTAGATCTTCCTTTCAAGTCGGCCGAGGAGCTTGAACTATTGTAGGGGTTTGACCAGAATCAGCCATGATGTACAAAGCATCTGATGAGGCTTGGAAGCCTGGGATCTGCAGGTTAAGTGCATGATCCTGCAATCGATAAACGATCTGATGGTGAAGAGTCGCTGAGAGAGCATTTTCAACTTGGCTAGCTCCCGTGATTTGGACTTGTACTTTTAAGGCAGTGGATAGATAAGGATCACTCAAAGAGAGGTTAAAGTTTGGAAGAAAGTCAAAACAACACTACCGGTGTTGAGTGTTGTGACTATTGTCCCAATCAACGCATGCTCGTACTTGAGGTAACGAGTGTCCAAAAGCGACATCCGCGTCAGCAATCCCATCCTTCCATGATAGGAAAGGACAAGTCTCATGACTCCGAGATGGAGATGAGAATAGCCTTGCTTCCGCCATTGTTCTATGAAAGAGGTGGGGATCTCTAAAGTAACATACTGCTCTTGAGAAGTAGCAGTAAGTGAACACTGAGAAAGTGAGGAGGATTGAACATATTCTTTTATGGTGAGGGGTTTTTTGTGGATGATTTGGTTAAAGGTTTTTCTAACAAAGTTTTGTTTCTTGAATATGTTGTAAGGGTTGATGATAGGTACTAGAGTATCTTCTATCTGCACGTTGTCAGGAATATGGGAGATCTCAACAAGATGATCTATCTTGTTAGAGATGGTTTTCTTACAAGAGGGAGATAATTGAAGGGTAGAAGTATGAGAGGTAATCTCGGTTGAGATGATCTATCTGCATAATTATTATTGTCATTATTGTTGTGGCAGCTCAAGCACCATTTTACACCTAACAATTTTCTAATAGAAGGAAATCCGTTATTGTTCTTTTGTTTTCTTTTTTATATAATATAAAATATAGCCGTATTTATATGTGGAAGTAATTTGTACTTTAATTTATATACTTACTGCAACTGATAAAAGGGCAACTGATAAGACAAGTGTTCTTATCGAAGGTGGAATAGACAACTTTTATGATAATATCATTAGGAAAACCGAAGTTGGGAAACCATGTAAAAGAAATGAAAGAAATTAATAAAATAGGGAATTGCAAATATAGAGTTGATGAGGACACGTCTAATTATGGACAACATGCAATGACGTAAGATATGACCGATTCACTGTTTTCTGTTTCCTAATCAAAATGGAAACCAGTTTGCCACAACATCCAACAATCCATATCCTATTTCTTTAAATTTTTATTTTTATTTTTATATAATCCATATCTTAAACTTTTTTTTTTGTTTGCCAATAGATAGATAAATATTATAAATGAACTAAAAGGAAGTGGCTCTCACTTTCATATAATCAATTATCATTAAAATTCATAACTTATTTATATGAATCATTTGATATTCTCCTATTCTCAGAAACGGCTGAAGATCATCATCAGCTTTTGAAATAATTCATTGCTATCTTCCAGAATAGAATAATGCTTTCAAAAAAGAAAAGTATTATTGGCCAGCAAGAAATAAAATTTTTTGAAATGCATTTTAAGAACGGCCAATATACATATGGTCCACACTTGACAAAAGAGCTTGATAGTTTTCTAGATGAAAATCTCTCTGTAAAACAAATCTAGCAATTTCTTGGAATATTCAACTACGTCAGGGATGCCATACCACATCTATCCAATCACACATGTCATCTTTCCAAAATGCTCAAAAAGAACTCCCCTCCTTGGGGAACATAACAAACAGCAGCTGTCAAGAAATTGAAAAAATTTGTCCAGAATCCTCCACCACTTACTATCTCGTCTACATGACATCTTATCCTATAGACAGATGCATCAAATCACGCATGGGGGGCAATTGGATTAAATATGTATGAAACATGTAGCTGAAAACCACGAGAAATGTATTCAATTAAGCTACAAAAATCTTTGTATGGTTTAAAACAATTTGGATGAATGTGGTATAACTGTCTGAGTGAATAACTTTTGAAGGAAGGATATACTAATAATTCAATTTGTCCATATGTTTTTATTAAGAAAATAAATTTTGGTTTTGTTATAATTAAAGTTTATATTGATGATTTAAATATTATTGGGACTCCTAAAGAGTTGACAAAAATAGTAACTTATTTAAAAAATAAATTTGAAATGAAAGATTTAGGACGAACAAAATTTTGTTTCGACCTTCAGATCGAATATTTATTTGAATAAATTTTTGTTCATCAGTCAACTTATATTGAAAAGTTATTAATAACGTTTTAATATGGATAAATCACATTCAATGAGCTCTCCCATGATTGTTATATAACAGGATGTTACAAAGGACCATTATCTTCCTTAAGAAGATGGTGAAGAAATACTTAATCCATAAGTATCATATCTTAATACTATTGGAGCAATAATGTATCTTGCTAATTGCATTAGACCTGATATAACATTTTTTACAAATTTGCTAACAAGATATAGTCCCTCACCAACTCAAAAAATGATCTATTAAAAGAGATAGAACCAACCACATTTCACCAAAGTTATAGAACCAACCATATTTCACCAAATTTTTTTTTCATATATGAGTTTCAAAAGCAAAGAGTTTTAAATGTTTATCAAATTCAATCTATTAATAATTTGGCAGATTTATTTATAAAAACACTTCTTACAACAATTTTTGAGAAGTTGGTGAACAAAATTGGTATGCATCGACTAATATATTTCTGTTAGAAGTCATGTTTTCATGAGGGAGAGATTTTGATATATTGTACTCTTTTTTTTCTTAGCTTAGGTTTTTTCCTATTGAGTTCTCATAACAAAATTTTAACAAGGCAATATCATGGCGCAAGTTTCTATATGAATAATGTACTATTTTTCTTTCACTAAGATTTTTCTATAGAATTTTTCTAATTAAGCTTTTTATTGAGGTATATTCATTGCAATAGACATCCAAGGGGGAGTGTTATAATAATATTAAAGTGTTTGAATTATATTGGATGTCTATAATTATATAAATTGATAAATTTTCTTACGTAAATAGAATTCTATTTTTGTAACCCTTTATACATATAAATATGTGTTACAATCAATATAATATTATATATATATACACATATAAAAAAAAATACTCTATCTTCTCCCTTTATTTTCTTTGTTCTTGTTCTACAACATTCATTATTCTTATTTTTTATTTTACAACATTATCATTTTTTTTTATTTTTTCATTCCTATTCTCTCTCTTCATTTTCTCTCTGTATATTTCTTTTCTTTCATTTTGTTCTTTCTTACTTTTTTATTTTTATTTTTCTATATTCTTTTCTTCTTTCATTTTTTCTATTTTTTTTATTCTCACATGTCTCTTCTTAAATTTTATTTATTCCTTTCTTTTTTATTTTTACTTAACTATTTTTTCTTTCTTTATTATTTTTAACATCTTTTTATTGTTTTTTCTCTTAATTTATGTTTTCTTTCATTTATTTTTTCATTTTATTTTTCATTTTCCATTCTTTTAATTTTTACTCTTATTTATTTCTTCTTCTCTTATTTGTGTCTTCTTCATTTTTTTTCTTTTGTTCTTTTATTTTTTTGTTATTATTAAAAATTAATTGTATATTAAAATTTAAAAATATCAAACATTTAAATTATTAAAAATTAAAAATTAAAAATTAACATCTTTCTCCTCTTGGGCGATTTGCTATTTGTGTGACAACTCCTCTTCTCTTCTCTTTTATATAAAATTTTGAAAAAATATCTCAATTCTAAGAAGACTAACATTGTCGTTACTTATTCAGTATTCCATGAGCTTTATTACGCACATCAAGATAATAGTCCTATTCAGGAGTTCTATACAATAATTAGTACCATTCGCACCAACTTTCCTCCATATATTATATTTAATCACATTATGGAATAACTATTCTTAATTTAGCCACTACAGCCATAGCACTTTAATCTTTGATATTTCAGAATTTTTAAATAAATTTTTATATAAAAAGAAAAATACTTATTAGTATTGTATCGAAACAACACTGGATTCTCTACCTCTTAAATGAATAATATATATATATATATATATATATATAAATTAATTATAAAATTTAAATTATATATTATTTTCTCCAAATACAAAATATATAGATTACATATTATTCATCTAATGATCGTAATAGAATATAAATAATCACGAATAAAATTGTTATGAAAAAGAAAAACCAGATGGTAGTTTTAGTAGGAAAAGGGAAGAAGGCACATAATTTGGGGAGGAAAGGAATGTATTGAACCAATCAATGCCTACAAAACCAAAGTTCTAAAACATCATCTTTACATAATTATAATTGGGTATTACATAATTTTATCCCTAAATTTTATCTAATTAATTCTGATATTAAAACTCACGGCACATCTCAGTTTTTATTATGGATATAATTTAGCTAATTGCATAAATTAAACTCATTAGCTTCCCTTTCTCAACATCTGTATGATATATATATATATATTTAATTCTACTTTGGTTTCTTTCGTCTTTTCTAGTCACTGTAACCTAAAATTGTGTCACATCCATTAGATCCATTATCAATTTTTCTCCATCTTCAGAGTCACAAAAAATCAGATTCAGTTAATCGCTTCTCTTCAAATCTTGTATAAGATTAAACAATTTTTGAAAGGGTAAGTGATTCTTGGGTCTTTGGTGAAAACTATATGTTTTCTTTAATCAATTTAGAAATGCTGAGTCTTTGATAAAAAAATTTAATTTAATTCTCATATATGTATGTATTTGATAAAACTTAGGTATATATGTATAGTTTAATTTCTTTTTAGCTCAATTGCTTCACGTGATTTGAATCACTTAATATGTATATATTTTCAACGTTAGTAAATCGAAAATTACATAAATAATAAATTTACACATTAAAAAAATGAAAAAGGTGGTATATAAAAGTTGAGAAGTATTATATATTAAAATTATTTTTTTATTTATTTTAAATAGGAATAAATTGGCAAGAACTTAAAAAAAGGAAGCAATCTATCTTAATTCAATAGTAAAATCATTTAAGTTGACACGGATATAGTATTGATTTTTTTAGACGTATATCAAATCATTTTTTTTAATTTAATAAAGATTTCAAACCAAATTTTATTGCAATATATGTTTGATTGAAATCTATAAAAGAATTCATTTTATTTGAAAAAAAATATGAAAGAGATAAAATAAAATAGATAAAGTTGAAAGAGATATTCTAGTGTTATAGAATATATTGACTTACTTTGTGAAATTTATTTAGAAATTATATCTATTTTTGTAGAATTTAATTTAACTATAACCAATTCCACACAAATTTGATTATATGAAATATTAAATTAACTTTCACTCCATTTAATATATATAAATTTTATATTCACAAATGAATTTAATAAATTTTATAAATTTCAATCAAATACTATAGTTGAGGACCGTATTATAGGTGGAATTAGGAAGGAGATGACTGTTGAAGAAGCCTTAATATTTGTTGAAAATACACCAAAACCAGACAACAACAATGTTCAACAGTCAAAGACTGGCAGTAAGGACCAACAGTCTTTGACTGTTGGATATGGCCTCAGAACTCTAGATCATCACAGGCCTATTAGGGAAAAGGGAGCAACACCTCTCCCTTAAGGGGAAAAAGACTACTTCTACCTATCCCTAAGCTAGATTTAAACGTTGGAGTGCAACAAGCAACAACAAGGAGCAATAGGACCGTTGCAAACATACTTGTATATAACAAAATACATATACTCAAATAATCTCAGAATTCACATTTCAGTAAATGTCCATAATAGATCATAGAAATATAAACACAATTTCTTCAAGGTATCAGAACTGGTTTAACCTCTCATCATCTACCTCAACCACAGAAAATCAAAATGGCTCACAATGACATTTCAAAAATAACCAGCATTGTGCTAAAAGGCAACCAGACCAGTATCCATCAATCCAGGGCAACCAACCAAAGAAGAAACAGAAGAAATTGAGGAATGGCAGACAGCCGATCACATGGTTATGTCTCTCCTCACAAACACAATGGAACCACATATCTCACGACTGTGCATATTGCTAGAATCCTCACGAGCAATTTGGGAAAAAATGAAAAGCCTATACGGCCACGAGCAGAATTATGCTCATATTTTCAACCTAAAGCAGGAGCTTTCACAGATTAAACAAGGAACAAAATCGAGCACAAGCTACGCTACAGAAGTTCTAACCAGGTGGGATGAGTTGCAAAACTACCTCCCACTCACCACAGATTCTAAAGAAATCAGAAAGAGAGCCGAACAAGATTTGGTTTATACTTACCTGGGGGGCCTGGACTCCAGTTATGAAGCTCTGTGCTCGCAAATCTTGTTGTCCAACTCCCTCCCGAAGATTGATGCCATCATAGCCATCTTCCAGTAGGAAGAGACTCGATGAAGCACGATGAACGCCTCCAGCCTCCCCAACCTAGAAAATCGGGCGTTTTTCTCACGCCATCTCGACCTTCACGAAGGGTTGCGCGCGAAGGGGACGCCTGCGTCTGTTGATAGGTGCGACCACTGCCGAAGGCAGGGGCACACCCACGGCAGATGCTGGCATCTTCACCCTCATCTGCGGCCTCTCCATGGTCGGGGTGAAGGGAGAAGGGGGGACGCATGCAATAGGGGCCGCGGCGGAGGGAGAAGGGGGAACGGTTTGGAGGCAGCTGCCTCAGGAGTTGGGAAGAAGAAAGAAAACCTAAAGGAGAAGTGGGCGACATATGCCCCATAAACAGGTCGGGTCCCACAAGAAGATCCGAGCCCACCGACAGTTGGCCCAGGCCCGAGCCTAGTAACTCCTCCCAGTTCGGCCCAGAAAGCTAGCCTAGACCCGAGCCCAGTAACCCTGTCCAACCGGGCCCAGAAAACTGGCCCACCAGTAAACCCACCCAACCCAGCCCAGAAAGCTGGCCCACCACAGATCCAACCCGGTTTGCAGCCTCCACCCGACCCGATCATGCTGAAAATTTGCACCTTTCCCAGCTCATTTCTCAGCTCCAATCTCTTGTAAATCAGCAGCAGTCTCATGGGTCAGGTTCAGTTTCTCACTCTCAAAATTATTCTAATTTGTTTCACTCTAAAAATTGGATTATTGATTCAGGTGCTACCGACCATATGACATGGGACGCAACAAAACTACACAATTTTGTTCCCATTGAATCTCAACATGTGATCATCGCAAATGGTGACCAAGCCAAAATTTCTGGCTGTGGCACCTCCACCATCTTCCGTAAAAATATTCATGATATATTATTCTTACCTGATTTTCAATCAAACTTATTATCTATTGAAAAAATTACTCGTCATTTAAATTGTAATGCTATTTTCTCACCAACTTCAGTACTGTTTCAGGATCGCATCACCGGGAAGATGATTGGTGAGGGATATTTTAAAAATGGTCTTTACTACCTTAGAGACTCCACTACTCGTTGTCTTGCATCAACAAGTCCGGTCAATCAAGGGAGGTTGATGCATCGGCGACTTGGGCACCCCTCCGATCACATCCTAAACAAACTTTTTCCTTATTATTTAAATTCTGGTTGTTGTAATATTTGCAAATTTTCTAAACATACCAGGTTACCGTTTCCTGTGTCCTCCACTACTTCCATAAAGATGTTTGATTTAATTCATTTCGATGTTTGGGGACCTGCCCCCTGTACTTCTTACAATCATTTTCGTTATTTTGTCATCTTTATTGATGATTTCTCCCGTCTTACTTGGGTATACTTACTAAAAGGAAAAAATGAAGTTTTTTCCTGTTTTTAGAATTTCTTTCATTTCGTTCAAACTCAATATGATGCCAAAATTAAAATTTTTCGATCCGACAATGGCACTGAACATATTAATAAAAACTTTTCTGATTTCTTCTCCACACAAGGCATTTTACATCAAACCACCTGTATTTATACTCATGAACAAAATCGCGTTTCTGAATAAAAAAACCGCCATCTTCTTGAAGTCACTAGATCACTTCTTTTTCAAAACAATGTTCCTCATATTTTTTGGTCCGATGCCCTCCTCACCACTGCCTACCTTATTAACAGATTACCTACTCCCACTCTTAAAAACCACAGTCCTTTGGAAATCCTTAAGGGCCGAAAAATAGATTTGGGCCACATTCGAGTTTTTGGTTGCATTACTTTTGTTCATATTAGACGATCCCATAAACTTGACAAAAGTTCCGTTAAAACTGTTTTCCTAGGATACTCCTCTGAAAAAAAGGGGTACAAGAGTTATGACCCCTCCACACACAAGTCTTATATTTCCAGAGATGTGTCTTTCGATGAAAGTACAACCTACTTCCTCACTGCTACGCATCCCCCGTCTCTCTTATTTCCCGATAACTCTTTCTTATTTGACAGATCAGATCCCTCTCTCTCAGCCGATGTGGAGACTCTGAGGGTCCCCTCTATGGCTACTCCCTCAGGGGGCGATCGTCCTGTTCCCGTGACAATTGCTTCAGGGGGAGAAAATGAACCATAAGTAGAAGAAGCAATTGCCCTGCGGAGATCATCTCGACCATCTAGACCTCCTGTTAAACTAAGGGACTATGTGTCCCACTCGGTATTGTATCTTATCCATCGCTTTATTAATTATAATTCAGTCTCGAACTCTTATAAGGCATATCTCAACACTCTTTCTTCTCACACTGAGCCAAGTTCTTTCTATGAGGCTAACACCAACCCTAATTGGTGTAAAGCCATGAAAGAAGAACTCTAGGCTCTGGAGAAAAATGAAACTTGTCACCCTACCACCAAACAAAAAACCGGTGGGTTGTAAATAGGTGTATAAAATCAAATACAAGCATGATGGTTCAATTGAGAGGTATAAAGCTAGGCTAGTAGCGAAAGGCTTCACTCAGACCTATGGTGTGGATTACTAGGAAACCTTTGCTCCGGTAGCAAAAATGAGCACTGTTCGTATTTTACTATTTGTTGCTACTAACTCAGGTTGGGAATTATTTCAGATGGACATTAAGAACGCATTTTTGCAAGGATCCCTGGAAGAAGAGGTGTACATGTCTCTACCTCCAGGTCATAATTTTGCCTCTGACTCCTCCCTGGTATGTAAGTTACAAAAGCCAATCTACGGGTTGAAGCAATCCCCCAGAGCATGGTATGCCAAGCTAAGTCATTTTCTATTAAAAATTGATTTCAACAAATATACCTCTGATTCATCCATGTTCGTTAAACACACTCACACATACACGATCATTATCTTGATTTATGTGGATGACATTATTATAATAGGGAACAATAATGAGGAAATTGAGAAAGTAAAGCAAAAATTAAAAAAGGAATTTGACATTAAGGATCTTGGTCAATTAACCTACTTTCTCGGAATAGAAATGGCAAAATCTCATAAAGGTCTATTTCTGTATCAGAAAAAGTATGTTCTAGATCTCTTAAAAGAAACAGAAAAAATAGGAGCTAAGCCTATAGATACCCCTATGGAGACCAAGACTAGACTTAACTTAGAGGATGGTGACCCTCTAGATGACATAGGTCATTACCAGCGCCTGGTGGGGAAATTGATTTACTTAACCGTCACCAGACCTCACATTAGTTATGTTGTGAGTATGATTAGCCAGTTTATGCATGCTCCACGTACTCCTTATTTAGATGCAGTTGATAGGATCCTAAGATACCTCAAAGGTACTCCAGGACATGGTATCTGGATGAAAAATAATAATAATGCTATCACTATTACTAGTTTCTCTGATGCAGATTGGGCAGGTAGTTGTGACAGAAAATCGACTTCAGGATTCTGCACATTTGTAGGAGGAAACCTAGTGACATGGAAGAGCAAAAAAAAATCGTTAACTGCAAGGTCCAGTGCCGAAGCCGAGTATGCCATGACATCGACAACTAGTGAACTCATTTGGATAAAGCAAGTATTGGTTGATATGGGGGTAAAATATAAAGGCCTGATGGAGATGTACTGTGATAACCAAGCAGCCAGACACATCGCATCAAACCCAATCTTTTATGAAAGGACTAAACATATTGAAATTGACTGTCACTTCATAAGAGAGAAAGTCCAATCAGGAGAAATCACAACTCCGTTCATCCGAAGCCACGAACAACTGGCAGATATATTCACCAAAGCCCTAGACAAAGCAAGTCATCGAAGGCTCCTCAGCAAGATGGGTTCTATCAACTTATTCGAACCCACCTTGAGGAGGAGTGTTGAAGAAGCTTCAATATCTATTGAAGATACACCAAAACCAGACAACAACAATGTTCAGCGATCGGTGAAATCTTTGCTGGATATGGCCTCAGAACTCTAGATCATCACAGGCCTATTAGGGAAAAGGGAGCAACACCTCTCCCCTAAGGAGAAAAAGGCTACTTCTACCTATCCCTAAGCTAGATTTAAACATTGGAGTGCAACAAACAACAACAAGGAGCAATAGGACCGTTGTAAACATACTTGTATATAATAGAACACATATACTCAAATAATCTCAGAATTCACATTTCAGTAAATGTTCATCATAGATCATAGAAATATAAACACAATTTCTTCAATGACTTCCAAGATTTATATAGTTAGATTTTTACCTATAAATTCTTAGGTACTTCGCTCTATAAAATCTTGCATACTTTTTTTCTCAGCCTATATATTGTTTTTATTTATTTCTATGTAATTTTAATATTTGAAACTTTATAAATTTTTAATTTTAATTCTAATCTACCGTACTTTAAATAATTTTTTATTTGATATCATTATTACTAAAGAAAAATGCCTCTTCCTTGATCGAGTTCTATCTCTGGATTAGCTGAAATTTTTAGTTTCTCAAGTAGGTCCATCAACTAGTTAATTTTTTTATTAAAAATGGATAAGTAGAATTTAAAGTATAATGAATTTAAAATAAATAAAAATACAATAGCATTATACTAAAAACTAAAATATATTAGTATAATATTCCAAAATTAGGAGAGTTCTTGTTGTTTATTTAAAGTATTTTAGTTGAGATTCCATAAATGATAGAGGTTAATTAGATAAAATTTGAGGATAAAATTATGCATTAAGCATGATTTTCAATAATAGTTAATTTTTTCATATACTAGTTTATATAGTAATGAACAAAGAAATAGCACACATATATAAATATTTTTATTTTAATATTAAATTTTAATATTATTAAATTATTTAAAATTTAATAAATATATATTTATCAAAGTTAGCCATATATAATTTGAACAAAAAAATAGTACATATATATTAATATTTTTATTTTAATATTAAATTTAAATATATATTTAATTATTTAAAATTAATAAATATATATTGATGAGAGTTAGCCGCATGTAATTTTAAAATATTTATTTCTTTATTATTGTTTATGGTCCCACATACCCAGAACTTCTTTCTCCTGTACCCATTTGCAACAATTATTATTTATAGGGGTAGCTATCCTGTTCTCTTGCTCTCATCGTAACCACTAACAGAAATTCATTTTTTTCCTTTTGTTACATGCCTGTATCCTTTCTTTTCCACATCATTCAATCTTTCTCTTGTCCAAGAGTTTCTTGATTCCATAATACATCAGATTCCCGGCCGTTTCTTATCTTTCTTTCCAAAACATTTATCTGTTAGTTTTATTTTTAAGGTCTATAATTTAAAAGAAACTAGACATACAAACGAAAATGGTGGCTTTAGTTTCTCAAGAAACTGTTAATGTAGCTTTGGTCTCTCGGACCGGTAGGCATTTGCAGCGTTACTCTAAAGGGGGTCGTCGTCAAGTTGTTGGGTTGGTCTCTTTTAAACCTTCTGTTCCTTTTCTTGATGAAAAAGAACTTTAAGATTAATCATAACTTGTGGATTCTTGATTCTTGATTAGTGAAGCATATTAGTAGCTGCAGCCTTCTTGGAATTTCCTGGTTGTGTTTGATTTACTTCAAGAAACAAAATTTTCTTTTCTTTTTATCCTGCAAATTGATGTCAAGGAAGTGTTTCCAAGCTTGCTATGGAACAGGGGAATTTCTTTTTTTCTTTTTTATTTCTTTTTGTTTATTGCTGAAACAATCAATAACCCCACATAAACTAGCAAGAGTTTGATCTTGTTCCTGGACAAAATTATATATCTTTAGTTACTATGGTGCAGGTGTATACCCTATAGATATAAAACTGGGGAGCAAAATTACAAGGAGATTGGAGGAGGATTAGAAGTTCTTGTGATCAGTTCACAGAAAGGAAAGGGATTGTTATTTCCTAAGGTACCTAATAACTCAATTACTGTTTCAAAAGTAAAGAGTTCATCATCTGATGAATTATGTGTTCATTATAATTTCTGAAACTTACATGATTCTCTCTATACGATTTAATTACCTCAGGGAGGTTGGGAATTGGATGAAACCATTAAAGAGGCAGCTTCAAGAGAGACACTAGAGGAAGCTGGAGTTCGAGGCATAGTTGAGGTCTGTTCTTAATCAATTTTCATTAAGCAAATTAAGCACTGTAGATGCCTTATTAGTTGCTTTGCTTTTAGTCAAGTTATCTTAAATGTCTGGTTCATTGAGGCTGACCCTTTTATTTTCTTCTCCAGTGTGAATTAGGAAAATGGAGTTTCAAGAGCAAAACACACGACACCTTTTATGAAGGATACATGTTCCCTCTACTTGTTCAAGAACAATTAGAGTTCTGGCCTGAGAAAAACGTTCGGGAAAGGAAATGGGTATGCAGCTAATCGCAATATATTAATGTGAAAGACTATGTATCTTTTGCTGTATCATCAGAACTAGCCATAATCCATAAGATTTGCTGATTTTTGACTCATTGTATGTTTATATATACAGATGAGTGTGGCAGATGCAAGGGAGTGCTGTCAGCATTGGTGGATGAAGGAAGCTTTAGATAGACTAGTTAATCGTCTATCGTCTCAGCAGCAACTTGAAGATGTAGAAGTAGGAACTATTCCTCCAAGCTATCGAAGTAAATCCAGCTTGTAAATAGGCAACAAATTGTTGGAAGAAAAACAGCCAGTGCAGGGCTTTTAGACCAGAAGAACAAGTGAGAAAAGGAAAAAGAAAGGCTAGATGGAATTGAGATGAAGAAGAAAGAGTTTTCTTGTGTTTGTTGCAGTCCCTTTCTTGGAATTTCAGTTCTGAAAATCTTGTTAGGTTTATGTTCGTGGGAACACTAGAAAAAAGGAAAAAGGAAGAAGTTGGGTTAAGAAAGAAACAACATTTTGATTGACATCTGTAATCTACAATATGGTTTCTATTGGAAACGAATTTTAGACAAAAAAATCGTCAAAATTGTTTTGATATTTTGCAAGTCGGTTAACTGTTGCCGACTTTTATTCTTCTTTTTCTGTTTTTCCATCTCTCCTAAACTTGACATAGTCTTTCTTTATTTGAAGTCAAATTTTGTAAAAACTGTAGGGAAATTTGACAGCAAAACTATATGTGGAAGCTTCTTATGGTTTATTAACACTTCTTTTGACATTATCAATGGGGCAATTATTTTCAAAACTGTGAGTTGGAGTTAGGGTTATTTAAGGATCAAGAAACATGATCTTAAAAGAGGAAAAAATTACTGATAATTTAGCTCCTGCATGATTTTCCCAGCATTCCGGTTCTGCAACTATGAACCCTGCAAATTTTACTGGGACATCGAAATCCAAAGGAGGAGTTTTATATGGGTATGGAAGACATTATTAGAGTGGCGAGAAAAAGAACAATGTTTTTGATATAAAATTAGTATACATATGCCAGTCGGAAGATGAAGCTTAGAATAGGATAGGATTTGCCGTGATTTACGGGAACAGTAAGGTACCAACTGGTAACAAGTTGCCTACTGGGTTGAGCAACAGGGCTTCTGCTAGGACCACAGTTGGCAACAACTAAGGTTACCGGGTAAGATATTGAAGTTGCTTCCTTAATCCTCTACAATGAGAAAGTTATAATAGGGAAGGAGGGTCTCGCTGTGCATGTGATTGACGCCGATATTAATGCTTTCGTTCACAGAATTTACCTAACATGGAAAAACTGACGCCTGGCTAAAACTCTTTTATAATTTAATTAAAATTTTAAATATGTAGCTGAACTAAAACTCTTAAAAAATTCGTAAAAAATTCTGCCGGTATGCGCTAGATTAAATTTAGATAGATGTATATCAAAAAAATAAACAAGTATATTTAATTTTAATATATATATTCCTGCTAAATTAATAGATAATTAACACTTGTTTATTAATTTTATATGTCAGTCATGTAATATTAAAATACAAAACATTCATAACATATTTCACTTTCTTATTTAGTGTGATGTATATATCAAATCTAGATAAATTATAAAATCTAATATTGCAATTGATTTTAATGCGAGATAATAAAAAATGTTAAAGTCATATTGATATTGCTTAATTACTTATTCAATATTTATACTCTTAAAATAAAATAAATTATCGATTCACTAAAAACAGTGAAAAGGATTACAAGTTAGATGAATTATTTAAACTGCAAGACAACAATGGATTTTAGTGATTAGAAAAAGCATCGGTTGATCTAGCGATGGACGTGGACGTCCGTCGCTAAATCAGGCTTCAACCATCGATAAAGCAACGATTGAATTAAGAACATAATTTAGTGACGAATATGTTTATTGCCAGGTTAGCAACAAATTATTCGTTACTAAATAGATTTTCTCATTATTTTGCAAGGTATACATATCCATCGTTAGAACATAAAAGGAATCCGTCCCTAATTTTAAAATTTAATTCCCATACTCTATTTTTTCTTTTTTTCCTACTTCTTTCTTAACAAAATAATTTTTAAAATTTCGTTTTTCACACTTCTCTTTTACTTTTGATTCTTTATTTATTTAACATTCCTTGCTAACTTTTAGAATTTAATTTTTTATATATGTTTTTACTTTTTATACTTTATTTATTTAGCGATAAATTAATAATAATGGAATAATGATATTAGTAATTTCTAAAATTTTATTTTTCACATTTTTTTTCGCTTATTGATTTTTTTTATTATGCAAAGCTATAGAAAAGCCCCTGAACAGATTGAAGAAGGACAGTTAAGCAACTTATCTTTCATTTTGATTCAATTTAGCCTTTTTTAACTTTAAAGATGATGAGTATCATTGAGTTGTATGGGTCATGGATCGTGGCAAAGCTGGAAAGGTAAAGATGATGTTCACCATTTCTTTTATTTTAATTGTTTAATTGATTTTCTTTTTACTTTATTTTATTTTAATATTTTAATTTTAGAAAAATATCAAAGAGAAGATATGTGTCATAGTGCAAATTTAAACTTTAGTATTTTAATTTTAGAAAAATGATCAAAGAAAAGATACGTGTCATTGTGCAAATTTAAATAGATTCTATCCTCAATTGAGATATTAAAAGAGTTAGTAGTTTAGGTTTAATTGGATTTTAAAAAAAAAAAAATTAAAAATAAAAGTGAGAAAGATAATAATAAAAGCTTAGTTGACTTCCTTCAAAAAGTTGAAAGGCTTAATTAACTTTCTTATTCTTTTTTATTTTTTCTACTATATATTTTTTCATTTCCTCTCTATATATTTTTTTTCTCTTTCAATTTTTATTATTTTCCTTAAATTTTTATTTCATTTTCTTTTCTCTTCTCTTTTTTTTTTTCTTCCTTTCCTCATTAATATTGTTATTATTTTCTTCCTTATCTTCTTCTTTTTCTTCTTATTATTATTGTTATTATTATTATTATTTACTTTAGCTATGGATTTATTATTAGTTTGTTGCTAATATATTTTCATTACTTTTTACGAGAAGTGGATTTTATTTTAACATCATATCTTTTATTATTAATTATTTTTACTTATATTATATGTGAATTATAATAATTTATTCATTATTACTTATATATTAATAAATGAAAATTAATATAGTAATTTATTTAGTAAACTAATATTATTATTTTGAAAATATCATTTCTTAACTAAGATCTTTGACTTATAATATTTATTATTTTATTTTAATATTCAATTTATATTTCTTTTCACCATATTGCTTATATAGAATTATTTTTTATCTCAAAAATATCTTAATAAATTGAAAAATATTTTATATTTTATATTTCATATTAATATATTTATATTCATAGATTTACTTTGTAATTACTAAAATACATTTATATAAATATAATATCATATAATATATGACTATTTTAATTTATTATAATTAAATTAATTGAAAGGTCATAAAAATAAAATTAATTACTGTTATAATTAAAGAATAATATAACTAAAATACATTAATTAGTTGATTAAAATATAAAAATATTATGAATATATTTTTGTAGCACTTATGTTTATTATCACTATGTGAGGCCTATAATTATTAGAAACATAAATTGTCTCTTTTAGTTTAGCAATTTTTTCATCTTTAATTAGTAATATTCTCATTTTAGATATTTAAAGAAAAATTAACATTATATCTTTAAATTTTTATTAATAAATTTAATGAAGTTCTAATTCACGTATAAATTAAAAAGATGATGTATCTATGATAAAAAAAGTAATAATTTTTATTTATGTTAGTTGCATGTAAATATTAAATATTGGGATTAATACTATTTACCCATTAAGGTTTGGTCTAATACACAAGTTAGTTTTTGCATTTTTTTATTAGATCAAAATTCTCTTGAGTTTTAACAAAATTAACTACTATTCTCGTTAATTAGTCTAAAGACTAAACTGATAATTTAAAATTATATTTTGATCATTGAACTTATTATCAAATATCAAACTCATCTAAAATTAATTTTATTATTAAATTAAAGTAAAATATTATTTTTAAGGTGAGTTAGTTTTATTATCTAATTAGAGTAATTAATTAATATTCTTTTTTTCTTGCACCATCACTTGCCCAAAGCATTTTGCCAAGAATTTTAAAGAAGTTGTAACGATTTAACAAATTAGTTAAAAGATCAATTTAACTTAATTAATTAAAAGATTAAGAAGATTTTTCAATAAATTTGCATGTTCTTCCACTTTGCACATTAACTAATAAATTAAATCCATTCCTAAATTACAAAAATCAACTAATATTTACAAAACAATTGATAAAGCTTTTCTGTAAAGTTTGCTTGTCCTTCTAAATTGCCAAATTAACTAATATTTATAAAATAATATAAAATTTATCGGTAAATTTACTTGTTTTCCTCTTCGTACATTTAAGTATGTGATGATTAGTTAGTTGCTAAAATTTATAATGGACGATAATTTATATCGTTATAAATTTTACAATCACGAGGGGCAAAGTTCATCATTAATCAATCATTATTTGGCTTTAACTTGGCAATATTTCTTTTAGAGCATAGATATTCAATTAATAATTAACAATTTTAAGGGTGGCCTTAATGCCACCCATGTTGATGCATCATCATATTTCTATTAAGGGTGCGGCCTATTGCCATCGGATTACACGACTCTCTCTCTCTCTAACGCACTTCACCACTACTAATGACCTTTCACATCCCCACACTGCAACAAAATCAAAATTTGTGAATGTTTATTGTTAACTCGGCTCCACAAAACAATGCTTGCAAAATTGGATCTCTCAAGTCTAAAACAAACTTCAACTTCACTTCATTCGAGACTAACCCAAACAAACAAAAGAAAAGAAAAAAAAAACCCAATGATTCATGTTCTGTTCTGTATAGGACCTATCATCAGGCATCGAAAGGTCATTAGCTATATCATGTTTAGGAGTCGGTTGATTTAAAATCAATAATGGGAATAGGACCATGCACGAAAAGGAGAAAGGAGAGGAATAGGAATCCTAATAATTGTCTCTTTGTATATTATTTAGTTCAGTATAAAAAATATTTAATTATTAGTCACTGAAAAGTGAATCAATTAAGTTAAAGTATTATTTACCGTGGACTGTCAGTTTAACCAGATTGATGAGAATTGATTTTACTACACCCTAAAATGATAATCATAATAAACTAATAGTAAATTTTTAATTTTTAATAATGTCAAATAGAGTCCAATCACTAAAATTTAAGTAATCAAATAAAAATTTTAAGTAAAAATGCATAAAAATAAAATCATATCTCATAAGTAAAGATAAAAAAATAAATTATAAACACTAAACTTTTTTTTAAAAACTACTATTTTTATTTTAAATATAAGTTATAATGATCTCATCAATCTATTTTTTCTTTATTTTCTTAATAAATTTTTTTACAAATATATATGAAAAAATTGTTTGCACTCACTTTTTTCAATTTAGCTGTCCAATTTGGTTTCAATCATAAGTCCAGTTTTTTTAGGCCAATTGGATCATATATTAATCATTGGTTTCAGTTGAATCAGAAAGTCTAGTTCGGCTTTTAAATCCGATTATAGTATGCAAAAAATATATAAAAAGTAATATAAATATAAATAATAATGTAATATTTTACTTATTTGACTATTTATTGTTGAATTGAGAAAAATTCATTCTCTAAAGGGAGAGAAAATTAATGGATTGTTTTCATTGATAGGAGAACCTCATCCAATTCTAGAGCATCAATAGTAAAATCAGTGATTTTCATTCCCATTTTTTCACCAATAAAACGACTCCTGATCCGACATAATTTTTCCATGGATGTTTTGGCATGTTTATAGTAGAATGCCGAATGGTGATGCCTTAAACACAACCGCTGTGATTGCTGCTTTGGATCATACAGGGCATATGTTCTTAGTCAATCTCAGATACGATTTTTCTAAGTAAAAGAAAAATCATGATATTGAACATTGACTTCTGTTCCTTTTTCAAATATATATGTATACTTAGTTCTTACAGAATTTGTTTAAATCAATTTTATGATGAACTGGGCTAAAGGTTTTCTGTGGCCTTAGAAAACATTTAGTGACAGTTGAATAGACTGATCCACCTAATACATGGGCTCCTTTGTGGAGCCTTACACTCCGCAAATTCATTAGGAATCTCATTGCGTTTCGGACTACACTGTCGTATATATATATATTTTAAAACATCTCTACAATCATACACTTGAAACTAAATAAAATTTATGATTATAAACATATTATAACTTGATATGAAAATTTGAATACTAAAATTTTTCTTTATACTTAATAATTAATTTTGCTGGTGAATTGATAAAAACTAGAAATGAGATAAGTAAATATATTACCATATTATATAAATAACATTGATGAGATAGAATAATACTATAGTAAGATAAAATATTATATTACATCTATTTTTTAAAGTTATATATACAAATATTACTATATAGAAGAATAAGAAAGGACTTAAAAAAATTTATAACTTATTACGATAAATAGTTTATTCTTATATAACTGACTGAAACTGTGACTATAATTTTTTATTATTATGTAGAGGTTATTTTTATATAGAGTATTATTATTATTATGTAATTTTATTTAATAAATTAGTAGAGTGTTAATTTGCTGGGCAATCATTGTTATAGAGGAAATATGACAATGAGAATCGACATTAAGAAGGCCTCTGATTCTCTTGACTGGAGTTTTATTATAGTTGTTCTTGAGAAGTTTGATTTTTCATCGCAGTTTAGGCAATGGATTATGGCTGTTTTTCGTTCGGCAAGGTTGTCCATTTTCATTAACGGCAAGCTTAAGGGATACTTTCCCTGCTCATGAAGGATTCGACTAGGTGACCCTCTCTCACCCCTGTTATTTTGTATTGTTGAATATTATTTAAGCACTCATTGCTTTGTTGAGTGAGGCGCATTTGGTCTTTATGCATGCTTTATTTTGAGTATCTTGCCCTACGCACTTGCTATATGTTGATGGTATTCTCATCTTCTATCATGCTACTAAGGCTAATATTCAAATAATCTTTCAGGTGTTTTCGGATTATGGTCTCATTTCGGGGCAACAAGTAAATTGGCTCAAGTCAGAAATTTTCTTTAGTAAGCATGTTTCGTCTCATCGTGCTTTGACATTTGTTCAATTTTAGGCATGAAGAGGGGGTTGCTTCCTCTGCAATATTTGGAGGTCCTTTTGTTTTGAGGAGCTCCAAAACGTGTTTGGTTGCACCCGTTTGGCTGATAAGATTATCTCTAAGTTTGATAAATGGAAAGGAAATTATCTTTCAATGGTTGGGCATATAGCTTTGGTTCAATATGTCATTTACAACTCCTTACATTCTTTCACAGTTTATAAGTGGCCGAAAACGCTTCTAAAATCTATGGAGCGTTGCATCAAAAATCTTATTTGGATAGGCTCGATTAAAACTACAAAGCTACTTATAGTTAAATATGATACTTGCTATCTTCAAAAGAGGAAGGAGGTATTAGATTAAAGCGCCTTCATCTTCTTAACAAGGCTGTGTTATGTAAATTGGCTTCGAAGGTGTATTATGACACGAGTTTCATTTTTGAGTTCCTTCGATCTAGGTACCTCTCAGCTTCTCTTGTTCCTCGTCTCAAATTTTATTGCTTTTTCAATCTAGAGTTCTATTAAGGAGGGCTTTAAAGTAATAGATGACAACTCTCAATGGATTATTGGGAAGGATTCCAATCCAAGTCTTTGGCATAGTAACTGTTTGAGTTATTCTATAGCCATATCCCTTTGAGGAAAATGTTGGTTGCTAAAGTGTCTAATGTTCATGTTAATGGGATTTGGAATTTATCTCAGGAATTCAGACTTGCTTTTCTTCATATTTGTATGGATATTGATGGCATAAAAATGGGTTATAGCTCTAAGGATTTATATGTTTTTCGTCTCTCTTCTAATGGAGCTTTCTCGATAAGAGATGCTTATGATCTCTTTCGTTCTTGTGCTCCTAAAGTGGCTCGGAGTCGTGATTTATGGAGATATTACCTGCCGCCTGCAAAATCTTTCCTCGGCGAGCTTTATACAACCAAATCTCAACTAATGACAAGTTAAGTAAGAAAGGAATGAACATGATATCACAGTGCAGTCTTTGCGCTGGTGCAACTGAGTCTTTGCATCATGTCTTTACGAGATGCTAATATGCTGTTACAACATGGTATGCTTTGGCCAGTATTTTGGACGTTACTCTGGACTTGGGTAATGGCTTTCATCGTATGTTCCATCTAGCTTGGTATTTACAGTTGTCCTTTCAACTCAAGGTTCTTTGGCGTGTTGGTTTTCTTACGGCAATTTCTTGCATTTGTCGAGCTCATAATAAGGCAGTTTTTAAGAATGTTTTTGTGCCTAATCAAGTTGTTAATCGAAGTATTTGCAAGAGTATAAAGGATACTGAAGTGTTTAAGGCTGGTCATATGAATAATTGTGTTCATGATGTTGTTATACTAAAACGCCTACGAGTTGTTGCTATTCTGCGTTCTCTTTCGATGATTTTTCCTGTTGTTTAGATTCCGCCACCTGTGGATTGGATTAAAGTTAATTCGGATGGTGCAATGTAGGTGCTCTGGTGTTGCAGGGGAAGGTGGTGTATTCCGGGATCACAAAGGGACTGCCCTAGCATCATTTGCTGCACCATTAGGAGTTCTTTACGTTTTGAAGCTGAGTTATTGGCTATGATGATTGCAATACACAGAGCATGTTGGTTCCATCTATCTCTGGTTTATTCCTTATTTGCGGTCCAGTTACTGCAAAGCCGAAGCCAAAGAGTACCATGGAAGATGCGGTTTATGTGGGAAGAATGTCTTTGTCTCTTGTACAAAATACAAGTTCATGTTAGTCATGTGTATAGGGAGGAGAATTGAGTCGCCAATGAACTTTCAGGGTTGCCTTAAGATTGCAGCAGCAGCAATGGTGGGATTCATATCCTTCATCTTGCAATGATGCTATGGTTCGTGATGCAACGGGATGTCCTGCTTACCATTTTGCATAGTGCTATGTATAGTTACTTATTTTGCTCTTGTGTTGAGTATCCCCTTTGTATAGGGTTAATTAGTTTTTTTGTATAAACTTGACTCTTTTTTTTGTTAATTTAATGTAAGGTGTGCAGATGATGTTGGTGCTATTGGGATGCCTGCCTAGCAGGGATGCCATGGTGCACTACCTGATGTATTTCTCCTCTATCTTTAAAGAAAAAACTTAATTTTTTTATAAGATTAAGAATATATATGAAAAATATTATAGGATTAAAAAATATACATGTGAATAAATAAATTAATAAAATAAATTAAGAGTATCATATCTTTTACTTTTTTTACTTGTTTTTAATTTTTATAAAAATTTGTAGCGAGTTATTTGAACTCCACCGTAAATATATAAATATATATATATATATATATATATATATATATATACTTTTATAAAATTTGTGTTTTTGTTTTGATTTCTCAAGTGGCCAAAATTTCTATAGAGCAGTGCTATTCACAAAAGTTTTGAAGAAATTTATCTTTTAAATCCAAAAACTCTCCAGAAGCATAAAGAAAAAGATTATAAGTATATCCATATAGGCCTTATCCAGGTAGGAATAAAGCCCCTTACCAGAGAAGGTTTAAATACTTCCATCTTAGTAGTCCTTAGAGATGCTAGGTTTACAAATTTTTATGATTCTTTATTAGGTACTGTTGAGTCGAGCCTCAATAAAGTACCAATTTCTTTCAACTGTTTTCCAAACATTACAATATTATTAAATGATAAAAATGTTTTAAAGAGCATTGTTCTTCAAATAAAGACACATAACTACAAAATGCTTGAAGGATCTATTCCGATAGCATTGATTTTCAAAATACATTATAAAACCATGATTTCTGCTTTTGGTTCAAAACACAAGCTCCATTCACCAAAAGGAGAAACCTTATTCCTACAAACAGATCTCTCCAAATCCAACGCAACAATTCCAAAAACCATTCAATGGAAAGACATCACTCTTCCAGAAGAATGGATCCTTGAAGGTGCAACCCAACATGAATCCCCAAAGCAAACAGAACCAAATACAAATCTCAAAAATATAACCCAATTCCCAGATGGAAAAGTAAAGCTTACATTCAACAGGAAATCAACCTCTTCTAGATTTTCTGATGATGATTTTTCAACATCGACCATAGATATTGGAAGGGTATCAAAAATACCTTCTATTATTTATGCTCCTTACAAAGAACCAACTCCATCTCAAACACAACCCAGATTTTCAACATCTGATATACCAAGCTCAAACAATATACTACAGAATGTTGATTACCAAAGTAATATCCCCAGACCAGTCTATAATGAACCAAAGAAAGAAGATGAGGATATAGAGATCGTCTCTACCCCCTCTTCACCATCACCATCTGCAATAACACAAAATCTAGAAGCAGAAATCAACATGATTTCAAAAGATTTTCAAATTGATAAAAAGCTTTTACATGAAGATTTCTATTCAAAGAAAAACCATTCTAAAAAATTTTAGTTTTTTAGGAATTTTTTACAAGAAAAAGACAGTATTTAAAAAAAGATACTATCAAGTTTGCATTCAAAACAAAATCCAAATCAAATTTTTTGATTGGTTTCAAATTTATTGCAAAGAAAATAGTATTCTTTATCCTTTCAAAGAAAAGATCATTAGTCCTGTCACGGTAAGAAACAAGGCTTCAGAATGGAAGGTCGGAGAAAACCTAACCATCCAGTCTGAACATCCTCCCCTTAGGAAGATAACCATTCCTTATGGAGAAAATGAGATAGAGGCTACACTTTACAAATTGGTAGGAGAAGATCTTGAGAAGAATGTCAAGAATATTGTTCAGCAGAACAATTTCTCGAATACCTATCTTAACACAATAGGGAAGCAACTTGTTAGGATAGAAAGTCAGATCCAAAAACCTCCTATAGTCTTCACCTCTCCAATCCCCAACACTGAACATCAAAAAGAGACAAGCTAATCGGAAAAGCTCAAAAATCCAGTCTTCAAATCCTACCAAATCTCAAAGCCTAGCCAAGATCAATTTCAAAAGCAAACTGAGTTTGCTAGAGCAGCTAGAGAACAACTTAGCAAATTAGCAACTTCTGAATCCTCCAAAAACTTAGTACCAGATACTCCTAAAAGCAGTAGGAATATCAGTGCTTTAGATCAAGCCCAAAGCGATGAATCCAATGATTCAGAGCTTGAAAGTGTCATTGACAAACCATCCAACATCAACAGATTGGGATGGCAAGCCCCTAGATTGACCTGGCATACTCCTAGGAATACTGCTCCAGATCTAGGAATAGAAAATAGAAACAATATCCTAACCCAATCTAGATTCAATGCCTCTTCTGTCTATGAATGGAATATAGATGGAATGTCAGAATACAACATTCTTGGTCTCTTACAACAGATGACCATGGCAGCCAATGCTTACAAAACCCAAAGCGGTACCTCTGATAGAGCCATTGCTGAGCTCCTTATAGCTGGTTTTTCTGGCCAGCTTAAAGGATGGTGGGATTACCATCTCACACAAGCACAACAGCTCTAAATCCTAGGTGTCATTCAAACCACAGTAGAAGGGACCCCCATCTTAGATGAACTAGGAAATCCAATTGAGGATGCTGTGTCAACCTTAATCCTAACGATTTCCCTCCACTTCATAGGAGACCCTTCTCTTCTGAAAGACAAGAATGCTGATCTCCTTAGCAATCTAATCTGCAAAAAGCTTAGCAATTTTCAAGCCTACAAAGACACCTTTCTGACCAGAGTCATGCTTAGAGAAGATTCAAGTCAACCTTTCTGGAAAGAGAAATTCTTAGCCGGTTTACCTAAGATTCTAGGTGAAAGAGTTAGGAATACCATAAGAGAAGCTCATAATGGCCAGATCCCTTATGATTTCTATACTTATGGTGAATTAGTAAGCCTCACCCAGAAGGAAGGATTAAAGATATGCCATGACCTTAAGCTCCAAAGATAACTCAAATGGGAAATGAAAAAGACCAGGCAAGAATTAGGTAGTTTTTGTAACCAGTTTGAGTACAATCCCATAGAACCTTCCTCTGCTTGCAAAGAAAAATGCAAAAAAGATTTTTCCAAATCTTTTAAGAAAAAATAATTTTAAAAAAAAAGAAAGATTCCTAAAAACAAGGAGAATTTCTACAAAAAGCAATCTTCTTCTAAATTTCCAAAACAAAATTCCAAAAGAGATTTTAGCAAAATTACCTGCTATAATTGTGGCAAGAAAGGCCATACTTCAAAGTATTGCAAGTTTTCCAAAAAACTCCATGAGCTCCAATTAGAAGAAGAAGTTTTAACAAAAATTTCTGCTCTTCTTATTGATTCCTCTGAATCAGAATTTTCGAATAATGAGGAAGAATTTCAAATTGATGAAATCAAAACCTCATCCGATTATTCTGAGACAGATTCTGAAAGTATTTCAAAGAATAATAATATGCTTACTAGGCAACAAGAAGCTCTTCTTGAAGCTGTCAAGCATATTAATGATCCTCAAATCCAAAAACATGTTTTGAAAGAAATTTTAAAAACTGAAACCCTTGTCCCCTCCTCTAGTAAGAATACTTATGATCTTACTATGATATTGAATAAAGGGAAAAAGCTAAAAAACCCTCTTCCTACCGTTCAAGAACTTTAAAAAGAAATCAAAGCTATCAAAACAGAGCTCAAAGATTTGAAAGAAAAACAACAAAATGATTCTGTTTTGCTCCAAAGTCTGATCCTCAAACAGAATAGTGATTCTGATTCTGAAGAGGAAAATGATTTTCAAAATCTTGAAGTTAGTGTTCCAGAAAACTTCATTAATGTTTTAAAGGAAATTACTTCAAGAAAATATTTGATTCAAATAAAGCTCATTTTCCCTGGTGATTTCCAAATAGAAACCATCGCTTTATTTGATACAGGAGCAGACCTCAACTGTATCAATTATGAGCTGGTTCCTAAAAGGTATCATCTAGAAACTAAAGAAAGGCTTACTTCAGCCAATAGTTCAAAAATTAGGATTGCGGGAAAAACTGAGGCTGCAATTCTAAATAATAATATTTCTTTAAAAAATATTTTTATTCTTACAAAAGATCTTCAGCAAATAGTTATTTTGGGAACTCCCTTTATCAATTTAATTACTCCTTTCAAAGTAACTACTGCTAGTATTATTTTTAAAGCTAAGGATTCAAAGATTGTTTTTCCTTTTATAGAAAAACCCAAAAAGAGATATCTCAATCTCATTAAAGCCCACTCGATTTACAATTTTGAGATAAATGCTTTGATCAAAGGAAAATAAACCCAGCTTTCTCATTTAAAACAAGATATGGGTTTGAAAAGAATCCAAGATCAAATGCAAAATGATTTTGTCCAAAGAAAAATCTCTGATTTGCAAAAGAAGATTGAAAATGAAGTTTGTTCTGATCTTCCCAATGCTTTTTGAAAAAGAAAACAACATATGGTAGATTTACCATATGAAAAGGATTTTTCTGATAAACAAATCCCTACCAAAGCCAGACCCATCCAAATGAATGAAACCCTAGAAAGCCATTGTAGATTAGAGATCAAAGACCTAGAACAGAATGGTTTGATTTCCAAGTCTAGATCCCCCTGGTCATGTGCAGCTTTCTATGTCAATAGAAATAGTGAGATAGAAAGAGGAACACCTATGTTGGTGATCAATTACAAGCCTTTGAATAAAGCCCTAAAGTGGATTAGGTATCCAATTCCAAACAAAAAGATCTTCTTCAAAAGCTTCATTCGGCTTTCATTTTTTCAAAGTTTGATATGAAATCAGGATTTTGGCAAATCCAGATTCATCCAAAAAACAGATATAAAACTGCTTTTACAGTTCCATTTGGCCAGTACGAATGGAATGTGATGCCCTTCGGATTAAAAAATGCTCCTTCTGAATTTCAAAAAATCATGAATGACATTTTTAATCCTTATTCAAAGTTTTGCATTGTCTATATTGATGATGTGTTGATATTTTCAAATTCCATAGAGCAACATTTCAAACACTTGGAGACATTTTTCTATGTTGTTAAGAAAAGTGGTTTAGTGGTTTTAAAATCCAAGATATCTTTATTTCAAACAAAAATTAGATTTCGTGGACACTATATCTCCCAGAAAACTATCACCCCAATTGAAAGATCTCTAGCATTCACTTCAAAGTTTCCAGATAAAATTTTGGAAAAAGCACAATTACAAAGATTTCTTGGTAGTTTAAATTATGTTATGGATTTTTATCCAAATTTGAACTGTCTTGCAAAGCCCCTTCATGATAGATTAAAGAAAAATCCCCCTCCATGGACCGATGTGCATAAAAAAATTGTCCAAAGCATAAAAAAATAAGTTTCTGAAATACCATGTTTACACCTAGCTGATCCATCTGCATTCAAAATTGTTGAAACTGATGCATCAAATATAGGGTATGGTGGGATTCTTAAACAAGTTCAAAACAACAAAGAATGTATTATCCAGTTTACTTCTGCACACTGGAATGATACACAAAAGAATTACTCAACTATCAAAAAAGAAATTCTTTCGATAGTTTTGTGTATTTCAAAATTTCAAAGCGATCTTTTAAATCAAAAATTTCTTTTAAGGATTGATTGCAAATCTGCAAAAGAAGTTTTACAAAAAGATGTTCAAAACATAGCTTCCAAACAAATTTTTGCCAGATGGCAAGCTATTCTTTCTATTTTTGACTTTGAAATCGAATACATAAGAGGAGATTCGAATTCAATTCCAGACTTTCTAACCAGAGAGTTTCTTCAAAAACAGGAGATAGAGATAGTGAGAGAAACACCTTCCTCTTATATTCTTATCCTCCTCTTGTAAGTTATATTTCTTTAGTTTAAAGCTTTCATTTCTAAAGCTTTCAAAGTTTGTATATTTGTTTAAAAGTTTATGTTCAAAGTTTGTGATTATCAATAAAGTTTATCTTCTTTATCTATAATTTTAAGATTTAACAAGCGTATGCTCTGTGCTTGCCTCGTCCGAGGATCCTGCACACCAGAAACTTGTTGATCTGTTTCTATTTTCCTCTATCTTGGTATCAGAGCCAATTGGGTTCTGGGAAAGAAGCATCATCTGCATAAAGAAGATTTTAAACTTATTTTAATCTGCATCATATTACTGATAAACAAGCACTGTTCATTTATGCACAGTAGTAAGTCCCGTCAGGTGTAAGGACAGTAAAGCGGTTTTCAACAATTGTTTGATCAATTGTAAGAAATCCTCTTCTGTTTGAGCTGCTGCCAGCTTTGGAATTATGAAGGACTTTTGTGCCAGGAAAGTGGTTTGTTCTTTTGGAGGTGGCAAGAAACTATTTTTTGAAAGGAAGTTTTGGACTAATTTTAGAGATAATTTATTTTGGTGGTTAAATTTATCCCACCATTTGACTTTGAATCTACGGGTAAGGATGATTTCTCTATCTGCTGCTTGATTGAAATGGAAATACCAAACACATACCTAGGGGAGAAAAAAGTTTGAACAAAATAGAAGTAACGGGGGAAAACGTCTTTCTATTTTATTTGGCTTGTAGTGGGCTTTGAAGAGGTTAAACAGAGGTAGAACTTCTTGAATTATGGTCTCAGGAACATTGCCATAATAATTCCACTATTGTTTAAATCAATAGGGGATTTTTGAAGTTTGGATTGAGCTTGTATCGAAGTAGAAAAGCCAAGAATGGTTTTGTCCTTCGTTTTGGAGAAGAAAGGTATTGAACCAAGCTTGTTGGTAATCCCAATAGTTGAAGGAAGTATTGAGGTTTGAAGGGTAGGTTCTTTGAAGGGAAGTTGGGAAAGATCTTGAAGAGTGTAAATCCATTCCCCAATCTGTAGGGTGAAGGATTCTTTGTATGGTGCATGTAGAATATGCAGGGTCTTTATGTTCTTTGTGTTTTTTGAAATATTTGAATTTTGCAGAACCAGTTATCTCAAGGATAGACTGGTAATAGGATTGAGGCTTTGAAATATTCCAGGGCTTGAAATACCATCCTGGAGGGAAAATCTTTGAAATCAGTTTTGAGGGGCTTTCTGTACAGAATCCTTCCTCAACAGTTAAAATGTTTTGAAAATTTTATTTTTCTATATATTCGTTGGATTTAAAACGTTTTATTTGTGACAAAACTATTTCTTGAGAGTTGGGCTTTGAAATGCTTTTAGAACTCTGAGATAGGTTTTGAGGGAAAATTTCTATCTCAGCTTTTGAAAAAGGGATAGAGAGTATACCTTTACCCTTGTTGGAGGAGGATGACTTTGGAGATGCTTCTGGTTGAAATTGTACCATTTGCTTTGAATATTCTTCAACCCTTTTAAGGAATTCAGAGTCTTACCGTGCAAGCCATTCCTGGATTTGGACTCGTTGTTGGGCCGGATCAGCTTTGCTTTGATCAATTTCTTCCTGGATGATTTCGGTCCAGGTTCTGATGGGCTTTGAAGAAGAAGGCAAAATTTCCTTCTTTAGGCTTTGGACAGGCTTTGAACTTGCTGTCGATTTTTCTTCTTTTGCTTTTGATTTTCTCGGCACTTTTCACTCCTGTTTTTGAAGAAACTCTCTGTTATATATAGTATGATATATTCATCAATTTCTTATAAGATTAAGAATGTATATAAAATTATAATAGGATTAGATTAATCACTAAATAATTCTATTAGGATAAAAAAATTAATTATTAATTAATTCTATTAGGATAAAAAAATTAATTATTAATTAATTCTATTAGGATTAATAAATTAAATTTATTATATATTTAATTAGAATATAATAAGTTCAGTAATTATGGATTAATTATAAGGATATTTTAGTCAATTTAAAAATTTCCATGTCCTTCTTGCTTTTATATATACTAGTTCTTTATTCACGTATTTTGTACGTGAATATTAACTATTTGACTCGTTATTATTAAAAAATAAAAATATTTATTTTTAAATTTAGTATTATAAATATTTTTAATATTAATATAATAAAAATTTAAATTATAATATATTCGTTTACAAATGAACTATTTATAATGCAGAAAATTTATATTGATTATTTTTATAACTAGCAATAACTAAATTCAATATATTATTAAAGAAAAATTAAAATTCACCTGTATTGTTAAAAATATATTAATTTAAAAGAAAACTATAAATAATTCACACAGTTTTAAAAGAAAACTATCTCATCTACCGTAAGCTTTAATTGGTGGTTCAATTAGCATCAATTAGATCAATATTAGACTAACATAATTCAATTAGAACACCACCACTAATATTACTACTACTATTATTATTAAATTAATTCTTGAATTTTAAATAATTGAACTCAATATTTTCATAATTAAAAATAAAATTATTTTAAAAGTTCTACCGATCTCACATCTCAAATTTATATATACAACATATATCACCGATGAAATTTTGTATTATCATTAATAAGTCAATTTATTATTAATCAATATTAAAACTTTTGATATTAATTTTTCTTATTATGTTATAACACCTGATATATTATTTTAAGTCATATAGTTTTTTTATTATAACAATTGTGCATAATTATGAAATTTAAGTCATATAGTCATAAAATATTTTAAGTCATATAGTCATATAATTATTTTGTATTATCATACAGTTTTTTTATTTTATGTATGAGATTTTATGCCAATAAATTATGAAAGTAATGAAGGCTTTATATGATATTTGGACATCACAATCTAATAATTTTAAGCTTTTGGATTAGTAAGAATATGTTTTTTTTTGTCTGGTATGTGTATGTGCCAATTTTTACGAATCAGTATCGCCTAAATATCACTCCATCATATTCTAATATGAATCAATCCAGGTCTAATTGGGTTGATAAGGGCTACACCTCTTGGAGATAGAGGTCTCAAGTTGTAGAATGAAAAACTAGTAAAAGATGTGGAATTCATATTGACTCACCAAAAATTCTCAATTTTCTCTAACACTAACAACTAACATATAATAATCATATCTTAAAACAAAATCATATCCTAATATGTTGTGCACCAAGATTGAATGTAATAAATAGGAATCATATGCTTTAGTTTTGACAAAGTTTACAAGAAGCACAATGCCCATAAATCTTATCAAAACTCACAGGGAATGTTGGCCAGCGAGCATTAATTAAGTGCATGGCATGGAACCCTGACTTGAATGAGAAATTTCTCCAGGCAGAAAGTGGAAGAAGGAAGAATGCTAGTGTTTTCTCCCATGGCTAAAAGTTCAAAGGGCCAGCCTTTGAGATGATATACCACATGGGCTCTGGGTGGCTTATGACCCGCCATTATCAGTTGAGAAGCAACAAGACAGCAAGAGTAATGGGTAGGAGTTGGAGACAAAGACAAAATTCTATTAAATCTTAAACGACACTGTTGAATATGACATTTTTCTCCCCCACATTTGCCTCTTCCTCTTCTTGTTTTTGTTTGGAACAGCCATCTGATGGGTAAATTACCATGTAATGAAACAATAGTTCCATGTGTACGTGTTCTTGACCATATATAAGTGTATTTCAATAATAATTTGCAAGTGCCCCACACTCGATCTCTATATACATGCATTATGGTACAGGGAAATGTCAGCCTGGAAAATTGCTTTTGGTGGACATATTTGGATGTAGCTTTGCCCTATACACTTATCAACAACTTGTTTAAATGTCTGTTTTACATAGTCAAATATGTACCCTTTTGTTTTCCAAAAGAAAGAAGAAAAAAAGACCCTTTAGGTATTATTTTCTTAAGTTTTTATGTTCAAAACATATATATTAATTGGTCAGGGAATTATTTAATACTGAGATTTAAGCAAAGGGGAAATTCTTGCGTTTTGTATATCTGGGCAAGTTTCACCATACACAGATATAGCAATTCTCCTTTCAAAAATAAAATGTATATATTTTTGGAAGATTTGCATTGCATTGGACTAATAAGTTTGTAAATTATCATGTACTTATTACGATGGCTACCACTATTTTAGATGTTTAATATCTATAAATTACAATATAACTCTTAAGAAAATTTATATGAAATTTATATATTTCACTTGTTACATAATAATGATATATAAAAAGATAAAAGGTAATAAGCAATTTTTTTTAACTTTTACTTGTAATGTCCCCATCTGATGTGGGTCTAATTATTCAATTCTCAATCTTCTATTTTATGGACCGTGGAATCTAGCAACTCAAAATTCTAACTACTACTGCTTTAACCTTGAACCGACTTTTAAACATCCTGCATAGCACTGGTGGAAAAAAATAATAGAAGTGAGTAAAATTCAGTGAGAGAATAAACTTATAACATCATACTTTTCAGTATTATATTATTTATAATTATTTTCTATGAATTGTTAAAATATTTCTACGAAAAATTACTTAATTTAAATGCATTTCTGAACTTTATTTATTTACTATAGAAATTGAAAACAGCTAGTGATATTTTTACTTTTATCTTATAAATGAACATGAATCAATATAGCTGGATAAATGGGTATATACCATTTATGTGACTATGAAATCATACTTTGGACGTCAGGTGTTATCATATTATACTGTCTTTGGGACAGCGCTTAGTATACATAGCATTTGAGGCGTATGTTAGATGGTGCCTTTTGGAGGCTTATTGTCTGCGCTTGCATGACTAGTTATTTACACTTTGGGTTGCCAAGTGAGACATCTTTCAATCCAAAGTTGTCAGGAATCAGTAAGATATATCTATGAGTGTATATTAGTTTCTACTAAATTATTTATTTTGATTGTTTTTTTTGGTATGATATCAGAACTGAAATTGGTATTGATATTTCTGGATTTGGATCGAGTTATACAGATAGTTAAACTTAAATTATAAAATAAAATTGCAGATTCAGATACATATTTAACTGATTCTTATTTAAATAGTTTTATAAAATTTTATTTGTCAAGCTATATTGTTTTTATCCAATATATATGTTTGAAATAATAATAATATTTTCTCCAAGAGAAAAGTATTCAAGAATTATATCGTATAGTAGAAGTTTTATTTAAATCCTTGTCTGTTTCCTTTTGCTATTCATTTACCCTCTACCTGAATTTTACTCGCTCCTATATTTTTTTCACCAGTGCTATGCAGGATGTTTAAAAGTCAATTAAGAATTGAAGCAGTAGCAGTTAGAGCTTTAAGTTGCTAGATTCCATGGTCTGGAAAATAGAAATTGGATAATTAGGCTCATATCGAATAAGGGCATTACAGTTGGTATCAGAGCATAGGTTTACCTGAACTCTAGCAATCAAAGCATCACGTTTAAGATTGTTGTCTAGTTTTAAGTTAGAGTTAATAAATCATGAGGTCATTGTTTTTGGAGAACTTAATAATTGATGATAAAGTTGAATAGAGAGGAAAGTATAAACTATTAGTAGTAAAAATGCCTTAGAATAGAAAAAGTATGGTTAATAGATTAAGGATTAAAGAATTAATTATGATAGTTGACATCTTAGAAGACTACAATTTTTGTGGGATTTAAAGTGATTTTTGGTTTCACAAAGTTTTAAATATTTTCTTCAGATTGAAAATCTACTTCCGTTTTAGTATGAGAAATGAGTTTTGGTTTATTATACGAGATTTGCTATTATTAAACTTTAAAGAATTCAGATGCTTTTGACAGTTGAAAGTTTTAGTTATGATTCGATGATAGTAAATAAGCTTGTTAATGATAAGTAGTATGTGAGGATATTTATACAATTGAATTTTGAAATTTAAATCATTTGAAATTTTTTTATTATTTCAGAGCTTAACTACTTGTGCTCAGAATCATGTCATGCAGTCCACATCGCATCAATGGTCACATAACGTAGTCATTGCATCACAATCATTTATTCATTGCATCAAATATGTATGCATAGTCTAATATTCTGTACACAGGAATGCAAGTTTCAACCAACGAAAAAAATATTTTAAATTATTTAAAGATCTTTATTAAAAGTTTTTGGACGGTTATTTTGAGAAATGACGCCAAAACTTTGATTGGATCTTCTCAGTAGATGATAGGAGATGGAGTTCCAGATATAACTTTAATTTCTTCGTAATAAATGGAAGTCAACATATGGGTTTTTTTTAAGGTGATATAGCTAGAGAAAATATATATATTTGTCTTTTGGTGACTAGTGGTGTTAAGTATACAATTTGAGCAAGTTATCTAAAGTGGATATATTATATATAGGGTTGAACTGACAATTGCAGACTATTGATGTTATACCTAAAGGAGATTTTGTCAGTCTTATGTTGATGCCTAGAATTATTTTGGGATAGCAGAATGAAGTGAAGCCTTGATTATGTTAGTCGCCTATATACCAATGGATGATAGTTTAGATTGTAATTGTGCCTGATTCAAGAATTAGCAGTTTTCTTGAGCAATAGGCAAGTTTTGGTCAAGTTGAGTCAATTTTAATTCTTGCATATAGTAGGCTAATGAATTATAAATAAATCTAAATCATAATTTGAGTAGTTGATGGGAGATGAATTTTAAAGTTTATTGAGACTAGATTTTGCATAATAGGAAATTATTAAATTTTTTTAGTTATATATATAGTGAAAAAGTTATAGATTTTATTAGTCACTAATGGAGTTTAGAAATATGTAATTAGGAATAAGTTTAAGGTCCTAATATATTTAGGAGAATTGTGCGGACTTGTAAATAAGATATAGCTTGTGGTAGTCTTTAGTTGAGTTATGTTAAAGGAAGCAGAATACGAAAAATGGCTAGTCATAGCAAGGAGAAATTATGTGCATGTATATTCAATATTTTGTGGATAGAGAACTGAGATAGATATTGAAATTATAGTCCAAAGGTATGTGTAGTTTTAGAATGTTTTATGTGGTTAAATTATAGTATCCTTGCAGTAGGATTTTATTGCCAAAGCTATGAGATGATAGCCGAAAATAATATTTAATTAAGTAAGAATAATAGCTAGAGTAGGATTATAATTGTGGTAATCTTAGTGGCAATGGAAGTGTGGCAGTTTTTCCACTAATCAGTTTTCTCTTATTTTCGTCTTGAAATTTCGAGGATGAAATTTCTTAAGAATGGTAGAATTGTAACAGCCGTATCTAAGAAACCATAATAATAATAATAATAATAATAATAATAATAATAATAAGAATTGTGATGGTGATGATAATAAAACCATATGTCTTATAGATTTTATGTATATAATTAGAGTAACAAATTTTTATTTTAAATTAGATGATTTGTAAGAGATCATTATTGATACCTTATTTTTAAAGGGGATTTTTAATGCTAGATAAAATAAAGGGATTTATTAAACTATATAAAATTAGTTTGATTTTCAAGTAATTAATTAAGTGAGTTCCATAGAGGGTAAATTACTTTTTATATATGTCACACTTAAATTTTCTCTCAATGAATATATGAATTAAATATTATATTTGAAAATTATAAAAATATTTTTTGTTAAAAGAATTTATCATGAGAAATGGAAAATTCTAATTAGCAAAATAGTAATGGATTTAATTGAAAAATGGTCACCAAATTGATCAATTAAGTTAATTTAGTGTTAGAATCAAATTGAGATTTAATTTTAAAGAAGAGCCTAAAAATATAGTTAAATTAATATGGGGTTTAAGTGAAAAAATAAACGGGTTGGTATTTTTATAAATAATGGTGTCAGTAGGGCATAAGTATACTTCTTAATTTAATATTAAGGTCAAAATAGTAAACTTGTTTCTTTTCTAAATTTACAATTTAATTCAAAATTAAAGGATTAGGGATTAAATTGAAAGGATAATATCATGTTTGATGGTTTAACTGATATTTTCAGGGGATAGTGGTTGATAAGTAAAAATCGAAAGATTTAATGTTGTTATTGTAAGAAAAAAAGGAAAAGAAAGAAAGGAAAGAGGGAGCAAATGAAGGAGAGGGTGGAAGAGCTTGGAGCAGCCTACAATGGCAGTTGAGGCAAGAGTCTCGCCTGAGGTGCGGTGAAGCTGGCCGGAGAAGCAGCTGTCAAAGACGAGCTTAGTGGAAGCTCCAACGGCATGGGTGACGATAAATGGCAAGAAGGATAGCAGCTCTTCAACGTTGTTCATGGCGTTTCCGGCGGCGTCAACAACTTTTTCTAATGGCGATCAACTCTTCTGAATATGGGCTTCCTTTTGGGGGCAGTAGCAGCAGTAATGGTAGCTGAAGAAGAGAGATCCGACGAAGGAAAGCTAGAAGGGGTAGCTCGGATTTTTAAACTTTTTCAGCCAATGTCATTAAGCTTCTGATGATCAGAGGACACGTTCGAACTCCTCTAATGACACATGTTTTGTGGCGATCAGACTTTGTGGAAAAGTCAATGGTTGGAAACTGCCAAAATGATTCGGGATGATCGGGGTCTGAATTGAAAAATTAGAAGCTAGAATCATCATCTGTGCATTATTTCGAGTTTGTAGGGCGCTCAGATTGTCAATCGGACTCCGGCAGCCAAAGGCGAGTCGAAGGATTTAATATACGTCTAGGTAAAATATTGGTTGTTCATCATTTCTTTGTTAATCTAAATTCTTAATAAACTGAATTTAAGATCTGTTAATTAGTAATTTTGATATATGAAAAAAAAATTTAGTTAGTGTTATATTAAGAGTTATTATTATTGTTTATTTTGTTATTACATAAATATATGTAGAATTAAGAGATAAAGAAAGTGATAGAAATTTATATTGGATAATTTAGGAGCATTGTTATTAGTTGACAAAATTATCTTAAATATGATCTAATAGAACATAAAATTGTAGCTAGAAGTTGCAGTAATTAATTGATTAAATCTAATTGAGATTCCAATTAAGTGTTTTATTTACAATTAAATCTGATTGTATTATTATTGAACAATTGATATAATGATAGAAGAATCTTATATTTGTTAGAATAAATAATTTAAGAGTTTATATATAAATAATTAGAGAAAATAAGTAAGATTAATATTATATGTATGATTAATTATATTGTTGACATAAAATAATTAGTTTGGTTAGTTGTTTAAATTGTGAGGTAGATCAATTATTATTTTGTACTCAATATTAATTATAATAGTCAGTAAACAAATATTAATATTGAAAATATAAATTTATAAGAATAATAATCATTATTAATATAATTGTTGATCGGTATAGAGGGAAATAATTATAATGAAAATTCATGTATTGAGAAAATAACTAGACATGGTAAAATTATTTATTGGTTAGTTGTGAATGCCAAATTGTCCAATCAGAGGGAGAGTAAATTTAATAAAAAATTTATTTTTGAGGTCTCTGATGAAAATTGTTGTGGGATATGATGTGTGAATTTTTTTACAGGTTTTGGACCCATTTTTACAGGAAAAATTAGTCTGTTTTATATGAGAAATACTGCTAAACTTTTTATAGAAGTAATTAATTGAAATAGATAAATAATTAATAGGATTATGCTAAAATAAGATTATAATTTAAAGAGTTAGAATTAGATTTTAGATATAAAGTAATAGACTATGGTTAAAGATTATTAGAAATAGGATTTAAGATTAATTCTAAAGTATGTTTATGCGTGAATTATAGAGTTGTGCGTTCAAATTGCAACCCGCATAAAATTAACAGAGAACTTTAGTGAAGGTATAGTTGGTTGAGTCATGCATACCAGGTGAGTGGATAAACTTATAACATCGTATTTTTCAGTATTATATTATTTATAATTATATTTCTATAAGTTTTTAAAATATTTTTATGAAAGTTACTTAGTTTAAATGTATTTCTGAACTCAATTATTTTCTATAGAAATTGGGAACAACTAGTGATATTTTAGTTTTTATCTTATAAGTGAATATGAATCTATATAGATGGATAAATAGGCATATATTTATTTATGTGACCTATGAGATCACACATTGGACGTCGGGTGTTATCAAATTATACTTTTTTGGACAGCGCTTAGTATACACATAGCCTTTGGGGCATATGCTAGGTGGTGCCTTTTAGAGGCTTATTGTATGCGCTTCTATGACTTATTATTTGCATTTTGGGCTGCCAGGTGAGACGTCTTTATGCCTAAAATTGCTAGGGATCAGTAGGATATATCTATGAATGTATATTAGTTTCTACTGAATTTGATTGTTTTTATTTTTCTTTGATATGATATCATAATTGAAATGGTATCGATATTTTCGGATTTGAATCGAGTTATACAGATCATTGAACTTAAATTAGTAAAAGAAAATTGCAAATTCAGATACATATTAAATTGATTCTTATTTAAATAGTTTTATAAAATTTCATTTGTTCAGCTATATTGGGCAAAGATAAGATGCTTGGACAAGGAGCGACTTCTGGCAAGCTTTTAAGATGGCAACATTCTAAGGTACGGAGGTACATGAATGAATCGAATTGCACATTTAAATGGGATGGGGAATGGTTGATAACATATATGTAAAGAGTTGAAATTAATCACATGAGACGCTTTTTAGTTGTTTGGCTGTGGAGTTGTACCAACTCCAGAGATAAATGTGCTTGGTTCAGAGAAATTCCAGGATGGGGAATCTCCTGGGAAGTTCTCGAACCTGCCAAAAGGATAAACCGTGAGGCCAGTTGAGGCCAAAGCGAACAATATCTCATGTGATCTGGTTCCAGGTTGTTACAGATGGTATCAGGGCAAGACTCCTCTAATAGATGTGTGGTTCGAGGATGAACCAGGCGAAAGCTGGTGGGCATATGACAGCCTGGCCTAGAGAAGCGGTCCGACGAGGGCGGAAAGTAGATGTGGGGGCAAAGATAAGATGTCTGGACAAGGAGTGGCTTCTGGCAGGCTTCTAGGATGGCAGCACTCTAAGGTACGGAGGTACATGAATGAATCGAATTGCACATTGAAATGGGGAAGGAAATGGTTGATAATATATATATAGATATAAAGAGTTGGAACTAATCTCATAAGGTGTCTTTTGGTTGTTTGGCTGTGGAATTGTAGAAACTTCAAAATTAAACGTGCTTGGTTTAGAGAAATTCCAGGATGGGGGACCTCCTAGAAAGCTCTCGAACCCGCCAAAGGGACAAAACCGTGAGATAAGTGGGAGCCAAAGTGGACAATATCTTATGTGATCTAGTTCCGGATTGTTACAATTATTTTTTATCCAATATTTATGTTCGGAATAATAACAATGTTTTCTCCAGCAAAAAGGTATTTAAGAATTATATCTTTGTCTAATAATAGAAGTTTTATTTAAATCCTTATCAATTTCCTTTTGTTATTTGTTTATTCTCTCACTAAATTTTATTCACTTCTATTATTTTTTTTCACCAATGCTATGCAAGATGTTTAAGAGTCGGTTCAAAGTTGAAGCAATAGCAATTAGAGCTTCGAGTTGCTAAGCTCCACGATCCGAAAAATAAAAGATTAAAAATTAGATAATTAGGCCCAAATCGAATAGGATGTTACATTACTTGTACATAATAATAATCATATATGTAATGTTAAAATTTCTGAAATTGTTATTGAAATTCAACTTTCATAAGAAAGTGATTTTAGGTTAAACTCATCATTTACTGATTCATAATAATTTATATTATAAAATAAGTAATTAAGTTACAAAGTCTTTATTCTTAAAATAAAATCCTTTGATTTCGAATTCTCTTTTCATATTATGTTAGTTTTCACTTTTATAACGAAACTTCTATTATAATCTATCATATCCTAAACCTCTCAAGAAAAAGAAACTAAGGTACAACTTTTAAGAAAAAAAAAATCAAATTACTTTCTTAAAATCTGAAATGAAATATTTAAACTAATTTAGAAACAACAAGAATTCCATCACCAATTTTAGACAGAATTGTCAATTTAAAAGTAACTTTTTAAAAACTGATGATATGTATATTCTAGTATATTCTCATATATTCTTATATTGCCTAATTAAGCACTAATTTAGTTTTCCTATTTTAGCTAAAGATGTGTATATAAATAGACACTAGCACTCTCATTGTTATATACAATTGAGAATACAAATTCAATTTTATTATTCTCTTCTACATGATATCAGAGCCTTCCTTTTAAGGGTAGTTATATTTTCTGCATGTTATTTTCTTTTAGTTTTGTGTAAATAGCACAATTTCTATTTCTTACACCGTTTCTCAATATTTTATCACCAAATTTAACTTCCATTACCACTGAAAGATTCTTCTCTCTATGACGAACTCAACACTGTAAAAATCAATCCAAACGGATATCAAACGCTCTGTTACGGTCCGCCGAAAGTTTCTACCGCAATTTAAAATGTTACATAGCTTGGAGGTTGAAGACAATCAAAACGACTGTCGTTTTGACTGCTCAAAATTCACTTTGCCGTTTATTCAGCTGCCTGCAGTTTTTGATTCCTGGTTTGTAGCTGTCCGGTTCAATCAATAATGTGTAGATTCTCACTTGGTTTCGTAATACTTATCAACCTAGTATTAAATTGGAATTTCATCGTTTTGATAGTGCTAAAGATGTTTGGAATTTTTAAAAAAATCGCTAAGTGATTTCTGATGATGTTCATCAATTTCAGCTTTATCGTCGTCTTCATCGGATGCACCAACAACCTGGTCAGACTATTCACAGTTACATTTTTGAGTTACATATTGTATGGGATCAATTGGCAGCTTCTGATCCTGTTTGTCCCGATATAGTGTCTGCAACGATTTATGATGCTTTTCGTGATCGTCAACATGTATGGCATTTTTTATGACTCTTCATATTGAGTTTGAGTCTGTTTATGCCTCTCTTCTACATCGGAGTCTACTACTAAAACTTGATACAGTCATTCGAGAGGTACTTTCTGAAAACTCGAATTAATACCATTCGTGCTGAACAATCTATCCTTTCCACAAATACTCTTTTTGTTGTCTCAGATAAACCATCTAAAAAGGGATCTTGCAAATACTGCAAATTATACGGGCATCATATTTCTGCTTGTCCAAAACTTGATACCAAACGTAAGAATTCTGGTCAAGGGATATCAGTTAAATTTCACACCTCCAAGTCATTTCATATTTCTGTCACTATTGCTGCAACCGAGGGTTCTTCTTCTGAGGATATTTCTCCTCGTTACTCTTTAAAGGAGATACAAGGTCTGCTTCAACAACTTCAGCCTAACTCTGGTATTTCAACTTCTCCTGTCTTGTCTATTACGATAGGTAAATCATCTTCTTGATTTTTTGATTCTGCCTGTTGTACTCATATGACCTTTGACTCTACATTGTTCCATACTGTTTCTACTCCCTCACATACACCAGTTGTTCACACGGCTGATAATTCTATTTTACAAATTAAGAATGTTAGAAATATTTCCAATTCTTCTTTATCTTTGGTCGATGTCTTTCATGTTCCTAAATTATCACTTAATCTTATTTTCGTTGGTCAACTATGTGAACTTGGTGCTGATGTAACTTTCTCGAGTCGTGGTTGTATTGTACAGGATACACAGACGGGGAAGGTTCTTGGGACAGGGCGTAAAGGTAGACGACTGTTTGAGCTTGTTTCACTTCAACTACCATCTAACATTATTGTTGTTGTTACCTCTTCCATTTGGCATTCACGTCTTGGTCATGTTTCTTCCTCTATATTAGGATCTTTAATTTCCAATGAATGTTTAGGATCTGTTAAAAATGATTATTTTAATTGTGTCCCATGTCAACTTTCTAAACATCGTGCCTTGCCGTTTAATCTTAGTAATTCTGTTTCTTCTGTACCATTTGATCTTATTCATTCTGGTATTTGGGGACCTGCTCCTACTGCTACTATGGGTGGTTCTAAATATTTTATTATATTTATTGATAATTACTCTCATTATACATGGATTTATCTTATGAAAAATCATTCTAAATTGCCTCAAATTTATATCAAGTTTGCTAATATGATTAAAACTCAGTTTTCTTGCAATATCAAAGTTTTTCATACAGATAATGCTTTGGAATACAAAGACACTATCCTTCGTCAATTTTTTGACAGTTGTGGCACAATTGTACAACGTTCTTGTCCTAGTACCTCTCAACAGAATGGTCGTGCAAAAAGAAAACATCAGCATATTTTAGACATTGTTCAATCTCTTTTGTTGTCATCTTCTTGTCCTGAATCCTTTGGGGAGAAGCACCTCTTACTGCGATTTACACTATTAATAGGATTCCTTCTCTTGTTATCAATAATATTTCTCCTTATAAACGTCTTCATGGCCATTGTCCTGATTATCACAATCTTCGTGTTTTTTGCTGTGCTTGTTTTATCCATCTCCAATCTCATGAATACACCAAATTGGAGTCTTGAGCTAGGTTGTGTTGTTTTTAGGGTATGGTATTAAGCATAAAGGTTATCGGTGTTGGGATCCCATTTCTCAACGTCTTCACATATCTCGTCATGTGACTTTTTGGGAACATAAACTGTTCTCTTCATTATCCGCCTTCAAAGTCCTATTGTCTCTTTCATTTTTATCTGACCCCACTATTCCTTTATTTCATGATGATTCTTCTACAGGTTCAGTTAGCTCCAATAATTCTATGGCACCTCCGCCTGCGCCTGATGACCTTCCCTTTGTGGATCCTCAGACTTCTTCTACTATTCAACCTTCCAACGAGTCCACACTTCATCGTTTTAACCATATAAGCCAACCAAATGTCACTCTTCATGATTATCATTGTTATGCTGCTCTTGTTTCTTTATATGAGCCTCGCACTTACAAGGAGGCTAGTACTAACCCTTTATGGCAGCAAGCAATGAGAGAAGAACTCAAGGCACTTACTGCCTCTCATACGTGGGATATGGTTGATTTACCCTGAAATAATTCTATGGTTAGTTGTAAATAGGTCTACAAAATAAAGATCAAGGCTGATGGGTCAGTAGAACGATACAAAGCTCGGCTTGTGGCAAAAGATTTTACTCAGGAATATGGAATAGATTATGAAGAAATGTTTGCCCCTGTAGCTCGTATTGCTTCTGTTCGTACTGTTGTAGCCATTGCTGCTGTGAAGCGTTAGACTTTATTTCAAATGGATGTCAAAAATGCCTTCTTGAATGGAGATCTTACCGAGGAAGTATACATGCAACCTCCTCCCGACTATGATCATCCACCATAAAGTGTGTATTCTTCGCAAGGCCTTGTATGGATTGAAACAGGCTCCTCGTGCTTGGTTTGTAAAATTTAGTTCCACCATTTGTCGGCATGGTTTTCAATCCAGTCCTCATGATCAGGCCTTATTTCTTCACAAAACTAAGCATGGTACTATACTGTTGCTCCTATATGTTGATGACATGATTATTACTAGTGATGATATACAAGCTATTCAAGATCTCAAGAACTTTCTCAGTTGTTAATTTGAAATGAAAGATCTTGATTGCTTGAGCTATTTTTTAAGTCTTGAGTTTACTTTTGATTCTACTGGTTATTATCTATCTCAAGCTAAGTATGCTACAGATCTTATATCTCATGCTGGACTTACTGATGATAAGATTGCCAACACTCCTAGTGAGGCTAATGCTCAATTCTCTACTTCAGATGGCTCTCCTCTTCCCGATTGTACTTTGTACCGCCAATTTGTTAGCAGTCTTATTTATCTTACTGTCACTCTGCTTAATATTTCTTATGATGTTCATATTATTAGTCAGTTCATGGCAGCTCCTCGTACTACACATTATGCAACAGTTCTTCGTATTCTCCGCTACATTAAAAGGACTCTATTTCATGGACTTCATTATTTCAGTTCATCCTCTCTTCAATTGCAAGGGTATTTAGATGCTGATTGGGTAGGTGATCCCACTGATTGATGATCTACTACTGGTTATTGTTTCTTCCTTGGCGATTCACTAATTTCTTAGTGTTGTAAGAAACAAACTGTTGTCTCTCGCTCTAGTACCGAACCAGAGTATCGAGCCCTTGCAGATATGACTTCCGAGCTTCTATGGCTCCGTTGGTTACTTCAGAGTATGGAAATTTCTTCTCCATCTGCTACTCTTTTGCACTGTAATAATCGAAGTGCTATGCAAATTGCCCATAATAATGTATTTCACAAACGGACAAAGCACATTGAGATTGATTGCCACTTTGTACGTCATCATGTTCAAAATCACACAATTAAGCTTGTTCCTGTGTCCTCTCAAAATTAGGATGCTGACATATTCACTAAGGCGCATTCTGCTCCTCGGTTTCACGATCTTATTTCCAAACTCAAGCTTTTTTATTCTCATCCATCTTGAGTTTGAGGGGGGATGATGATATGTATATTCTAATATATTCTCCTATTGCCTAATTAAGCCTTAATTTATTTTTCCTATTTTAGCTAAAGATGTGTATATAAATAGATACTAGCACTCTCATTGTTATATATAATTTAGAATACAAATTCAATTTTATTATTCTTTTCTATAAGAACAATCTAAATTTAGTTAAAAGAAAAAGAAAATGCCGTTGCCAAAGATCAAATTCTTGCCTTTGAAACCCACCAATCTAAACTGTCAAATTGCTCTCTCTCGCATCTCAGCATGTTGGTTATGGCTGACACCTCGAGGCACTTGACTACTTCTTGGTGGCTAGCTTAAGGGCACTCTCCCTTCTTTTCCTTCCTATGCAAAACCCAAAAAAAACGAAAGAAAAACAGAAACAAAAATCACTATTATGAAATTCACCAAGTTGGCGGACCATTTTTTAAAGTGGGACTCCTATATAATAATAATAATAATAATAATAATAATAATAATAATAGTAGTAATAATATAGGTGAAAATGTAGATATAATCTTTTTAAAGTTTGATCCATATTTGATGGTATGAGATAGTCCAAATTAAGCCTTCCCGTGAGCATCTATGGTTCTTAGTCCCACTTTTATATCAATCATTCAGTGTACAAACAAAAACTTCTTTCTTTCTTTTTTTCTTTTCAGAGAATACACAGTTAGAAAGCCAAACTATAATTTTAAGCTCTTGAATTTCTTTTAATTTTGTTTTATTTTACTCAACTCTTATGCTTATGTTCTCACTATTATTAAGACCACTGGATGCTTAATAAAAGTAAAAGTAAAAATATTAATCAATAAAATAAATAAAATCTGTATAAAATATATATATAAATTTTAATTCGAATAAGAATAAATATATAAAAATTAAATAAAATAAAATAAAAATTCAAGTGAAAAAAAGATTTAATAGTAGGTTTTGCCTCACATAACATTGGTCTTTCCGGTGTATTTAAATGAGACTAACGACTTGGATGGACTGCATCATAATGTTTTTTTTTCTTCTATGCGGTCAAAATTATATTAATAAAAAATTAATTTTTTTTTAAAAGAAAAGGAAAGAAAGATTAATCTTTTTGTAAATATTTTTTATGGTTTTTAAAATATTTTTTGAAATGTTTTTCTTCGTACTTTTTCATACTAAGTTTTTATTTTGTTATGCTATTTATTTTGCAAATGACATTCACTGGTATTTCTTTTCAAATGTTTATGTAAATGAATGGTCAAGAAAATGTGAGAATTATGACCTTAGAGGGAAAATCACATTTAAGAAAGTATAAATGTAATATGTAATCCTCAATACGGTTTATTCAAAATATGCTTGAGATTATTATTGAGTGCCAAAAAATAAAATTGAAAATTTATTTTAATTAATAGATTAATATTTTTAATCAACCATTTTTTTCGATTATATTTTTGAAAAATATTAATTTATTCTTTAAAAGAAGTTTTTTAAACTAAAAAAATTCAAAAACCAGATTGGAAAAGCATAACTTTAAACACATTCAGGTTGGGTAATCAAATGCTAAATAGTGCACCAATCAATCAATTGTGGCTAATTAGTTGAAACTCAAACCAGTCGACAAATGCATTGATTTCAGAGATTAATAATTTAAGAACATGTTGGTAGAACAATATAAATAAATAAAACTATAGTAGAATGATTTAGCATATAAATTTAATGAACTAAAGATCTATTCTATTAGTATTCAATTCCAATTTGTTGAACAAATTAGAAAGGGCCAATGAGTATGAAAATATTTGACTATAAAAGCAATTTATTTAGGCTTGTTTATATATTTTATGCCAATATATGCTGGCTTTGTTACTGAGTGTTTGAATTGGATTCTTGCTCTTCTTTTCACAGCCCTTTTTCATTTCTTTTTTCATTTTCAGACAGGCTTTGTTTCTGACTAAACTTTCAATTACAATTTGTGTCCTAACCACATGAAAACTTATGAAGAGCAATTATAGATTGTTAGGGGAAGAATTGAATATCGAGTAAAATAAATCATGCTTCCAAACTGCAATAGAAGTTGCTATGATATTACTATATATAGAAATCAAAAGAACAAGCTCTTACATGTTTTTATCTCCAAAAGACCTGTTTTAATTTTAAATTATAGATACAAACTTTGAACAAAAACTTTGAACAGATATACAAGCTTTGAAATAAAAGCTTTAAAAATGAAATATAACTTACAAGAGGAGGATAAGAATATAAGATGAAGGTTCCTATTTTCTATTCCTAGATCTGGAGCAGTATTCCTAGGAGTATGCCAGGTTAATCTAGGGGCTTGACATCCCAATCTGTTGATGTTGGATGGTTTTTCAGTGACACTTTCAAGCTCTGAATCATTCAATTTGAAAATTTTTTGAAATCATGTTGATTTCTATTCAAAGAAAAACTATTCTAAAAAATTTTGGTTTTTTAAGAATTTTTAACGAGAAAAAGACAGTATTCAAGAAAGATACTATCAATTTTGCATTCAAAACAAAGTCCAAATCAAATTTTTTAATTCGTTTCAGATTTATTGCAAAGAAAATAGTATTCTTTATCCCTTCAAAGAAAAGCTTATTAGTCCTGTCACTGTAAGAAACAAGGCTCCAGAGTGGAAGGTTGGAGAAAATCTAACCATCCAGTCTGAACATCATCCCCTTAGGAAGATAACCATTCCTTATGGAGAGAATGAAATAGAGGCTTCACCTTACAAATTGGTAGGAGAAGATCTTGAAAAGAATGTCAAGAACATTGTTCAACAGAACAATTTCTCGAATACCTATCTTAACACAATAGGGAAGCAGCTTGTTAGGATAGAAAGCCAGATCCAAAAACCTCTTGTAGTCTTCACCTCTCCAATCCCCAACACTGAACATCCAAAAGAGACAAGCCAATAAGAAAAGTTCAAAAATCCAGTCTTCAAATCCTACCAAATCTCAAAGCCTAGCCAAGATCAATTTCAAAAGCAAACTGAGTTTGCTAGAGCAGTCAGAGAACAACTTAGCAAATTAGCAACTTCTGAGTCCTCCAAAAACCTAGTGCCAGATACTCCTCAAAGCAACAGGAATATCAGTACAATAGATCAAGCCCAAAGCGATGAATCCAATGATTCAGAGCTTGAAAGTGTCACTGAAAAACCATCCAACATCAACAGATTAGGATGGCAAGCCCCTAGATTAACCTGGCATACTCCTAGGAATACTGCTCCAGATCTAGGAATAGAAAATAGAAACAATATCCTAACCCAATCTAGATTCAATGCTTCCTCCTTCTATGAATGGAATATAGATGGAATGTCAGAATACAATATTCTTGGCCTCTTACAACAGATGACCATGGCAGCCAATGCTTACAAAACCCAAAGCAGTACCTCTGATAGAGCCATTGCTGAGCTCCTTATAGCTGAATTTTCAGGCCAGCTTAAAGGATGGTGGGATTACCATCTCACACAAGCACAACAGCTCCAAATCCTAGGTGTCATCCAAACCACAATAGAAGGGAACCCCATCTTAGATGAACTAAGAAATCCGATTGAGGATGCTGTGTCAACTCTAATCCTAACGATTTCCCTCCACTTCATAGGAGACCCTTCTCTTCTGAAAGATAAGAATGATGAACTCCTTAGCAGTCTAACCTGTAAAAAGCTTAGTAATTTCCAAGCTTACAAAGATACCTTCCTGACCAGAGTCATGCTTAGGGAAGATTCAAGCCAACCTTTCTGGAAAGAGAAATTCTTAGCTGGTTTACCTAAGATTCTAGGTGAAAGAGTTAGGAATACCATAAGAGAAGCCCATAATGGCCAGATCCCTTATGATTTCTACACTTATGGTGAATTAGTGAGCCTTACCCAGAAAGAAGGATTGAAGATATGCCATGACCTTAAACTCCAAAGACAACTCAAATGGAAAATGAAAAAGACTAGGCAAGAACTAGGTAGTTTTTGTAAGCAGTTTGAGTATAACCCCATAGAGCCTTCCTCTACCTGCAAAGGAAAATGCAAAGAAGATTTTTCCAAATCTTTTAAGAAAAAACGTTTTTTCAAAAGTAGAAGGACTCCAAAAAATAAAGAGAATTTCTACAAAAAAACCATCATCTTCTAAATTTCCAAAATAAAATTCCAAAAAAGATTTTAGCAAAATTACTTGCTATAAATGTGGCAAGAAGGGCCATACTTCAAAGTATTGCAAGTTTTCCAAAAAACTCCATGAGCTCCAAATAGAAGAAGAAGTTTTAAGCAAAATTTCAGCTCTTCTTGTTGATTCCTCTAAATCAGAATTTTCGAATAGTGAGGAAGAATTTTAAATTGATGAAATCAAAACCTCATCCGACTATTCTGAATCAGATTCTGAAGGTATTTCAAAGAATATTAATATGCTCACTAGGCAACAAGAAGCTCTTCTTGAAGCCGTCAAGCATATTAATGACCCCCAAATCCAAAAACAAGTTTTAAAAGAAATCCTAAAAACTAAAACCCTTGTCCCCTCTTCTAGTAAGAACACTTATGATCTTACTGTGATCTTGGATAAAGGAAAAAAGCTAAAAAACCCTCTTCCTACTGTCCAAGAACTTCAGAAAGAAATCAAAGCCATCAAAACAGAGCTCAAAGATTTGAAAGAAAAACAACAAAATGATTATGTTTTGCTCCAAAGTCTGATTCTCAAACAGAATAGTGATTCTGATTCTGGAGAGGAAAATGATTTTCAAAATCTTGGAGTTTCTGAAAGTGTTCCAGAAAACTTCATTAACGTTTTAAAGGAAATTACCTCAAGAAAATATTTGATCCAAATAAAGCTCATTTTCCCTGGTGATTTTCAAATAGAAACCATCGCCTTATTTGATACAGGAGCAGACCTCAACTGTATCAATTATGAGCTGGTTCCTAAAAGGTATCATCAAGAAACTAAAGAGAGGCTTACTTCAGCCAATAGTTCAAAGATTAGGATTGCGGGAAAAACTGAAGCTGCAATTCTAAATAATAATATTGCTTTAAAAAATATTTTTATTCTTACAAAAGATCTTCAGCAAACGGTTATTTTGGGAACTCCATTTATCAATTTGATTACTCCTTTTAAAGTAACTACTGCTGGTATTATTTTTAAAGCTAAAGATTCAAAGATTGTTTTCCTTTTTATAGAAAAACCCAAAAAGAGATATCTCAATCTTATTAAAGCCCACTCAATTTATAATTTTGAGATAAATGCTTTGATCAAAGGAAAACAAACCCAGCTTTTCCACTTGAAACAAGATATGGGTTTAAAAAGAATCCAAAATCAAATGCAAAATGATTTCGTCCAAAGAAAAATCTTTGATTTGCAAAAGAAGATTGAAAATGAAGTTTGTTCTAATCTTCCTAATGCTTTTTGGAGACGAAAACAACATATGGTAGATCTACCATATGAAAAAGATTTTTCTGATAAAAAAATCCCTACCAAAGCAAGACCCATTCAAATGAATGAAACCCTAGAAAGCCATTGTAGATTAGAAATAAAAGACCTAGAGCATAAAGGTTTGATTACCAAATCTAGATCCCCCTGGTCATGTGCAGCTTTCTATGTCAACAAAAATAGTGATATAGAAAGAGGAACACCTAGGTTGTGATTAATTACAAACCTTTGAATAAAGCCCTAAAGTGGATTAGGTACCCAATTCCAAACAAAAAAAGATCTTTTTCAAAAGCTTCATTCTGCTTTTATTTTTTCAAAGTTTGATATGAAATCAGGATTTTGACAAATCCAGATTCATCCAAAAGACAGGTACAAAACAGCTTTTACAGTTCCATTTGGCCAGTACGAATGGAATGTAATGCCCTTCGGATTGAAAAATGCCCCTTCTGAATTTCAAAAACTCATGAATGACATTTTCAATCCTTATTCAAAGTTTTGCATTGTCTATATTGATGATGTGTTGATATTTTCAAATGCTCTAGAGCAACATTTCAAACACTTGGAGATATTTTTCTATGTTGTTAAGAAAAATGGTTTAGTAGTTTCAAAATCCAAGATATCTTTATTTCAAACAAAAATCAGATTTCTTGGACACTATATCTCTCGGGGAACTATTACCCCAATTGAAAGGTCTCTAGCCTTTACTTCAAAGTTTCCAGACAAAATTTTGGAAAAAACACAATTACAAAGAAGAAATATAGTGAGAAAAGAGAGAGTATAGTGTGGAGTGATAGTGAGAAGAAACACCTTCCTCTTATATTCTTATCCTCCTCTTGTAAGTTATATTTCTCTAGTTTAAAGCTTTCATTTTTAAAGCTTTTATTTCAAAGCTTGTATATCTGTTCAAAGTTTTTGTTCAAAGTTTGTATGTATCAATAAAGATTATCTTCTTATCTACCATTTTTAAGAATTAACAAGCGTATGTTCTGTGTTTGCCTCATCTGAGAATCCTGCACACCAGAAACTAAAGTTTTTTAGAATGGTTTTTCTTTGAATAGAAATTTTCATGTAAAAGCTTTTTATCAATTTGAAATTTTTTTGAAATCATGTTATATTTATATATATATATATATATATATATATATAAAAGAAGCTAGAAAATATTATATTTTATATTTAGGTGACGAAATAATTTTTAATATATATTTTTAATAATAATTTCAGTTCGAGTAAAAACATATCACAAGTTCACATATAATAAATAAATTTAATTTGAAGTCATTAAAATTATCTTGTTGAAAACATTATTAGCCTTGAAAGAACTTTATGAAGGGGGAAATTTTTATATTAAGCTCAATTAAATTCTTGAGAACCAATGATACACATTTGTCTGTACGTATATATATATATCTCTTCACTTCTCTCTTTCTCTATCAGTTTGTCAAGAAATGGCAAGAACAAGTCCTTTCCTCTTAATCTTGTTAGTCCTCTTCAATCTCTCATTTCTCTCTATTGCTTCATCTTCTTCAACTGATTCCTTTGTCTTTGGAGGCTGCACCCAACAGAAATATACACCAAACTCACCCTATGAATCCAACATTAACTCTCTTCTAACTTCTCTCGTCAACTCAGCCACTTACACTTCCTACAACAACTTCACAATCATGGGCTCCACCCCGCAGGATGTCGTTTACGGCCTTTTCCAGTGTCGCGGCGACCTTTCCATGCCGGACTGCGCCACCTGCGTAGCTCGGGCGGTGAGTCAACTCGGTTCCTTATGTTCTCAGACGTGCGGTGGAGCAGTTCAGCTTCAGGGTTGCTATGTCAAGTACGATAACGCCACATTTTTAGGCGTGGAAGATAAGACTATTGTGTTGAAGAAATGCGGGCCGTCCATTGGGTATGATACGGATGCTATGAGTGTTAGAGATGCTGTGTTTGCAGGCCTGGTTCGGGCTGGTGGGCCGTATAGGATTGGTGGGTCTGGAGAGGTTCAGGGGGTGGCTCAGTGTGTTGGGGATTTGAGTCTAGGTGAGTGCCAGGATTGCTTGTCGGAGGCCATCGAACGGTTGAAGTCCGATTGCGGCACGGCTGTCTACGGTGATATGTTCTTAGCTAAGTGCTATGCTAGATACTCCACTGGCGGTGCTCAGGTTTATACCAAGTCTCATAATGGTGAGCGATTTCTTCAACTTTTTCTCACTTCATTTGATATGTTAATTCTCTATGTTTTTCCCTTATTCTTTTTATTTTGACATGCTTTGATGAAAAATGTTGGAAATTTTAATTAAGATTTCAAAATTCCAACATTAATTTTCAAAATTACTCATTAATTATAAATTAATATTCAGGATATATATATATAATTTAAATTATGATTCCATAATTTTAAAATAGTCTCATTTTATTTTAAAAAATTAAATCAGTATAAATTTAATGTAAATTAGCATCTTTTTAATTTTTAAAATTGCAGATAAATCTACTAATGAGGGAGAGAAGACATTTGCAATTATAATTGGATTACTGGCAGGAGTAGCTCTAATCATTATTTTCCTCACTTTCATAAGAAAGGTGTTTGAAGGAAGTGGTAAGAATCCTGATCTCTTTTTGATTATTTCATGTTATTTCAAAACTGAAAAGGGTAGCCATGCTTCCTTTCTGACTCCTAAATCTTTCTCATGCAGGTAAATAAAAAGAAAAATCACAACTTTTTCAGACTTTGGGAGTGCTCCACCTGCATGCTCAAGTTCTTTTCTTTTGCTTTTTAGGAGTTCTTTTTTTTTTTTTTTTTAAATTCATGATTTTAAACTTTCTTCTCTCTTCTCCCTCATTAAGAATTTTCTTTTCTTTGATGTACTCTGATGAAAAAAAGCTTACTAAAACAAAGATGGAACTAAAAGGGTGTGCCAAAAATGAAAAAAGTTTAAAGGGAGGCTAAGGCTAAGATTCCAAACTGCTGTCAAACTCCCACTTGACAAAGTTGTATTGTCCTAATGTGCAAAAGAAAATTAGTCATATAATTCTTTTTGTAAAGGTGCAATTTTTCTTTTTGGTGGTGTCATTGTAGTTGTTAATCTTTTGGGTAAGAAACAAAATCTTTTACTCTCTTTTTATATATATTATTCATTTGCAACAGTTTTATAAGTAGAAGTGGGCATGTCAGTCGCTCTGCTTTCTGTCCTACAAGTGATTTTGTGCATTTGAAAAGCAATTTATAAAAGTGTAATAAAGTTTTTCTTATAAAAAGCTTATGCAACTGAATTTCCCAGTTCAATTATTAAAAATAATAATAATAATAATAAATTCAATTTGGCCCTTGAATTTTACAATTAGGTGCAATTTGACTTGTTTCTTTTTTTAATAATAATAATAATCCTTTTTTGAGAATGTGAATTGCACGAATTATAATGAGTACGAAAAAGGCTAAATTGAACTTGAAGGCTATAAGTGAGGGAGACTAAACTAAACCTTATCTATTTTTGAATTTAATTTAAGATATTAATATTTAATTTACTATCGTTTAATTAAAACCAATCAAAAAATTTATTTTCTGTCACCATCAAAATAAAAATAAAAAGATCCAACATTATCACTAGAAAACATAGGATATTGCTTCTTTATCACTTTCCACAGTATTATCTTCACCCACCAATTAAGAAAATATATAGATAATCACCATTAATAATCACATGCACTTCTAACAATTACCGGAAGAGAAAAATACAGTCTCAAGTATCATCTAGTATGGAATAAGTAAATAGAGGAAATAGTACTTCCTGAAAGGTAAAAATTCTAAATGCATTTAGTTTGCAAAATATGCTATCTTTTATTAAAATTTATAAAAAAAAATTATTTTATTTTAAAAAAAGACATGAAAAAGAAATGATTAAGTTAAAAGAGCTCTTTGATATTATGAAATATATTAATTTACTAATATGGAATTCATTTAAAAATTCTATCTATTTTATTTGAATTTAATTTTATAACCAATTCCATATAAATTTGATTATATGGAACTTTTATTTTATTCAAAGTATACAAATTTTAAATTTGTAAATAAATTCTATAAATTTTATGGATTTCAACTAAATTCAATGATAAAGTAAATTATTTTGTTAGAATTTATGTTCAATAGTTAAATACACCCAATTAAAGTTTTTTAGCAAATAGCCTTTTGAGCTTGTGTCCAGACTCAATTTAATTTTTTTAAAATAAAATAACAATAGATTTTTAAATTTTAATTTAATTATAACACTAAAATAATACTTATTTTATTAATTTACTAGTACAATATCTAGACGCACTATACAAAGGTGTATTTGGTAAAATTTTAAAATTTAGATGTAATTGATCTAAAAAAGACAAGTTATGAGTCTATTTTTTAAAAAAGTTAAAATTTTAAATTTTTTCGAACACATTATTGTATAACATATCATTACATATTGTATCTATAAATTAATAAAATTTATAATTTTATAATTTAATTAAAATCTAAAAATCTAATATTTTTTCTTTTTAGTAAATATAAATTTGGTGTAATTGATCATTATACACAAGTTCAGGAGGTTATTTGTTAAAAATTTAAATTGAGTGTATTTAACCTTTAGACATTTATATATTGAAAAAATTTAAATTGAAATGTATTTGATCCTTAGATATAAGTTAAAGAGATAAATTGATCCTTTATCCAATTTTTGTACTACTATATAAAATAATAAAACATATAATATAATTTCATCACATATTTCATTATGTTCTATCAAAGACTAATAGTTTATGGATTCAATAATATAAGTTTCTCACATGAAAAACTTTAATAAAAAAAAGTAGCAAAATTTCAATAATATTTTCAAATTAATACAAGAGTATAGGGAAGATAAGCAAGTTAGTTGATAAATTAATTAGAGTAGGCGGCTTCATTGACCCATTTTTCATAAAGAAATTCTGAGCGTTCAATAGTGAAAATTTATATTCATATTTTCCATTTATGTTAATAAAACTTTTCCAATTGGTAAGTAAATTAACTCTTTAAACTTTGAAATCTAAAAGATATTTACAATTAATACTTACTAAATACCATAAATATCTTCACAGAAAAGATTAAAATTTTATTAAAAATGAAATCATAAATGTCTATAAAAGGTATCAAGTACTCTATGAAAAAAAAATTGGATAAAAGGTCAAATATCTCCTTCTTTTCTTGTTTTACTAGGTCAAATTTTATATAGAAAAATTAGAAGAGTAATCTGAATTTGACCTCTTTGGATTAAAAAAAGGAGGAGGTCAAATTAATTAAATAAAATAAATTTAAACAAATTTTAATTTTTAATATTTAAAATAAAATCTAAATTTAAATTTTTAAATTTTATATATTTTATCAAAAAAATTAAAATTGAAATTTATTGTCTCTATTTTACTATCATCATCGACTTTGTCAAATCATTATTAACACAGTTGTCATCAATTTCATAAGTTTTAGTTAAAGTTTGGATCTATTTGATCTTTAAATAAAAGTTATGGATATATTTATTAAAATAATTAAAATTATACTTATTTCACCCTAAGCTAAAAATCTAGGAGATATTTGATCCGTTATCCAAAGAAAATCAATAACTTCAACATAAAAGAGTAAACAAATTAAAAAAAAAAATTGTACTTACTAATTAAAATACACTAATATAAAAAAAAAAAAAAAAGAGAAAGAAAAAGGGAACGCCACATATTTAAGGAAATGAATTTAAGACCAGAATTTGTATAATAAGGTTTTTTTCCCCTCAAATTAAACAAAAAATATAAGTCCTGTAGCTCATGTATTTCGCTTGAAACGACATATGCAACTGTAGTTTTCTTCCTTTTTTATTTATTTATTTTTTGTTCCTGAGAAAGTAAAAGATAATTAATTGTATTGAATTATTGTATGATCCAATTAAATAAACTCACATACCCTAACTTAAAAACCCAATTGATTATGATTTATAGTACGATTAATTTTTATTTTTGCCTCCAAATATGAATTAGATATTCATAGAAACTGCTGGTCTTGGGGCACATCCTATGGCAAAATCTCATATGCTTCCATCATTTCAATTTTTTAGTGGACTTAAAAAAAGTATAATCTAATATAGCTCTTCTTTTTAAATTTCTTTTTTTGCCTCTCTTAGTTGTTTCCATAGTGAAAGAAGGTTTTCTATGTGAGATTTGAGGAAATTTGGATCTCGAGCAAAAAGCTTTCATTTGCATCTCTTACTTCATACTAAAGTAACTTTTCTTTTCTCCTTCTTTTGAATTTAAGGAAAAAAAGAAAAAATTAAACCTAAAGGAGTCTTTTTGAACTTGGGTTTTCTTTTTAACTTTGTTGTATTTGCACACAAAAGAAAGCATGGAAGACTATCTAAATATTATTTTAGTAATCATTTTATACTTTTTTAAGCTTTAATGAAATGTCAACTTTTGATGTTATTCTTAAAGTGATTTCATTTTATCGTTATGTTACGTTGTGGCATTGGTTACTATTAGACGTATAATTTCTTGGGTCAATTGTCGGACAACATATTATTTCCTAGCACTTAGCTTATATTATTACACAAAGGTCATCACTTAATTTTAATAACATTTGGCTACCAATGTTATTAAAAATTTAGGAGAAGGAGAAAAAAAGTAATAGATAGGACAGGATTTGCAATTCCTACCCCACCTCATTACCTTGGGCAAAGAGAGGAGTCCCCATTGAATTTGGAATGGAATTGCCATAAAGAAGAAAGACATCGATTAATTAAGCTATTGATAAACTTTTCTTCTTTACACATATAATAATTGGACACTAGTTAGCATTATAGTGGATTACATGTTAGCTTACCATAATTTGAAGATGCACAAAAGCACTTTCTCTCCTTAAGCAAGAAACCAAGAATCATGCAAGTATATCCTGAAATCCATTAAACAAAGCTTTTTGCGATCCTTATGGCCCTAAAAGGTTCACATAAAGATTGTAAAAGGAGCTCCATCCAGATGGGACTAAGATTTTAGATAGGAAAAAGGGCTTTGGCATCATGGAAGGCAGCCAAAAGCCCATTTGGCTTTACCACTTTAATTTCTTAGTTTACAGAATAATGGGTGCATTGCATGGCCAAAACTTTGATCACTTAGGACATTCTGTACCCAAATGACCAATCATGCATTTATATGGAATCTAACATTGCTCCATTATTATATGACAAGAGCTTATAGGTTAAGTAAGCAGAGAGTGAGAGAGAGGAAACTTACTTTTTCTTTTCTTTTCCTTTTTCCTTCTTGAAAAATATAAACATAAGAGAAACTTAGATTTCTAAAGTCTAAAACTCATTATGTAATTTTCATCATAAAATTTCAATTTATTTTATTTTAATTTTTTAATTTTAATTAATTACAATTTAGTCATTTAATCAATAAAAGATTGACATATTGCATTTACTAGTACTTTACTCATGCTATTGCATAATTATTTTATTTACTTTATATTTAAAAAATTTATTTTATATATCTTATATAATTCAAGTTATAAATATATTAGTACAAAAATAAGTTTTATTTTTATTCTATGATATTCTTAATTATATTTATACTAATTTTTTATAAAAATTATATAATATATTCTTATAATTTTTTTATTTCTATATGCTAAGATAAATAAACATGAGAAGTATATATATTTATCCATTTTATTTTTTTTATACATTTCATTGTATTAATAAGTTTTCATACATCTAAATAATAATTATTTTTAATAAATAAAATTATTCAAACTGTTACTATTTATTTTTTATTATTATTTTTTTAGTATCATATATATATATAGATTGAAATTATTTTTTATTTATTATATTGGACTAATAAGTTCTTCAACCTATTACAGATTTCTTTTAACTATCCAAATTAAAAACTCCAACTCTTTTACTATTTTACTAATTTATTATATATATATATATATATATATATATAAACATATATTTTATAAAAAAAATAAAAATTGTTATTAATTTGTAGTAGTTGTAATAACTATTATACTATATAATAACTTTATATTTATATAATTCATGAAAACCATATTGAGTGTTAGCATTTAAAATCTCATTTAATTTTTTTATAAAAATTTATAGTTAATATTTTTTATAAATGTGCCACATGTCATTTTCTCACTTGAAAATAATATGACATGGCTTCATAGAATTTTGTTGTAACAACTCGGAACCATATCATATGAGATATTTTCCGCTTTGACTCCGACTAGCCTCACAGTTCCTTTTGACGGGTTCGAGAACTTCCCATGAGGTCACCCATCCTGAAAATTCCACGAACCAAGCATGTTTAACTTTGGAGTTCCTACAACTGCACAGCCAAACAACCAAAAAACATCTCATGTAATTTAGTTCCAACTCTTTACATATATGTTATCAATCATTCCCGCCCCATTCTGATGTGCAATTCGATGCATTCATGTACTTCCGTACCTTAGAGTGTTGCCATCCTAGAAGCCTATCAGAAGCTGCTGCTTATCCAGGCATCCTATTCTTGCCCCAGCGTTCACTTCCCGCCTTTATTTGACAGCTTCTCTAGGCCAGGCTGTCACATACCCACCAGTTTTCGCCTGGTTCATCCTCGAACCACACATCTACTAGAGGGGTTTTGCTCTAATACTATTTCTAATGATCTGGAACTAGATCACATAAGATATCATCCGCTTTGCCCCCTATTGGCCTTACAGTTTTGTCATTTTGGTGGATTTGAGAACTTTCCAAGAGGTCACCAATCCTGAAAATTCCACAAACCAAGCATTTTTAACTTTGGAGTTCTTATAACTCCACAACCAAACAACCAAAGACGTCTGATGTAATTAGTTCCAACTCTTTACATATATGTTATCAACCATTCCGGCTCCATTTCAATGTGCAATTCAATTCATTCATGTACCCCCGTACCTTAGGGTGCTGCCATCCTAGAAGCCTACCAAAAGCCGCTCCTTATTCAGGCATTCTATCCTTGCCTCAGCGTCCACTCCCCGCCCTCATCGGACCGCTTCTATAGGTCAGGCTGTCACATTTGCCATATAGAGTTTCACATTTGAGAGGTTTAATTGAATTAAAGTTGAGTTCGGAAGATTAATTGCAAAAATGAAACAAGTTTAGGAGGGTCATTTATGTATTTAGCTATTATTTTATTTTTTAAAATATATATTATTATTTTATTCAAACTTACACGTTTTTAGATGATGTAAAATATACATATGTAACGTATATGATTGAAGGGTTTAAAACTAATAACCCGTAAGATTAAAAAATTCAATTGAATTAAAGTTGAGATAATTGGATCAATTGCAAAAACGAGATAAGTACAAAGATTCATTTATGTATTTAGCCATATTTTATTCATATATAATGAATTCCGTCCAAAGAATGGGCATTAGATTATTTTATTACTGCTATTAATAACTATTTTTATTCATATATTATATTTTCATCTTTAAATATAATTAAAGTACAAGTAAATAAGAAAGTTAAAAGAAAATATTTATAAAATTGTATTACAAAGTTTATAATTCTCAAATAATGAAACTTTTATTTTGTAAAATAATTTATAATTATTTACTTATTCTGATTAAAAATTTAATAGTTTTAAATATTAAAAAATTAATAATCATATTTTTATATCAATTTATATTTATATTTAAATAATCCAGCAAACATTCATATTAATTTTAATTCATATAAATATTTTATTTATGTAAAATGACTTCCATCCAAAGACGGGTATTAAGGTAGTTAAGTGTCTATAATAGCTCTAGCTTTTATCAATATAGTGCAAATATCTATTTAAATATAAATCACTAATCTTAAACAAAATTTTATTTAGTAGAATTTCACTATTTCAATCGAAATATTCTTCTAATGCAATATTATTTTTGGTTGTTCTTTATATTAGTGTTTATATGTTATTTTTCTTTGTATTCACTTTTTGTGCTATTAAATTTATTATGTACGAATCCTAATTTTTTAAACAATGATCTACTAAAATATGTTCTTTTCCTAATATAATAGAACCATATTCTTTTTTAATAGTTTTATCCGACATTGTTATATAATCATTAATAAAGGTCCTTATATTTTGTTCTATCAAATTATGGTTATTCTTTATTTTCTTTTTTGTTAATTGACTATAAAATCCCAATTGAGTTAGGATTTTAAGAAATTTATATATATGTAAAATTTTAATAATTGGAATTGTTATTATTAATAAAAAGTAAATAATTATCAAAATTCAAAAAATTATAAATATTTTCAATGCTGAGAAGCATGATCTTTAAATCATTTATAATGTTTATCTAAGTTTTGTTTACAGAACCTTTTTAAACTAATATTATAGAAATAATGATAAAAAAACTTCTTCAATTTTGCAAATAATGTTTTGCGTAAAAAAACAGAAGAAATCCTCTCGATTTCTCTCATGGAATAAAGAACTTTTAGGCTATAGAAACGGACATTTTCTAATTTTTGTGATTTTATTCATTTACCGGTATCAATTTGAGAATTTAATATGCTAATTTTGCACTTGATAATTATAAGAATATTAATTTCAGGATTTAGTTATTAATTAATAAATGATCAAATATGTGTGTAAATTGCAGGCTTTTGGATTTAATTTTTTTTTTATCCTTCTTCAATCATTGACAAGAATTAAGAAGTCAAAGAAGTCAAGTTTCATTCAAATTAATCACTTTCAATAACCGTTTTTACATAAATTATAAGTAAAAATGCAATAAAAAGGACAGTAACAATAGACGCAAGAATATTTATTTTCATAATCTCATCATTTCTTTTGAATTATAATTTTAGTTTCTAATAAAAAGCAATTTGATAAAATATTATTTTTAAATCTAATTTCTCAATATAATTATTTTAAAAGTAAAAACATAAAATTTAACTTTAATTCTTATATATAATAGCTAGTGTAAAACTATATAATTCAAGTATTGTAAATATTCAAATTTACATAATAAAATTATTGGCTTGTTTTTAATTAATATATAATAATTTGGGCATTATATGAAAAATTAAATTTTGAATTTATAACGTGGATGAAATATTAATGGAGAATATGATTTTTATGGAATATTAATAACGATTATTTAATCTAAGAACATCACCCAACTTGTCTGATCACAAAAAATGGTCATTGTTTTCTGATTTGAAGTAAAAAAATTGCAGTGTTTCCAACACGATCTGCCATGTAGGCCACCTAAAGCTCTGAATAGCAGAAGTCTGTTATTATTGTTTGGTTTCACCTTTGATTGGACATCAAATAAGAGAGATTTGAGGTTGCTGTTATCTTTGCATAATATTGTTGATACCCTTTTCTTTCTCAATCTCTTATTACTTTTTCTACAGGTAGAAGATGGTATTTGTGTCAGATGTCATTAGAAAATTACTTTTTATTTTTTTATAATTATCAAATTTGAACATATAAATTCAATTTATCTAATACTAAATTATGTTAGAAAATTATACATCCCATCAAAATATTAAAAGTTCAATCAGATTTTAATTTTTATTCATATTCAAAGCATTTTAGGAGTGTTACGCATATAGTTAACTTTTATACATTTTTTGGAAAAAGTATTGTAAGAAATTAGATCACTTAAAATTATTAATTTATTAAAAACAAAAAATCAATTTCACTAAAATTTGATAACAATTAGATTTTAAATGAATTGATACTTAATAAAAAAATTAAAAATTAGATTAAATTTTTTCTTGAAGTTGTACATTTAGATGTACAGTAACTTTCCTTATAAATTCAGTTGTACAAGGTTATTACTTTTAGAATTAGAAGTCCACTCGTATATATATTATTGATTTCAATAAAACTGTCGAGAATTAATAATTTCATCTAAACTTGTCTACATCTTATACATAATCTAGACAAAATTTTCACTATTTTAGGAAAAAATATTTTCTCTAAAAGAAAATATCTTATAATAGTCATAGTCATCAACCCGATCCGATCCAACCCGATCGAAGCAATTGTGAACCAAAATATGTTCCGATTTGGTTGTCTCTAAAATCTATTTTTATATCAATTCATCTTTAAATCGACAACTTGTTAGGGTCAACCGCTAGTCCGATAATTAATGATTCGATCACGGATTAAATGGACTAACTCTAACAAAAAAAAATTAAATGTTACAAGTTGGAATCCAAACATTTCACCGTCAAATAAGAATAAAAGTGATTTAATTGATAAGCAAAATTAACATTATTGATATTTTATTATAAAACTTATTTTTTTATATTCATTTCTCTATGTAATTAATTTTTAATAATTAAATATTTAATATTTATCAAACAATATTTAAAAAATTGTTTCTTATAATAACTTTTTATCTATACAAAATTTTATTTTGAATAATAGATACTTTTATTTTATTGTTTATGTGATTCTACAAATTTATTAATTATAGCATTTTAATCTTTCTAAAAAAATTATTTTAGATTTAAGAAGTCAATTAAATTCTTAAAATATGCTATATTAAATATGCTAATTTTTTATAATGCTAATAAAATCTATTAAATTTAGTGCCATATAATATATTTATAATTTATATTATAAAAGCTGTTTTTTTATATATTTTATAAATATTTTATATATTTAAAAAATACTAATGTAATTTTGATTTGATCCTCACTAATCCTAAACTTTTTCATTTGACCGATCAAAGTCCGAGCCAAGTTTAAAAATATTAATAATAGTAATTATTATGATTTATTAAATATTGGAGAAATTACAAAAAAAATATTGTTTTTTTTTTGAAATAATACCATTTATATGGTGAGGTTTTTTTTTTTTTCTAGGATATACAATTCACACTTTAAGAAATACAGCAAACTTTCATTTTTTTCTTTTTTACGAAATTGTATACAAAGAAGCTCTATTTTTCTTTTTTCTTTAACTCTTCTTATTCCATCATTTCTCTCTTACTTCTCCACTTCTTCACAAGAAAATTACCAACACTTTTACACAGTAATTAGCAACGTCATATGATTCAAAGAACTCAACTTGTTGTCGACGTGGATTGCTTATTTCGGTGGTACTTACTCCTTCGTTGGTCGCCTTTCCTTTAATAAAAACAACCACTCTCCCTCTCATGTCATATATTATTTGAATAATTTTATTTTTTATTATTTATTTATTTTTCTTTTCTCTTTCTGAATGATTTTCAGGTGGGTATTGAGGTGTTTCTATAAAAAAAAAATTTGGTTGTATAATTATTTAATTTTCATTTGTTAGAATTGATTTGTTGGTGTTTGATTCAAATTTTATATTGTCTTTGTTAAATAAGATGTGAATACATGTATTAATAAGTATAAAAATATTTTAGATGTCTTAAAAATGAATAAAATGGTAACTTATGTCTTCAAATTTTCTTGCCTTCTATCTGTTTGTTAATATGCTTGAACTATAGATTATATGTTTTTAGTGGGAAGAGAATGTCAGTCAATTCTATAGATTTTATAGTGGGGCAATAATAACTTTTAAAAATGAATAAGTTTATATGATTTACCCTTTTAGCATTAAAATGTATAGAGAAATAAATGATTGTAATTGATATTTGAACATCTAAGGTGTTTGATGAATTTTCTAATAATATATATCTTTTTTTTCTTTTGATGATGGTTTTAATGTGTATAGTGTTTATGAGTTTGATGTTATATTCAAAGAAATACACATATATTAATATATATGAACAAATGCCAAAGTATGTATATAGTAACTATTTTCATACAATTTTAGAAAGAAAAAATTTTATTTGTAACTTTATTATTTTGATATGCTAGAAATTTTTATGTTTTTTGTGCATACATTGTTGTTTTTTTATTTATTTTTATATTTAGAAATATATAATAAATAAGAAAAAAAGAAAAATGTATTTCTAAGATGATCAAAGGAAGAGTGTGTGTTTATTATACAACTAGTAAATAAATGAGATGGCATGGAGCATTAATTCAAGACTTGCTAGCTAGTTATTCAGTTTAATTCAATTTTTTTTCTTGTAATAGTGTTATCTATGTATGAACAAGAAATGATAAGACTATTTGAGTCGGCTAATAAATTGTATTAAATGATATTATATTTTGTACCTGATAATATTTGATAATATGTTTATCCTAAGAAATTAGTAACACTTTTTTTGAATAGTGGCCAAACTTACATGTAAGCATATACTAAAAAATCGAAAAATAGTTTCAGATATCATTTATATAATATATATATTAAATATATATGAAATATATACCAAGATCTGTGAAACGTATACTATTTAGTGTAGCTTTTTCTTGTATTTTTTATAAAAATATAAATATAGCAAGTATCTTATATATAAGAGATATATAATGTATTCTATTATTTTGAATAAATACTGATATTATATTTTTGTTATTGAAAAAAATTAAATTTCGGAATAAAATCATTTAAAACAAATTGAAACTTTAATTAAAAGTTATCTAACATATACCTAATATATGCTAACATATATATTTTATACCCAACATATAATAAAATAAGTGTAATGTATAGTATTGCTTAAGAGTTTACCTTTTTATTTTTATAAATATGCAATCTATATGAATTAAAATAGTTGCAGATACCAAATATATATTTAATGTATACCATATTTTGTTAAACATATACCATTTGCTGCTATTTTTAATTTTTTTAAAAGGTATAAGCATTTATAATATACTATAAATATATGCAATATATACTAAAATAAATATAATGTATACCAATTGTTAGAGTTTCCTTTTTTAGTTTTCTATATTTGAAAGAAATAAATAAATATATAAATATATTAAAATATTTCAGATATCAAATATATACTTAATGTATTTCATATTTTATTGAATGGATCTCATTTACTTCTACCTTTTTTGTTATATTATGTTATAAATGTACATAATATTTAATAATTTTATAAAATATAGAATAATAAAATAATTATTATAATACTATTTTCTTAATTTCTAATAATCACGAGAGTTATTATATAAATCTTAATTAAATCAATCAATTAAAACCGATATTATTGCTATTGAGAAAAATAATTTTTAAAATTAAAATACTTAAATTAAATAAATTAGAATTCTTAATTAATATATATCCAACATATATCTAATATATATTTTTTATTGTACATTTATAAAAAGAAAATTTATGATAATTTTTAAATTTTTTTTAAATAAATATGATTTATATGTAAAATAAATTATATTCTTAAAAAATAGTTTTAAATACTAGTTATGCATATATTCAATTTTTCAATAATTTAATATGCAATCAAATTAATATTATTGAGTAGATACTAAATATATCCTAAAAACATTAAAAATCATAAAAATTATAAAAAATAAAATAAAATGTTAATATATACTATTTTGTAAAAAATATATTTAACTGTATTTTTAAACTAATTTTTAATTTACAGTAATTTTTTAAAAAATACGTTATCAAAATGCGAAATTGCAGTCTAATGGGACCTAGAATAGATCCATACAGAGATCGTGAAGATAGCACATTAGCCTAACTATTAGAAATTACGTTACTTTTAACATTTTTTTTTTGAATATTTGTGAAAGAATCCCTTAAATATTTGATCTTGGCCCTTCTACAAAGCCCGAGGCAGAATGAAGATAAAGCCCAGAGAAGCTTCTGGATTCTCAAGCGTCACATACTCCCCGTAAGATAAATGCAAGGAAACTCCATTTCTGTGCCATAAACACAATATTTCAAAGCTCAATTTCTGCAGATAACAATGGCTGATGGTATCTATAGTCACCCTTTTAGGCGCCTTTTCTTGAACCCTCCTATCTTCCGTGAATGGTCTGGATCAACTGCTCTCTTGGACTGGCTTGAAACCTCTTCTGCACATATCTTCAAACTCAATGTTCCAGGTACAAACTCCCACTTCTCTTACTCTCATATCTACACTTTTCAATGCTTTTGCAGTCCAAATTTATTCTCTTTAGCTTGATTAGATTAATGGGCTTTATTTTCTGTCTTCTTTGCTGAATTCGGAACATGTAACTTACAATTCTGCATTCGATTTTGTCAAAGGAGTTAAAAGTTTTACTTCTTTGGTATTTTGTCAAATGCCCACCATGTGTTTGATACATTTTGACTTACTGGTGTGTGATCTTTTTAGCTTTAGAGGAAAAGAAATTGGCGTATACCGTTTGAAAAATGATTCTAACTAATATAAAATAGGAAAAGACATTCCTCTATCTAGTAGAAAACATTTAGGGGGGAGTTTGAATTGTGGGATTTTAGACGAATGATTTTGTAAAATTATTTAGCTTGCAAGTAAAAAATAGATTTTAAGAAATTTTTTAATTTTTTAATTCTTAGAATTTTAACTTTTTACTTGGGAAATGAAAAAGTCTAAGATTTTCACTATCTTAAAAGAAGAACAATGAATTATTATATTATTATTTTATTCTAATATTATCTTTAATAAATTTATTTTTATTTCGTAGTTATTTTCCAATTGTTTTAAGAAGATCCGTATTTGGTAAACAGGGTACAGCAAAGAGGAAATAAAGGTGCAAGTGGAAGAAGGGAACATTTTGCACATAAAGGCAGAGGTAGGAAAAGAAGAGGAACGAGGAAAGGACATAGTTTGGCATGTCGCAGAGAGAGGGACAGGGAAAAGGAACTTTTCTAGAGAAATTGAATTGCCGGAAAACGTGAAAGTGGATCAAATTAAGGCTCAGGTGGAGAATGGTGTGCTTACCATTGTTGTGCCAAAGGATTCAGCCCCAAAGCCATCTAAAGTTCGAAATATCAACATCACTAGCAAGCTTTGAAAAATAAAATATAAGCTACAAATGAGGATAATGTATTTGGCTTATGCACTGGTTCTTCAGTCGTGAAAATGCTGTGTGATATATATTACCAAAATGTTTAAATGTAATAAGGTTGTCCTAAAACTTAAAAAGACCCTCTAAGTATGCAAATAAAAGAAAATGTTATAAAAAATATTGGTGCAATAAAAAGATTTAACAAAAAAATTGTATTTATTTTAATAAAAAAAGTAATTTTAAAAAATATGATGACAAATATTTTTATTATTTTTGCACAGTTAGTGCTGTTGAATTTTTCACCTATATTTTCTGTAACGTGTGGAGAATATTTTATTATTTTATTAGATAACTTTTTATTTGAAGGTCATGTACATGGGTGGTGTCTCAATTTCCTAAATCTTGAGATGATTGTAAGAGATTTATAGCAGCTTTTATGTTTAATCAAGTATTTGAGATATTTAAGGCTGTGCTGTAGGTATGCACTTATTCGGAGTAAAATGCACAAATGTTATTATAATTTTATCCACATAGTTTTTTTTTTTTTTTTTATTATTAAGATTTTCAAGAAGAATAGCTCTTCACGCGTGATCTAATGCATCCGTATGTAGAATAAGATGTAATGTAGATGGAATAATAAGTGGTGGAGGATTTTGAATCAATATTATTGGTCAGCAAGAAATAGAATTTTTTAGAATGCATTTTAAGAACGGCTAATATAGGTCCACACTTGACAAAAGAGCTTGATAATTTTCCAGATGAGAATTTCTCTGTAAAAAAAATCTAGCAAATTTTTAGAATACTCAACTATGTCAGGGATGCCATACCACATCTATCCAATCACACATGTCATTTTTCCAAAATGCTAAAAAAGGATCCCCCGTTCCTTAGGCGACATAACAAATAGCAACTATCAGGAAATTGAAAGAATTGTCCCAGAATCCTTCACCACTTACTATCCCATCTACATGACATCTTATCATACAGACAGATGCATCAGATCACGCGTGGGGAACTATTCTTCTTGAAAATCTTAATGACAAGGACAAACTGTGTGGGCATGCATCAAGATAATTTTCTCCAGCAGAAAAGTATTACTATTCAACGTACAAAGAAATCTTAGCAATGAAATATGGAATAAAAAGGTTTGAATTCTTTCTGATCAGTCTGCACTTCTTAGTACGGATGGATAACTCTTCATTTTCAAAAATTCTTGAATCCAACCAGAAAACTTTACTAGAACCACAATTATTAATGTTAAAGTCATGGTTCAGCAAATACAATTTTGAAGTCCAGCATATAAAAGGAACAAAAAACCTCATCCCAGATTTTCTATCCAGACTCTCAAAGACACAACCAAAACCCCAACCTATTGTCCTCCTCATCTCAATAACCAAACTTCTAATAATCTTTATGGCCTCTACATCCTCGCCAAAAATGCCTCCACAACCTCCCTCTCCTCCAGACTTTCCTACGAACCTCACAACAAAACATATCAACAGTTTTGCCAAAAATATGATATTCCATTATCTGGCAATCATCCAGTAGACTTTCTCACTCTCTATCCAACCCAATTTCTTTTATCCAGATTACCCTTGATGCTTAATCTACCATCTTTCTCCTACCTATCCACAAATCGAAAGTGAACTATGGTTTCTGTGGTGTCTTTCCACAGTATATTATCATGCTATAGAAGTTCCAGTCATAGACCTATACTTCTTCAATATTGATAAAAATGCGGGGACTTATCCATGGAAATATCTCACTTGGTTCAAAACTCCATATTAATGGAAAAATGATCTCCTCAAAATCATTCATAAAAATAAATTGTTCACAAACAATAACTCCAAAGCTTCAGGATACCATGCGATCTATATTCTTCACAAACCTTATTTTAAGTTCTCGGTGGACATATATGCCACCCAAAAAATCTGTCAATACTGGAGGATAAGCGAAATGCCCTTACATCTTGCTCCTCTGCCAGTAACAAGGAAATTAAAGCTTACTCTGCAATTAAGAAATGATCTAGGAAAGATCAACGTCTCTACACCACTTGTTTGCACTTACAATGGACCTGATAACCAATGGACTCAACACTCCACTACTGAACAGTCCACTTTACCTTTGATATCATCTCCTCTGGATGATCCAAGTTTGACTATAAAACAGCAAGATGCCATTATGCAAGATTCCTAGCCACTAGAGAATGACACTAGTCCATAGTATCTAACTTTTTACGATGGCAATCCAAGCAATGAAGACAACCCAATACCTAATCTCTCCTTCATATTTCATGTAATAATTGAAAGAGTGTAAGAGGATAAGATTCCTTATCTTATCCTTACTGTCTTTATGTGAAAGTGTAACCCTTATCTTGTTTTCTTTATGCGTGTGTAAGAGGATAAGATTCCTTCTGTATTTATGTAAAATTGTATAACCCTTATCTTATTTTCTTTATGCGTGTGTAAGATGATAAGATTTCTTATCTTATCCTTACTGTCTTTATGTAAGGCTCCTCTATAAAAAGGGAGTCCCGTGTGGTGTCCATAAGGAAGCCGAAAGCTGTTCATTCTAATAATTCTTATACTGTATGCTCAATACAGGGTAAATCCTCAAACTAAGACCAACAGAAGGCAACTCAACCATGAATGGTCTTTATACTCTATTGGATCTATGTGGCCGAACTAGTCATTTTGAATTATAGAAGAACAAATTGTCAAACTAAGGACTCATAGTCAGAGGATCAAGAGAAGAGAGATCGAGACTTAGAAAGCTATAAAGAAAACCTTTTATTTATGATTAAGGAGAGAAGGCAACTTGCCTTTACACTAAATAGGACTCCCTTTTTTAATAACTTGCTAATGTTCCCTACCATTTCTACATGGAACCTAAAACACCTAGTCAACTCTTGCATCTAGTCTTCAAGGGATGACTTGGGCATCATCTTGATGATCTTGAAATATATTCATGAGTCCTTCTAACCTAGCTTCCATTCTATTAGTCGTTGTGTCTATTTGATTGACTAATTCATCTTGTAATGAGGTATTTGTCGCTTCATATTTTGTTACCAAAGCATTAATCTCTGAATTTAGCTCAAAGTTTTCATCACCATTATTATAAAAATTTAATCAATACACTTTAGGGATCTTAAACCTTTAACACCAAAATTGATATAGAATAGATTTTGATAATATGTTATACATTACTCTTTATGGAAAATTAAAGGTTTAAAAGTTAATTCCAGGTACGAATCAACAAAAATATAGATTCAGAATAGAGGAATATGAAACAAAAAAGAAAAATAAGAAACCTTCTAAGAGTCGATACTTAGAAGATTTAAGAGTTATACCTAAACAAAATTGAAACACACAATTTTAAAGCAGTAATTTACATGAAATCTTTATTTATTGATTCTGAAAATTGAACTCTTAACTGGTACAAACCTACATATATTTAGACTAAGTTAAACCTACACTACTTAGATTAGGTACCCTAAATTAGGATAATTACAAAATAATACTAATTAGGAAATACTAAACAACTAAAACTTGTTAATTAGACTTAAAATAAAATAAAGACTCCTAAAAGAAATTTTAACTATTGTTCTAAAAAGTTAAAAAATTTAAAATTATACTAAACCAAAATTCTAAATATCTTCATTCTTTAAATTTTATTATTCTTGATGTTTTCCTTATTCACACTGATGTGTGTAAGTTGGTACTCGCAAGTGCATGAACCATTCTTATTACTAGTGGTAAATTCACCACAAGGTCGATCTTCTTAAGGAACTCTGAGGTCACTTATTATATAGACTAATTATCAATATAAAATGATAAAAGTAAATCTAAATACTCTAATTCAATATTTTGAGAAAATAGAATATTCATGAAATAAAGTAACCAAACAAAAATAAGTATGCAATGTAAATACTTATTATGATTTATAACTATATGCTAAAAACAGTATTTAGTCTAGCCAATTATTAATAATCCCCTTGTTTTACTTTGAGCCTAAATCTAATGTATGAGATGATGATGTACTTTTTCCTTTAGCCACTCAAACTAATGATACAACTAAAGTTTGTTCTACCAACATAGATTGAAGCAAAGATGATATCTCTAATACATTCAACCTAATTATCATTAAATTAATATGATGACTAACTAACAATAATAATGGTTAACTAACAATAATAACTGAAACTAATAAAGATATTAAGGTAAAGAAATCACTCATTAAATAAGAAAATAATAAGGTTCATACATAAATAAATGACTAAACTGACATATTTAACCTAATGATCACGATATTAAATAGGAAGAGATAAAATAAGACTGAAAATTAAAGTTCCCTCTAGATCCAAAATTTCTTCAAGTAGGAAAATTAATTCTCATTTTCCACTTCTTGAAAAACTTCTTAGATCTACAAATGCAATGAAAACTAAAATTAAAATGTTTGTGGAAGAACTGTAGAGAAAAATAATGGTGGACAAATGCAGATTGGAGATGTAGCAGAGAGCAGAGTAGGAGAAAACTCTCCCCTCTTTTTTAGAACTAGGTTTATAGAGATATATATAGAGAAGAGTCTTCATCTAAGTAAGTCTCCTTAAAAATAAATATACCTAATATAACTCTGCTTATCTCCGCCAAATATTATTCAACAATAACTCTTAATATAAATCGTAATAATAATACAAAATGACCAAAATACTCCCCTTGGACCTTGTATAATTCGATTAGTATAACAAATAACAGTTTACACGTCTTAATCTTGGGCCTTAATACGAATATACTCAATTAAGCTCATTTTTTAGTATTTAGCTCCATGTTTTCCTCTTTTGCTAATATTACCTGAAAATAGACAATAAAAGTAAAGTGAGGTAAAAATACTTATTTTCACCATATTATATATAAAAAACATACAATTAAAGCTCTAAAATACTGTAAATACTAATTTGGCCCTATCACGCACTAATTAAATAATTTTTTTTAATTCAATGAGAATGATTTATATAGTTTGCCATTTATTATGAAATTTAAGAATCAAATTAAACTTTTTATAATTAAGTTCTTTTTATGGACTGAGCCGGCAATTTTTGATAAATTGACAAAAAAGTTCTTTTTACTGATTACCCATTGACTCTAAATGTAGGAGAAAATTAGCACTTTGGCCTAATAAGGAACTCTTAATTCCATAAAGTGAGATTATTTGCATTGGATTTTGTAGGAGACGTAATTGGATCTCAAAGTGCTTTTCCTGTCCCGAAGCTTCCATCCTTATTAATGGTTCCGTGTTCAAAGAGTTCCAATTTACTAATGGTGATTGTCTTTTTATTTTTATTTTTATATAACTCATCATTATTGGCGTTGAATCTCTAATAGTTTTGATATAAATAAAAAAAAGATATCAGAAATATCTTATAAAATATGCCTCATATATCTTAAGAAATTGAGAATAATATTATTCATTATGAAAATATTTAGAATTTAATGTATTGCAATTTATATGTGAAAGCTACTGATTTTATACATTTCATGTGATATTTACTAAATATTAATTTAAATCGATTCAATTCCTATTTAATTGTAGTTGAATCTCTAATCTTTATTCTCGTTCTTTTATCCGGTCCATGGTTGTACCGAATCTATTAATGACAATAAAAGCCTTATGAGAATGAACAGTGGCATCCAATTTCAATTTGTTTGCCCAGTCTCTCGCCACTCCTAGGCCTTCGAAGGACTTTATTGTCCGCTTACTATTTATCCTTCATTCTACCCACACATCACTCCCACCTAGGACTGAGCATGGATCGATCCAATTCGGTTATCTATAAATCACCAATACCATAACAAACCTCGGTTATTTTAAAATTGAAGGTACCAGTACCGTACCAAATATAAAAAGATCCAATATCGTATTGTACCAATTTTACGGTTCAATACAGTTCGGTTCGGTGCTATTTTCGGTTCTAAAAAATTTAAAAAACACAACTTTAATCTCATCTTTATCAAATACATTTAGAGAAAATATGATTACCAACCTAAAATAAGTAGCATGAAAATCTGAATTAGAATTGCAATCACATTCTTGAACAACTTGTTCCGCAATTCAGTCACTTGCAAATATAATAATTCATTCAATATTCAAATACAAACCATTTAAATATATGTTACTCCTAGCATAAAAATATTTTGCAGATGGCAATCATTAAAATAAATAAATTTACAAACTTTATGTAGCACTAAAATACATGTCCAAAACTAGCAAAGGAATGTTATTACCTCCCCTCAAAATTAGCACTCCACATTTAATCTTGGCATAAGGGACTCACCAATCTCAGGATCTTGAATAATTTTTACAATAAAAATAAAAAATTACGTCAATAAAACTTAACAGCATCAACAATAAACAAACATATGTAAGACATAAAGAAATGTTACCTCACTCTATGCTTTCAATATCCTCTATGGATTCTTCTAGTTGGATAGGTTTATTTGAACTTTTAAGCCAATCTTGACAACAAATGATGACCTCCGTTGTTGTAGGAAGTAAAGAACTTCTATATTGATCTAGAGTTCGTCCTCCAGTACTAAATGTAGATTCAAAGGCTACTGTTGAAGCTTGGATAACTAATACATCGCGTGTAACCTTGGACAAGATAAAATACCTTACTGAATTCACCTTCCACCATGCTAAGATATCGAAATCAATGGTGAATTTTTCTGTAAATTCTTCGTAGTACCTATCTAACTCAGATATCTTAGACAAATTCTGTTGTGCTTCTTCCTCTAAAAAGAACTCATCAATCTCTTCTTTTGTTTCCGTATCACTTGGCCCACTATCATATGCAAATTTTTCCGAGCTCCCTATAACCTCACCCATATATAATTGATCCTCAATTATCTTGTATTCATCCACCATCAACTCTAAAGCTGTTTTCACCATTTTTTTCAAATTTTTTGCCTCATCTTCACCATAATAAATGGTTTACTTAGCTTTCAAATACTTTAATTTGCACATAGCTTTCAAGTACTTTAAATCTAGTATTATATTATGTATACTAGATTACTAGTATCAGTATACTATATGACATATTAATATATATAACTTATATTTTTTATAGAGTATAAAGTATAGTATAATATTATAGTTATTTTTAATATATATTATTTTTTTATTTCGATAACAATTGCTTGAATTATATAAATGATAAATATAAAATAATTTTTTTTAGAGTATAAAGTATTTTATAATATTATAGTTATTTTTAATATGTATTATTTATATAATATAAATAATTATTAATAAATATATGTAAAAATTTGGTTCTACGGTTTGGTCCGGATCAGTACAAGACGGATCGGTTCTGGTACGGTTATGGCATGATTTTTACTAAAGAACCAGTACCATACCGTAATAGTAAAAAAATTCGGATCGATTCAATTCGGTTATAAGAACTTTCAGTTATTTCAGTTCTGGTATTTTTCGGTACAGTTATTCGGTTTGGGCGGGAATCATCGAGATCCATGCTCAGCCCTACTCCCACCTTCTCAAGAAAACAACACCGTATTAGGTAAAGACAAAGGGCAGCTTGGTCATTACGACTAGAAATCTATATTTGCAAACAACCCTTCTTTCACACAAGAAACGGTACCGTTTGAGGGTTTAGGAATATCTTTTTGCTGGTATACTTTATGAAGCTTACTCAGGAAGGGAGTCACTCTACCCAAAAGAAAGAGCTTCTGATTCTTATATGTCTCTTCTCTTTCTCTCTAGACCTAATATCAAAAAACAAACACACTCTTTTCTCTCTTCTCTTTTCTCTTTTCTTCCTTCTTCTCCAGCCGTTGATGTTATCTGATGCATTCTCCTTTTTTTTTTATTGCTATCTATTGTCCCTTGAAACCAAGAAAGGGGTTGAATTGATGACTTTAAATTATGAAAGTTGATAATTTTAGATAAATTATAAAAATTTAAGAAAAATTAAGAACAATTTGAAGAGAGTAGGTTAAAGAAGATGACACAAAGATTTATAGTGGTTCAAGAAGAGTCTTTTCTACATCCACTCATCAAGATCACATTTGAGTATTCCAATATAATCACAAGGATTATAACCTTTTGGTTTTATAAATTTCATCCAACAACTTGGTGTTTTCAAGGCTCATACTAAACCTCTTTCCTTAGTGAATCAATCTCTCATTAAGTCCCTTAACCCTTGAGTATTAATGGTTATTCAACAACCAATTTCTTATATTTTTAAACCTAGGCTCACACAACAACCCTTTAAAGTTTTAGTTCAACAAAAAGTTTTAACTGAATACACTATACAAAGAAAGAAATTCAGTATAAAAAGTTGAGAAACGAATTTGCAAGAGTTTTAGCATACTTAATTCATACTTACTTGTAGAGTCTTTAAGATGGATATTTATATACATACCAATCATTTGGAGATGTTACAATTGGTCCAAAACCCATTAATTGCAAGATTGATGACTTGACAAGAAATTACCTAAAAGTCCTAAAAAGCACCCTCTTACTTTCCAAGCGCGCTCGTACTTTTTGAAAAGAGATGTTGAGGCTACAACGGCTCCAACTATGTGGTACTGATGTAATAGCTGATATCTCAACGTTACTGACATTGCAATAATTGTAAAAATCGCTCCCGACCACAATAGCGCTCTCGAGCCTGCCCTGTCCGTGCCCAGAAGCGCCCTCACACTTCTTATCATTCTTTCTTCTGCCATTTTCAGTCTCAAGCTCTAATATGAAGCGCCCCGCGCTTTTGAAACTTTGACACTTTGACTACTAGATGTGACGGTGTAATTGGTATGATGTCAGGTGAACTTTTTAACATCCTGTAAACTTTTGATCATATGAAAAGCGTCCCCGCTCTCTCGTATTTTTATGGATTTCTTTATAAGAATTCTTTTAAGGCTTGAGAGTGCTTGGTCTTTAGTTGATTCCTTTGATATTCTATTATATAGACACTTAAATATAGGATTTGTAATGTTGGATTGATGTGTTTAATTCAAAATAGAGATTAATTATACTTCAAATAAACACTATCTATTATGAAGGAATTTGTGTTCTAATGGTTTCTGGAAACCAGTTGCATGCTTGATTGATGGCTGTAGTTCTCACAAAACTTCATTTTTTATTGCTTCTTTGTTGAATTTGTTATTTAAATTTCTTCCGATGGCTTTTTCTCTTTTTATTAAAAGTTATTTAGATATTTTCCTTCGATGTTAAAGGGAATTTTTTTTTTCTTTTTCGTTTTTATTTCTTTTGATTATTTTGCTTTGGTGTTAAAGGAGAGGCCATAAAATCTTTGTAAATTATAAACATCTTAGCTATTTACTTTTACTATTCTGTTAACATTATTTCATTTTTATTATTCTAACTCAAGGTTTTTTTTTTTTTTTTCTTTTTTAGATTAACGTGTACCTGTTGATTTAAAGGGAACTACACTTTATACATTTTATGTGTACTTGGCTTTTCAATGTAAGTGTTATGCTGAATCTGTTGATGGTTTATTCATTGTAATTTTTTGTTGCTTTAACTATCTGTAAATGTGATTATGTTACTCCCTGTATCTGCATATATACCTTCTATTAATACTTTTCGTTATAATTGAAATAATATATTTGATTGTTTATTATTAAGAAAGTTTAATATGTGTATCGTATTTTGATATTATCTATTTCTTTTAATTTTTATATAATATATTTCGAAAGACATTAATTTAGAAATGTTTATAATGGGTGAATAATTATTAAAAATAAAAGGAGAAGATTCAATTACCATTGGAAAAAAATTATTTTAATTTATGTAATAAGTATATTGCCGACAATGAGCTACGCATGATCCAACGGCACAGCATAACACAAAATAAAAATTATAATTTAAACTCGGCCGGAACCAAACCAAAGCCAAGCCGCAGCAGCCGCCTAGAGAATCTCTAATACCTCCAACAAACATCCTCATATGACCACGTGTCCACTTTCTTTGCCGTCCAAACGAACTGACCCCACGTCTAATCCGACGCCCTTCGAACCCCCCACGTCTTTCCACTCTTATCGATAAATAAACGGCCTAGAATAAGCCACGTGTCATACCCATTGTCATATTACCCCTCTAATCCAACGGACCTTGTCACCTCCCCCTTTCCACACCACCTTCCTCTCTCTGTCTTTGCAAAGTCTACCTTCTCCAAAAATCTTGCCGGCTTGTTTCCCAATTTACCCCTCGCTCTCTAAACCCTCGAATCTTGATAATAGTAATAAAAATAAAAAGGATAAAAATTGCAGAGCGATCTATTTTGCTAATATGGCGGATTCAGACAATGAATCAGGAGGACATAACAATAACGCGAATAGCGAATTATCGGCAAGGGAACAGGACAGGTTTTTACCAATTGCAAACGTGAGCAGAATAATGAAGAAAGCTCTGCCGGCAAACGCTAAGATCTCGAAAGATGCCAAGGAGACAGTGCAAGAGTGTGTGTCTGAATTTATTAGCTTTATCACAGGGGAAGCCTCTGACAAGTGCCAGCGTGAAAAGCGCAAGACTATTAACGGCGACGATTTACTCTGGGCTATGACGACACTTGGTTTTGAAGAGTACGTGGAACCTTTAAAGATTTATTTGCAGAAGTATCGAGAGATGGAAGGGGAAAAAACTTCTATGGGAGGTAGACAAGGAGAGAAAGACGGTGGAGGGTCTGGCGGTAGTGGTGGTGGTGCCGCTGCCGGTGGTGGTGGTGGAGGAGAAGCGATGTATGGTGGGATGATGATGATGGGTCATCATCATCATCATCAAGGGCACCTGTATGGCTCTGGTGGGTTTCATCATGGAGGTGCTGGCAATTCAAGGTAGGTGCTGAGGGTTTTTTTTTTCTTTTTTTTTTTCTCAGTATATTTTTACTATATTAATTTGTTATCAATCAAGGATTAACTTGGTTAGGTCTCCAGTTAATTTTGTCAATCTCTCTTTTCTCTTTTTCTTTTTTCTTGATGGGGAGGTGTTGCAAGGGCTTATGTGTAATTTGGGTAGACAGCATAATCATTGTAATGAATAGTACAAGTAATGTAACAAATCTAATGAAGAAAGACAGTGCTAGTTTGAGGAGGGAAGAACAACATTAAACAAGAAAAACACAATCACTTCCTATGATTTTGATAGAGGTTATTCTGTTTTCTCTCACTCTTCCCTTCTCTTCTATTGAAAGATTTGCTTAATCCCTTCTAATTCAAAACCTGTGAAGAAATTCAGTTGAGATTTATGTATGATTCATAAATTGAGAAGGAAAGGGTTTAGTTGTTTGAATTAATGTTGAAAGTTTGGAAGCTGTTCATGTTGCTCCCAGTCATTGCATTGGGAATTTAGAAAAGAGTCTGGTGTGGGGAAGTGACACTGTTTTGAGTTCTGACAATTCCTGAAGAGAGAAAGAAAATAAATAAAGAAAGAAAAGGAGGAGAAAGGGCATTTGTTTGGACATGATTCTTGTAGTGGATAAGAAGAGAATTGATATCCAAAGATTGCCATTTGTCACTTGGGTGTGTTCTTAACTGAATACTAAATTAAAGCAAAATCTTTCATAGATGTCAACAATGTACTTCTATGGTCATTCTATCTATTTTTAGATCCATGACAGACACAGCTGCTTTTCAAGGTTCAGTAAATACTTTCTCTCTTTTTTCTTTTTCCTTTTTCCCTATTTATTTGATTGTTTGAGTAGACAATCACTGAGAAAAAAGAAAAAACAAAAAACAGGCTGCTGTTGGTTTGTTTGCTTTTCTTTTCAATGGAAAATGTGTTTCTGCTTACAATCCATCTAAAAAGAAGCAGAAAAGTTGAGCTATTATGGGTATTTGGGATCTGGGACTCAGATATTTGGCATTGTCATTGGAAAAGTCAATCTTCAATTCTAATTTTTATTTTTAAGTTCTAATAAATATTTTTTATAAAAATAGGTAAATTGATATATTTTTTAATATCAATTTGAAAATAAGCAGATTATAAAAATTAAAAATTAAAATATTAAATTAAAAAATTTTAAATTTATTTTTTAATACTCGATAATAATCTCAAATAAACACATATTTTTAGATGGATAAAATATCTAACCTTTTTAGATTGTTTGGTTTGAGGGTTAAATAAGGATTTTTTATAACATTTCTGTATTTAATTTAAATTTATTGTTTGATAAATAAAATATGGCTTAAATTTATGAATTTTATAAAAAGAAATTTCAAATTTTTTTATTTTCTAAAGTATTAATTTTCTACGTCTAAACTGATGGACTAGTCTAGTAATTTTATTTAAATATTATTTTTAATAAATTTATATTATTTTAAAAATTGTTGTTGATTTTAAATAAGATATATACTTTTGTGTTCATCCAAATATATAAAATTCTAAAGTTATAGATTTTAGCTAAACTTATACATTTTATAATTCTTCAAGTTTGAGAAGAGCTTTTAAAATTCTTTTTTGGAAACAAAGAGGAGCCCTTAGTTAGTTGGCTGTTCCACTTTGGCGTCCTTGTTGTCTCCCATTTGGTGCTCATTAATGTTGATTTTATTACCAAAAGAAAAAAGAAAAAGGTTTTTACATTATGAATAGTTGGCTACTTTGGATGGATTACTTTTTAGGAAAAAAAAAATTTAGTGTTTTAATTTTTTTAATTTTAGTGTCTAAAATTATTTATTTAAATATTTAAATTTATTAAAAATATTAAAAATATAAATTTAGTTAAAATATTTATATGACTTATTTTAAAGAGTAAATTGATTAATTATTTTTTAATAACATTATATTTTTTATTTTTCTATTCATTTTTATCATTATTTATGTAAATAATTTTGTTTGATTCTCGAGAAATTAAAAATCTTCATACATTCGAACAAAAAATTTTAAAAAATTAAATTCTATTTTCTTATTATTTTATTTTTAAGAATTATTTCATTTCATCTCAAAGCAATAATAATAAAAAAAACTATTATGGTTTCTTAAAAAGATAATTTTTAAAATAAAGACGGTTAGTAAATATTTTTGAAAAATAAATAAAAAATTTTAAAAATTAATACAACAATTTTATCTTTCCAATGCTAAATAAAATTTAATAAATATAGAAAAAAGATAAAAAAAAGAAATTAAAAATAATAAATAATAATGAGTAAGGATATCTTAAATATAATTTTAGTTAAATTATTACTTTAATCCCTAAAACTTATAAGAGATATAATACTATATATATTAGCAGATTTAAACATTTAATTGAATAAAAAAATAATTCAAACACTAAATAAAAAAATTAAAAAATTAAAATAATAAATTTGTAATTATCTCTATTTTTTTAAAAAAATAATTATAATATTTTAAATATTATAACTATTTTATACAAATCGGGTCATGGAATAACAAATAATAATACATTTATATTACTAAAAAATTGGTCCGTCAATTCTGAAAATGTTTAGGGATAAGATGACAGTTATACCTACTGATTAGTGGGATTGGGTATCTGAATAATTTTTCAAAAGTTTGTCCTAAAACTGTTTTATCTCACCATTTTTATTTCATGCCCACATGATATAGTATTTATATTTTTATAAAATTATTTATTAATTTTAAAATATTAAGGATAATTTAAAAAAATAGTAGATACCACATCAAGTGAGCAAGAGATGAGATAAAAAAAGTAGACTATATAGTATTAAAACAGCTAAATATATCTTTTTTAAGAAAATATATTATAATTTTTAATACTTTTCTTTTCGATGATTATTTAGATGTCCGCAGATCTAAATTCCAATAGATATTTTTAAAATGACTTTATTTATCACTAGCTTAAGTCACATGTTTTCTCTCTTTATCCTTCAATTTTCATAATTAATTTTTTTATAGAAATAATTGAATTTTTCACTCATTGAAAAATAAAAAGTATAATTTGACTAATAATAAAATAAAATCACTACAATTAAGAAGTCCAAATCAAAAAATTCATTTGAAGAGTAAAAATTTGTATTCATATTCTTCAATCGCATTGATAGAACTTTTTTAATTTACAACTCGGCAATCTACACGCTCCATTCAGTGATTATTTTAAGTTACAAATCGACTCTTTGATCCTTAAAGGAGTCTAATTGCGAGAATATAAACATAAAACTTCTTACTATTAACATGCAGCTCCGTCAAATTCCACAAATGCATTCATAATGAAATATACAAATTTTGTAAAAGGTATAATTAAATTTTTTATAAAATGAATTTAAATTCCTATAAAAGGATAATCAATAAAATTCTAATACTAATAGAAATACACAAATTTGAAAGATTTGTATTTATTGAATAAAATGAAATAAAATAAAATAAAAAAAGAAAGGACCACCACTGACCTAAAAGATGATGGGCGGTGACTGAAAGAAAAAGAAATTTAGTGAAGAATAATAGAAAAGAAGATAGTAGAAATTTTCAAAGGTGAATTTAGTTTATTATTAGAATATTAGGTAATTGTGGACCTTTCTCAATAACTTATTTAACTAATAAAAATTTCTGATAATGTATGAAGTTTAATTCGATAAAGTATGTCATAGAATAGGATACTTTAAGATATTTTGAATTAAATATTATCGCAGAATAGCATAATTTAAGATTCTCAATAGCGATAAAGATATTTTGAATTAAATTACGCTTTTATAATTTTTATATAAAATTATTTTATCGAGAAGACATTTAATCAAATATATAATCCATAGAAAAAATGAATTAAAATCCTCTCATGTTGTTGATGTTGAATATGATTTATTTAATTTTATAATTTTGACCATTAAATTTTAATTAAATAATTATTGAAAAGACTTCATGTTCATGTGAGAAATTTGCTTCCTTCATGTTGATTCATTTCCATATTAATGGAGAATAAGAAAATCTTGAAAGCATATTATATACACTTTGACAAAGATACACTTATATTTACATATATATAATTGTTTCAATAAAAGGAAGATTTAGAAAGATGGTCACCAGGGTCCTACGTACCCACCATGGACACAAGTCTTTTTCACTTAAAGAGGGTCTCTCGGGGAAGACTCGGTTGTTATATAGTGGAGAAAGGGGGCCAACCGGCCGCCACACCCACTACTTACTTCAACTTGGTGGGGTGCCTGTCTTTTCCTTCTCCTAATTCAACGCTGATTAGTGAATATAAGTCCTTTTCCTTTTGGAAAGGACCAACATTACTTTTAAGTCACATTTATTATTACCCAATGCACTATATTTATATTATACAAACAAAAGGGTTGGCTTCTATAAAATAAATTAAAAAAAACAAAAAACAAAAGGGTTGGCAGTAGAATCATCATGAGTTTAATTCTTGAGGTTGAGTATAAAGAAACTGGTTGGCAGATTTTTCTTTTCTTTTTATGTATCATACACTCATATTAGGCCAAATGGCCGGAAAAGTCCTTCACTTTGATCGGCTGTCATGATTTTTGGTAAACGATCTAGAAATTAGGTGTAAGTCCAGTCATTCTGCCACTTTAAATGGCCAAAGTGAGCCGAACTATTGGTTTTCTTTACTAATAACAACAGTGGGATCACTTCCATGTCAATTCAACTAATCAACATTGGTTACTTTCTCTTTCATAAGAAAAGGTTAAAGTGTCAATATGCCCTCTTAATTTGTAAGTCAAGTTCAATTTATCCAAATTAACCTTTTTAATTATTTCACCTAATACGTTTAATAAAATGGCCAATTTTTCTTTTAATCTGACACGTGAAAGAGACGGTGTTAATAAAAAGATAAAAATATTCAATTGAAATAGAAAGAAATTTTTTTTATTTCATCTCTTACCAACATAAGTTTCAATATTTTATCCTTTACTAAAACTTAATTAATCATAAGATATCACCATTATTATTGTCTTTTCTACCACCATTAGTATAATAATTACCATCGCCATTACCTTCATCGTTGCCATTGCCATTAACATCATCATTGTCATTGTCATCAACATCCTCATTTCCATCACTATTATCATCAATAGCCTTCATTACTAATAGAGACTTGAGAAAGAGGGCGAGAGAGAAAGGTAAGTTCTGTGACAACTATTAACAAAGACTTGTGAGAGAAACAATGAGTTTGTGGCAAGTCTAAAATGCACGAAGTCTGAATCAATGATGATACCATTGGACAATCTGCAAGAACTTCTTTTGTTATGAGTTTAACATTTCTAATATGTTTTATTGGATTTTGTCTATTTGTGAAATTCTGTTGGATTGTGATGGTGGTGAAGATGGACAAATTGTGATGGTCAGTAGTGAAGATGGATAGATTGGTGGAGACTGAGTTTAATGAGGCGTGATTAAATCAGTTGGATTAAGTTAGTGAGTGTTTGAAGAGAGAAAGAAAATAAGATAAAGAAAAAATAATTAAAATAATACCTTTTTATTTTATATTTGACTTGCCTTTACATTTGTCTGTAGCACCATCTTTTATTTTAAGAGGTAATTGGTAATTTTGCAATTATTTTAGGCGAAATGGCCAAGATAGTATACTTGGGATTGCAAGTTGATAGAGCAAATTAACATTTAAATCTATAAGGAGACATCAAGGCTGTGACCACACCTTTGCTACAGGTATTTTTAATATAGATAAACACATGCTAATTGCCACCTTAACAGGTTAGTTTTGGTTGAAGCAATTTATTGACTAATTGTATAAATAACAATTTTATTGGTTATTATTTGTAATAGAGATTATGGGAGTTAGTTACGAATAGTTGGATTGTAACAATGTGTAATTCATTGAAGATGCAAAATTATATTTTCTCTCATCTCTCAGTTATCTCTCTATTTCTTTCTATTCTTCTCATCTTTTTCTATATTCTCTTATCATCTACTCAATTTTATGTTCTCCCTTCAATGGTTAGAACTAGCAACAGCTATAACTTTAATAATATAGTATCAAATAAGGATAATTCAAATGAGACCATAGCCACTATTGTTACTCGTGCTCGGAATGGTAAGGCTAAGATTGCTTCTGTTACTATTAAAACTAATCAATTTCAATCTTTGTTTGATAAATAAATCTTCCTCTAGAATAAAAACTCATGGATCTTTCTACACTTGTACAAGCAAATTGAATGCCCAAAATAAGAAAATTGATTTTATGGAACATATGCAGTATAAATCTTAGATTACCTGATTGAGAAATCCTATCAGACGTTAGCTATAACTAACTCACAATAACAACGTAGATAATTAGTGACTGAGGTAATTTCTCACCCTTTCTACAATGGTTTTTTATATACTTGTATGGTCAAAAAGATGGGTGAGACCAATACCCAATCTTAAGGACCAAGTAACCTAATTGCACTCAGAATAAGATCAGACCGATAACTAGAGAAGGGTCTTTAAATCTATAAAATATAAAGAAAATTCCTCACTTTGTTGGATCCAATGTTCGTAACTAGACAAGAAAGTGTATAGGTATTTTTAGTTTAACAGTATACATGTTCCACATTAAATTGAACATGTATCCCTTTTATCTTAACAAGGATGCAAATAAATAGCTGTAATATTGGATTATATACAAGATTTATCCTTCTTAGGATGAGTTTTCTAACGATCTTTTCCAATGTTTGAAGAACTTGAGGTTAAGAAAATCAATGGAGCCTTATATATTGTTTGACAAACTGATTCTGTTCTGAAAACAAAAATAAATATTTGAATATCTTTGTTCTAATTTCATGAAAAGATCTATATAATAATACGGAACTTCTAAGAATCAACTTATGAGCTATTCTAGGAAAGTAACCCACTAATTTAGCCTAAAGGAAAAAAGAAATTAAATCACAGCCTAAAAAAGAAAAATCACCACAACCTAAATAAGATAATAAATAACTAAAATTAGAAAAGATTCTGAGAGTGTTATAGTGCTTTGGGGGCAACAAGTTAGAAAAGAATAAACAAGATTTTCTTATTTAAAGGGGTAAATATTGAGCTTGTCATAATATATACAACAAGTTGGGATTCCTTAAAAATTATAATTTGGGGTGTAATTTGGGTAGATTTTTTATGACAGAACGAGCAAGAATATTTTTAAAAGAATTGTCAATAAGGTTAGGAACAAATATTTGAATCGAAAAGCAAAAATCCTCTTTATGGCGGGGCGTGTAACCCTGCCAATATTAGTGCATCAAACCCTTTGTATCTATTTAATGCTTATGACTAAATTTCCTAGCCTAACTTGTAAGGCCATAAACAAGTTGGTGAGAGACTTTATTTGGGGTTCTACCACTGAAAAAAGAAAGATGCATCTTATAAGTTAGAATAAAATTTAACCTAAATCTAGATGTGGTCTGGGTCTTCACCAAACTATTGATATCAATACAATGCTCTTTACAAAGTTAGGTTGGGAAATTGTTATCCAAGAGTGATGCTTTTTGGATAAGGTTTTTTTTGAAAAAGTATACTTATGGTGCTAGTCCTAATTGTAATATAAAAGCTAAGGTTGGGTGCTCTAATATTTGGTATAGCCTCATTTCAGATCTGGCTCCTACTATTGAAAAGAGTGTCTTGGAGTGTTATTAATGATAAGTGTGTGAGCTTTTGGAATGATAATTGGTTGGAAGGAGTAGGGCCTTTCTAAATGATAATAATGAGATGTCCTTTATAAAGATCGAGTTTACTCAGTAGTCTTTTATGTTTCTAATGATGGAAATTTGGAATTAGAGCTGAAATTTATTTCAATTTTATCTCACTTCTTTTGCTTGTATGAAGATTGTTGTTATCATGCCTCTTCTCTAAATATAGATTCTAATCTTGCAATTTGTAAATTTTTGAAGTCAAATATGTCTAGTTCAATTATGCTTATGAGTTGTATAATAAAAATAATCGATCATCTAATTCTATTTTGAGTAATATTTGGAAAGGTCTGAATCATATACGGAATTTCTTTAGTTATTGGCTAGAGATAGATTGCTTTTAAAGTACCTTTTTTGGAACGTCAAGTAGTAACCAATAACATCTATCCTAGATGTGGAGATGGTGAAGAGACATCTATTCGTATTATCAGATATTGCTCTTTTGCTAAGCAGATTTGGCACCAAATAATTCCTTATGAAAGCATGCTCAAATTCCTTTTCATTGAGCTTAATGTCTGGATTGGGAGAAATATTTATTGGAGTTTGAGGTAGTTGCTTAGGAATTTTGATTGGAGCCTTGTGTTTGGAGTCATAACTTGGTATTTGTGGTATTGGTGTAATATGTGTATTTGGAGAGATAAAAGACTTGAAAACAAAGACTCTATTCAATATTATCCATCGTGGTACCAAATTGCCCATGTTTATAACCAATTTGGGAGGTTGAATGTTGCAAGTTTATTAGTAAGCACGACTTGTTAGATCTTGCCTCAGCCTGACTATGTTAAACTTAATACTAATGGTTTTTATAGGTTTAATGGCAATCAAATAATTTCTTATTGTATTTGAAGAGATGATAAGGACCATTGGAGGGTAATTTCTTGTATAATATCGGTAGTTGTTTTATTTAGATACAGAGTTATAAGGAGCTTTAATAGGCATTGGCATGGTGTAGGAGCTGGGGTTTAAGCAAGTGGTTGTGGAGGGTAGACAAGGACCATTAGAGGGTAGACAATTGATGACTGGGGTAATTTCTCAGCCTTTGTATAATGGTCTTTTACCTACTTCTATGGTAAAAGAGATGGGTGAGACTAGCTAAACTTAAGGACTAAGTACCTAATTGCAAATTTATGGAATATAAAATTAAAATTTCTCACTTTGGTGGATCTAGTGTTCATAATTGGACAAGAAGTGTTTGGATAGTTTTAGTTGAATAGTATACCTATTCCACGACAAATTGAACATGTATCTCTTTTATCTTAATAAGGACACAGATAGTTGGTTTTAATCTTAGATTATTTACAAGATTTATTCTTCTTAGCATGAGTTTTCTGATGATCTTTTCCAATGATTTGAAGAACTTAATGTTAAGAAAATTAATGGAGCTTTGTTTAACGAATTGGTTCTATTCTGAAAACAAAAAAAAATGTTTGAAAATCTTTGTTCTATTTTCATTGAGAAGATCTATACGATAAATTGGAACTTATAAAAATCGACCTACAAGCTATTTAAATAATTTTCTATGGATCAATTTGATCGGGGATCAATAGAGGCATAAATGGTACTTTTTAATACTCTATTCTCTCTCTAAGTTTTATTATATATTTTCTTTCTCTTATGTCCTTATTAAATATTTGAACTTTAAAATTGTAATACCCAGAATTTTTATATATTTAATAATGAGTTTTTATTTAAATTAATTTTATTTTATCTTTATTTGGTCTAGTTGGAATAATTTAAATGCAAAGTTTGAATTTTAGTATTAGACGAATAAATGAGTTATTTTTCTATACCCAATTAGTTTGAAATTTTAAAAAAATTAATCAAGTAAATTATTTGAAGGGTAAATTATATTTTTGGTTATTCTAACTTTTCCTTAATGTATATGTATATATATAAATAAAATTATATATTGGAAAATTATGGTAGAAATTGTAAATGATGTTTTTATAAAAGAATTTTGAAGAAATTTGTATTTTAATTAACTAGTGGTATTAAATTATAACTTGGAAAATAATTTATAAATTGATTATTTAATTTAATTGTGTGTAGGATTTAATTGGAGGATTATTTTGGAATAAGGATTAAAAGTATAATTTTATTATTATGGGGGTTTAATAAAAATTTATATGTTTGGTATTTTTGTAAACAAATGTGTCGGCAAGGGTATTTTTATAATTGTGTATTTTTCAATAATTCTAATTTGGCCCAATTAATTAGTTAGGGGTTTAATTGAAATATTAAAGAAAAGTCTAGGGGTTAAATTGAACTTTCGAAGGTTAAAATTGCAAGTAATTAAGAAAGTTGATGGACCAAATTGTAATAAGGAAAACTTTGGGGTCAATGTCGATATTAGATGGAAAGAAAGAAGAAAAGAATAGAAGCGAGAGAGAGAGGAGACGTCGGGGAAGAAGGAGTGGGGGGCTGCCGTCCGTGGCAGGTGGAGGCCGCTCGAGGCACGGTGGCGACGGCTGGAGGAAGGGCCGACGCCGGCGAGCCCAGCGGCAGCGGCAGCGGTGCGACAACAGCCAAAAAAAAAAGGAAGAAAGGGAGTTGTGGCTGTCGGCGCCGTTCCGGCCGTTCCCGGCATGCTTTGGCGGTGAGGTCGGTCTTGTTTTGACCGGTGAGTTGAGGGCTCTCTTCTGGCAGCAGTGGCGACGCCTAGGGTGGCCGGAGTTGCAAGATCCGACAAAGTGAAGTTTGGGGGGCAGTCGGCGTTTTTGGGTTTTTCCGGCAAGCTATGGACGATCGGAGGACGTATCCCGACTCTCCTCAGCTCAAGCTTCGCAATGACACCGGTTTCGTGGCGATCGGGCTTCGTTTGCAAATCGACGGCCGAGATCGTCTGCAAATCTCTCCGGATGATCGGGAGTCAGATCGGAAAATCGAAAGCGGGGATCGTCATTAGCGCGTCGTTTCGAGTCCGATGGTGAGTTCGGATCGTCGATCGGACTCCGGCGGCTGGAGGAGAGTCGACCGAGCGATCGAGTGTTTCGGTAATTTTTTATGGCCCGTTAATTTTTAGAAATTCTTTGATTTAATTTGTGTCTATTGGTTTATGTTGAGTATATGATGATTTTTGTGAGTCAAAAATAATTGTCTGCCAGTTTGTCTGCCTCGTGTTTTGTGCTGTGTAGCAGAGTCGGGAAAAATGTGAAGTCTGGGGACCCGACTCCTGTTGTTTTGAATTGTTGGATATTTTTAGTATTTTTCTGGCAGGTCCTGGACCCATTTTACGGGGGGTAAACGTCCGTGTTATTGGGGAGGTTCTGCCGAATTTTCGGTAGAATTCACCTGAGTCGAGATTCTTAGACAGTCAGTCCTAGGAATCTAGACCTAGGGTCAATTGTAATTGTTCAGCGTTTTCATAAATTGTTTTCCGTGATTAGATGATCTGTCTGTTCGGCTCGCTCCAACCGAGGCACCGGAGCAGAGTTAGGAGGTCGCCAAACGAGTGAGTTAAAGTCATATATCGCTTATGCACGTGTCATGCATAAAATTTGATTTGCTACTGTGATTGTTCATTTGCAATTCCAATTATTCGTTTAATTATTATTCACTGAGATTAATTTCAATATTGTTACTCGTAATAGGATATCACTATTTTGATCATTAATGTTATATTTACGCAATTGTTATTATTATTTTTCCACACAAATTGCATGGTTATTATCATATGTGTTGATTGTGATTTGGGGACGAGGCTTTAGTAGAACATGCCATCTGATGGGTTACATCGGGACCGTGTGCGCACTGGTAATGATCAAAGACAGGTAATAAGGTTATTATGGTTTTGTTTGCCCTGATCGAGCATTGCTCTCTCGGCTGAGTTCAATTGATTGCCGGAGTTAAGGCCCCTGATCGAGCTTGCTCTCTGGGCGCCGGCTTAGTTGAGATATAAGTGACCAGACTGGAGGTAAGGTCCCCGATCGAGCTTTGTTCTCTGAGCGCCAGTCCTGTTGGAATGAGAGAGTTGAGATATAAGTGGCCAGACTGGAGGTAAGGTCCCTGATCGAGCTTTGCTTTCTGGGCGCCAGTCCTGTTGGAATGAGAGAGTTGAGATATTAGAGTTGAGCTTAGTCGAGACGTAAGTTTTGAAATTGATCGAGATGTTGAGTTGGGATTAGGGTTCTACTGAAGTACTCCGTCCCGTTGCGTGTGGAATAATTTTTATTTAAGCATGGCATGACACGTATGGTTTGCATGATTTATTAATTATTTTAAAATTAAATGAATGTGATATTGAGATGTTTGAAACTGTTTTAGATATATGATTTTAGCTCACTCAAGACCGGTTCCATTTATCTTTTTTCGATTCGTGACTGTTAGTCTTCCATGACTTTACTCAAGAACTTGACTTCTTCATCATCGGGTGGTGTTTGGGTTGGTATGTCAAATTGTAAAAATCTTAGATTCTCCGCAGTAGTAATAGTAGAGGTATCAGTGGTAATTTTCTGTAGTTTCGGGTCTCGCCTAATTTTTTTGGCAGACCGAATTAATTATGTAAAATGTAGCTATTAAGATATTTTGTGGCTTTAATAATATTAATTTGAGATGAGATTTGTTTGAGTTGTGAGTGTCAGGCTTACTACGGGATTCGGTGGCCTTACGCCTACCCATTCCCTAGTGCCGGTCACGGGCCTACAGATGGGGTAGTGACAAAAATCTCTCTTTATTAAAATAAACTTTGACTATCTTGTTGTAACTTGCATTATTGAATTAATTTTTTTTAGATTATTGAGTTGAACAATCTTAATAAATATTTTAAAAATATGAGAGAGAACAACTTTGATATATTAATTCTTTATTGAAAATTGAATGATGTATTGATTTCTCCTACATTGTTGAATTAAACATTCTCTATAAGTACTCCATAATTATAAACTATTTCTCTATTGTAAGTAAATTAATATTTTTTACTCAAAATTTTTTTCTTCTAAGAAATTTCTCATGTCTAAAAAAGAACAAGAACAAGTTTTCTAGCAATAAATTATTTGTTCCAATTCTATTAAAATCATGAATAATAGCAAGCAAAAAAAAGTTTAGGTTATTTTTAGAGGCACTTGTTCAACAATTCAAGAAAGATTAGTGAAGGGAGTTCAAAACTTAATTCTATTAAAATTTCAAGAACTGATAAAATTTTTAATTATGAATATTACCCCTACATTTCCTAAACAATCCAATTAAGAATATTATTTTATGTTTCATTCTTGGTTTTTTTATTGGTATGAATATAAAAATATTTTTATCATAGATTATATGTATAAAATTTTCACTGAATTAATTTAAATTCTTTTATAATATTATTAAGTTGTAATTTTAAATTTATTTAGATACGTACTGCTTATAAAGTTATTACAAAAGAATCAAAAACTTGCAACGTTAATTGATTTATAAAATGCAACGTTGTGCAGTAAGACTTGCACCGGGTTGTACAAATTACTGCACCACCTTTTAATAGCTAATTTGTAAAATGCAAGACGATCGTCAAACAATGCACCAAACTATGAGAATATTGATTATTCAACAATCAAGATAATTATCTATACATGAGAAATTAAATGTAGTAGCATCAATAGATTTTAAAACACAAGGATATGCAGTAATCTTTGCATTATGATATGCAATTTATTAAATTGTTCATTACAAATAGTGGATCATGAAAACCAGTTCTTAAAAAATTCATGTGGCTCTTGTATAGTATGATCTTATGAAATAAAATAAAATGAAGCCCATTTTAAAAGATGTGATAATTTAATTACTTTATAAATTAAATTGGCTTTTAATTTGGGAAGAGTTTTGAATACAATAGTAAAGTCATGTAGTAAACAGTATAAGTATCTAAAACTAGAATTCAAAGTCAATTTAATACTTGTTTATAGTAGTTTAATGCTTTTACACTAAAGCAAGACATAGGTTTAATATTGGCAAAGTATAGAATATAACAACCATCAAATCGAAAAACAATTACAAAGTATAAAAATAAAATATATTCATAACCGCTAATACTTACTTAAACTTTAGATGAACAACAATCACTTCATCTTCATCGATCCTAGCAGCATGTGCATTTACTTCATTATTCTTAGCAGCTGCCTCATTTATAATTTCTTGAGTCACTTTGAGGAAAATCTCATATAAGCTAACTAATGGATAATTATTTAGCAACAAGTCACGTGCATATGGTTCTCAAATAAAATTCACCTTCATTGTCAGCATTTTCTTGATGTCCTTCTTCAAGGTATCCATTTGTTCCCTCAATAATAAGTATAATACCTCTAGTGAGTTCACTGAAGGAGGGAATCTCCATTCATTAGAATGTCTTCTTATCCTTTGTGGTGTTTGAGATATTTTTCGTGCTTATGGAGAGAATGATTGAAATTCTTTTTGCATGTTAGAAATATTTAGATATGTAGATGTGGTATAGTGATAATGTGCATGGATGATGTCATCATTTGCATAAATAATAAGAATACACTTTAATGTATGTCTTATTTCCTAGAATAGCATTCATTAAATGATGTATATTTTCTATGCCAATATTAAATGAGAACACAATGTTTATCGGATGACATATCTCTATGTCATACCATGTTCATTGGATATTGATGTAATCCTATATCAATTTTAAATGAGAACATAATATTTATTGTAAGATAAATATCTTTATACCTATACTATGTTTATTAGATAGTTTTAAAAAATTGGCCTTTAAGTTATAATATGGCATCTTCAATAAATGCCCAATTGCTATATAAATGTATAAAAAATGAAGGCTTAATATATAGCAATAGCTCGAGGGCAATTTAATTTAATTTTATATAATCAATATACACTTAATTTTTAATGATTATATAATACATAATTATTAAAATATTATACATCATTTTTAGTTTTATACTTGTATTTATTAACTTAATTATAATGTGGAATCATTGTGAATTAAATATAATTAGGGACTATCATATAACAAGATAGTTCAAATGATGAGCTTAAATCGATAGTCAAATTAATCAAAGTTAAAATATTTAATTTGATTTGGAAGAAATATCAAAAAGATAGTTCATTTAATCAAAATAAGATAGTTTAGTTGACCAAAAACAGAAATATTCAGTTTGATTACAAAAAAATTACAAAAGGATAGTTCAATAAATCAAATTAGGAGCTAATTTGATTATTCAATTGAACAAAGTAAAATTATTCAATTTGAACAATGACAAGTACATACTATGTATATATATTTAAGGTATTTTAGTGATTTATTGGTATTGTTTTATATACATAATATGTGAAAATATGTGCTTAATATCTCACTTTAGTTTTATTGTCTAATTTCATCTAATAATAGTCGAAAAGGGAGAATATGAATTAAATATACATAAATGGACTTAAATTGGACTATCATTACTGAGATTTAGAATAAAGACGCATGGACGGCTAATTGTCAAGCCTAGCCAAATTTATAAAGGCCCACGAGGAGAAATTAATTAATTATTATATAACTATGGACAACTACTTTTAAGTTGTTTATTTTATTTGGGATAGTTAAGTAATAACTATTAGAGATGTTGTGCTTAGAGGAGGACTTTGCAAAAAGAATCTGTAGAAGTAGTGGAAATCAGTTAAACAAGAGAGGAATGGAGTTCAGTCTACATCTATCCATTATTCCTTTCTCTGCAACTTTCTACAATTTGTCGTCCACAAATAATTTAGCTTTAATTTTTACATTATTCTTTGAAAATTTATGAAGCTTTTAAAGAAGTGGAGAGTGAGAATCAATCATCTACATATCCTTGAAGAATTTCTGGATTTTGAGAGAGCTTTCATTTTCTACTTTATTTTTATGTCTTTCTATTTAATTACAATGACCTTTGAATTAAATATGTTAGGCTAATTTCAACGAGTGTTTAGTTTAGCTTTTTATTTATGCATGAACCTTATTTATATATATTGAATGAATAATTTTTTTACCTTCATAACTTTATAAGTTTCATCTATTATTGTTAGTTGACCATCATATTAATTTAATAATAATATTTGTTATGAAAATCTTTAGGTATTAGAGACACTATCTTTACTTTAATATATGTTGGCATAAGGAACTTAGGTTGCATCATTAGTTTGGGTGATTTAGGGAAAAGGCACATCACCATCTCATTCATTAGATTTGGGCTTAAGGAAAAATAAGAGGATTACTAAGTATTGGCTAGACCAAATACTATTTTCTCATATAGTTTTTCATTAATCATTCCATTTGCATATTTACTTTATAGTTTATTTAATTTTTTATAAACATCAAACTATTCTCAAAACATTGGCTTAGAGTATTTAGATTTATTCTGCTGTTTTTGTGTGATAGTTAGTCTTTATAGTACATACTCTACAGTTTCTTGTGAGATCGACCTCATGGTAAATTTTTCCGTATTATAATTTGGTTCCTACACTTGTAAGTACTAATTTTGACACATCAAACGAAAAAAATCACAAAATAATAGTTCAATTGATCAAAGTAAGAGTTAATTTGATAATACATTTAATCAAGATTATATCAATTTTCTTTGAAAAAGAAAGGTTTGCAAAATGATAATTTAATTGATCAAACATAAGAAATTTTGTTTGATTTTAAAAAATGCAATAAGAATAATTGAATTGATCAAAATAAGAGCTAATTTGATAGTTCATTTGATAAAAGAATAAGAATATTCAATTTGATTTAAAAAAAAGTTGTAAAAAAATAGTTCAATTGATCAAACCTAATAATATTTGGCTTGATTTGAAGAAAAACGCAAAAAGATAATTAAATTAATCAAATTAAGATTTAATTTAATATTTTAATTGATTAAAGTAAGAATATTTTGTTATTTTTTGAAAAATATTAAAATAAGAAAGTATTTTAACTGATCAAAGTTTAACAATTTCTGTAGTTGAATTGATATAATATTGTAAAATTTGTGGCATCAAAATAAGATGGCACAATTAGGTTTAAAATGTAAAACTTTTGGCATCAAATTGAAATTATTAAACTAATAACAAAGCTACATATTTTTTACTACGTATAATATATCTCTTTTGCATAACGTTTCATACCCATGCATCAAGCTGTGCACTAAGATGTGCATATTTCTAAACTCATACTAGTGTAAATAATGGATGGAAGAATTTGAAATTCTCATCTTGCATAAATTGCACAGCCATACATCAAATATGTGCTTAGTTTTGTGCAACATCTTGAACTCCAATGTTATTTTATTTTTATTTATTTCTAATTATTTAAAATTCAAAATAATAGTTGAAAGATTCTAAAAATTTATATTTAATATAATATATTAAATGTTGGATATCATAGGAAAAAGTTCTCGAGCTAAATTTATTCTAATTTTCCCTCCTTTTTACTTATATTTGGAGCTTTTTTTTAACTAAAGTTATATATGTAATTTATCATTTCTTAGTGGATGCTATTGATGTGGATCAAATTGATCCAAATAGTACTACTCTTAAGCTAAAGAAAAAAAAGAAATTAAATTACAGCCTAAAAAAGAAAAATTACCACAACCTAAATAAGATAATAAATAACTAAAAATAGGAAAGATTCTAATAGTTTTATAGTGCTTTGGGGCAGTAAGTTAGAAAAGAATAAACAAGATTTTATTCTTTAAAGGGATGGATATTGAGCTTTTCATGAATCAATATATACAAGTCGGGATTCTCTAAAACTTATAATGTAAGGTATAATTTGGGTACTCAGATTTTCTATAATGGACAAGAATATTTTCAAAGAAATTGTTGATAAGGTTAGGAACAAATATTTGTAACGAAAACAAAAAGCCTCTCTAAGGTGGGGTGTGTAATGCTTGCCAATATTAGTCCTTCAAGCCCTCCCTATCTATCTGATACTTATGACAAGATTTTCTAGCCTAACTTGTAAGACCATAAACTAGTTGGTGAGAGACTTTATTTGTGGTTCTACTACTGAGAAAAGAAATATGCATCTTATAAGTTAGAATAAAATTTAAACTAAATTCAAATGTGGTCTAGGTCTTCACCAAGCTGTTGATATCAGTACAATGCTCCTTATAAAGTTAGGTTGGGAGGTTGTTATCCAAGTGTGATGCTCTTTGGGTAAGAGTTCTTTTGGAAAAGTATACTTATGGTGCTAGTCCTAATGGTAATATAAAAACTAAAGTTGGGTGCTCCAATATCTGGCGTGGTCTCATTTGAGACTTGGCTTTTAGTATTGAAAAGAGTGTCTTGAAGTATTATCAATGGTAAGTATGTGAGATTTTAGAATGATAATTGGTTGGAAGGAGTATGGCCTTTCTAATAGTAGCAATGTCTTTTATAAAGATCGAGTTTACTCAATAGTTTTTTATATTTCTAATGATGGGAATTTGGAATTGCACCTAAAATTTATTTCAATTCTATCTCTCTTCCTTTACTTGTATCTAGATTGCTGCTATCATGCCCCTTCTCTAAATATAGATTCTAATATTGCTATTTGTAATTTTTCTAAGTCAAATATGTCTAGTTCAACTATGTTTATGAGTTGTATTATGAAAATAATCTATTTTCTAATCCTATTTGGAGTACTATTTGGAAATCATAAGATCTGAATCATATACAAACTTTTCTTTAGTTATTGGCTAGAGATAGATTGCTTATAAGTACTCCTTTTAAAACATCAAGTAGTGACTAACATTTATCCTAGATTGAGGATGGTGAAGAGACATCTATTCATACTATCAGATATTGATCATTTGCTAAGCAAATTTGGCACCAAATAATTCCTTATGAAAGCATGCCCAAAGTCTTTTCCATTAAGCTCAATATTTAGAGAGATAAATGAGTTAAAGACATAGATTCTATTTAATACTATCCATCATTGTATACCAAATTGCCCATGCTTATGACCAATTTGGAAGCTTAAAAATTATTGCAAGTTTATTGGCGAGTAAGACTTATTAGTGATGGTTTTTATAAACTTAATGGCAATCATGCAATTTTTATTGTATTTGAAGAGATGATAAGAACCATTGGAGGGTAGCTTCTTGTATAATATCGATAATTATTCTATTTAGATGCAAAGTTATAGGAAGATTTATAAGCATTGATGTGGTGTGAGAGCTGGGGTTTAAGTAAGTGGTTGTGGAGTTGGACTCTTCTATCAGTGTTGACTACATGATAGGTAGGAAGGGGGTGCATGGTTCTGCCAAAAGAATGATTTGTAGGCTGTTATAATTTTTTTTAAGAGAGGGAGAAGTGTTGTTTGCCTCCATATTATTAGAGAGGAAAACTCGTGTACCCATTGGATGGTGAGTGAAGCTTTGGAACTGAATTTTGGATATCACTTCTTCAATGTTCCTCCAGATGGTGTTGAACAGGTGATCTTTAGAGATTTGTTTCATATGAGTAGTATTGGCTCATTTTGTTTCCTAGTTTTCTTATGTGTTTTAAGGCTCTTTTACAAAAGAAAATATCTAACCATATTTACTCGGAATTCTTATATTTTAAACTAAATTTTTCAAATTAAAAATTTTAAATCAAAAACTTAATTATCAAATAAATTCTATATTCTACACTTAGTTTTAAATTTAGCATGTAAGTTTTACTTTTAATATTACTAATGACACTGATATTAATTTCAAAATTTTAGCATTGGATGAAATCATGACCAAAATTTGATGGTTGGTTTGGTTATGATTGTATAATCAAGCTTTTGGTATAACATTATCTAATCAACCTTTTTAATCACATGAATAAATTTTTGACTGATAATTCTGCTAGAAACTAAAATTAAAATTAATATCAAAATGTGTTGCATAATTTAAAAAATTAAGAAAACATACTAAATTAAAAAATAAATACACAGTACAAAAATTATTTAGCATTTAAGCTAAATCAAATATATTAATAAAAACGTAATAATAAAAAAACATCTAAATGAATGGAATTATCAAATATGAATTTTGAAATAAAATTAGAATCATGAAATAACATAAACTATGTATTTTCTTGGCACGAGACTAATATTGTTGACTAATTTCAAATTCATATAACATTAAACCTGGAAATTTATTGTTCATATATATATATATATATATATATTGATTTTTGAGACATAAATGTTTTTTGATACGTATACTTAATTTTTGATAAGTAGAATTTTTTATTTTGACATGTGTACAATTCTTGACACATAGAATTCAAGTTTATATGTAATTTTGTGGTTTTTTCTATTAATTTATTAATTAATAAGTTGTATTCCTAAGTATACACTCATATTAATCCTAAAAAATAACATATTCCTAATAAATTAGTTTTCTAATTTAGATAGTGATTAATTTTCTAATTAGATAATTATTGTCCTAAAAGATAGCATATTAATTATATTATAATATTATATTAATTAAATATTTAATTTCTTAATTAAATAATGGTTTTAATTATAAAAAGAATATTTTTAAATATTATATTCACTAATAAATAAATTTATTATTAGACAATAACTTCTAATTTTTTTAAAAAAATAATAATATCAATTATATTAATAATATCAAAGTTAATAAATATTTTAAAAAATAATTTATTGATAGTATTAATTTAGAGATAATATTAATAAATATATATTTTATTAATATAATAATATAAATCAATTTTTTAAGAAATTAAGATATTTAAAAATAGTTAATTTGTTATTATTTTTAAAATTATTATAAATTAAATATTAAATATAGAACAATTGATTAAATTGTATCTATAAACTTAATTGTATAATCGAAATAATAATAACAGTCATGCAACGCAAGAGTAGACGACTGATTATTATAGTTTCAAGTACTTAGAGGTTTCAACAGCAATCATAAAAATTAAAATGATTGTAGCATTTTATGCTTGATTCAGATAAAGACTATTGCGAAATAATAAATATCATAAAGATGTGCAAACGGATATATATTAAAAAGAATCTAACCTATAATTAGATTTGTTTTGTCTATTATCAAAAGTAGAAAAATGTGAAATTTAATTATTTAGTCACAGTAACGAGAAAAACCATAAGGTATGTCCTAATTGCTGATGGCTTAATTGGCATTTTTATTTATAAAAATTAAAAAAATCTTAAGTTTGAATTTTCTAGTCTATCATCGTCGGTACAGCTAAAGTAACAAATGATTATGCTATGTTGCATATTTACGACCTATTTAACTTCTATTGAATAAAGAAAAAAAATACACTTTAATTATTAATAGAAATAGCTATTATTACAATAATCATAGGCTACATTCAATTTAATGCTTTTATATTGGGGTACCAAAGTTCATTTTTAGTTCAATTTAACCTCTCAATTTTCCAATTTGATGGAACCAAATACCCAAGTAATGTTTACTTGATGTGCATGTGTCATTTATTGCTCAGGTCGCATAGTATAAATAAAATAATAATATATTTAAAATATAAAATAATTAAAATTAGAAAAATTATTATTTAGTTCCTAAGTTTTACTCTAATATATGAGTTACTATCTATCTCGATTTTATTATATGAAATCCATTTTATATTTTTACATAACTAACTACTAACCTCTTACATCCAAAGTCAATGCAATCAAAAAATTAAATAGAAAAATAAAATTATGACTTAGTCCTTAAATTTTTATTAAGTATGAAATTCCTTTAAAGTTATTCTTTTTATCATGTTAGAGTGAAATTATTAATGTTAGTGGGAATACTAGTTTGCTTTACAATAAATTAATTTTATATTCAACAAAATTAATGAATTATTATTTTTACTTACTTTAATATTGAGCACAATTTAGTCCTAAAAATTTAAATATTTCAAAAATAATTATATTTAGAGCAACATTATCAAATTAGTATATAATTTATTTTGAATTATTAAAATAGAATACATATTTATTGTTAGCAAAATATTTAATTTTATTATTATTTTTTGATAGATATTAGAATTAAATTATGCTAAAGATAAAAAAAATTATTCGAATTTGATAAAAAGATAATTTCAAACAATTTTAACACTTGAAGTTCAAGGATCAAATTGTAATTTTATTTATCAATTTGATCCTTTAACTGCATTGACTTTGAGGGTAACAGTTAGTTTTGTAAAAATATAAGGGGCGTTTAATATAATAAAATCGACATAAGGTGCAACTAGTACAATAGAGTAAAAATTAAGGGGATACAAGTAATTACCCAAAAAAAGGGTGGGTTTTGATTCCATTTTGTTTATTTTCAAGCTCTAAACACAAAACTTTTGATTATCATAAACAGTTAGCAGCAGCGGCGAGGAAGGAGGAAACCTTTAAAGAGTTGTAGCGGTGAGGATGAACAGTGCTACATCAACATCAACATCCAGCTGAATGAAAAATGACAATAAACGGAGCTTCATCGACATTAATAATGGCAGCATCGACGTCTTCAATGTTATGCATTCTTCACCGTTGAATATTCACGAAAAGGGTTTTCAGGCTCCACTCGCCTTTTGGCATCAACCAAGTTTATTGTACTGTTAGCAAAAAGTAGTAAATCAGAGGCGATGAGAATTCTCATCCTCTGTGCCACCTTGGCAATGGAAGACCTCAGCAGGATTGTTATTGTGATGTGGGCTGCATGGTATGGCATGCAAGGAATTGCCTCATTTATGGTAAGGGTGATATGAGTTTTCAGCAGGTTTGTGCTCTGGCTCTTGATTAATCCAATGAGCTCTGGTTGTATTAAAACTTCAAATTAGGCGTTTTGGAAACTGAAATTCCTCAAAGTAGAAAAAGTTTTCAGCAGGTTCAAAAGAAGTGTTTTTTTTAATAATTTTATTTATTTTTAAAACTTTGGGGAACCTTTTAAAGAAAATCTCTATGTTTAATTAGATTTTCTATTTTGAGAAGAATTGAGAATTTTTTTTCTATTTATTTGTGTTTCTACTAAGAAATCAAATTTTTTCTATTTTGAGAAGGATTTTATTCTTTTTAAATCTAGCAAATAATAATTAGTATTTAAGTAAATAAATCACGCAAATAAGCTATGAATTGTTTTTTATACAATATTTATTATATACTACCATGATCAATCATATTTATTATATTTATTATATCTAAATTATACTTCATTTAATTATTAATATATACAAATTATTTTAATTTTTTTATTACATTATTATCTTTATCATCAATAACATCAGTAAAAAAATATGTAAAGTGTAGTTTCATGTTAATGACATGTGAATGTATATGTGGAAAATTGTGTAGCGGCGTACAGATATTGGCCAAATATATATTCGTACACTTGAATTTTGACTATTTAATTATTTTAATATTTATTTTAATTTAATAAATACCTTAATTTATATTTCTTATAATATATAAACACTTCATTTATGTCTATATGTATTATACATATGTGTATTAATGTTATCATTAAACTGAGTTTGAGTGTCTGTTAAGTTAGAATAAAAATAAATTTTTTTTAAAAAATTATAAAAATTAAAATTTAAGTATTTATCAAATTAATTTTAAAAATAAAGTATTAAAATTGAAATGTCTAAATATGCAAGTGTTTAGAAAAATTGGGTATGTTATTGGTTTAGGAATAACAGCTTGTGCTCTAAGAAAAATTGTGTCCGGCCCAGTACGCAGGTCCACAAAAATTATCAGAACTAGGTTTTCTTTTGGACTTTAAAGTAATGGGCCATTGTACAAATCCTCAAAACACTGTATTTCAAAGGGATGCATAAGAAAGTTTCAAGAGAACCCAATTGTGCAAACACTTATTACTTGTTAGTATATGAATTAAAACATCTTTAACTTTCATAAGAAAATGATAAATTATTAAATATTATTGTGATTTAACCAAAGAAGAAAAGAAGTCTAGTTCTTCCTATTTCAAAATTATCAAATCTTTGTCCTTATATAATATTAAGTGAATAACATGCACTTTTAAGGGTTTAAAAACTGTTATTATATGATATAAAAATTTACAAACTAAAGTGCATTTAAATTATAGAAAATCAAGGCTAAGTTCTTGATTCAATCCAAGATATTAAGAATACTGTGCAATGAAAGACAAGCCTTTATGGACTTATATTACTAATTTCAAAACAATAATAATAAAAATATTTTTGAAATAAATTTTTTTAAGAGATTTATTATTATTATTAATTTTATGGTTTTAGACCACTGTAAGTAGGCTGCCATTACTGATGATAGGATATCTTTTAATGATTTCTGATACAAAAAGTAATTACTTTACATAGTTGGTGACTCATATACAGTTTGTTCAGCTTTTTAATAAATTTTATAGTTGAAAATGACAAATCATAACTATGTACAGATTCATTTAAAAGCAGGATAGAGGCACTATAATGAGATGGGACCTAATTGAACATTTTGTATATTTCTATTGTAAGATGTGTAATCCCCTTTGTTTTATCCATAAGGACATTTTCTATGGTTGTTTTTGATTAATCAAAATTCTACTATGCAGTTCAAAAAAGGAAGAAAGAACACTAAATCAATGAAGCCTAAAAGGTATAATTCCATTGAAGGAAATAGAAGTAGCTTCCAAAAGAATTGTCTAATCAAGCTTTTTATGTGATTTTATTTTTTCCAAATATAATTAAAAAAAAAATGAAGTATTTGTAAAGTCTTTTACTTTGATAAAATATATTAAATTTAAGATCCAAAAGAATGGTCTAATCAGGCCAATAAAACTAGTTGTAAAAGAGAGGGGGATGCATAATTTAATATAATTTCACTTCATTCACTGTATGAATTGAATTTAGTTAGTGGCATCTATCCTTGATCTAATGCAACAATATACATTATTAAGATTCTTGTCAAATTCTACTAATTATAATTAAAACAAACAGAAGAAAAGAAAAGAGTGGTGGACATGTTCATCTATTTGTTGAAAATTAAACTCACTAAAAAGTCTACACTTAAGACAAGAAGTGACTGCTGATCTTTCTCAACCTTGGGCTTCTTAAAGAAAGCTTGTCTATTTTTCCTTACTCAATTAAGAAAAAAAAGAAAAGAAATAGACTGGTTGGACCTCAGATTTTTAATTAATATGTTTTGCTATTAATATGAAACAAAGGTAGCTTTTTTGTTAATCAAGTATCTTTTGCTGTTATTTGATTTGTGTTTGTGATAATACTTGTTGGGCTCAAAATTATGAATTTCATTTCGGGCGATATTTTAGATTTATCATTGAAAATGGAATATTTCGGTACAAGAATATTTTGATATCCCAATTTAGATTGTTTCAATATATATATAACACTATAAAATTAATATCTATAATATAATTGGATAGAATTAGCAAGCAACAAGTAAATAATAACAAGATTTTTATAATTATATAATTACAATAGTGAAATCTCTTTTTATAATACAGTCAACCAAAGTACAAAACAATATGTTGCAAACGATAAAGTCAAAAAAATCAAATTATATAAGTCTTGAATTATTATTACTAAATAATATAAATTAAATTATAAAAATTAAAGATTAAGTGAAAATAATATCTAAATAAACTCTAGAACACAACAATTAAGTAAGAAATAAAAATAAGAATATGATTTCAAAAAGTTTTTAAATTTTTAATTTTGAGATTTTAGATCTTAATTAATAAAGAGAAAATAAATTTTATTAAGGTAGAATTAACTATTACTGAACTATTTAACTCAATTCAATGTTATAATAATAATAATTATTTTTATAAAGTTGTTTTATTTCCGTCCATCTCATTAATTTCAAACGGGATGATCATTTCGGCTTAATTTCGTCCGTCTGGTTTGAAATGGTTGAAATTTTGACTGATACGAAATAAAAAATATTTTGTTCCATCTTTCTTAATAAATGAAATATTTCAGCCATTTTCGGGTGGAACAGAATAAAACCAATAACCTTAATTGGACCGAATTTAAGCTCATGTTTAGGATTTGACTATCATAATTAATGAATAAAAAATTATTATATAAATTTGATTCAACAAGTCATCAAAAGACTCACATAATAAAATGAACTGTTTTATTTATTATTTATTTATTTTATTAATTTTAAAAATAAAATTGATATATAAAAATATAATTATTTTATTAAATAAGTTTTTCGATGATATAGTGAATCAAAACTGTGTAATAACTTTTCTCGGGTAATTTTACACAATGATTGGAATTATATAATCATTTAGCAATGCAGCTGACACATCCACTAATTCAATTTATTAAATGAGACTTGCATTATGCTTTTTTTAATTTTTTTTTCCTTTTTTAACATAAAAAGTGCAGAATTTAAATTTAAAATCTTAATTAAATTAAAATAAATATAAACTACCGAGTTAAAAACCTGGAAGTTACTGTTTAATTCTTTTAGTACAGAAGGAGCAGATGGCAGTGGTTACAGGCTCAATTACAATGTGATAAGGAAGCATATATATATATATATTGTTTTCATCGCCAAGACGACACTGGTAATAAAAGGAAAATTATACAGCATAATAAGTTAAAGACATTTGGGACCATTGCAAATTTTGAAGCCAGCAAATGCCGGCTATCTACCGCCTAAAATTATGTCCTTAAACAGCGAACTCCTACTTCTTTCTTAAGCCAGTTGGCCAACCCTTAGCAAAACCCTGTTTCCCTTTTCTTTTCTTTCTTTCTTTTTCTCCACCTGATAAAAGAAGCTCGTTTCAGGTTGGTTCTTGATCATTTGGGTACTTCAAATTTGTAATGATAATCCAAGCTAAGTCAACAACTTTTGAAATTTTTTTTTATATTAGCTATATAATTTTACCTATACATCAAACTAATAGATGATTAACACATATTTATTAATTTTAAATAAATAAATATTTGTTAATCATTCAATATTAAAGTGTTAAACACTCGGATATATATGTCATTTTTATATGAGATGTATACACCAATTCTAGATAAATTTTTTTTATTATATTTTAAAATTTAAGTAAAAATAATATATTTATGAAGTTTTGTTATAGAAAATAAAATATAAAAAAAAAAAGAGAAAAAAGAAGCAAATAATGCTATGACTTTTTGCTGCAACACTTTCTACTGCACTTTTTTGTTAGCTGATTGAAGCTTCAATTGGTCAGATTTTGGCTCTTATTGCAATAATCCTGATAGCCCCTGAAATATTAACATTCAATTTTTCTTTACTTTTAAATAAATAACGAAAACCAAAATGTAATTTAAAAACCAGATATTTAACTTGAATATAATTCTAATATTCCTATAAATTCAGAATTTATTTTTTCTCTTGTTTTAGGGTTAAGTTCAGATGAAAAAGAATTCCATTTAAGAGATGCGACGTTTACATGTTTTCCCTTGTGTATATAATTACTTGCTTGGCTTCTCTAGGCCACCTTTTACATGAATAGCATTATTTATTAGGTTGGAATATTTCCAGGAGTCTGTGTCGGAAGTTTAGGAATAAGAAGGCCACTGCCTCTAGCAAATTAAGTATAAACCATATACATGTAGTTACGTATCTTTTCAGATTTTAAATGTGTTTTTCTAAAAACAAATAATAACATGTGCTTTAAATTGTTAGTGATTTTTATTATATGTATTAATATTGTTAGTAATTTCAATTATAAACAGCGTCGACTCGTTATAGAATTATTTTTTATTGGAAGTTAGTATATAGAGATGAAATAGTGTTATCATATTATCGAAATTTTCTAAATTTAGCCAAATTAATGAGAAATTGAGATATTATCTTTCCTCAGGTGCTATCATATGTCGTAAGTCTAAATTATGATGAATTCAATGGAACTAGTATCAACCATTATTGCCATCGGATTGATGTTTCTCATGTTATTGTCATCTACTCTTTTTAATCGAAGAGATTTCATCATTTTTTAATTAAGATTTCTGATTCCTTACTGTGTTTATATAAATAGTTAATTTTAGTTCAAGTGTTAAGGGAGAGTATATTGATATGGAAAAATGTTAAAAGTTATATTTCAAATGAGGCAATTTAGTTTTAAGTGCATCTATCTTTCAGTTTAATGTGAAAAAGGAATTTGTCAACTTATGAATTATTCCCTTTTACTTTGATAATACGTTATTGTCCTTCATTTTTACTCTTGCTTTTTTGGGAAGTTCTATTTGAGAAGACAACTATGACGCAAATGCAAATGGCAAAATGTGCCATGCGACCTTCTCCATTTTTCATTACTTAATTTCCCATAAATGTACATAGATGGTAATCCCAACTATCCTCTCATAATTCTTTTCTTTCTTCTGCCTTTTCCAATTGTCAATGTCCTTGCTCTTCAAGCTCCTGTTGCTAATATTTTATGAAAAAAAAAAGACTTTTTTTCTTTTATATTATAGATTAATTGTTGGGACAAAAGTTTTCAAAAGATAAAATTAGAGGTGGATTTCATCTCTAGTAGCAAACTAATTTTTAAAAGTTGCATAATTGTATATGTGTCATTAGTTAAATCTTTTATATATATATATATATATAAGGTAATGTTATAGGACAAATTTTGCACTTGTATATCTTGGCTTGTGTAGCAACCAAGTCTCACACTTGGTTCAATTAATCAACACTACTTCAATTTTCATTAAAGATAGTTATACAAATTTTCAATAATTAAATAAATATACAATACTCTACATGAATCACTCCAATTCTTATTATTCTTAATAATAAAAAAATACAACATATGATCTCTTATATGGAATTTTTAAAGGCTTATTACTATTTATATATACAAATGCAGTTTATAAGAAGTTATATTGAACTATTATAAAGCATTTATTTAATGTGGCAGTTGACACCTTCAACTGTCTAAATATTTATCTTTTGCATTCTAATCATAATAGTAAAAAATGTCTTGTGGCATATTTGTCAATTCGCTCATACCATTTCTAAAATTCATACAAGTTAAACCTTGGAGATAACTACTTGGTTACTATCTACTTTCAGCTAGCTCCTCCACTTGTTATATTGTCTATCTTCCCTTATATTTCACAATATGCTTTCTCACATGTCTTATATGTATGCCCAAAATCTTGGCTACTTAGAAATCTGTTAACGCCAACTTGTATCCTAGTACACTGTCCAAGTCAACCAAACATGCTGCTTAGACTAGACAGCCTACCTACTACCTTAATCGCTAATACTGTTTTGCATGCCTTCCTGTTGTCTAGAAGCAACATAACAATCCCTCAAATATAACCATGTCCACTAAATCAGGGGCCTAACAAGTCATTCCCGCAATAAGTAAAAACTCAATCCTTCTACTCTTTTTGTTCTGACAAAGGTTTTATGATATAAAATTTCTTCAACATCATCAATAAATTACTTTTTAACAACAAGAGAAGCTCTTTTGCCTTTGTTTTTTTACCAATCAACCATATCTTCATGGAAGGGCTTTAAAGAGCTTTAATGAAAGATAGGATACACCTTTAATCTCTCTGGTAGTTTCAATCTATAGGTAACATTGACCAACAATATACTATTTTGCTATCTATCTTCTTCCAAATTCGAGGAGTCAATTTCAATAAAACTTGTATATCATATTAAACTCATAAGGCCTATGTTTTTTTCAACATACTTCTTCATTCTTTTTTGCAGCCTTTCTCAAACTGACTTAGGATTCCTCAATCATTTCTTGTTTATTTCTAGTATATTAGTATATTGTTGGAAAGTTTTCACTACTTTACTACTTGAAAACTTTAAGAAGAGTATTAGTTTGACTTTCCAACACCAACTTAAAAGGATATAACTCAATGGCTGAAAAATTGATGTAGATTCTAATAAAACTATGCGTTGTCAAGTAACTTCAGCCAATTTTTATAACTTCTTGAAACATAATGCCTCAAGTGCTTTTCAAGAAAATTATTAATCATCTTTGTGCGCCTTTCAGTTTAGGAATGAATGATTGTTGAGAATTTTAAGTCTGTACCAGTCATGTTGAAGAGGGCAGTCATCTCTGTTACTCATAATGTCATTTGGAATGCCAAAATACTTGACCATATTATATTTAGCAACAAATTCAGAGGGACATGCAAAAGGGGCATCAATAAACTCAATATACTTAGAAAAATAGTTAAGTACAACTGTAACAAAAGCCATATCATTCACCTTAGGAAATCCTTTGATAAAATCCATTTAAACTAAAACACAAGATCTGTTTGTAATAGGTAGATTTTGTAGTCTTTCAACTTCCTTCTTCTTTTCCATTTTATTCTTCCTTCATCCACGTATTAAAGGCACAAATAATCCCCCCCTTTATAGACTAAGTGTCTTCATCTTTCACTAATTGAATACGTCCTTATAAGCAATATCACTAGTAGCAACACTCTTAACTCTATTAGTCATATCAGACTCTACCCATATGATGAGTAGATAGTAGCAAATACCTTCTTTCTGCTAAGGCATCCATAACTTGATTGTGCCTACTAGGTTTATGCTCCCACATAAAATTATATTCTACAAGGAACTCTTTCCAACGTGTTTTTTTTTCAAAAGACAACTTTTTCTGAGTTTGAAGGAAGTGCCAAATATGCAAATAATGCACAACAACAACCATTTCTTTCTCATAGGTAAAATACTTATGCTCAGTGGGATTAAGCTTTCTACATTTTCAAAGGTAACACAATAGTACTCTTTTATTAACACGCTTTCAATTTCCTTATCAAAGTAATTTGTATGCCTCCAAAGGGCAACTCAAAATCAAGTAGCCTTAATATTAATTCTAAGGCAATGATAGATCTCATAATCTCAAATGCTTCTTTGCACAATCTAAGCAAACCTATTTTGCATCTTTCTTCATAAATTTATTAATAGGGCAACCTTTTTTGAATAACCAACAATGAACTAGTGGTAGTAGGTTGCTACTCTAAAGAAACATTACACTATTTCAAGAACTTCGATAGGGACTTGCCAATAAAAAATGGCTTGCACTTTCTTTGGGTCCATTCCCATTTAGTGATTACTAACCAAGTGTTCCAAGAATATCACTTTTTTCTTAGCAAATTCAAATTTTTTTCCAACTTCATATAATTGAAAGTCTTACAAGCGAAGAAGCCTTTATACAACATACCATTTATAAGATTATAGAAAGTAGTATGGGCATTTGTCAAATTAAAAGGCATGATTAGGAGTCGTAACGAGTCATATAAGTGGTTTTGGTTTCATCCCCTTAACTATTCATAATTTCCAATACCCCTATTTGAAATCAACTTTTGGTGGACCATAATACCTTACACAACTGGTCTATCAAATCTTGCACTAAAGGGAATGGATATTTGTTCTTCATCTGTCACTTTGTTTAAAAGAGCTTATAATCAACAAACATTTGTAAGGATCCATTTTGTTTCTTTTGGAATAAAACAGAAGCACAGATGTGCCTTGAATGGTTGAATATGTTTTACCTTTGGCAACTCATTTAGTTACTTTCTCAATTTAGTCAATTTTAATAGAGACATACAATAAAGAGGTTTGGCTGGAGGAGCAAAACTAGGATCAATTCAATTTTATAATCTATTTCTCTCCTTAATGGTAAGCATTTAGGCAACTTTGGTAGCATCATATCAATAAACTCTTTCAAGATTTTAGCCATAGAATTAGGTGCCTCCATCTTCTTATGAGGTTTAATTTTAATTAAGGCAGCAAAATATGTCTCTTTACCCCACTTCAATCCTATCTCAAGTGATAAGACAATAACATATTTTGTCCATTTTTTTCTTTCCCACAAGGTTAACATAAGAAAAAAAATAAGAGCTTGATTTTTGTATGATCATCACCATCTAAGTGAAGCATTGAAACTATTTTTGCTTTTTGTAGAATCCAATTATGAAGTATCACATCAAAATCATCAAGTGGGATTACCACCATATGTGCCTTTACACTCTAATTTCCAATATTTAAAAGAAGATTGTATGCTATACCAATAACAGCTTATGTCTTGGCACTTCTTGACTTTATAAAATTTAGAATTTTTGCCTATAGCTAGCTTGCATGATTGCACAAGTCTAGTAGAGACAAAGATGTATGTGGCTCTTGTATCCATGATAACATTATTCTTCTTTTCATTCACCTTCACTGTAATATGCAACAATCGGGAATGCGCAAGCATAATTTCATTTATCATGTTAGTTAGCAATACATTGTGATCCAGTTTAACAATTAAATTCATTCAATAATTATAAAAGATTAAGAAGAGCAATAACTTCTCGTTTTGGTTTCACATAATTATCCTCTACTATGATATCATTCAACTTTTTCTATTTTCGCTTCTTTTTAGCTCGATGAGGGCCTTTACATAAGAAACAACCCTAATTATTCTTTCAATTATTATTACCACTAAATGTAACTATTTTCATTCTTACCTTTCCATTCATCACTTATATTCTTCTTTTTATGGTCATTCTTCTCTACCCATTTCTTGTCATTGCCCTTGTGTTTGGACTTTGAAGTTGAAAGAGCATCATAATTTTTTTTGTTTAATCTATAATCAACCAAGGCATTGACAATTGCAATACACAAGTGTTTGACATTCTAGCTTCAAAGTTCAATCTATGTCCAAGGCTGCAAATCATATAGGAAACCATACAATTTGTCTTCCTTTGACATATTTTAAATATCCAACATCATGGAACTAAATCCCTTTAAATAATTTTGCAATGTGCTAGTATGCTTGAGACTCTTCAAACCATCTCTTTGCAACCTAAGAAGTACTGCCAACAAGAAACTAATCATTTATTTCCTTCTTCAATCATTCCTATGTTTTGATTTTTGGCCTACTAGTACTTCCATCATTTGTTGTGCGTTCCATCCACCATAATTTTGTATCACCTAAAAGATACATCTAATAATTATCACTTTTCTGTCTCTAGCGCTTGAGAAACAATAAAATATAGCCCTATAGCCCATAAGAAATTCTCAAGTTCCTTAATACTCCTTCTACTCATTAAAGATTTTAGTTCAAGAACTTTTATTTTAGAGCATTCTACGACTTTTTTTTAGCACTAGCAGCCATTGCTGATTGAAGTATTAACACTTCATAAGCAATTCATAATTCTCTTTACAAATTTTCCTCAAGTTATCAACAAGAAAATTCTGTAATTCCATAAAATTAGACTCAAGATTGGCAATTTCTCTATAACTAGATAATAGTTTTCTTCTTATTCAAAGGCCTCTTTAACCAAAGCTAGCCTTGCCTATCTTTCATGAATTTCGTTGTTGCCCTTAGCCATTGACCGATGGCTCTGATACCAATTGTCATAGGGTCAATTTTTCACTCTTAGATTTTTTACTTGTACAAAAGCCAATTCTCGCACCTCGTTAAACTAACCAACACTGCCTTTCATTCTCATTAAGGACAGTTATACGAGTTTCTAACAATTAAGTAAATATACAAAAATAATTCAATACACAATACTTTACAAGAATTACTCTAAACCTTTATTATTCTCAATAATAAGGATATATAATATGGTACTCCTCAAAGGCATTTTACTTTTAGAAGGAAGTTGTATATGAATTAATACAAAGTAGTTAAAGTGGTAGTTGACATCACCAACTGCCTAGGACTTCTTTTTTGCATCCTGATCATAATGACATAATTGCCCCTTGCCGTATTGGCAATCTGCCCACACTAAACAAGTAAGCCTTAGTAGGAATGGCAATCGGGCGGGTATTTTCAAATACTCGACCTGGCCGAACCTTAATAGGATAAATTCAGGTATAATAAATTTGGGATGGGTTTAGAATTTAATTTTACTATCCATGTTGGGTTTGGGTCTGAACCAACGGTATCCATTATCCGAACCCGATTATATTAAATTTTATTTTTATTATTTAGAACATTATTTCAATTTTTATTAAATTTATGCTTGGATTGCATTAATATATAAAATATTTGATGTGAATATTTGGATTTGATTAGTTTATATTTTTTTCACATTAATTTTTATTAATATATTTTAGAATTTAATTATTGTAAACGGTTTCGGTAAACGAGTATCCATTTAATTACTCGAATATCTATATAAACGGGTAGGGTACCTGATACCAATTTAAATATCTATAAGTATATTTAATAGCTATTTAATTTAATGGATTTTAATCGGGTTCGGGTAGTATGCGAGTATTTCTATTTAGATTTTGGAATGGTTCAGGTAAATGTCTTTTAATCAGATTCAAGATTCCGGTATCCCTAATTGGGTAAGTGCCTTACCCATTGCCATTCCTAAGCCGTAGAGATAACTACTTAGTAATTGCCTACTGCCTGCCAGCCTATGTTAGACCTGGCCACGGTTTATCGAAATTGCTAACTCACGGATCTAATTCTGGTTCATGGTTTTGATTCCGATTCCAGCAGATTCTAATTAATGTTAAAAAAATTAATTGGCTTGAACTTAATTTTCTTACTAGAAATTAAACTGCCTATGTAGAAAACAATATTAAAAAAAAAAAAGAGATAGTGTTAGAAAGATTTAGGTGTAGAGAATTTTATGAAAAAAAGCTAAGAATAAGTCAAATTTTTTTCTCAAGTTGGACCTAGAACTGAAGGTTTAGGGTTTGTCTCTTTTGATTTAGAGCTGACTCGAGCCTGGTTCCAACCTTTTTGGTTGTTATGTGAGGTTAACTCTACGTCCAAGCTTACCCAGTCTATGCTTGTCAAAATGGAGCATTGCGTCTCGATGGAAATATTCTTTTAGGTTGAGTAAGAAGCTATATCTCCATAGATTAATCGTCTTAATGCCTTTTTCTTTTCAAAAGCAATTTTAGCTTTAAGCCCTATCATGTCAATGCAACTAATGACCTTCAAATGCAGTAAAATCCTTCTTTTTGATCTCAATTGCTCTTGTTAGCCTTCTCCTAAAAATACTCTTTCATTACTTTGAACTCATCAAGTGCTTAGTGGTCTAATTTGTCTGCTTAGCTTATCTCTTTTATTTCCTATTTGGAAGGCCCTTCCCATCCCTTAAGTGAGTTAGATAGCCTATTCCTTGCTAATTGCCAAACTTTGGGGATTTTCATGGCTCACACTATAATTAGAGTTCGAGTGACTAGGAAGAGGCTTGAATCACGCAAAAGATTCATACTCTAGGATGCTCACTTGTCATGTTGTTTGCCTTCCCACATGTTGCGCAACCGCGTCTTCTCACATGCCTCGTCTATATGCCCACATCCTTGGTTGTTTAGCATCCATTAATGTCAGCCTGCGCTACCAGTGCACTGACCAGGTCAGCCAAACACGCTACTTAGGCTAGACAGTCTACCAACTGTCTTGACCGTTCATATTGCTTTACATCCCTGCCTACTAGGCTAGTGCTTGGGAGCAATGTGATAACTCCTTGCACACAGCTCTGCCTACTAAATCAGGAGCCTATCAGGTAACTTAGCTGGTAAAAGCATTAGCACAAGCATGGAATATACTGATTCTAAACAATTATACGTAAAGCTCGTATTTGAATAGAAAATCTTGACAATAAGATATTGGGGAAACCTCTCTAAAATTATATCAGTCAAATTTCTCTATACATCATTTTTAAGGGTTAAACCATTATAATAAAAGTATCTATAAACTAAAGTGCAACTTCTTAATAAAATCCAAGTATATGTTTGTGATTCAGTTCAAAATAATAAGTCTTTTGTATCATAAAAATGGAGCAAATCTTTTAGACAAAAAATTACAAATATCGAAAAACATCAACATTCAGATGTTCTTGAAATCAAATTTGAAGAGATTTTTAATGATCTTCTTGAAGAAATAATTGTTTTGTTACATAGTTCGTGACTTGTAGCTTGTTCAGCCTTTGCAATAAATTTTACATACACAGACTTATTAATTGACAAAGACAAATCATCAAACTAGACAGATTCATTCACTAGCATTATAATTAAATGGGACCTAATCGGAAATTTTGTATATTTTTATTATAAGATATTTCTGCTTCTTTCCTTTAATGCATAAGGACATTTTCTATGGTTTCATCAAGTATTTTCCTCTTCACTTCAAATTAAACAAGAAAAAGGAAAAAAAAAAAAACATTGTGACCCACAAAGTATAAATCCGTTGAAAGAGATAGAAGCCTCCATTAATAACCAAAATCAAATTAAAAATGGGGCCACTATATATTTGAATTCCTCTAGCCATTTAATTATAAATTTAAGTGGTGCATTCTTTTTGTAATTAAAGGTCAGTACATCTTGAATTATACAGTAAAAGCATTTCTGCTCGCTTATCACTTATCGACTGATAAACTATATCAATATTAATGAAAGAAATTGAAAATCTTAGAATTTCTTAAATCATTTTAATAATATTATGTCATAACATATTTTAGCAAATAAAATTATTTGAGTTGTTAAGCTTTTTTATAAACTATTCATTATAAAATTAAAAATAATAATTCTCAAATGAAGAATGAAATTTGGAATTCATATCTTTGCATTTGATGATGTATTTCGATTTATCAAAATAATTTCTCAATTCCAATTTGTATCACTAAACTCTCTAAACTTCAATTGAGACAACACCAAACCCCCTGCTATTAATGTCCGGTTAAATGAGTGATGGAAAAATGACTTGGCACGACATGTGTTTAACTTTAAAAAAGAAGTACACATTGTATATTTGTTGGTTCCCATCATTCCACTTATCTCTTTATGTTATTGGAGATTCAAGTAATTTTTTCTTTTATATTTTTTTCAAGATTTTTAATTTCCATTATATAGTTGTTGATTTTTCGTATAAATAAAAGTGGATTGGTTCATGATCTTTTATTTTTTTCCCTTAATTTCGAAATTTGTTTATGTACATTATTATTATTATTTTTTTTGGAAAAGTGGATCTATTACTACTAACGTTGACGCCTCTATTGTTATTGCTGCAGCGCTCATCGTCATTGTCGCCCCCTTACTGTTGCACTGCCGCTGTCAGTGCTCGAGGGTTGCTTGATGGTTTGATGGATGTCTTGGAACTGCTTTGCGTGGAATTTCTTAGTTATGAAACGTATGGAACTGCCATCAAAAAGTTCTCAGTTACTAGAGGAAGCTGCTTTTGCACCCATTGCTCGTTGGACTAGGCAAGCCTTACTCACTTCTCAACTGAAAGTTTTTGGAAGTGCATTTAGTTAGGGATGATCACGATTCGATTAACCGAACTGTTGGCTATTTTTAGAACCCTAATCCTATAAATCGATTTTTAAATTCATTAACCCTAAACTTAAACCATTAGTATCGGTTAATCGGTATTTATGGAACGGTTAACCAAATTTTTCAGCTTTTAACCATATTAAATTTTATAAATTTTTTTAATTTTTTTAATCTTTTAGTACATTTTTTTCTTTTCTTTAATTAGCCAATAAATTAATAATAATAATAATGATAATATAAGTAATATATTTTTTAAATTAGAGTTATTTTTTAATGAGAAATTCTTTTATTAATTAATATATTATTTATATTTATATAAGTTAATACTAAATATATAATGAATATGAACATTACATATAAATAACAATTATAACAAATATAATAATTTCACACATATATTAAATATATTAAGCAATTATATATATTCGAACAATTAACTAAATCGTTGTTTTTTTGTTATAGAAAACCAAAATCAAAACTGAAAATAAAAAATTTCTAAAGAAAAATCAAAACCAAAACCGCCAGTTCGATTAACCTATTTTATCAGGATAATTTTTGGATTCCGGACCGATTTTTTAGTTTGATCGGTTTTTTAATCATCCCTACATCCGGTGGTTTTGGATTCTTTTGTAAATTGGAGACTAAAGCATGGGTGAGTTGGATTCTTCTCATTTCATCAGTGAGTTAGATTTTGTAAGGGAAAAGAATGAGAGGTTTACGAGAGTATTGCAATTGGGCGAGCCTATAATCGTATCTATTAATTGATTTTGTTTATGTTAGTTGTTTCACACATCTTTTTGTATCTCCAATCACTTGAACTATCAATGGCTTTCTTTTGTAGAAAGAAATGAGAAATGAAAAAAAAATTACTTCAGATATTCTGTCGTGAATCATGATTTTAACATGCAGTGGTCTTATCTCTTATCTCTTTCTTCATTGTTATTCTCTCTTTAAGGGCCGATTTGTGCTCGTTCAATTGCCATATGCAAAGTTCAGGTTTTAGTAATCTGCCATGCAAAATTAATTGAGTTTTAGAAAAAAATATATAATTAGCAATTGGGTTCTTTTTATCCTTGAGGTTTGATCTTAAAATTCAATACCCGTGGACAAGAAAAGACAATCTTGATCCTAAATCTGACCCTTCCAGTCCATGCAATGAGAAGAAAGAGCCTGATATAGGGTGTATTGAGTATTGAATTAACTGCTATTAATTAGCTACTTGTTGGGCGGTCGACATGTTCAGAGGTGGTCAATGGGTGGTGTCCTTGTTGTTGTCTTGGTGGTGGTACTGGTTGTTGGAGAGGAAGAGGAGATGAGCTTCATCTCTTTCTTTTTTTTTTTCAAGTTAAATATTCCCGTAAGCATTTCTAATGTATTTTTTATATATGTCAAATTCTTTATTTTAAAGGTTTATATTATAAAATGATATTCCAATATATTCTTTATTTTTTAAATATAAAGTGAAAAGTTAATTTAATAGAGTCTAACTTTTTTCTCTATTCTATACTATAAGTTTTTATACATTTGATTTAATTGATATTTTTATTTTTATTTTTCTATTTGTAATTTAAAAAAAAAATCAAAACTATTAATACTTATGAAAATAAAAGCAAATATTTTACTTTTTATATGTGAATATTCTCTAAAATACTCTTTATTATAGAAATTATATTTTTTAAAATAAAATGGATATACTCTAAGTCATTTTCCGGTCACTCATTTAAGCAAAGATTAACGGTAGAGGATTTGGAGTTAACTCAATTAAAATTTAGAGGATCTAATGATACAAATTGAAATTTGATGGATTATTATGATATATTATTATTCAATTTGAGGGACCATTTGTGTAATTTGCCTATATTTTTATAATATATTTTTCTTTTTTAGCCTAAATACATATGCAGCCTTTTAAATTTTTTAAAAATAGTCACTTAGCTACTTGACATTTTGTTTAGTCCTTATAACCATATGAATGATTCTTTTGAGCCATATAAATTATATTTTCTTGTTACTAGAAATGTGTGTAAGACAAACACTATGATATGGAATTGACTTATACATGACCTCTTAAACTTTTTGATAATAGTCACTTGGCCACTTATATATTATAACTTGAATAGTAAATATATTCAAAATGACAACAAAATCTTATAAGTATTATAAAAAAAGAGTAAGTTTATTGAAGATGAGAAATATAGTTTAAATTTGGGAATTTAGGATTTAAAAAAATATTGTTTTGCTTTCTTCCTTGATTTCTCAATATTCTTTTAATATATGTACAATCAATTCTCTATCAGAGTGCTTGTGTTACACACGCCTCTAAAAATAACAAAATAAAATTTATATAGTCCAAAAGAACTAATTCAAATGGCTATAAGAACCAAATAAAAATTCAAGTAGCTAGGTGACTATTCTCATAAAGTTTTAGAAATCATGTGCACATTAAGCTTTAAATATTTTTATTATACTAATTTACTTTCATTTATTTTTATTTACTCATAGATAAATGCATATATATAAATTAAAGGACCATAAAGACTAATTCAGGTGACTACAAGGATGAAATAAAAGTTTAAAATAAAAGCTTAAGCAGCCAAACAAAAGTGTAAATAACGAAGTGCGTATTCTCAAAAAGTCGAAGGGACACTTATCCATTCGGCCTTTTTTTTTAACATTTACAGCGAAGTGTAGCCATCTTGGCAACCGTCAACAAAGAATACAGGTAACCTTTATTTTTCCATTCATTAAAAAGAGTGCAATGAAGATTTTCTTCTTCTTCTTCTTCTATTTATTAATAATATTATTATATAATTTGATAAAACAATAATATATTTTATGCAGGTTCAACAGTATCTCGAAGCTTCTTAGAAGTTCTTTTTCTAAAAAAAAAAAAATTATTTTCCTTAAGTTGGTATCAGACAAATCGTTATTGAGATTATTTTATGATTTAACAGTTCTCATTTCATCTAATAAATTTTTTCTTTAGCTGCAACAGTTTTAACATTTTGTGCCACTCAATTTAATTCAAAATTTAAAATACATGTGATCCCAAATAATATATATATATATATCCAAGAAAACTTATAAACTAACAGTATAATAACGTCACGAATTTAAGTAAAAAGGTTTAAATTTTAGTCACTTACCTTTTTACTTAAAATCCAAAAGAAATTAATAGTCTAACCAAATCAATTATTAATACTATATCAATTTACTAATTTTTATTTTATTTTACTAATTCAATAAAACTAGCAATTGAAATAACTAATTTTTTTAATCTAAAAAATAGCATAAATAATATATTAAAATAAATTATGTTCCTTGTTAGACAATACTTTCTGATTTTACAAAGTAGTATATTAATTAAATTTTTGATATTATTTACATAAACATAATGAATATGTTAATTAGTAAATTAATAAAATTTTCTATGTTATATTATACATTTTCAGTCATATATATATATTAGTCAATTCTATATATAGAGATACACTTTTAAATAAGAAAGCCCAATTTTAAGTTTTATAAATTAAAATATTTACAATTAAAATAATATCAATAATTTTATAATGCGGGATGATGATTAATATATATTTAATGTAAATGATTAAATTATATTATTAATGAGATATGTAAAAATATTTACAGGTTTTGTTATAGGTATTGTTTCATATATTTATTGAATTTGTTAATTTAATACATTTGAAGTCTATCTCAAATGGTAAAAGCGTTTGCTTTTGAAAGTGAAAGATATCAAATTTGAGTCATCTTCTATCCTCAGTTGTGTAATCCATGGCTTATTAAGGGAATGGCTACCATCTATTGTGTAGTCCATGACCTATTAGCCGTCTAATAAATTAAAAAAAATTATTGATTTAATCTATTGGCCCAAGTTATAATAGACAAAAATATTATTTATTTTATAAATTCTAGAATGACTTTTCAATATTTTTATGTGTTTATTTAAATCAAATTTATATAAAAGTTTAATATTCGAATTTTATATAAAATTACATACTAAATTTTTTTATATAAATTGTTTAACAGAAATATTTTTATATAAATTAATTTAAAATTTTATAATTTTTATTTGATAATTATATAAAATTATTAAAAAATCACCGTAACCACGTCACCTAAAATCCACCTATTTATTATTTTATATAACTATTACCTAACACCCATTAGTTTTAAATTGAAACTTGAAAAAATAATACCTAATCTCGTTATGTCTTGCCTCAAGTCAAGACTGATATGGAGGGTGAAATATCTGACAGTTGATGTTATTATTTTATCAGAATTTCATTAAAAAGGAGAATTCCATCTTAACAATTTTGAAAGTTCAAAATGATACTCAATTAATTTACTACTCATGTATAAAAAAAATAAAATAATCAAATCTAATAAATAATTTTTAAAATTTCAGTATTATTCTCATGTTTTAATGTTGATTTTTTTGATAGAATTTTTAACTAAATTCGTCGATGTGGTGTGAATTTTTGTGATAAAAAAAAAGGGACTAAGTTAATACTCTAATTACTAAACTGTTGCTATTAAGCATATAAAATTAATGAAACTCTAAAGTTAAAAAAAGAAAGAACAAATTTGATATGTTTAAACGATAATATTCTAGTAATAGAATGAATTGATAACTCTAATGTTGACTCAATTCTTTTTGGTTGTCGTCCAAGTTCACACAACGTCAATAAATTTAACGAATAATTTTATTGAAAATTAAAATTGAAATCAATATTGAAATATTATGCTGAAAAATTTTAAAAATGTATACTAAATTTGATACAGAACATATAAATTTTTTTGACAATTAAATAAATAAAAAAAGCAGAAATTTGCACAATATATAAAGTTGCCATGGTGTGAATTGAAATACTTAAAACTCTATTCTTTAAGTGGTAAGAGTATTTATTATTAAAAGTGAAAAATATTGAATTCGAATCATATATATTTTTTGTTTCAAATGTGTTTTTATTTTTTTTATAACAAGTGTAAGAAAATAATTGTCTTTTAGTATGTAATTAAGGCTTAGTAATTTTTCGATCAATTGAAAAATATTTAAAATTCTCAAATGAAATGATTGTAACTATTGATTTATTAATATAAGATGGTAAATATATTGGACAATAATTATAAGAAGAGAAAGATCAAGAGAGAGGGAGGCAAGCAAGACAAGTTGACGAAGGACAACCATGAAAGCACATTGTTTGAATCCAAAATTTGCATAAAATATTAGCAAAGAAAGCCATTTAATAATAAAAGGAAACACACCAAAGCCCTTAAAACTATTAATTAGAAGATCTATCAAAGAGAAACAGCTATGCAGATTTGTAAGGGAAACTAAAAGGAATAAAATAAAATAAAAATATTGAGTCGGTGTTTGTTGCTGTAGAAATACAGAAGACAGGCGAGTCCAACCATATCTGCAACCTTTTCACATAACGAATATTTCAAATATCTTTATTGTTCTTTTGCATCCCAATTATTACAGAAGACAGACAGCCCATGCAATGATCCCTGTACCAAACTGTTCTAATCTATTATTCACATTTCTTTTGTTTTATTTTTATTTTTGACAATATTCTCTTTTTCCGTTTCTTTTTAACTTCTTGAGATCACTTCAGTATTGTTGTTTTATTTTTTTGTATAATGACATCCTATTTATTTGATAGAAAATATTAGTTTACTCTCGTGTATCAATTCTCAATTATATGCTAACTTAATAGATAATTATTATTTATGTGTTAATCAATAATAAATAAATAAATAAAATATTCAAATTATATGTGTCACTTATTATTCGTTATACTATATAGGTTTAAAGTAGGTTATTGGTCTTATTATTGTTATTTTCATTTTGTTTTTTCTCACGTGATTTTTCATAAATAAAGCTAATTTCTATTTTCAATTGAAGTGCATTTCACAATTTTATCATGTCATAATGTTATTCAAAATTAGATAATAAATAATAAAAGATAAAATTCAACAAATATTAGTGGTTCAACGTTTTTATATTTGAAAGACAAGGTATTTTTTGTATCAAATGAGTAACACGTGGTTTATTATTTTAATATTTCTTTAGGTACATTTAGTATTTTTTTTATTTTTTAGATTATAAATATTAATAAAAAATATAAATATTTGATAAAATAAATATTCAAATAATTTAACATCCGATTAAATACCACATTGCTTAAAAATCATAGTTCAGTAATAGTTTATTATTAAATACATATAAAATTAATAAAAACATAAATATGTACTTAAAAATTGTTAAGAAAATAAAACACATGACGCTTCTTTATATAAAAAATATCTTCGTCCTTTAAATGAAAACAGTCAAACTATGGGATAAGTTTTTGAATTCTTTTTAATAATAAAACAGACAAAACATTACAAAGTAAAACTCTAACTTAACTTAAATAAGCAGAGTCTATTAATTGCATATCTCTCTCTTTATATATGTCAAAAGAATTTTAAATTTCAGAAATTATTATATATATATATATATATATATATTTCTAAGAGAATAAGTATAAAAAGAGAATATTATTAGAATAACATATTTCAAATATATAATTTTTAATACTTATGCTGACTGAAGTTAAAAAGTAAAAAATTTATTTGTTGTTTTTTCAAAAAGATATTACTTACCTAATCTTAATTTATATATGTTTTATACAACAAATTCGGTTATTATTTAATTTATAACAATTATATAATGTATTAGAGCGATAGAATTTGGTCATTTTATTAGGTCAAATTTAGGACAAAAATAAACTATAGGTGAGGAATTGCAAAAGCATTAAACTAGAGGTGCTTTTTTCTATTTGTTGTATCCCCAATCATTATTTAACCTTCTCATTTTATAAGCTCAAATCCGAAACAAAGCAAACTCCAAAGCCTCCCAAGTGGGACCCAATCAATAATCTTCTCGATTGACGGCCCAATCAACACCGACTGCAGTTACTTTTATCTGCAGGCCAAAGCAGTCTATAATTCCTACTCGGTAAAGTCCACCCAACACAAAAGAGAAGTTGGAGGTTTATTGGAGAAAGGGTCAATCTGCTCCTACAACTTGTATAAAAAATAAACCATATTCGAACTTTTCCAACAAATAGATCCAGGATTTGCTATTTTAAGGCCAAACGGATAGAAAATTTGACCAAAGTCATATGATTTGTTAAACACTCGCCTGTATAGAAGGTAAAATGTTTTATCAATAAAATAATAAAAGAACGCTCTTTACTAATAACTTAATTTGAATTTAAATTTATAATGACAAATTTTGCCACCGTTTAAACATATTTTACCACTACTATTTCAATGTAGTTTTCAATTAATCACTCATCATAATCAACTATTACACTACCACTGCTATATTCCCATATGCAATCCAATAAGAAATCTGAAATGAAATGTTCCATTTGTTGAACGTAGCAGGATGGATATGCTGGTGTTTTCCGGTGGTCTCTAGTGATGGCGGTAGCTATGGAAAAACTTTTTCTGGTATGATATTCTATTATTTCTATTTAATGAGTGTGATAGTGTAGGCCATGAGGTGTGCAGCAACGACTTGCAGAGCTAATGTTGGTCAGTGGCTTGCAATAATTGTAATGGTAAGGGTAGTGAGAGAAGAAGAGAGTGAAATATGGTGGTGCCAGCCAAACTTTTTAACAATACAAGTTAACATATTTAAGTTTTAGGTTCATAATTAATTTAAAGGAGAACTTGTAATATATACATTGTGAAATTTTAGATTTGGATTAGTTTGGCAAGAAAATATAAAGTTTTGGACTTATTTGTTGGAAAAGTTAAAATTTGATTTGTTTGACTCATTGATACAAATTGAGAGGCCAAATGGACTCTTTGTCCAACGTTTATTTGCCAACTTTCAAAATAAATAAATAAATAAAAGAAGACTTCAAATCTTTATAGTAACAAAAAAAAAGAAAATCATTGTCAAATTTATACAAAAAATGTCATATAAAATATTTCCTAATCGAATAAAAATAAATCAGTGGAACAATTGTATTTTCTCTTTAAAAAGGAAAATTAATTTTTCAAATTTACAAAAATTTGTAAACAATAAAATTGACCGTTTCATAATAATGAGTTAATTACAACACTATTGATATATTAATTAATGCTAATGTTATTCGGTGACTGTAGATTGTTATAGAGAAAATTATTATTCAAAAATTTTAATTATATTTTTATATTATCATTACTTATATAAATTATTATTTTTTTGAGAAAATATAAATAATTTATTATTAATTTTAGAAACTGTGATATTCTTCCATGTACCATAAGCACATGCTAGAAAGCAATTCATTAGTAATTTCTTTTAATAATATGATCAGACTGATCAGATTTTTGAAGCTTCTTTCTTCTTTCATTTCCATGGTTTTTTTTTTAACAGTACAAAAGCATCTTCCTTTTCTCTCTCTTTCTTTATTTGTCCAACAGATAAAGAATTCATAAACACATTTCTACCAAATAGCTACAAAAATTTTCACGAATTCACATTTCCACTAGAAATCTTAATCCCCTGAGCTCAATTATCATATATACACAAACTTTCTCTCTTTTCTTCTTTCTTCAACATTATACTAAGGAATTCAGGAAACACGAGAACACTATCAAAAGCTAGAATTTTGGTTAGTTTTCATTCTTGGTGTTTGTTAAAAACTACCAAGAATGAAACCTCAACAGAAGAAGAAACTAGAGTTTCTTGTGTTCCTAGTTACCACCATTGTCTTGTTTGAGTCTTGGTCTATTGTGAACTCAGATCTAACATCAGATAGAATTGCTCTTGAAGCTCTACGCAAAGCAGTTGGTGGGCGATCTCTTCTTTGGAACATCTCCAATGGCAATCCTTGTACTTGGGTTGGTGTGTTTTGTGAAAGGAACAGAGTTGTTGAGTTAAGGTTGCCTGCTATGGGTCTTTCTGGTCGGCTTCCTCTGGGTCTTGGCAACTTAACTGAGTTGCAATCTCTTTCTCTTCGTTTCAATGCACTTTCTGGTCCAATTCCTGCTGATATAGGGAATCTTGCTTCTCTTCGAAATCTTTACTTGCAAGGGAACTTGTTTTCTGGTGAGATTCCTGAGTTCTTGTTCAATTTGCAGAATTTGATAAGGCTTAATTTGGCTCATAATAAATTTTCTGGTGTTATTTCGCCGAGTTTTAATAAACTGACTAGGCTTGGAACTTTGTATTTGGAAGAGAATCAACTCAATGGTTCTATTCCTGAGTTGAACTTGAATTCGCTTGATCAATTCAATGTCTCTTTCAACAATTTAAGTGGACCGATTCCTGAAAAGTTATCTGGTAAGCCTGCAAATTCCTTTCTTGGGAATACACTCTGTGGGAAACCTTTGATACCCTGTAATGGCACTTCAAGTGGTGGTGATGATGACGATGATAATAAATTGTCCGGTGGAGCAATTGCTGGGATTGTGATTGGTTGTGTTATTGGGTTGCTGTTAATTTTATTGATTTTGATCTTCTTGTGTCGGAAAAAGAGAACCAAAGAAGGTGGCGTTAAAGATACTGGGGAGCCAAAGCATGGAGAAGCTGAGATTCCCCGCGAAAAGGCAGTGGCTCAGAGTGGTGGTAATGTGAGCACAGGGTTTGCTGGGACAGTGACGTCAGCGGTGGCTAAAGGTGAAGCTAAGAGTAGCGGGGCTAAGAGTTTGGTGTTCTTTGGAAACACTCCAAGAGTGTTTGATTTGGAGGACTTGCTGAGAGCATCTGCAGAGGTTCTTGGGAAGGGGACTTTTGGGACAACTTACAAGGCAACTTTAGAGATGGGAGTGGCAGTGGCAGTGAAAAGGCTGAAGGATGTGACTGTATCTGAGAGAGAGTTCAGAGAGAAGATTGAGGCTGTTGGGAAAATAAATCATGAGAATTTGGTCCCATTGAGGGGTTATTATTATAACAAGGATGAAAAGCTTCTTGTTTATGATTACATGCCCATGGGAAGCTTGTCTGCACTTTTACATGGTGAGAACTTCTTGTCGTTGAACATAAAGTGTTTCTGTTTTTGTTTTTTGTTCTTATAATTGCTAATCTCTCTTTTCTGATCATCTTCATAATTCCTGCTATACTTGCCATTACTTTGGGCATGTTGTTCTTCCTTTTCTAGCTCATAATGACCTGCTGTTGGTTTACCCTGAGGAAGAACTCACAGCTTCATTTTTATGAAATTTAGGATGTGTATCTTAGCATTAGTGCTGGTGGAATCTTGAATGAGGCACCGTTTATGAACATATAAAACATTTGAGTTTGAATTTCCAAATATGATCTTTAACTGAATTTCCAAATACGATCTTTAACCTGGTAAGAGTTGCATTAATCCAAGTACTTGAGTTTTCAAGTGACGATCCTGATGCTCTAATCACAGGCTAGAGACAACTATTCAGGAAGACAATCTTTTTGCAATTGTAGTCTATAGAAAAACCCTGTTTAACTGTACAACTGACTGCTGAAATCCCTTCAAATGTTAGAGAAAATAGGTTGTACCAGGGCACTGCAATATGAAATCACTGATTGGTCTTCTTATATGTAATCAGCATTCCTTTGTTTGCATCTCATCATTGTTGGGATGTTTAAAAAGAACAAGATAAAGAAACACTCTGCTTTGATAATTTATTTCTTATACCAGTTTGTTTTAACTGCAGGAAATAGAGGGGCTGGTAGGACTCCATTGAATTGGGAGACTAGGTCTAGTATTGCCCTTGGAGCTGCCAGAGCAGTTGCACACCTTCACTCACAAGGCCAAGCAACTTCTCATGGAAACATCAAGTCATCAAATATTCTTCTTACTACATCCTTTGAAGCCCGTGTCTCCGACTTCGGCCTCGCACATCTTGCAGGACCCACCCCGACTCCCAACCGTATTGATGGCTATCGAGCTCCTGAGGTGACAGATGCTCGCAAAGTATCCCAAAAAGCAGATGTCTACAGCTTTGGTATACTGCTCTTGGAACTGCTTACAGGAAAGGCTCCCACCCATTCGCACTTGAATGACGAGGGAGTAGACCTTCCAAGATGGGTTCAATCTGTGGTTAAAGATGAATGGACTTCAGAGGTATTCGATCTCGAGCTTCTCCGGTACCAAAACGTAGAGGACGAGATGGTTCAGCTGTTGCAGCTAGCAATCAATTGCACTGCTCAGTATCCTGATAATCGCCCTTCAATGGCTGAGGTGAAAAATCAAATTGAGGAGCTTTGCCGTTCGAGCTCACAGGACACACGTCTTGACGTTGAAGATGACAAGTCCTCCCAGCAGACATTCTCAGTTCATTCAGGTGCACCATCATCTACGTAAATGTCTAAAGAAAGATCACCAATGGGTCATGGTTTTCCCAATTTTTAATACATTTATTATTCTGCTGCTTCAATTGTTTGTTTATTCTTGGGGTTCGTCTTTGAGAACAAATTGTGCATGTTCTTCATTTTGGCTTCTTTTTCTTTTCTCCCTTTACTCTTGTCCATTTTATTTTATTTACTCCTTTTCCGTAGCAGAGATTTACTTTTGCACATGTAATTATACCTTTCATGTTATATGTGAAAGATAGATACCAACATTATTATTTTCACTTGGCTGGTGTGAATTGTGAATAACTAGCAAGTAATTGTAGTTCAGAATGTTTTTCTGATTAATTGGTTCTAACTGGAGTTCATTCAGATTCAAGATCTAACAACTTGAAAATGATTTCAGTATAACCCAATTGGATCATTATATTATTTCTTGCAATTCCTTAACATCTTTAAACTTCTGTTGTTTTTCTTTTTTTTTCACCTTTAAACCCTTTCAACTTGCAAGGGTTCTTAAGATTTCGAAGTATGAATATTGGCTTTTTACAAATATTTAAAATGCAGGCATGATTGTGTAGTAAGAGCCGTAATATGAGGAGGGGCATCGGGGCAGGTGCTAGGTCAATTTGATTAGCAATTGTAGGTCTATTCATGGTATGAATTGGACAAAGGCTTGGCTGTGGCTGTTCTTTTCTCGTTGTGTTATTGATCAAGACATAGCACAAAACATCCACTTCAAGTTAAATAGAATTTCTTGCCAACAATTTGAAATTTGAATGGCAAACCTAATCCTTACACTTCCAGGAAAATCCACTTTTCTTGGGAGCATTTGCCCTACTGAAAACCCACCTTCTGGAAACTTTATGCATATTCTTGGTTTCTTCAAATTTGTTTTGAAATTCAAAGATTGGTAAGCCTGTTTTTCTTTTTCCATTTTCATGTTCCTGCACTTTACCTTTTTAGTACTTTGCAGAACATTTTTCTTTAACTCTTTTAAGCTTACACATTTTCTTGGGGATTGTTCAATTTTCTTTCTGGGATTTGACCATTCAATTAGTACACAGTAAAAAGATTAGATTCATGTTATGTTTCCAATTGTGAATCGGTTATGGTGAATTGATCAGTTTCCATCAACACAATCAGTTCAACTAATTGGCCTCAAACAAAAATTAGTCAAATGTAATTTATAAAAAATACTTTTATATTAAAATATTGATAGGTTGACACAAATTATTAGATATTTTTGTAATAATAATAATAATAATAATAATAATAAAAACCCACTGGTGTAGTATAGAAAACATGGAGTTTGAATTGAACCATAAAAAGTGGTTTAGCTTCAATTGGAACTTTTGTTTGTTGAAACTGAGTTGTATAAGTTACTTTAAAAGGAATACAAATCTGTGTGTTTCTTTGTTAAGTGTGTAATGAGAGTGAATTAGGTCATGTGTTTGCCTTTTGGCTTTGCTTCTTGAGCAAAATTAATTTGTTGAGACTGAGTTGTTACTTCAATATTTTCATGAGTAGGACCATTAGGTTTTAGACCAAAGTCTTTATCTTTTTCTTTTTGTTAAGATTAGATGCCAATGCATTAAAACAGAATTTTATATATTAGGTAACATGTCATTGATGCTTCTATTAATGATGGTTTCCATTTTTTTTTTTCTTTCTAATTTTTATTAATTAATTAACTTCCAATTAGTTTCAACTCATTATTTTAAAGATGCTTCAGTTTAGTTAAACTTTTAAATTTTACAATTTCACCAAATATTTTTTGTCAAAATATAAGAGAAATTTTTTTTTCTAAGAAAAAAATTAAAATAAGAGAAAAATAATAACATATTTTGTTTAATTATTTATTTTAATTTGAGTTAGTTCACCTAATCCAAAAAGACTTTTCAAAAAGAAAAGAACGTGTGTATATATATATATTAATGATAACTTTTGGTGTATATTTTTCTGATAAATAAAAATTGTGTGACCTTCTCTCTTAATAATTTAAGATATATTTTCTTCATTTTAGAATTAGTTTATTTAAGATTTTTCTAATTTTAAATTGGTTTTATTTTAAAAACTTGTAAAATTAATAATTATTTTTAATTTAACTTTTTCATTTTAAATGAAAATATTAATACAGTAAGAGAGAAAAACATAATAGAATAAAAAATTATATTAATTCAGAGTATATTTCTAGTAAAAAAATTAGTGATATAAAATTAGTTTTTACTATAATTAAAACTATTTAATAGGCTTAAATAGTTTAAAATGTAAGTTGTTTGAAACCACCACTCACACCTAATGGCTAATACCGAAAGAATTGATAAATGAATGTATTGTCCATTAAATATTAATTAAGCCTTATAGGAATTTCCTATAATATCTCATACCATTAAAATTAATTGATAGCCTTTAATTTTAGTTTTTATTAATCCATAAATTACTAACATTCAGTTAAAAGTCTTAGTCGGTCACATGATTTATTATTTTAGGTATGTGTAAATTAAATAATGCATTTTTTGTAGATGCATAAACCATTAATGGCACATCAAAGCTACTCTAAAATTTGAAACATATGAAAGGGATAATTTCATGAAATCAAGAAACTAATCTCTATGTTGCCTCGAAGTTATAAAATAATAATATATAAAAAATTATCAAAGTGATTTAGATTTTTCATTTAAAAAGTTATTGTTTTTAATAATTGTCTCTTTATATAACACTATTATTTTAAAATCATATTTTATGCATAACAGTATAAATAAGTCTGTAAACTATATAATAGGAGTAGTCATAAATTTATATTTATATCAATAGCGGACATAGGAGGCAATGGGGCCGATGCCCTTAAAAAAATGTTTTTGATAAATTTCTTCTTTTTATATTTTTTCTTATATTTCAGATTATATCTTATGAATTTCTAAGAAAATTTCAATTCATCCCCTTAAAAACTTCTAAAAAGATTTTTTACTAATATTATTCATATTTCAATTTATATCCCATATACTTTTATAATTTATTTTTTTTAAATATAATTTAAGGTTCCGTCTGCCACTGTTTATTATAGAGACGATAACTTATTTAATGCAGAAAAATGGCTAAATGCTGAGACTTCCCACTCTCAATAGTAAATGTTCTTATACCATTAAGCTAGAATTTTTAAAAAAAAAAACATTTAATACTTTACCAGTTACCAATTAATCTTATTAAAAAGATCACATAGTAAATAATTTAATACACGGCTAATATATGGATTTGTATATAAAATATAAAAACGTCATTTCAATGGACCATATGGATTTGTAGTACCTTATAAATTTATAATAACTTAAGTTATTTTTATTTTAATAATTATTAATACAATTAAATTCTAAATTAGTAAATTAACTAAATATAGTACTTAATCATTGATAAATTTAAAATTTTTTATTTATTTTTGAAATTTAATAAATTATACTTAAAAACTATAAAATTTATATAGATAAATTTTTAACTTATACAAATAATTAAAAATCATATATAAATTTACAGATGATTTAAATTAATAAAATTAAAATAATATCAATTAATTATCTATAATTGATAAACAAACTTTGTAATGGTTGAATACTATAGCAAAATCCTACATAAAATTGACCTATATATATATATATATTTTTCCAATTTTATTAGAAATCTGAAAAAGTATTGTTTAATTGAATAATAAAATCACTTAGACTTAGGAAATGAGGTGACATAAATTTTCAATATTATAAAGGGCCAAGTATTTCTTTTTTTTATTATTTTTTTTTCTCAAATCTACACATATAACAATAGTGATTTATAAGATCCTGAATTCGCTATCCTTCGTTGCCCATGATTTAGTAGTTGGCATGATAGAACAGTAGGCCACAACGTGCTACCATTTTATACATATATATATATATATATAGTCACTGCCAGCCCAGAAATTTTAATTTTGTAGAACATGGCTGCCACCTCCAGTTACAGTTTTTAGGGTTGGAGGTGCACGACAAGTTGAATTTTGTCCTTTTTGCTTAATAACCAAAATAATCCTAAACTTTTTGACTTTTACCAATTTTTACTTAACCTGTTAATTTTTGATAATTCTATCTTTTAATTAATTATATATCTCATTTCTCGAAATCTTTTGATTCAATTAAGTATGTCTGAAACTTCTTCAATTTAGAGGGTAAAAGAAGGAGATGATAAAAATAGAAGATGGAAATACACATATCATAATTTTGATACAATGAAATAAATATTATTATGAAATTACTATAATAATTTATGATAACAATTCAATTTTTAAAAAGATACTCTTATAATTAAAAGTCATTATAGTGTTCCATAAATACACGGTATCATATAAACTTATAAGAATTGATATCACTTTACTTTTAATAATTTATTAATGTAATTAAATACTATATTAGTCAATTATATATAATACTTAGTTATTGATCAATCAAATATATTACCTTTATTTATTAAATATTGAAAAAATACATATGCAGTGGCACAACAAAAGATCTTAACATTTCACATCTTATGAAAATTAAGGTTACAAGTTGTAATTAAAGATTTAATTTGAAAAGAGAAATAACTTTTCTTTTATGAACACGAAGAACACAAAGAAAAAGACTGTAAGAGCAGAATTCAATTCTTAATTGTTTATGATATTTCTGTTAGAGAATCAAATATAGAATCGCAATTGCAAATCCTCTAGATTATCTCACACAACCAATCTCAAGCAAAGCTATTCAATTCTTGAAGATGAAGAATTCCTTCTCCTCTTTCAAGTTTCCTACTATGATAACCTTGTTATTACAGTAAGTATGTCAAATTGTCACTCTTATATGACAATAAGAATAAGAAACTCTCCTATATAGTGTTAAGGATTCATAATTCTTAACATAGTTGTACAAACATATATCATTATAAAACTATTTTGTGATAACATATGTCAAGCAATATTGACACATATCATCATAAAACTCTTTGGTGATGATATGTGTCAAGCTCTATTGACACATATCATAAAATTCTTTTATAATGACACATGCCAAGCTATATTGACACATGTCATCATAAAACTCTTTTGTGATAACAAGTGTAAGCTATATTGATACATGTCATCATAAAACTCTTTTGTGATGACACGTGTCAAATTATACTGACACCACATGTCAGTTGCTTTCTTGACACATGTCATCATAAAACCCTTTTGGTGATGACACGTGTTAAACTGCTTTTCTAACACATATCATCATAACATTCTTTTTGTGATGACACGTGTCCAAATGCATTTTCCACACATGTCATCATAAACTCTTTTATGATGACATATGTCAAGCTACTTTCTTAACACATTGTCATCATAAAATCCTTTTATGATGACACGTGTTAAGCTACTGTACAACCACATGTTATTATAAACTATTTTGTGATGACATGTGTCAAGCTCTTTCAATATATAACACTTATATATTATACATTATCATTAGTTGGACATTTACGAACTTTAACTTCTGAAGATGCTAGTGTTCCTACTCGAGGTACAAGTCAAGTCCATCACTGTACTTGAGTTGATCTTAACGTGTGTGACATTCTAGGTTTGTTATTAATTGGCAATGAAAATTTAATATTAAACTTTTTTAATATTAATTAAAATACTTTAATCAACTAAGGGAATAATTAATCAACTGTCTCATAATCATTTTCATAAATTATAGGTGACGTCTAGCAATATATTATAATTATCCAATTAATAATAAAGATATCGATTATCCATGAACTATTTATATATAATTACTGTATAATTAAATATATCCATTGAACAATATCCCGATCAAGTGAGGATTATAGAATAGTCAAATCCACTAACTTGATTGTATGACCAAATCCAATATACATCTCGACTTATGATTAATGTGAAAATTCTTTTTCCATTAATCATAATTACCTTGGCCAAGGATTTCCTAGTCAAGATGTTATTGGATCGTATAGGATATTCCCCTTGTTTACTCAAGGCAATGGATTCCTTATTGATGAACACCTGCCTCTATGCATATGCAACTGGAGTCACTGTCTGCAAGTACCCATTCTAGGTATAAATGGATACCTAAAATATAAGCAAATTCCAATTACATATTCATGAGACAACTCTGTCACTTCAAGTCTGAGGATTAGTTACAATATCATAACTTAATAATGAATCAGTGACTTAAGTAAATCATCCGTCACTTAATAATGAATCATGTGATTTGTTATTTCTTTAAGTCATGTTCAGTTCACTCGTCTCACAAGTGACCCATAATGATTAACTTAGTAACTCATACTAAATGACATGAGACTCACCATCCTATATTATATATCTCATACTAATCATGGGGTTAAACATATTATGTTGGTCTTCCGGATTAAAGATGTCCAATTTTTAATCCTACGACCAAGAAATATTTTTATAATATTTATTCTAAAGATCATCCGTCACTTATATTCTCAACTCTTGAGAGTGAAGTCTTTTAATAAATATTATTGGACTCATTCAATAATTATATTACTACAAAAATAAATGATAGACAACTGTCATTAATAAAAAGATATTCATTAAATAATAATATCACAATATATAAACCAAAAAATAAAAGTCCAATTGGCTTTTCGGACATACATCTAACATTAAAAATTATTATCTATTTTTGAAATTTAATCAATAATACTTGATAACTATGAAATAAATAGTTATAAATTATATATGAATTCATTAACGATCTAAATTAATAGAATGATGTATACAACTAATAAATTATTTAAAATAATATCAATTGATTATCTATATTTAAAAAATATACTTATAATAGTATAGTGCTACAATAGTATTATAGCAAAATCTAATACTAATTAAACTAATAAAATGCCAAGAAAAAAAATACTATTATACAAATCAATATAAAGGCTAATAACAACCTGCTATAATAATCTTCCAAAAAAATTAATTTTTCAAAATCTACCGACAATTAGATCACTAAAATACCAAAAAGAAACCTCAATTGCAGGTATCAATAGAATGTCAACAAACTATCAATTACCATAAATCCAACTCATTGATTACATATCAATGAGTTATTACTAAATATTAAACTATTACAACAAATCTAACATAATGAATTGAGATTTAAATCACTTTCTTTAGTAGCTTGTTATTTTCTCTTATATTTTATATCAATCCTTCATTTCTTGGCTCTGCAAAAGTTTTTTCTTTCAAATATCTACAGTGAAATGGACTAATTATCATGATATATCTGGATGAGATATCTTTGTCATCTTGTTGATGAGAGCATCAATATTGATGGTCTCTCGGTTGTAATGGGTCTTTTGGTAGGAAAAGTTGAAAAATAACTCGAATTCTCTCTTTCACTCCGACGGCTAGGTTTAAGGGTTGGTCGAATGGCTATGTTCCTTTCCGAACTGAATAAGATCTCATGGATCTAAGATCCAACAAGATATCACTTCCTTCTTTTTTTATTAACTGAATGAGATCTCAGGCTGCTCAGTAGTTGATTTTTCGTTATTTGAAAGCCGTGAGAGTGTTTAGATTGATCTTTTTAAGAATGATATGCTTTCCATTGCCTTGAAGATGAAGATAGAAGAATGAATGCGGCTGATGCCGATACCGGAGCAGCTGAAGGAAGCAGTAGCAATACAACCACCGATTTCGAACATCGGTCAGAGGCGAATTGAAAGCTAAGCAGCAGAAGATATTTATTTCGCAAAAAAGAAATCAAGTGGGCACATGCAAACCAAAAAAAAAAAAAGAGAAAAAGAAATAGCAAAAGAGGTGCCACTATTGTAAATTTCAAGTATAGATTTTCTCTAAAGCTTCGATCCTTTTTGCCACTCCTTTTTACATAACAGCCTGCAAAAAAATGTATATGGCTCATTCTCTTCAGAAATGGCCTTAAGTAACATTGTAACAATTTATAATTTCTTTCAGAAATGTTGTAATGCGACAGAGCTGCAGATAAGATGATTAGTACGTAGAGGAAACTGAAAGGAGCTTGTTGCTTTATTAAGGCACAGGCAGCATATGGTAACTCGGAAGGTGCTCGACTTCATGTTGTACAATGGTGGGATTCTTTCCCTTTATTTTGTAGTGACTTAATATTTCATGATTTTTGTAATAGAGAAAAGTTTAGATTCGTTCCGTAGATTGTCAGCTTTGCACCTAAGTTTCATTATCTCTCACTTGAAATTCTATTACTCTTAAATTCTTATGTTTTTTCTTTTGTTTTAATGAGATTTCGGTCTGCTTTTGAATGATGTTGATGCTATAGGGTGCTAGCTTAGCTGGGAGCCTTAGTGCAATCGCCTCATATTTGTAGCCGACTTTTATTTAAAAAATTAATTAATATTTTTATTTATAATTTAATTTAATAAGATTTAAATATTATAAAAATACTTATATTTAATAAGAAATTCAAAATTCATATTATTTAATTTTAAATTATCAAAATAAAATAAATATTATTTTTATTATTAATTTGGTTATACTATTTGATAAAAAATTGAAATGTCAAATTATATTTTTTATAAATTTATTTCTTTAAATTGCATCAAATTTTAAAATATAAACGGATTTTATTTTAATAAAAGACATAGAAAGTAATTTATAGATACATAAAAATAAAAAGATAAATAGCATAAAATCAAGCATTGTCAATAATAGTCTTTTAATATAAAATATAAAAAATAAATATAAAAAAATATAATTTTAATATTTACCCTATTAATACTAAAATACAAAAGCTGCGGAACATTTTGTTTTCCCGCCTAATTTTGCTAGTAACGGTAGAGCAGTATTCGCAGGCAATTCTAATTTAATAATAATAATAATAATAATAATAATAAAACAATGCCGATGGAATTTTCCCGACGAAATTCCATTCGGAATCTATCGTCGGCAATTGTAAATAAAACCTAAATGATTATACGTCTTTCTCCTCTCTGTCTCCTTCCTCCCAGTCAGCCGCGCGCTTCTGTTTCCTTCCCTCCGTCGCCGTTTCTTGTCGACGAACCTCCTGCTCCTTCCCTCCGCTGCCTCTCTCTTTCCCCACCGCTGCTTCTCATTATTTTCAGGCAACTTTGTATTTTCTGATTTCGATTCTGGCGGGTTGCGGGATTCACATTTTTACGCAGATACCAGAACGATACTCTGTGTAAATTAGAATGGTTGAGATGATCTGTCATTATTGCTTTTCTCTTCGTTCTTTTTCTGTTTCCTGATCTTCTGGTTTTGAATATTTTTTTTTTCCAAATAGACACTAATTTGTTCTTTTTCGTAGTGTAAAACACATTATTAGAATTAGCAAGTCTGAAGATTGAGCGATACCTTTTCTTTTCTGGTTACTGCTTAGTTTGAAAGGCTAACTTGGTGCTTTAATAGTTCTTAAGGTTTGTAAGGAGGCATGGGAGATGGGGATGACAATCTGAGGTTCAGTGATGTTGATGTTGGAAATGAAATAGGCAGAAGTTGTCCAGAGAATTTGGAGCTCAGTGAAAATGATTTTGGAACTGAAGAATGCGTTAAAGGATCAAAGAGTTTGGAACTAAATGAAGAAAATGTTAAAACTGAAGATTGCTCAAGACTCCAAGAAAATTTGGAAGAGAATTTAGTTGATGCTGTTACAGAAGAAGAGGCAATGGATCGGGATAATTTGGTTCCCAATCAAGGAGATGTTAGAAATGAAGGCACCCAATCTCCGGCGGCAGCAGATGTTGACTTGGGCGATTCACCTGGCCTGCAAGACAATATTGAGGTTGCTGAGACTGTTGCAGGTTCTGGAAACTTAAGTAGCTTTGACTGTAGATTGAAAGCTGAGAATGTTGCCTTGATACCCAAGATGAGAGTCTTATCCTCAGCCACATTATGAAGGGTGGTCGTATCCTGTTTTAACTTGTATCTTTTTTTATATTCAGTATCTTTCTTGCAACTTACGGTACATGGGCTTGTTAGCTATAGGACTTCAGTAAAAACTGAGTTTTGCGTCCGGAGTTCCAGACGAACAACCGCTGCTTAATTTTCAGTTTTGTGCTTTCCGTAATTCAATGTGATGGCTGTATCAGGTGTTAAGCGAGCAAGGATTACATCGGATGTACAAGCACCATTGGTGCACGTCTTTTAGATATCATTAGCAAAGTTAGGGTCTCTTGTGCTGAACGAGGCTACTTGTACTACTAAAATTAGGTTGGTTGCTATGTTGTTTATATTTGATTTTTTAGAGATTGTTGCGCTTCATACAGGGCTAGCAAACGAAAGTTGGACGCACTATTACAGCAGTGGTCAGAGTGGCATGGACAACCTGGTTTAACATCTCAAGTAAGTAGATTGGAGCTTATGGTTTTTTTAGCTTGTTCCCTTTTGCTACAGATGTTCTCCATAAGTTGAAATTCTCCGTGTTTGTTTCAAGGATGATGAAGTACGATTTTCTCCTCCTTCTAGAGTGAACTGAAGTGACATGTGAAACTGCTAGAATCCGTTTCCTTTTTTGATTTTGAAATTCTTAGCTTAACATATATTCTGTAAAGCTTCAATCTAGAACAAGATAAATCTACTAGTCTATGATGCCAAATGTCATCTGCATTTCGATTTAGGTTGAACAAGCTGGTAAAGATCATTAAAATTAGAACTCTTTCAGATGGATTGACAGAAGTGTTTGATTTTTGAAGCAAAGCCATAAGCTGAGCATGTTGATCTTGAGAGGTTGGAGGTCATAGCTCTGGCATTGGAAGTGTTTTTATCACCAGGAGGATCATGTTGAACAGAAACAGATGTACTGTTCATATAGTTTCTAGCCATTAGGATAAAACAAGTGATTGCAGGTATAGCTCTAGCAGTGCAAGTGTTTGGCCGGGCATACCAGAGCAAGTACAGAGAGGTGTACATCCCAATAATTTCGCATTTATATCGGATCACCAATGAGAATTTTGTTATGAAATTCACTCTTTCAATGTGAGGCCCAATCTCATACTTTGCACAATAGGATCATAGGGAACTTGTTTATAGTACGAAGTGGATCTATCAGTAAAATCTGGGAATTTGTTCTGGAAAAGTTATCAGAAATCTAATAATCATTTGTTGAGATTGTTTCACAATCTTAAGACCATTACAGGTACATGAAGGTTTTAGTTAAGTAGAAGAGCACTGATAATGGATTCTTATTGAGATGTAGATAGTAGGGACTAGAAGGATTGTAAGTATGAAGAGCTTTTCAGATGAAAAACTGATCTAATTTTCTTGTCACTGTGAGACATCTGATTTTCTTGATGAAAAACTGATCAAATGAGAAAACAAAGACTATCTTGTTGATCGCGAGAGTGCAAGGATTAAGAATACATGTAACTTTCTTGAAGATCAGAGAAGAAATGAAACAAGGGTTCTTTCCAGGAAAATGAGAAAGAAAATGAAGGAGCTCCGATACCATATTAAGGAACTGATTGAAAGATTAAAAATGAACTGGCACTGCATCAACAGCTTAAAGGAAGCTAAGCTAGAAAGAGAAGAGAGTAGTAACATTGGTCTAACTAACTAGTCCTAGCTAGCAAGCTGAGTTAGGATTCTGTTACAAGAAAATAAAAACTGACTAGCAATTATACAAGTTTCTCTAATAAAAACCTTGGCCCTACTTAGATACTGATCATCATATGTTTAATATTAAATAAAAGTTGAGTCGATATACAACCTTGCAAAGTAAAGCAAATAAAGGGACACTCATAAAACCAGGAATTTTATTTTACCTAAATTCATATTCAACAAACTATGGGAGGAATAAACAAATAAATAAAACAATGCATGAACAACTTTCCTCAATTGATTAAGAACTGTACAAAATGTTTGAAGAACACACAAACGGATGTAGGGAAGTTATATTTCCCCAGTTATCTATATCACCAGTTCTGCTTCAAAGGCATAGGAACTTACTTACCCTTCATCATTTCTAGAAAAATAAAACTGACCAGGATAAGGTCAGATTTGGGATCATTTTGCCGTCTTTGAATGCTTGATAAGCCAGTCAATGACAACATCTATGTTTACCGAGTCTTTGCATGATATCATATAGCAGCACACCTCTCTATCTGTAATTGATTCGAGGCCCCTGAAACCATCCAGCAAAAATATATTAGAATGGTTTTACCTATTGGAGAACATGGAAAAGTAGACAGTCTATCTTTATGATAATATCAAGATGACTAATAAAATAAATTTCTCATTTGAAGATTTCTAAACTCACAGTTGATCTACCAATGCTTGCTTTGAAAGAGCTTCAGACTTGTCGATTTTGTTGCCAAGAACAAGCAAAGGGATTCCACTTAAGGAAGGTTTTACCACAAGGTCATGTAATTCACTTCGAGCGATGGGAACACTGTCTCTATCAGCAGCATCAACTACATATCTGAGTGTAAATTCATCAGAAGGGCAACGTGAGATGAGACAATTGAAAGATACCATGGAGACTGTAACAGTCACACCCCTTTCACTATTGCTCTCTCAAACTAAAACAGACTAAAGTGAATAGGACAACTCAGAAATCTTATAAAGGTGCAGGCTAAAGGACTTCCTGGAAGATTCCAGTTCTAAGTCCTTCCTCTATTCAGTTATCAATTGAAGTATAAGGTGTGCAATGTACTAATAATTAAAAAAAAAAAACCTGTAAATTAGCAAATTTTGTATGATGAGGTATTTATTCTGGTTTACTAATCTTTAATTCTGATTTTTAGTTGTTTTAAGATTCCTGGGAAGTTGATATATGTTAAAAAGAATCCAACTAGGAAACAAAGAAAGAGAGAGAAAAGGTGCTTCATGTGCAGTTATACATACACATATCAGAAAATAGTCTTGTGCCCAAACAAGATTATGGACACTTCTTTTCTGAGAATTAAAAGCATAATCAGTCAAACCTAATACTAAGCATCACTTTAAGTTCACTCAAGACACGACATAGATTCAAAACAGCTTCTGTTGCGTATTAAAGCCTAATCACGCTCTAATAGCAATCCAAAAATGGAGGTCAAAATCAGGAGAGAATTAGAATGTTTTCAGAAATTAAGAATATATGTAGACATGAGGTCAATGTCCAAAAGGATCTGTTCTTGCATACTGGATTCTTAGTTCTTTTTAAACAGCAGAGCATGCAAAATAACACAAAAAAAAAATAGTTATATAGAATTAAATTAGTCAAGAATAGGAGGTATTACAGAATTGCAGACACCCCACGACAGTATCGCTCCCACATTGTACGAAACCTCCGTTGACCTCCAAGATCCCAGAGCTTTATTGTCACGTTGCCTTTTGTAACTTTCCTCATGTTGAATCCCACCTGATTTCCATTGTACGAAAAAATCCCTCATAATTATAGATATCATATAATGTTTAAATATGCATTTGCACAAGGACAAGATACCTACAGTTGGAATCATATCTTCACTGTACCCTCCAGTCTGGAAAATGTAAAAGAACATATGTCAAGAGAGCGCCTCTCATGATACCAAAAAGAAGTGCAGGGTATGAGTTTACTTACAGCAACTGCATTAACAAGAGATGTCTTTCCTGCATTCTGAAGGCCTACAAGTGATAGCTCCATTTCCTGTTTAAAGAATAAACTGATATACAGACACCCATTAGTGCAAAGTTGGACTTATCTAGTCCAGGTATTATGGAATGAAAAAGATAAATGAAAGCAACGGTAGCTAATCATTAACATATCTTAAAGAAATTCACTCAAACTAGATCCGTGAGCCAAAAACTCAGGTGTAAACAGATGTATATAACCATAGATGAAAAGCATGATGAAAGTAAGATGTAAATAGAAGTATATACAGAAAAAGAAAGTAAGATTTCTTAACTACCAGAGCAGAGTACCCATTCACTAGTCAACAAAACTAAGCATGCACCAACAATATATGAATCGACATCATTATATGCAAATATAATCAGGATGTGTAGCATCCCTGGATAGTTAACATCCTTCTAAGTGAGTGTGAACCGACAATGAAAAATTTCCTATATAAAAGTTCAAACCAACACCCACCCCCACCCCCCGCCTTCCTTTTTTCCCCCAATTCTATTTAAGTAGTTGCCAAATTTAGTAAGATTCAATAAACCAAGGTTTACCACATGCAATTAGAAAAATGGACACCTCATTGAAGAAAATACCAGAAACACTTGATTCTGCAACAGACATAACCATTATTTTCATGTAAAAAGAATCCGTGAATGAAGAAGGGTGTGCAGTCCTCATAATAAAAGGCAACAACCAAGAAGAACAAAGAATTTATACCGAAAAGACAGTGGCAGACGCATTTGTGATTAAACAAAAAGAAAAGCAACAGAGAGATAGAAGACAATAACTAAAATACATGGGGCAGCACAATAAAATCTCCTCTTCTCATGGTCACACCAACATCTATGTCATATAGGCATATGTCACTTGAATGATAAACTCACAAATCAAACCACAAGCATTAATAAAATATTTCCCTTTAGATTAGTTTGTTGAAATGGTGTTTGGTAAACTTTTTGCATACATTTCAAATTTACACCACTAGAATTCAAACAAAATAGAATTGTAAAAAAATGCTTCAAATCCAATAGAAATAAGTTAGATCACACAAAGCATATTTCAGATAAATGCACAAACCACTGAGTCTTAAACTTTCATGTGAACTAGGTATATTTATCTTGTTCTAGAAGTTCAAAAGACATAATAATCTCTATTCAAATGACTATGCTTAGTTCACTTTGGCAAATTTCACACAGATTTCCAAAACTGTGAAGTTTAATTAGCTAACCATAGATTTGACTAAAGATCAATCTGATAACTTCTGATCCACTGCAAAAAAACGTAACACTAAACAAAGCAAAGTAAACATCCGAGTTCTTATTAGCTATAAAATTAAGAGTAATGCTTCTTTCAACTCGGCCATTGGAAGAACATCCTTTTTTATCAGCTACAAAGTTAGAATGTAATCTGATTATTAATCCTAAAATCCAGATGTTCTTCAAGAAGTTCTGAATAAAAAGTTAGAAAACACATTCCACCACAATAAAGAAAACATGAGCCCTCTAATCCTTGTTCAAAGATAAATAACAGAAGCAGCATCCAAAATAATATATGGTGTGGTAGTAGTAGTAAGGGAAAGAAATAAGCCAGAATAGTGGATGGCTGAATTGAGATTTGAACCTCATATAATCCAGGCTAAAATTAACTCAAAAAGCAGCTAAAACATCGCCCCTTATTTTTAACATATTCCACAACGTTCACTTGATAACTCTCTATGTTCCTGAATTTCATTAGCAACACTGCGAAGCTTACACATTAATGAAATTTCCCTCCATAATAAATTTATTTGCCAGGAAATCGGTCTTAACAAAGCAAAACAGAGCAGCAACAAATTCACAATCTACCACATATAATCCTATTACAAATAACTAATTATGTAACTTTCTTTCCCATTGTACAATTATACCTCAAATCACCAGCAAAGCCAAAATCAAACAGAGTGTACTATATAAGAAACCAGCTCAACTAAATCACGGTCATATAGTTTTTCTATCAAGTTAAATTTTTTCCTTTCGTTTGCAGATACTCTTTATGCAACTAACTAAAATTAAAGCAAAAATACAACATCTTTTTCCACAGCTTCCTCAGCAACCAAACAGAAAAGAAAAAAGATAATTCAGCAACCAAGCATTAATTGAGGAAAAACCCACCAAAACTCAAGCTGAAAGAACATTAAAAACAAAACATAAAGAGAGAGAAGGGGTTACCTGCGGAGCCAGTTGAGAAGGGAATCAAGGAGACCCATTTGGAAAAAACGAAGGATTAATTTAAAAAGATTGACGTTTTCAAGGAGATATAAACCAAACAATGAAAAGCGGAAAGGAACCCTAAATTGATAAATTGAAGGAAAGGGAAGGCAAGAAGGAAACTTGAGAGAGTGTAAAAGCGAGAATCTTTTAAAAGAGGCTTGTGTCTCTCTGTCAGTTTTCAGGTATGTACTGTAATATAATGCTGTTGTAATAACCGTTGTCCAAACGTGGAGGGAATTATTATTGTTATTATAATAATAATAGCCTCAGAAGAAAATCGGTCTATTTATGCAATAATAATCCTTGCCTGTATCCGAATTCTTATCCGAAGCCAGATCTGATTAGGAAAAAACCTTGCCATCTTAGAGTTTTTATTAACCTTAATCTCATTAGTACAGAAACCATAACCAGTTCAGAAAACCAGACCTTTCTGGTTTCAGGATACTTAACAATTTTGTTTCCATCCTATTTTCAGTCGGTTGAATGTATAGAAAAATATTTCTGCGCATATATAAAATAAAATTAATTTTAAATTCTATTATAAAAATAATTTTCTTTTGATCTCTAAGCAACTATATTCAAATTTGTGTTGCCAACTAAAAGTTTAAGTGATGATATTAAATTGAATTTAAGGGATTGTAATAACTACATAAAGAAATTAAAAAAAAATGAGGTTTTAATTTTTCTTTTTAAGTTTAATTATAAGTTGTTTATGTGCTATTGGAGCATTGAGGAATCAACGTCAAGTCAATTATAGTTTTCTTACTTTATAAATGAATTAAATTAGTCGCTTTGTGTGAATACCTGCATTTTTCTATAAATCTTCATTTTAATTGAGGGGTTGTAGATTCATTAACGTTGAATCGTTCAAGCAACCTTATTTTATATTAGTATGAAAATTTTATTAGATTGTATATAAAATTTAATTTTATAATTAAAATAATAATAACGGCCGTATAATATATGGATGGGCAATTTAGTATATATTAATTTTTAAAATTTTAAATTTTAAATTATTTTTTAATTTAATATATATATTTATTTTTGACATATGAGATTCGAGTTTACGTGTAATTTTATTATTTTTTATTAATTTATTTGATTCATAAATTATATTTCTAATTAAACATGGATTTTAATTCTAAAAAATAATTTTATATAGGTTAATTTTATATTTTAATATTATATTAATTAATAAATTAATAATTCTAATTCTTATATTTTATAAATCAATATTAAATATTGAATATTTTATTAAATTAAATCTATTAAATTAATTTTATAGTCATAAAATAATAATAACGGTTATACAACGCACAAATAAACGATTAGTTAATAAATAAATTGGTAATTTCATAAATTGATATCACATCCTTTATAAAAGAAAATTTATTTATTAAAATAGAAATAAAAATCTCAAATTTTTGCCAAAATAATTGAGAATTTCAACCAATAAAAATCCTAATAAACTTTAAAAGAAATAAAGGTATAGAAACCTATGAAAAACTCTATGTCCTATACAAAATATTTGCTCAACTGCAATCATAAACGCCAAATTCGCTAAAACCTCTACAGCAATGAGGGAAAAAGTGGAACAATTTGTTACATAAAACTTTCACGATTATAATGAGACCACCATTTAACTGAAAACTTAAAAGCCTGAAAATAATGATTAGATAAACATCAAATTGAGAGGTTGAACTTCATTTTCTCTTTGGTTTCTTCAATTCTTTGAATTCGATTTGAGATATAAAGCAATGATGATCGTACAGAGGATATAATATGACAACGCTAGTCTTGTGTGTCCTAACTTAATGTTTTAAGACAACAACAGTAAGAAGACGATGTCGGTAGAGAAGATTAGCAAGATCACTCTGATAATCAATCGATAAAAAAATTAAATAAAAAAAAAAAAAAAAAGGAAATGAACAAAGAGTTTGAGATTTTTTTTACATATTCTTTCACCATCATATTCTATATATACATGAGATAAGGATAGGGTTTAAGGAATCGGCATTTCCATTCGTCCATTCTCTTCCTACATCCTCATAGTACTGCTGTGTTTAAATGTAGACATTTATCCTGTCTTTGCTGTTTTGGCCTTAAGCTAGATTAATGCGTAATCCACTAGGTCTTGTGGAATGGACTGATCTTAATAACTTTTTCTGAGATCGTCGTACTGGTGACTTGTGTTATTCAGTGGGTCTTTTCAGTTTTATACATATGCACCTCGGTCTTAGGTGGCCACCGATGTTAGTGTCCTCAAAAACCTATCGATCTACTTCCAAAAAGACATGTTATCACAGAGTTACTAATTCACCAAAAGTATTCTCATAATAAAATACCATGACCTCTCTAAGTCTAGTAAAATACATAAGTTGACCCTTTTAGATTGAATAATGCATTATGAAATCTATCATGTTTTATTCTACTAATGACTTGGCGGACTTATACAAATCAAAATATAAGAACAGTTTGTTCTTTTTCTCTAGTTTATATAACAAACTTCTTCTTTCTTTTTTTCTTTGGCATTTATTAAGATTCTCTTGCTTTTGACAATAACTTCCTCTTGTTCCTTCTATATTTTCCTTCAATTTATTTGCACGACAAAGCATTTCTTCTTCATTTGAATTGGAGGTTCCATTTAAGGATTAAAGAGCCAAGAATTAAAAGATGTCTGCAACATCGACTGAAATTGATAACACACTGGAAGCAAGGTACGAGAATACTAATTGTGGTCATGAAGAAAAGGATTGGAGTTCTATTTTTAAAATTGATTTAAATAAAAAGAAAAATCAGTTCTACTATTATCGCAAGGAAAATAAATATGGCTCTTGGCTTTGTTGTTGTATGCCTACAACACCTGGAGTTGAAGCCTCAATGAGTAGTAGCAGCCAAAAGCTCTCAAATTCATGGTAACAAAATTTAGACAGATGAGTTTGTATGATTTAATTGAGTAGCTGAAGGCGAAATTGGCAGAATAAAAAGAAATGTTGGTCGAGATTATGACAGACAATGAGAAACTACAAGAAAAGATGGATTTAGTTGAAAATTAATCTGTTATAGTTAAAGCAAGTCTTATGTGTTTGTTTTCATTTTGGTCCTTATGACCTTTTATGGCTGTAATGATGGCAACTATTTAGAAATTATGGTGGAAATGTATTTCTTTTAGTTTGTTTTCATTTTTATTTCAGTGAAGTTTCTATTCTAAAATTGTAGCTTCCTCTATGATGTAGTGAATTTTTTGTGCTATGAATGGTAAATATATAATGATAGCTGCTCTAATCCATTTGAGTGTTAAAATAACAAAAAAAGTGATAACTGAAAATGATAGAAAAAGAAAGTGAAAATCTCCTATACAAAGAGAGAAAGTTCACAAAGGAGAGAATATTGGAGGGTGAAAATAATAGTCTAGAGTTAGGATTAAAGTTATAACAAATATTTAATTCTAAGGCATAATGGGTATTTAATAATAACCAATAATAATTTCTAGCAAAAGGATTGAATTTTTATTTTAATTAATATAATAGGTGTCATAATAAATTATTCAATTTACGAAGATTGAATTGTGTATATCACTATATTTTGGATGTCATAAAGTTTTACCCTAATATTCAAAACATTCTTATCAATAATATTTGTACATTCATAATTAGATAAAACTAGTCATTTTTATATGCGTTGCACTGTTACGACCTGATCTGTGGACTCATGACCGGCATTAGAAAATGGGTAGGCTTAAAGCCATCAAATCCCGTAGTAAGTCTTACCATTCATTAACTCAATCAAATTGCAATCCGGATTCAAACCATTACCACTATTCCACAATTAACCTTAAACCATCAGATACTACATATTTAATTTGGTCTATCAGCATGATTAGGCAAGACCTGAATTTACATGCAATTACAATATGATAAGCCTGAAATTTCTATTGCGGAGATTCTAAAATTTTAAAAGTCAAACATATTAAAAATCAGTTACATTATCCCGAAAATGAAGGAATCGGGCTGCTAGAGGAAAAGAACTACATAAAAACTAACAACACCTGAAAAACAGTTAAATTGAGACTGTCAGTCTCGAGAGTGAGTTAAAATCATATATCCAAAAAATATATATAATTATTTCAATAAAATATTTATTTAATTAAAATAAAATACTAAGTCATGTAAAAACTCATGTCATGCCATGCTTCTATAAAATAAATTTTTCATACTACGGGATGAGTATCTTAGCAGAATCCTATCTCCCAATGCTAATAGTCTCGGCTCTCTCATTCCAACAAAAATGGCATCCAGAGTGCAAAGCTCGATCAGGATCCTTAAATCCAGTCTGGTCATTTAAACTTCTAATAAAGCCGGCACCCAGAGAACAATGCTCGACTAAGGAGCTTTACTCCGGCAAACACACTCTACTCAGCCTAGAGAGTTAAACTCGACTAGGGCAATTCTAAATCATTCTTCCTCTCCCGGACTCAAATTCATACTGGTGCGCACACAGTCCTGATGTAATCCATCAGGTGGCATGTTCTACTGTCGTTTCATCCTGAGTCATCATACAATCATTAAATCAATGATTAAGAAAATAATATATATGGTTAGTAAATAAATGAATAATTTAAATCTACAGTCAATTAATCAGCATTTCTATTTAAATTCATTGCATGATATATGCAAAACAGATATATGACTTTAACTCTACTCCGACACTTCAGATGGAGCGAGCGAGTCGAGCTGACAAATTATCTAATCATGAGAATAGTTCAATCAGTAAACATAAAATATTTAACAAATACCCCTAGGCCTAGACTCCTAGGACTCACTGTCTAAGAATTTAGACTCGGATAGATTCTACCGAAAATTTGGCAGAACCTCTCCTAAACACGGACGTCTACCCCTCGTATAACAGGTCCAGAACCTGCCAGAAAACACTTCAAATTTTCAACAATTTATTTAACGGGAGTCGAGCCACCAATCTATGTTATTTTTTCCGACTCTGCCACACATCACAATTCACAAATTGGCAGACGGTCCGATAAACTATTTATTTCGACAACAATCCTCACAAATTTCTCTAATGCTTAATACAATAATTAATCATATAATTTTTATCAACAAACTATAAAATCAACGGGCTAGAGAATTACCGAGACGCTTGATCACTCGGTCGACTCGCCTCCAACCGCCGGAGTCCGATCAACGATCTGAACATGCCTACAGACTTGAGACAACGCATTAATGATGATTCCAGCACCCTATCCTCTAATCCGACCCTTAATCATCTGAAGAAATTTATGGACGACCTCGACCGTCGATTTTCAAACAGCCTGATCGCCGTGAAACTGGTGCCAATGGAAAGCTCGAGCTGAGGGGAGTCCGGATATGTCCTCTGATCATCGAAAGCTCAACGGTACTCGCTGAAAAAGTGAAAAATCTAAACTGTCCCTGTACTTTTCACCTCGTTGGATTTTGCAATTCCAGCAGCCTTAAGGGGTGGAAAAGGAAGCCCAGAAGTTGCTGATCATTTTGAGCCTAAGAATGTCGCAAATGGTCACTGGAAACTCCATGAACAGCGGCAAGAAACGACTGCTATTTCTGGCCATTTTCCATCGCTTGTCATTCTCATTCGCCACCAACGAGCTCGCCGCGACTTAGTCAACCGAGCTTCCTTCTCCTTCCGCCATTGTCGGCAGTCGAGTCCTTCTTCTCCCTGCAATCTCTCTCTTCTCGATCTCTTTCTTCCTTTCTTTTCCTTTCCTTATCTCCATTAGGTCCCCAAACTTTTTTTCTTTACCATTTAGTCCCTCATCTTTTTTAATTACTAACAATTTTACCTTGTGAAATTTCTGTTTAACCCTCCAACTTTTTCTTTAGCTTTTTAATTAAGCCCCTAGCTACATAATTTGGGCCAAGTTACAATTATTGAAAACATAGAATTACTTATTTACCCTTGCTTTAAAAATGAAATTACTAAAATTCCCTCACCAATATATTTAATTATAAAAATACCAACCATGCAAATTTTCATTAAAACCCCATATATTAATAAAATTATACTTTTAGCCCTTGTTTCATAATTAATTGTCAATTTAATCCTAACACTTAATTATTTCATATATAACAAAGTTATTTTGATTTCATATCTTCGATACTGTATAGTAAATCAATATCATCTTTATGCAATATTTAACAAAAATAAAATGTGAAGATAATGTACATAATATATTGCATCCCTGAAAGCTTCTACAATATACTCTAATTTGCATCAAATATTTTATTGATATGGCTAAATATTTATTCAAAAACCATAATTTATTAGAAGTACATATAAAAATAAAATTTACATGGAAACCTTTTATATAGCTTTATTACTTAAATTCCAATAAGTGAAAGCTTGAGGAAATCAACCATTGTGTTTTCTTTAATTGAAAATGAGAAAGAAAAGAAGAAAAAGGACTTACATGTTTGTTAGATTATATCTTAATTATTGGTGTTCAAATTAGTATTTTAAAAATCAACCGGGCGAGACGCCAAATATTGATTTAATCTAAAATTTATTAAATTCTTATTATGATTTATATGCCAAATATTGCATTGTAAGTATAATAATAATAATTATCAAATTCTAAAAACTTGAAAAAAGAGAAGTAGAAAATACAATAAATAATATAATGAAATTTAGCATAAAAGAACCAATTGGTAATCAGCATAAAAAAATATTGATATAAAATAAATAAAATTGAGACCGAAAAGTAAGAAAAATAAATTAAATTATAACCATAAGACAAATTTAAATCAATAGAGTTAGAAGATAGGCCAACCCATATAAAACCTAATAACCATATATAATGGCCCAGTCCATAAGAACTTAAATCCTAAAAGTAAAATGTGGTAATCTTCTTTCTTTCTTTTAATTTTTAGCATATTTATCATGAAAATCTTCAACAAAGAAACCTACTTTCCTTTTTCTCTTATAGCCTTATTTCTCATGAAAATCTTAAAGAAAGAAATTTACTTAGTCGGGTTAGATGTCAATTCTTTTTACAAAAATAAATAGTTTGATTAGTTATTGCTCGTTTTGTTTATAGTTTATACCGGTTAGAAGTAGTTTAATTATAAATTTAATTTTTTTTAGGTTCTAGTCTGGACTGACCATCAGTTCACGGTTTGAACCGGTTGAATTAATTAGTTTGGTATGATTTTAGAAACATTGATTTAAATTATTATTCATAAAAATATATATATATAATTTATAAAAGGTTAAAGTGTTATATAATATAGAGTAAAGTTTAAAAAATTATCATTTCATTTCGCGCTTTTACATTCGAGAAAGAAGTCATTTTTGTATTAAAGGAGTAACATATGTTTTATTTTTTTAACAGTTTTTAGGTACATACTATATTTTTCTTATTTGTTAGATTGTTAATATTAATAGAAACATAAACTTTTGATAATTTTTAATTAATTTAGAATCCGACAAGATATTTATGATCATAAGAAATTATTAAAATATATATTCTATTAATTTTAATTAAATTAAAAAATAACTTGTTAAATAAAATTTTAATATAGTTTTAAATTCTATGATACATTTTCAGATATCATTTTACTTATAAAATCATAATTTAGCAATGATTCAACTTAAATACATGTATAAAGAAAATATAAACATGTACTTAAATACTAAAAAGATAAAATATATAGTACTCCTTTGATATAAAATATATCTATGTCCATAAAATGTAAAAGCACAAAATTATAAGTAGTTTTTAAACTTGATCCCATAATATAATTTATTTCAAAGAGTAAAATAATTTAACTTTAAAACTCCAATAATATAATTTATTTCAAAGAGTAAAATAATTTAACTTTAAATTTTAAAGTCTAAGATCAAAATTGCAATCAAATCTAATACAATGTTTGGTTAAAATACATTAAAAAATTTACTTTATTTGAAAAAAGTACATGAGAGAAAAAGTAAAATAAAAATAATAAAGTTGAAGGAGATATTTTTATGCTATGGAATATATTGACAAACTAATATGAAATTTATCTAGAAAGTTTATCTATTTTAATTTATTTTATCTATGTAATACTCGTAATTTTTCCTTAATAATGATAACATTAATAATAATTGATAAATGAGTTTTAATTTAAATTAAGTTTACTTTATTTTTATTTGGTTTAAATTGGAATGATTTAAATGGAAATTTTAATGCTAGACAAATAAGGGAGTTATTTTCTATATCTAATTAGTTTGATTTTTAAGAAATTAATTAAGTAAATTCTTTGAGAAATAAACCGTATTTTTTGTTATTCAAATTTTTCCAAAATGTATATATATATAAATTAAATACTATATTTGAGAGTTATGGAAGAATTTGTAAAGGATATTTTGTAAAAGAATTATTAGAAAAAATGGCATTTTATTTAGCTAATGGTATTAAATTTTAATTGAAAAGTATTTAGCAAAGTGATTAATTAAGTTAATTGTGTGTTAGGACTAAACTGGAAATTTCTTTCGGAATAAAGATTAAGAGTATAATTTTATTATTATGGGGTTTTAATAAAAATTTGTATGTTTGGTATTTTTATAATTAAATATGTCGGCAAGGGCTTTTTGATAATTTACATTTAAAAGCAAGGGTAAATATGTAATTGTATATTTTCAATAATTCTAATTTGGCCAAATTAAATTGTTAGGGGCTTAATTGAAAAGTTAAAGAAAAGTTTAAGGTTCATTGGAAATTTTGCTGGATAAAATTGTTGAAATTAGAAAAGCTGAGGGACCAAATGGTAAGAAAGAAAAGTTCAGGGATCCTTTGTCGATTAGAGAAGAAAGAAAAGAAAGGGAGAAGAGGGGGTCGGGGAGCCGAGAGAGAGAGCAAGAGGAGGAAGGGAGAGCGTGAGCCATCGTGGCCGGGCGAGGCACTGGGCGGGGCGGCGAGCTGAGAGAGAGCCTTGATGGCGGTAGCGGCTTAGGACGCCATTCCATGGCGTTGGCGGTGGCGATCGACTCCCTCGGGACTTCATTCGGCGGCAGCGCAAATGGTGGCCGGAGTTGGAAGTTCGCAGTGGAGAGAGAAAGTGGGTGGCAGCCACGTTTTCTGGCTTTTCTAGCGAAGGATGGATGATCGGAGGACATATCCGGACTCTTCTCAACTCAAAATTTCCAATGGCACCGGTTTCATGGCGATCGGATCCCGTTTGAAAATCAACGGCCGAGATCGTCCGTAAATCTCTCCGGATGATCGAGGGTCGGATTAAAAGATCGGAAGCGGGGATCATCATCAGCGCGTCGTTTCGAGTTTGTTGGTGCGTTCGGATCATCGATCGGACTCCGGCGGCTGAAGGCGAGTCAACCGAGCGATCAAGTGTCTTGGTAATTTTCTCTGGCCCGTTGATTTTAGAATTATTTGGTAAATTATATGTTTATTGAATTGTGTTTAGCATTAGATATATTGTGTGTTAAAATAATTATTTGTCGGACTGCCTGCCTTAGGTCGTGTTTTGTAAAGTGTGGCGAAGTCAGGAAAAATAGTGAAGTCTTGGGGACCCGACTCCCGTTAAAATGAATTGTTGAATATTTGAAGTGTTTTCTGGCAGCTCCTAGACCCGTTTTACAGGGGAAAAATGTATGTATTGTAGGAGAGGTTCTGCCGAATTTTCGGTAGAATTTATTCGAGTCGAGAGTTTTTTTAGACAGTCAGTCCTAGGAATCTAGACCTATGGTTAATTATCAAATGTTTCAACGTTATTAATTAATTATTTTCCGTAATTAGATAATCCGTCAGTTCGGCTCGCTTCACCTCAGGCATCAGAGCAAAGCTATGAGGTCGTTAAAGCTGTGAGTTAAAGTCATATATCTGTTATGCACGTGTCATGCGCAAATCTTAAATAGCTATTGTGATTAATTGATTTCAATTTTAAATTATTCATTTAATTACTATTCATATATATCATGTCATGCTCTTCGATTACTATTCATATATATCATGTTCTTCATCACTGAATTTATTATTGCCTGATGACTCGGGATGGAACAACAATAGAACATACTATTTTGATGAGTGCACTGGTATAAATCCGAGATTGATAGAAAAATGGTAAAATGGTAAGGTAAGTTTAGGACTTGCCCTAGTCGAGCATTGCTCTCTGGGCTTAGTAGAGGGTGTTTGCCGGAGTAAAGATCTCTGGTCGAGCATTGCTCTCTCGGCGCTGGCTTATTTGGAAATCTAAGTGACCATACTGGAATTAAGGACTTTGGTCGAGCTTCGCTCTCTGGGCGCTAGTCTTATTGGAGTAAGAGAGCTGAAAGACTAAGAGTGTTAGTGATAATTAAGTGTTCGAACTAGATTTAAGGACCCTGGTCGAGCTTCACTCTCTGAGCGCCAGTTCTGTTAGAATGAGAGAAAGTCGAGATGTTTAGTGTTGGGATTAAGGATCTGCTGAGGTACTCCATCCCGTAATATATGAAAATTATTTTATTTAAGCATAGCATGACATGTTTATTTTTACATGACTTATTATTTATTTCAAATTAAAAAAATGTGTTATGGAAGTGCTGTAAATATTTTATTTTTTTTGGATATATGATTTTAACTCACTCTCGAGACTGACAATCTCAATTTTACTGTTTTTAGATTGTGATTGTTAGTCTTTCCGCGGTTCTTATCTAGCAACCCGACTCCTTTATCATCGGGTGATGTATTTAATTTGGTATGTTTGACTTGTAAAATTTTAGATTCTCCACAGTAGAAATAATAGACTTATCATTTGTAAATTATTGTAGTGTCGGGTCTTGCCTAATTCTTCTGGCAAACCGAATTAAATATGTAGAATGTAATAGTTAAGAAATTGTAACATCAGTGATATTAGATGAGATGTAATTAAATTAGTGAGTGTCATGCTTATTATGAGATTAGGTGGCCTTACACCTACCCATTCCCTAGTGCCGGTCACGGACCCACAGATTGGGTCGTGATAAAATAAATTTAAATATATAAAATAATAAAATAACTTTCACTTCATTCAAAATATATAAACTTTTGATTTACATATAAATTTCATAAGTTTTATGGATTTCAATTAAAAAAAATATAAATATCAGAGAATAAATTTAGTAAAATAGTTAAAGTGCAAAGTCGTTAATATGTTTTATCAAAATGAAATAACGAACAAAATCTTATATATTATGAAACAAACACTTCCAAATATGAGTTAAAATAATTTTTTCAGTGGAATTATGAAAAATAAAAGGGAAAGTAAAAAAAATGCATTTGATATGATTTTTTTTTTTTAATTTAAATAAGTGATTTTTTATATAAAATAAGTTACATAATTTAATATGTTAGTATAATTAAGTATATTGTTATAATAATATGGTGTTTATATGGGATAAGAGAAAGGTATGTTACATCAACAAAAAGTGACTCATATTAGCATAATATATACCATATTAATATTATATTATTAAATAATAATAATGTTACGATAATATATTTAATTTTATTATTAGACTAAATCACATATATTAATTTATCAAGAAATTATGTATTTAAAGTTGAAAAAGATGAAACTACAAGCATAAGTTCTGTATTCTTATTTATAAAAATAAATTTAAGGATAAATTATATATTCATGATAAAAATGGGAAAAAGAAAAGAAGAAGAGGGAACCAGCAGATTTTCAAGTCACATTTTTTTTTAACCTTTTTGATTTGCTTGTAATACATGCAACTAAAATTATTTTTATTTTATTTTATTTTATTTTCAGTACTTAAGAAATAATTAAAATTACATTAATTATTTTAAAATAATTATATTGGTGGTTGAGTTTTTTTTCTAATTAAAACTACACTGATTTTTCTAAGAAAAAAACTACACTAATAGTTGAATTTTTTGTATTTTTTATATCTTCTAATGATAATTTAGAATTATGACTATCAATAAAGTTAATAAAGAAATTAATTTTTATTTTGCATAAGATTTTTCTATGTCAGTTTTGTTTATAAATTTTAATATTTTGTGGGTAAGTTTTCTAAACGGATTTTAAGCATTATTTTAGATTTATAGATATTTATTATTTTTATGTAATATTTGTATATGGTAAGTTGTAACTCCATTAAATTATAATTTCATTAGTAGCATGGTACATATTTTTAAAGATTTGCTGTATAACTAATATTGATTATTATAGGCTGATCATATATAAGGACTAAATTTACCATTTATGAATTATAAATTTATTAGTTAATATATATATATTTTTTAATTTATGAATTTCTCAACTATAATTTATAAATCTTAAATATATGTATGATGAATATATAGTTTATAATTTATAAATATTTTATTTTTAACCTATGAATCTTTAACTTTTTTTAATGAATTTTTAGACTATAATATATAAATTTCAGATATATATTTAATGGTCCTATAGTTTATAATTTATGAATATATTGTTTTTAACTTATGGAACTATATTATTATGATTGATTTTTATAGATTTTTCTGATGAATTTCTGTAAATAGTCTATGAGTGTTTAGTAAATTATAATTATGAATGTAAAATTATCAATTTTAAAGTATTATTATTGTTATTGATTTTTTTTTAAAAGATATTATTATGCAATGATAAAAAATATTAAATAAAACCTCGACGGGTCTAAGATTGAAGTGTAATACCCGTAGTTTTAAATTTAATTGCTTTAATTTTTATCAGGGATAATTTAATAATTTTAAAATTTGATGTGATTTAAAAAGAGTAATCGATTTTATTTACATTTACATTAATTTTATTTAAATAATTATTTATCATTTAACTTAGAATTATTATTACATTAAGTATTGATGAATTATTTATTTTACATATATACAAATAAATAAATAATAAAATAATAAAATAATTGGGTCAAGGGTATTATTGTAGTAATTTCTTGGAAGAATGACTCATTTGCATTTTTTATCTTTTAATAAAAATAAAAATAATAATAATAACATAACAAAAAAAATTTCCTCTCCTCCTCTCTTCCCTCCCTCGCCGGCGACGTTTTCTTCTTCTCTTTCTCTCTTTCCCGATGACGCCACCTCTCTCTTTCCTTGCACCTTTTTTTTCAATCGCTTTTCCCCTTGTCGCCTTCTGTTCCTCGTCGTTGGCAGCCTGTCGCCGTCATTCGTGCAGCCTCCAGCCGTCGAGGAGAAGCTGTTCACGAGGAGGAAGTTTCCTCCCATGCTGTCGCCGCCAAAACAACCTTCCCAGTGTCTTTTCGGCGATCTGAAGCTGGAAACAAACTCCTAGACCCTCAAAACCTCAAGGCAGCCTTTGCCCGTCGATTTCCTCCCGCCAATAGTGGTAGGTGAGCCTCGCCGGAGCTGAAACTTTCCGTCCTCGATCTGGTGACTTCCAGCGAGTTTCAGGCGAAGATATTTTCATATTTAGAGGAACTCCTCGTAACTCGAGCTTCACATAAGCGTCTCCGGATTTGAATTTCGACACCATTGGCGCTACTGGTTTTCGGACTCTGATGTTTTTCGGACGCGTAAAAATTCCGGTTCGACTCGATATAATTTTATGTAAGCTTTAAAAATTATTTTAAAATTATTAAAAAATATATGGTATATTAATTGTTAGTTATAATTAATTAATTTAATTATTTAATTAATTAGTAGCCCGATCCTAAAATTACTGTAGATTAATTATAGAAAGAGTTAATATTCTGTTATGTAAATTGAGGGTGTGATTAATTAAATCAAGAGTAAAAAAATAATTATGTGATTGTATCAGGAACAACATTATTATTTTTGTTGGACTGTTGATTTTGTACTGTGATTTAGATTGTATTGTGGAGTTGGAAAATAATGCAGCTTGTATGGCCCGACTCTCGTTGAATAATAGTAGAATATTTGAAGTGTTTCTAGCAGATTCTGGACCCGTTATACAATGAGTAAACATTCATATTTTAGGAAATGTTCTGCCGAATTTTCGATGGAATTCTAAGTCAAAATCTCTTAGGCAGTCTAATCTAGGAGTCTAGACTTAGAAAAAATTATAATTATCTTATTAATTAAGTTGTTTTTATTAATAAATAATTCGTCCGTCCAGCCAGCTCTATCTGAGGCGTAAGAGCAAATTACGGAGTGCGACAAAACTGTAGGTTAAAGTCATATATCTTCCATACATGTGTCATGCCAAATTATTTTATTGCAATATCGATTCATAATTGTTACATATATTATTATCATCGTGTGTGTATATATTGCTGGAAATTTATTTTATTAATTCTTATTCTATATTTAATTAATTGATTTATAAATCTTAGATTAGTTATTTGTTATTCATTCAAATAATCGTTTTATGGAATTAATTATCTATTTACTATTAATTTTATTAATTAAGTTTACGTCAATAAAATATGTTATTGAACAATAGTTGAATTGCTTGCCATTTATAAATTTTTTTCCACATTGTCGATATTATGATTGCGTATTGCCTCAGGATGAGACAACAGTAGAACATGACACCTGATGGTTGCATCAGAACCGCGTGCGTACCGATATTAATCAGAGGTAGGTAATAAAAGAATATTTTTGGGATTTGCCCTAGTTGAGTATAACTCTCTCGACTGTGAGAATTTGATTGCCGGAAGCAAGGTCTTTTGTCGAGCATTGCTATATGGGCGTCGGCTATATTAGAAATCAAGTGACCAAACGAGATTTAAGGACTCTGGTTAAGCTTCGATCTTTAGGTACCCGTCCTATTAGAATAAGAGAGCCGAAATGCTGCTAGTATTGGGGTTAGGATTCTGCTGAAGTGCTTGTACCTTATGAGTTAAACATTAATTATTTTAAATTATGCTATGGCATGAACTTGTTATTTTGTGATATTTCACATATTTTATCAATCATAACATATATATATATATATATATATATATTTATAGTTATTTTTCGCTGATTTTTTTTTGCAGCCTGACTTCTCTTTCGCCTTCGGGTTTATTGTAATTAAATCTTAACTTTTGCATTTTAAATTATTTAGAATTCTAGAGTTTTCGCAAGAGTATATTTAGTGCTTTACATTTTAATTTGATATATTAAAAATAATAAAATATTTACTAGTAAGCTAGTTGGAGGATTAATTTAACTAAGCATCAAAGCAGAAGGTGCAGAGCTAAATAGTCTTACATATAGGGTGCATTACATGTTAAAAATAGGATCATGCCAAGTCAACACCAATTAGGCAGAAAATGCCCACATAGAAGGCATATTTGAAGTAACAAGGGATTGAATATCAAATAAGCGATTGGTTTATTTCTTGAGGATACAACAGTCCTTGCAGAGTTAAGATACATGAGCAAAATCCAGCCTCTACAAAGAAAAACTGAACAAGGATTATGATAGTGCTTCTTTTTGGCAAAAGAATACCCAGGGACTCATTTGACTGATTATTTTGTCAATTGATAGGCAAAATGTAGAACTTTATTTGTATTTTATTTTTCAATTATTGTATCTTGCTATTTTTTGTATTAAACCATACTTGGCTATATTTTTAGGGATAATTATACTAATGGTCATTTATTTTTTTTAGTTTTATTGCAGTCATTTAACTTTACGTTGATTAGCATATTAGTGATTTATCTAAAATCTAGTAGTTTAATTCGCTAGAATAATGACATGTCTAATATCTAATATTGAACTAACACATATTCTAAAAAATTGACAAGTCACTGGAACATTTAACCAAACTATTAACTTAATCCAAAATCAAACCCAATTTTAGACATTAAGAATTTCTCTAGGCTTTGATAATAAATCTTGCCTATTGTTTTTTTTTTTTTTATCTTCTATTCTTTTTTTATTTATTGTTACAATAACATTCCCTTTTTTCAGTTTAATTAATTTGTTATTTATTTTTATTCAAGATATTATTTTCAAAGTAACAAATATAATAATAATAACAATAAACTAGAAAGAAAAAAGTGAAAAACAAAAAATAGGAAGAATGTCCAACCATCAATTTAATAATGTTTTTGCACTTTTTTGTATTTAAGCTATTATTTTCTTTTTATTTCTTACATGTTTACATGTCTATTTGAGGATGTGTAATTAGTTTCTATTTAGTGTAAGAACTTCAATGTCAAATGAGTGTCTAACACCAAATTAATTAAATCTGAATGCTAATTTCAAAATAAAGATTATGTAAAACTTACAATATATGAGTGCATTTTCTCCTAGTTATCTACAACGCCAGTCCATTGAAATCGGTTTTTGAGAATTGAGATTAAATGCTTCACTTCAAAGCTTCAGAATTAGTGATTTTATTTTATAGCATTAGAGATTCTATATTGTAGAATTAGGAGATTTAGAGATTTTTTTTTTTTACTTTTTCTGATGAATAAACCACCAGATTTTAGACAAGTGACTAAAACGTTATCCAACTTAAAATTAAATAACTGTAATGAAACAAAAAAAGTTTATGTGACCAAAATAAAACTTAGTATAAGTTAAGTGACCATTATAATAATTATCTCTAGCCTTTTATTATATTTTAGAATATTGTTGATGCATTACACCAACTCATTCACCATTTCTAGAGACCTCTCACTCAACCAATCATTATGCCATTTGAAAAATTCATAGGTCGCACCATATGAAAAATTCAATTAATTGCTAATATCAAATAAATTCAGAAAAAACTACTTGGCATCAACCACTTAGTAGTTTATTACCTCAAAATGGCATCTTTAGGATTTCCTTCCTATTGTTGGCAGTCCTTAAAACCAACAATCTCGCTCGATTTCCACAATCATAATAGATAATCGCATTGTTAGGAAACGAACAAACTAATTCATCCATATTGCATTACATCTACATTGTTCACCAAAGGGTCATAATGAATTGTTACCACAGTCGACATTGTAAGAAGAGATGGTAGGAAGAGTTTTCACTATTTAAAGCAAGTATATAGAGATATTGAGAAGACTTCTAGAACAACCAAAATACCCTGATTTCATGTTATAAATATAATTAATTTCATTTTTCAGCATGTGTTTATACTTTATTTCATGAGTTTTTAACACTGTTAGGTGCTTTTGACACATGCACTAACAGATGGTCGAAGAAGTCCTTATATCGACCAAAAATAATAGTTCAAGGTAAGGATGTCAAAACATATTGGTGGATTGTAATCATGTTAGGTTGACATACTTTGATGATTAGATCAATATAAATACGATCCATTTATTAATTATGTTCATTATCTCAATTGTAACACGACACAAATTTTTAATATTTGTGATATGAATATAACACATATAATATATTTATTTAAATTAATCGTATGTGGATTTAGATTCGATATAATCTACTTAACTTGTTAAACTAATGATATATCTCATTCAATATATTGATATGTAATTCATTGTATGTTTTCAAATTAATAGAAATATTACACATAATATCAAATTATGAATAAAAATCATACATTATACACCTTTACTTTTTTTAGAAGAAAGCTAGAATTTTGTTAAAAAATAACAGAGTAAGAATAAATAAGAAGAATAGAAGGTGGGACATCAAGAAATAAGAAAAGAAAATGTTGCTATTCCTGTTATCCTAACTAGGTACTATTAATTGTTTTTAATTTATAGCCTTTTTGTATTTCATTTGCTCTATTTTTATGTATAGTTATTTTATATTTTTATTCTCTTAGAATTTATAAATTGACATGTAAAATTAAAAAATTAAACAAGTTATAATGGATTTGTGAATTGACTCATTACACAATTCATCTCAACCCGTATTATAAATGGGTCAATCTATTTACTGAATCATATCTGTTAGAGCTCAATTCTAACCTGCATTTTTTTCATGTTTAGTGAATCGAATTCGCATGTCATCACTCATTTTGACATCCCTAATTTAGGGGCATAATAAAATAAAATAATTGTAGAGGAACTTGATAAAACAAAACTTCAAAATCCGAGGGCCAAAATATGAGTTTTACCCAAAAAAAAAAAAAAAAAAGAAACCGCGTATCTTTCAGCCTGTCGACATGTACACGTCACAATGACCTCAAAATTCTAGCTGCCTAACATTATCCTATTTGGGAGGAAAAAAAAGAAAGAAAGAGTTAAAAAGATGAAAAAAAGAATGGGGAAAGATAAGGTTAAGGTCAATCCATCTGCTCAAAGACTACCAAAAAGCAGAATACAAAATTGGAAGAAGACTTAGAAAGTAGAATCTTTGGACTTTGGAGCTTATATATAAAGAAATTAAGCAGACAATAATCTACTAGAAACTGAAGTACCAAACAAGACTTAAAAGACTTTTCCTTTTGTTATTATATTGTAGTGAATTTTGTTTTGGTTATATGTATGTGACATAAATTGCTGTCATGTCATTGAATTTTACTTCAAATTCTGATACAGTTGCTAAAATCTAATTTATTATTATATTAAAGTCACTCCAGTTTAATTTGACGATACTAGCAACTAAAATGCTGATGTGGTCAAATAAAATTTACTTTTATCTACAAACTTATTTTCCAAATCCTTTCTTAAAGTTAAGAAAAATATTCTAATTCTTATTAATAGCTTTTGAAATTTAAACAATAGATTAAAAGAAACCTAAAATTGATCATTCTCTATGCCATTATGGTGATTTAATTAGGGCTTTTGACTTCATTAGAATAAAATTGGGGTTGAATAATTAGGTATCACAATGGGTTGGATATGTTTGAATACCCAATTTTATCTGATCCTAATATAATAAGTTTAGAAAGTATAAAATTGAAGCTGGACGGATTTGAATTTAAATCTTGATATCTATGGGTTTGGATAGGATTTGAATTTTGTATTCTCAGCTAGCAAATATTCATTATTTAATTATAGTTTAAAATTTTTATTAAATATAAATTTATCTTTAGCAAATAATATATCTATTATTATCCAGTTAATATCCATAAAATATATTTATAAATATAAGATATAATCATATCTGAAACAATTACGGATAATAAAAATAGATAAATTTGAAATAAATTAAATAATTTATCTTAATTAAATTAAAATTTAAATATCACTGACCGAACGAATATTTTTATTTATTGTTAGGATATTTTATCATTTTTGAAATAGAAATTATTATTTAAAATTTATTTTTCCCATCGACCCATTTATCGTTGCTATTTCTAGGTGCGATGACATTCAGAATGAAGTTTGAGTAATGAGAGGTATTATAAGTTATAAAGATCGCAGGAAAATGGTGTTCATTATTGATGAGAACAAGTTGATGAATATGAGGAACAAAGAGGGGATTTAGACAGCCACCTTTGCATGAAAATCCAAAGCCTGGGGAATTCAAAGACTTTTTTGGAAGATTTAAGGTGTGGGTATGTGAAAGTGAGAAGATTCTTTTGGGACTCCCAACATTAAAACGCGTACAAAGAATTGTTTTTTATTGACTCGCTATTACAAATATTTCACTATCTACTCCTTCAGTTAAGGACAAAAATGAAAAAGGAAACTATATCTCTCATTTATAAATATACATATTATTGTTATTATTATAATTAATTAATTTATTGTATAATATTTTAAAATTATAATTTCTGCAGAAAATCTAATAAAGTTATTTTTAAAATGATAATAATAATTAAAGAATTGTATTTTTAGTTTATATATATATATATATATATATATATATATATATATATATTAATTTTAGAGATTTAAAATTTTTTTGACACATGTGTCTAATTTCGACATGTAAAATTTTTATTTTGATATTTATACTATTTTTGATACATAAAATTTTAATTTATGTGTAATTTTATAGTTTTTATTATTCTATTAATTAATAAATTATATTCTTAATTAAACACTGATTCTAATTCTAAAAATATAATATTAATTATATTTTAATATTATATATTAATTAATTAATTAATTTTTTAATTTTAAAAATAACATCTTAATTATATTTTTAATATTATATTCTATAATAATTAATTTTATAATTAAATAATAAATTTTTAATTTTAGAATAATAATAATAATTATAGTATTGATTTATATAATTAAGATTAATTAATAAATATTTTTAAAATAATTTCTATATTATGATACTAATAAAATTTTAGAATTTTTAAAATTAAAAACACATTTTAAAATAAAAAATTTATTATTATTTTTAAAAATTATAAATTAATATTAAATATTAAATTATTTTATTAAATTAAATTTATCAACTTAATTTCATAATAGAAACAATAATAATAATAATCCTACAATCCTACAATGCATGTATAAATCAAAGATAGAAATATATTTATATATACATATATGTGCATGTGAGATCTTTATAAGTTAATTGTGGCTGCATCTCGAAGGCTATACCTTCTGTCAATGGATCAAACTAAGAATTTCTTTTTTATTTTAAAAATAGCTCAAATATGGTTTATTTTTTAAAATAGGGGATTGTCTTCACGTGCCAAAGCTGTTACTTAACCACTCTATATATTGAAAAAGCAATAATTAAATAGTTAAAATGAATAAAAATATGTTTAAAATTGTTTAGGACCTCTTCAATTAAATAGAAAAATGAATAAATCAACGTTCAAAGAAATTTATCACTATATAATTAAAGATTATTGCAATAATATTAATAAAAGTAAAATGAAAGCTCTAATGGCTGCTATTTTGGACAATATGTGACTCAAATTGACAAATTAGAGTGTGTCAACGCAATCATAGAATATAATGAGATTACGACAAATGCATGCTCTAAGATGTTAGATTTTGATGGCATTTGACTTGTCAATTAACTAAGAATTTCTAATGAAAATTGATACAAAATCTTTCTTGAACAAATAACGAAGAGCTGGTGATTTATTTTATTTTTGATAAAATTTATACTTAATTGCATCTATTTCGTTTGAAATTACAATATTATTATTATTTTCCTTAGTCATAAATTAATAAACTCTACTATTTTATCACGAAAAGAAAAGAATTCTACCCAAATGAGTACATAAATCAAAATCAAGATTACATATATAACATTCATATAATATCCTATTCCTTCTTATTAGCTGTTTAGCAAAAACATTTGTGTCGTTGTCTTTATATAATTTTATTACATTGCAATTTATGAATAAAAAATATACATGTGAAATATTTATTTAATAAAGTCGAGCAACGCGTGAATAATCTATTAATTTATATTGCAAAAGCAACACTTCAACAAATTAAAATTATTTTTATGTAGTTATTCTTATGCATGGATGTAGTTGTAGATCAGTGGTTGTTCCATGTACGACTATATTTTATATATCGACTATAAAACACTAAACATATTAAAGATGGTTACACAGAATATTCTTGTTCATGTGCTCAAGAAACTATATTTATAATTATAAGTATGTATATATAGTCAAAGTGTAAATAAGCCACTAACCATTTAATTTATTTGCTAATCAATTGTTGATTTAACCGAGTCAAATTTTTGAAGATTCAAATTGAAATTGATTTATGTTCTGTGCATATCTTGTTACTGTGTAGGGCTGAAGTCAAATAATATTTTTGCATGTGATTTTGACAATAACATTATATATATAATATATATATATACATATATATGTGTGTATGTATGTATGTGTTTAATAGTTTTAAAAATGAATCAAATTATTAATTCATTTTCTAATTAACATGATATACTTTAATTTGATTTATGAATCGCATAATTTGGCTTAAAATTATTGGGGTTGAAAGATTGAATTTCATTGAAGATGAACTGCGCACTTGCAATATGTCCACTCTCACGTCCTCCTGCCATATGCTTAAACACCCACTTAGAAAGTAGAATAACAAAGAAACTAAAGACGTTAGTTAATACACTGAAGAGAAAATATATTATAGGAATATCATTTCTTTTCTTTTCTTTTCTCATGCACTTTTTTTGTCTTGTCCTATAAAATTCCCATACTAATTGGGATATGAAAGAATTATAAAATTAAGGATAATAGTGTTCATATGTTTTTTTTAGAATGTTTTAAGTATTGTTAGAATTGAAAGATTTTGAAATCCATGGATTTAAAATCTATTAATTTTTCAAATTCTATCTTTTGGATTAAACATAAAAATAATGACTTTTTGTTTAAAGTTAAGGGTAATTTTGGGATAAAATAAATTTATTAGGGGCAATATTAGAATAAAAAAACATATTATAACAATCCATCATTCTTTCAAAACGATGGGTTGTAGACTTTTTCCACCTTCTAGGTGGGAAACTAAAACCGCAAAAATAAAAAATTTGGAGGATGAGGATTTTCTTCAAAATCCATAGATTTAAATCACTTTTTTACTTGTCAATCAATGGATTTAAGCCAAATATATAGATTTTATAAAATTCATCGTCTAAAATTTCTCAGCCCAAACGAACACTAAATGACTTCTCTAATAAATATTTTAAATATTACTCTTATTATCTCAATCTCCCTTAGCCTTATCATTTATTATCCCTTCATCCTTATTAAAATCTTAACTCATAGAAAATAATGTCAATTAAGAGTTTGTTCTTTTAATGAAAAATAAATGATAGAATTCAGAGGTACGAGAAATAGAATCTTTAAACAATAGAAGGTTGAAATTTTAAATCATAAGAATTTAAATTTAGATATATAACAAAGAAACTTTTAACCTTACACTTTTTAATTATTATTCTAAATTGAAAAGATAAAATTTAAAGTTATATATTGAAATTGGGTATTATGTATATCATTAACCATAACATAAGACTATTCGTAATATAACGAAGGAATTGTACTAACCGTAGTAGTAAATAAATAGACAAATATAAATAACATACAATTGTAATAGATAATTACAATGTAACATACAATTACAATAGTAAAGATGAAAAGTATTTGTAATCTTGTTAAGGTGTGCCCTCTACATGTCTTTTGGCTAAAGTAAGTTGCTCTGGAGTACTAATAAATTAAATATCAATATTTCCAACAGGGATTTGTTCTGGAACAAAGTGAAAATCTAATGTGCTTCAATCGAGCATGAAATGGTGAATTAGAAAACAATTGAATAGTCCAATATTACCATATCATAGAATTGTCTTAGAAATCAAAAAAAAAAAAAAAAAAATCAATTTTTTAACAAAGAATGAATCTAGTGAAGTTCTATTGTAGCAATTGCACTAGTTTTATACTCACTTTAAGTCGAAGAATGGGCATTAATAGATTGTTTCAATGCCATCTATGAAATCAAAAGAAGATTCTAGAAAGATACCATAGCCACGAGTAAAACGACGGCCATTAAGATTTTCACTCCAATCACTATCAGCATAACAATTAAGACACAAACATACCTCTGTTAAAGAAAAATCATAGCCGCCTCTTTTTTTTTTTCTCTATTTTTTGTTGTTCTTTATTAAAGTTTCATTTTTAGCCCATTGAAGGTCACTTTTAAATTAGCGGTGTTTTTTTTTTTTGTTACTAATTAATTTTAATAAATAAATATTAGTACTATTTTAGAAATTTTATAATTTTTTATTATGAGAGTTCTGAATTATCAGTTTTATAATATCCATTACAGGAGTGTTGAGTTCTCTATTTATGGGAGTAGTGAAAAAAATAATAATCAAATTCAACAATCGACTTGTGAAAAGACATTTAATAATCATCACAGATTAAAGAGCAGCAACCAATTCTTTAAAAATCGGACCACTTGTTTTGGACAGAAATCGGAGAAGTAGCCAGTGGGGAAGGACATGATCTCGCATCTTGCATTCCGACCAGGTGAATCAAATCTGAAACCTAATAAAATAATACAAATCACCTAAGTTTAACGGGTAGACTAATAAGGAGTCACTAGAAAGTGCTGGTTTTTAAACGGCCTCCTCATAGGTATTTTCTTTAACCCAACTCATTCGGAAATTTTAGGTTCTTTGACAATTTGGGGTGATATTTGGTTAATCCATATGATGTTGGTTACTCTAAAAGTTGTTTCAATTTTTCTCTTTGTTTTGGTTAGTATATTTTGGATAATTAAAAAATATATATTTTTATACTTTTTATTATATTTATTTGAAATATATTCTTATTATATTCCAAATAAAGTTATATTATTTATTATATTTATTTAAGAGAATACTCATATTTTAAGTAACAACCAATTAGTTTAATTTGTTCTTACTAAAAACTAATTAAATAATATAAAATATCATTTAATTTATCAAATTTCATGTTATATATAAATATATAAATAAAAAATAAAATTTAGTCAGTTTAGATTTAACTATTTAGTAGGCAAAACCAAATCAAACATATAGTGTGTTAGACACTAAAACCAAACTGAAAACAAAATCCAATTGATAGTTTCAGTTCAGTTTTTACTCAACCCCTAGGAATAACTTATAAGTGTTCACACATAATTGAACTATATAAATTCTTACTATGTCCCGTGTACACATTATAATAAATAAAAAAATAATATATAAAAATTAATGTATTACATTTTAGTGTTGAATGATTTACATATATCATATTATTTAAAATTAATAAATATGTATCATTTATTTATCGATTTGGTGCGGAAACATATATACCTACAAGTTATTTTTTCGTAACTAATTATGTACATGAACATAAAAACCATTTTGCTAGCAACTGCTCGAAGGGCAGGGTGATCTTTTGGTTAAGCATTAATTAAGTTATTTTACTCAATAAATAAATAAAAATCAGGACAAATGATTATTGATAAAACACAAATGACCAAAAATTATAAAGGGATGAAGGTGACGGTGCACCATCAAGTTCCCTAGTTGTTTCTTTTCCTTTTTTGTTTTTAAAAAAACTAAATGAAAAAGAAAATGAAGGCTCTAATAAATAAAGAAAATGAAGGCTTCTTAATTAGTAGAGTTACAAGCAGCAACCTTCACTTCACTCTATATATAATTTAAAGGCTTAATAGTAAAAAAACATTTAAAGTAGTTTATTATTTTGACTAATTTTTTAAAATTTATCAATTTAGTCAAATAATTTAGCCAAATTGAATTGCTGGTCAAAATTAAGCAATGTAAATAATAATGTGAATGTAATATAGGAAATAAAAATTTAAAATTAAGTAACGTGTATAAATAATGTAGTATTAGGATCCATCAATTTGAATTTTTCATTTTCTAATTGGCATCCATGTCACTGTTCGTATTGTTTATTTTAACAAACAATTCAATTAGGCCAAAATGCACTAAATCGTGGTTAAATTAATAATTTCTAAAAAATTGATTAAAATAGTAAAATTTTGTAAATGTTTGGATTGTTAGGTTATTAGTCCTAATTTAAAAATGAAAAAGAAAGCTTAACCCAGATTCTTATATCATTCGAATGGGTGCACAGTCTTCTTACAAGAGAATCTTAGATTTAACAATTCATATTTCATACTAGGTTGGTACTTTAATTAATAGTCATAGCGAACTCTTATCTAACATTATAAATAACCAATTGAAAACTAAATATTAAATATTTTCTTATTTATTAATTATTATTGTGACTCGAATTTAATATTTTATAATTCTAAAGACAAATTTATATCATTTAGTAAAAATTGTTTGAAAACAATAAGTCAATCATTACCGTATATATTAGTAAAAGAATAAAAAAAAAGTGGTTTACAATTTCTTTTTTATTAAATTTTATACATAATTAAATCAATATAAATATAATATTTAATAAATAATATTATATATCACTGTATAATTTTTGTTTGTCTACGAATCACAACTTAGTTACCATAAATTTATTATTATAGAAAGAAAAAAGAAAACAGAAGAAAAAGAAATCCCATGGTCCGTCTTAGAAGGAGCAGAATAAGGTAGTTTTGCTTAGAACATAATACATTATTGAGTCAGGTTTCATGGGTATACTAACTAATATATATATAATAGAAATATAATGTCCTTTTTTTGTTTAGCTGCGGTGTGTAATTTGTAGGATAAATAAAATATGTATTGCGTTGCTTTAAATGAAACAAAAGGTAATAATTAAGTAAAATTACACCTGTATTATATGCATTATATATCAATCATATTTATCCAAATATACATTATCTCTTGAAATATAGAATACTTAGCTATGACAATTTTATTAATAAATAAATATTGTTGTAATGATCTAGATATATATCGTCCCGATCGAATTTGTTTACTTCAAATTTGTCCAAAGAGTTGTACAAATTGGACCATTTATTTGGTAACAGCTGCTTGAAATTGGGCCATTTTGCTTTACATATAAGATTATCAATCAAATAGTACACACATCATACGCATATTTATTTATTTATTTGCATGCATATCCTGCCCTAAAATTAGGTAATTATTAATGTATGAATGGGAGTTAAAAAAGAAAAAGAAACCCATTACATGAGGGAACTATCCGCACCAAACAACAGCTCATGGATGGTGAAATCGATGCCCAAACAACACCATTAATCATACCCATTAGAGGAGATTAAAAAGAAAAACAATACATAATATAAAATTTATTTTGATTATCGATATGCTTATGTGAAAGAATTGCTATAGAGGAAAGGAAAAATGAAAACTTCTTGCTATGTTTGCCGCATTATATTCATAATGACATTTAATTATGAATAATTGGTGTATATCACTAGTATAATTATATATTGGTTAACGTTAAATAGTTTACAAGAGTGTATATAAATTCTAAAATTTATAAATTAACGAGTCGATATCTACCAAATTATCTAATATCTTTTAGAAAAACAACTAATATAATTTGAAATGTCAGTTTGAATTCTAGTTTAATTTAAATAAAATAAAAAAATTATTTTAAAAAATATTATTTATTGTAATAATAATAAAAATAAATTTACTTTTTACCCGTAAAAAATATTTATTTTAATAAAACAAAATCAAAACTAATAATCTAAGTAATTTAGAGAGGATGTATGAAAAGAAATTCATTTTTTTTTCTTTTTTAATTTTTGGTTTCTTTTTAAGTTGTAAAATTTTTGGGAATGAGAGGAGGCAAAGAGGTGTGAGAGTGGGGTGGAGTAGTAGTAATCTCAAATTTTTCAATCTCACTTGGCACGCTTCAAACTCAAGCAAAGAAAGGTGGATGAGCTGGAGCTTTCTGAATATGACTTTCGCACGTGTGTTACGCGTGTACTCTTGCCAAGAAATGTAGCAGTAGCACAAAAGAAAATATTAGTCATAATTTTAATTAATGTTCGTTCATAATAAATAAAAATAAAAGAATTAAGAGTGAAAGAGGAGAAAGTCCATCTCCTTTGGGTAGAGGGTTGATTTATATATAAGTAGGTAAGGCAGTGGGCATTTTATACTAGGCTTTGCCTTGTCATCTCTCTGTATTATTATTTATCTCTCAACAATCAAGAAACCTCTCTCTCTCTGCACTCTCTTCTTCTTCTTCTTCTTCTTCTTCTTCTTCTCCTGTATTCTTGATATAATTCATTAGGTTTTGTCCTTTTCTGTAGTTCTTCTTTCTCATTTGGGTTAAATTTAGTGAGGAAGAAGGGAAAAAGAAAGACAGAAAAAGGAAGATGGGAAGACAACCATGTTGTGACAAAGTTGGTTTGAAGAAAGGGCCATGGACAGCTGAAGAAGATAAGAAACTTATCAACTTTATCCTTACCAATGGCCAATGTTGCTGGAGAGCTGTTCCTAAGCTTGCAGGTTTTTCTCCTTCTTCATTCCCCAACTTCCCTTTTTCTTTCTCCCTAGAACTGTGAAATTGCGAGTTTAAATCAATTCCCGGATAGTTCAGTTTTTTTAACTGGAATTAGTAAGCATGCAGAAGCTTACAGCCATCTGGTCGAATAAATATGTGTATTTTATTTTACTACCAAAAATATCAGCTGTCTTCGCCACTAATTCAATTTCTCTTTTGCTGGATATAAAGTGTTTTTTTTTTTTTTTTTTCTTGAAAATGGAAATGGGTACCGAGATTTTTCTTTTTAAAGTGGATTATTGGGTAAACTTGGTTATTGATGAATTTATGGGGCGGGTGCCATTGATATTGCAGGATTGTTAAGGTGTGGAAAGAGTTGCAGGCTGAGATGGACAAACTATTTAAGGCCAGATTTGAAGAGAGGTCTTTTATCAGAATATGAAGAAAAAATGGTCATTGATCTTCATGCTCAACTTGGAAACAGGTTAGCCAATCTCTTTCACTCTCTGTTTTGAGTCACAATCTCTTTTTTCTTAATTAATTGTTCCCTTCTTCCTTTCCTTCTAACTTGATTGATTTTCTTTTTTCTTCTGCACTTGACTTCTGTCATTACTTGGTTTGGTTAAGTTTCCTGTTTAGACCAACTTCAAGAGTTTCTTCTTTCTTATAATAGAATATCCCCAAATTTTCTAAACATATAACTTTTATGCTTAAATTTTTCTTAAAAGAAGAACTCTAAAATGAGAAATTTTCAAAATTGTAGTCTTGGTCCCATCTGCAGTGTTTTAATGCATTGAAGGGAATTACTGGTCATTACTGTTGAATTTGGGATTGATTACTTTTTTAAAAAAAATATATATATTTCATTCGAGTATAAGCATGCATGATATGCCTTATTTTCCAAGCTCTAGTCATGCTTCTTCTTTAAAATGAACCTTTATAGCTAGTGGCTATAATATAAGTAAGCCACTCTTGTTTCAGGTGGTCCCAAATGCTTCCTCATCATGAAATTTACTATTTCTTTTCTACTCACTACTTATTATGCTTTTCTTTTTCCAATTTATTATTTTTTTGGGGTTAAATATAACTTTTGCTAATGATTATTATGGTGACAATTCCTTGCATCTTCTTGACAGATGGTCTAAGATTGCATCTCATCTGCCTGGAAGAACTGATAATGAAATCAAGAATCATTGGAATACCCACATCAAGAAGAAGCTTAGAAAAATGGGCATTGACCCTCTTACCCACAAGCCACTCCCTACCACTGAAACACCATCATCACCAACATCGCCACCACCACTGCCATCTCAAGAGCAAAAACAAGAACAAGAAGTGGTGCAAGAACAGCAGCAAAATATGCAATCTTTAACTTGTTCCAACAGTAATACCATGGCTGAATTGGAACAGAACAAAGAAACTGAAACATCTATACAATCAACAGTCACTGAAGAGGCCAAAGTAGATCATGAAGACAAAAGCACATTTGATACCATGGAGATAATGATCAATGGTTTCTGCATTGATGAAGTTCCTTTAATTGAACCTCATGAAATGTTGGTTCATTGTGCAGCACCTTCTTCTTCATCAACAACAGCAACAGCAACAGCATCAACATCTTCTTCTTCATCATCATCATCATCAACATCATCATCTTGTCATGATCCCTCAAACAATAACAATAACAATAATAATAACTTGTTTGAAGAGTGGCATTTTTCAGACTTTGAGTGGCCAAACAATGATATTGACTTGTGGGGTGATGAGTTAAGTAGTTGTTGGGATTTGCTAATGAATGATGCTGCTGCTGATGATACTGACAGAAAATTACAAGCTGTTGATCCTCCTCTCAATCAGTGCCAAAGAATGGATTTTGATCAAGATTCTTGGACATATGGGATCCTGTAATTTGACACCCCAAAAAAGAAGAAAAGAAATTATTTTTTTTCTTTTTTTCCCCTTTTTTTATTTTATTATTGGTGGGGCTTATTTGTAGCTTCTTTATTAGTTTCTACAGAGAAAGAAAAATAAAATAAATTATCAAGAATCCGGGAAAACCCCATCTTTGATTTAGCCTTCTTCTCTTAAACCTTTCTCATTTACTCCTTTTCTGGAGAAGAATTAATAAAGTGAAAAGAAATCTCTTGTATATGAATGATTATATATATTTATCAAGTTTTCTCACTTGTCACCTTTTCTATGCTCCACATTTGTGTACCTAAGGATTATTTCCGATTTTATTACAATAATGATTTTTTGTGAACAAAGGTTTTTTCATTTGCATTGTTATATATGGGTTTTTTTATATGAGGCTTCTGCTGTTCTGCATTCCAATGGAATTTGAACATTCATTTTTCTTTTTCTTTTACATCATTCATACAAGAACAAAAAAGTCACGTTCGTTTTAAATTAAACAAGAAAAGAAATGAATATGTAGGAGACGAGATAGGATTTCTGGATCAATTTAGTATAATTCAGTTAGTTCTGAAATCGTTTCTAGAGTTGTCAAAGATCTGAGTCTGAACTCTGATCGGAATGCATTTTGGGGGTCTGCATTACTTAGGAAAGTGAGTTGCAAACGTGGGATCCATGCATCCGCCACATTCTTGTACATAATAATTGATAGGAAAAATTTAAAATTTAGTAAAAGATTTTATAGTATTTTTTTTTTAGTAATATTTGGGTATTCAAGAAATTATAAAGTAAATTCATTAATACATTAATAGTTTTAGTCATTGAATTTTAAATAAAGTCCGAAATTGTAAAAATTAGTTTTGTTGGATAAATGACAAATAGTAGAGTTGTATAATATTATCAAATCATCTAAACTTTATTTAGTGGTCTTGAATGAAAGATAAGTTGATAAGCAATAAGATAATAGTGGAATCACAAGTAATTTGAACTGAATGAATGAAGTATGACTATATAATAATGTTAGGGAATTTAGATGTAAAATATTAACATTTAACTACCAAGATACTAAAGTATCATAAAAAAAAATTAAATGTATAGACCTTTTAAGTTAAAAAGTATTAAAAGAAAACTCGCATAATTAAATTTTCTACTTTTCCCTAATTAATATATAGAACCATTCACATAAGTAAATAATTAGTTAGTTATTTATTCATGTTTTATTGTCAAACTTTCATTTTATTTAATAACTATTCGGGCAAAATTCAAATTCAAATTCAAATTTGAGTTAGAATCATTTGATCAAAGAATTTAGATGCAAATAAAATAGCAAAAATATTAGAAAGAAGGAAGAAAATGAGCCTAAAAGGATAGAGTGTGCTTCAAGAATTATTTGACTTATTAGCATCCTTTTAATGGGATGTTTTTGTGCTTCAAATTTAGGCCTTTGGCATTTGCTCTTGTCAAATTCTAGAAATTATGGTTGCCATTGACATTTGAGATGCCATAGGACAAAAGGCAGCAATTTCGGGGGATTATTATAATTTATCAAAGAAAACATTACCTTTACTTTTCCCTTTTAAGAAAAATAAAAAATAACAATAATAATAATATTACTATAATGGCCAATGACAGTAAAAAGCTTATAATTTGGAGATGTTAAAATAAGGTAATATTTTGAAATTCTTACCTTTACTTGGCAAAAATCTCAAAGTTGCTTTGTCGTGTATGTTAAAACCGTAGCTTAATAGTAACAATGACATTGGTCCAACCGTATTTCATCAAATCAATCATTTTTCTTGTCCACGCATCTTCACAAATTCAATTGCAATTAGCATTTTCATGGATTATGGAAAAATACGTACACGTTTACATTTCGATTTTCAATATTCAACATTATGCGCATTTAAATATATAATAAGCCAAAGTTGACATCATATTAAGAGTGAACCTTAAAATTCCAATCTTACCAATGTTAGAAAAAAATAATCATACGTTTAAAAATCATGAAATTTTAGAATTAATTAATAATTAATATAATACTAGTCTAATTCTATTGTAATTTCATATATAACTAATCTAATTTAAAGTATTTTTAATTTTAATAAAATTAATTAATAATTAATCTAATTCAATCTCAATTCTATTATAATCTTATATATATTTTTAATTCTGGAAGTAATTAATGAATTATTATATCATACTACATGTATATTTACTATGCAGTTTAAATAGCTCCATATGAATTTTTGAAAAGTTAAAGACAAAAAGAAATGAAAAGAGAAGTAAAAAATTATTTTAAGTGGTTAATATTTTTTTATTTGCTAAATTAATTAAATATCAAAATATCCATAATATTATATGAAATTAAGTTTATTATTATATTTTATTGTAAGATTTGAATTATATACTATGTACATTAAGATCTTGAAATATTTTGAATTCAAGAAACTCATTCTAACTTTGTCATTAATAAATTTAAGCCAACATTTAAACAATATGAAAGAAAATATCATTTATCCTTTTTAATATCTATTTATTATTTAATTTTCATTTTATTATAAAAATTTTAAATTCATCTCTTTTTGTATTTTTTTTACTATTTTTTCTTATAAAAATAAAATTTGTAATTTTATTTAACTATAATTATATACTATTAAAAGTATTATATTATAAGAATAAAAAATCAAAAAAATTATTAAAACTAAAACATTAAACTTTTATGATAACACATGAACTCCTACTAAAGGATAAAAGGAAAATATTTATAAAATAGTTATTTAATAAATATTACATAATATACTAATTTATTAAATATTTTATATTATGATTTTTATAATAATAATTTAACATAAAATTAGTATATGTAAATGAAGCTTCTAGAAATTAGATTTTATAATAAGATATACTCTAAATCATCAAATTTTAGCTCAATAGTCTATAAAGCTTCGTAGTTTTTTGTGATATAGCTTTAGACTTTTCATGCACATATTAAGTGGATGGCGAAAAAGGTCTTATATCTTTTATCGAAGTAAAATCTAACTTTATGTTGGGATCTACACAATTTCTATGGAGATAAAAGATCAAATATTTTCTTGAATTTGTATCTCGAGCTGAATGAGTTTAATTTTAATTATTTTAGTAAATAAATTTATAATTTTTAGTTAAATAAATTTTAATTTTAATTTAACTGATGAAATTAATGATAATAATTTAGAAAAGTTGACTAGTGAAATAAAAATAATAATTATTAATTTTAATTTTTTAATAAAAAATATTTAATAATAAAAGTAAGAAAAACTTAATTTTTAATATTAAAAATTATTATTATTCGAATGTTATTTTACCTAATTAATTTAAATAAAATTTATCTGGTATTTAAATAAAAATTTTAAATTTATTTATTAAAATAATTATAATTAAATTTATTTAATCTGAGTTACAAATTTAAAAGATATTTAACCTACGGTTGAGACAAGAAAAGAATTAACAATTTTAATGATTAGATTATAAATAAGGTAATATTCACAATTGGAGGTTGATGAGTAATAATTATTGATTGATGAATAACACAAAAAGAAAAGGTTTTATTTAATAATGTATTAAATACAAAGCCATTTCATAAAAGATCTAGTCGCCATAAATGTAATCCGAGGAATTTCATAACAGACAAACATACTAATCTTTTATTAGTTTACAATTTTCAATCTTTTTCTTTATTAAGAAAAACTAATTTAGTCAATTGCTTTAAAATGGTATCACAGACGAATTTATTGAGATCTACGACCAACTAAAAACAGACAGAAAAACTCTACAAATAAGATAAAGGATAATAATAATAATAATAATAAATGAGTAGGAAATTATGCAGTCTATGGTAGAATCTTCATAGAATGAGTCAACGAAGACAGGTCATAGTATCTCAACGGTCAACGCGTATAACTACGTAATGCAGAAGCGTTTAAATTGTGTTTGGATACTGCTGATTCGGAATTACCCTATCATTTTTTTTTTCTTGTATTTTCAACTTAATCAAGGTCAACGATAAAATTTACTCAAACTTAAAACCTCTTTTTTTAATAACCAAACAAAAAAAGTTTATGATAGTTTTCTTTTAAGTATTTTATCAATTAATGTAGTTCTACTATATAAGTGAATGTCGGGATTTAAATTTTACCATATTAAGAGAAAAAATTATTTTAAATTTGAATATATCATATAGCTGAATTTTGAATTTAGTTATCTCACATTTAAATACATATATGATAGGAATAATTGATTAAGTTTATCTAATTATTTAACAATGTATTAGATACGTCATAATATATTATGTTTTAAATTTAAATAAAATATGATATTTCAAACATTAAAAAAAAAAACGTATAGGATATTTGATAAAAATAAATAAAATATTAAACTTGTATTCTATTCAATTGAATATAAATTTTGTAAATATATATTTATTTTTATTTATTATTCAGTCAATTCGAATATTCTAATCTAATTAGATAATATATATATAGATATCTGTATTTCTAATTATCTATTTTAAGTGTTTATAAATAAGTTGTCTTTTTTCTTTTGGTTATTCCACTAGAGGATATGTTGACGGCCTTTTAAGAAAATGATGAAAAGTATAATTTTAAAAATATAGAAAGAAAAACATCTGAAAATTCTCGTATTATTTATCCTTATTAATATTTTACTGTATTATCTTTTAAATTATTGATACATCTTTTAGCATAAACAATAATAATAATAATAATAAAGAAAGAAGAAGAAAAAGAAAAGAAGTAGCTAAACCTAGGTGTACTAGAAGTAAGAATTTCCACTTACAAATGAGCACAAAAAGAAACGCGGTTGGACCATTATCCACCAAAAAAAACAAAATAATAAAAAAAAAAAAAAGGAACAGAGAATTATGAATAAATATAAATATATATAAATAAATAAGCAAGTGTTGATGGGACAATATTCAAAGAAGTGAAGTAGACTTGTGGAACCAATGTTTGAATTCACCAATTGCTCTCTTTATTTATTATTAATATTTTTATTACAATACAATAACGTTAGACAGTGTGAAAGCATGAAAGCTTCATCTCTATCTATGCCCCTTTTTTAGACCAATTATTTGCTACCGAATCTTTCCACTTCTTCAAACCATTCACACTCTCCTTTTATGTCTTTTTCTTCTTCTTCTTTTTCTCATTTCTCACTCCCAAATAATACTTTATGTGGGTTGTCTCCCACGAACTAACAAGCAATGCAATGCAAGGCTTCTTTTTTACCTTTTAATGTAATAAAAGAAAACATAAGATTAACTCCACACAAATTTCATATTTTTACATTACTTAGAAGGTTGAATGACAAAAGCATATTAAATGCTATATATTATAAGGTAAGTATGCTAAAAAGGAAAAAAAAATTAAAAGCAATGGCGGAGAATATACCTAATTATATAATTAATGATTTAGTCTGATAGTTAGATGAACTCATTTTACCGATGAATATAAGAGTTTGAAACTCACTAATCTCATAATAAAAAGAAATTGACAATCATATATAAATCACAATAAACTCTACGACAAATATTAATTTTATTTAATTGGCTGAAATGTACTCAAGTTAATTTGAGATTAATCAAGTCAAACTCTACCAACCTTGATGAGTCAAGTTTTAGTTTTATATTACTTGAAGCAAGATGCCTTGCTTGTCTAATAGAGTTTAGATTTGGAAAAGAAAATATAGCGGAACCCTTTAACTATTGCTCAAAGGACACCTAAGCTTTCAGAAGTTTGTTCTCCTTTCAGCAAAAGTTTTAAGAATTTAATCAAGTGGTATGATCAGTTAAAAATATTAAGATTGAAATTCTACTAATAATGTAATGATCATGTTAACTAGACATAGAAAAATTACACAAGAGTTTTATTAGATGCCTTATGCAAACTACATAGATATTAAAAAAGCACTCTATTAAATAGCAACAACAGTAAGCCAACTATTGCAACAAATATCTCAACAATTGTGAATCATAACACACCCAATAACATTCTTTTGATTGATAAATGAAAGAATGTAGCCTTAAAACTTTGATGCAAGCTTTAAAATAGTCAGGTGACTCAAATAACTTCTTTTATGTTTATCATAAAAGATAACTAATAGGTGAGGCGAGTATATTAGATATTTGTTTGAGTATAAAATTCAAGAAGAATGAACACTATGATTTATCATGGTTCAGTACTAAGACCTACATCTAATTCTTAAGGATTACATTTTAAGATTTACTCCACTCTATTAATGGCTAGAGATCAGGTTATAAGGTTCTAACAAATAACACACATGTCTTTGAGTTATCCTCAATCTGACCGTTCTTTAAATATTATTAGACTTTTGTCAATCTCTCACTTGCTTCAATAGGTGCAAATGGACCTCTTTCAAACTTTTAACGAAAGCTCGTGTCACCCATACAATAAAAGTAAGCTTTATGTTAGGTGCTTGGAGATCTTATAATAAATATTGACTTTAAGAACAATAAAGTAAAATTATAGAATTTCTAAATAGACCATATGTAAATTTAATGCAAGAAAATTTATTATTAAAAAGCAATATATATGAACTACACAAGAAAAAAAGTAGAAAATAAAAAGATGTGATAAATACTTTTCAATTCTTAAGAGTTGAATTAAATAATATTCTTTCCTTATTGATGTAGTGAAGTGAGATTTTTATTTATAAGCAACAAGCACTAGTTGTTGTGAGATGTAATTTAAAAATTTTATTTCAAAAACCTTAACAGCTGAAAAAGTAGACTTGAAAAGTTGTAGTTTTATGTCTGACAGTTCTCTAGAAAGCTATCGCAAAAAGTTCTGACTTAACAGGCAACCAGCTTTATAGAGTGCAAAGTTCCTTTTAATTCACTCAAGAAAATCAGACTGTTACAACGCATATGTAAGTTGTGCAAGTGTGTGAGAAAAATATTTGTCCAAGTACAAAGGAGTTAGATACCTTAAAGATATCAAATAGATGTCTGATCATAAAATAATTTTCTCAAGAAACATGAACTTAAGAAATTAAAAAAACATGGAGATAATAGTCCTAAATTTCATTATATTAGGAGATGGGCATTATCACCTACCTTAGCTTTTATTAATGAAGAAAGTGAAACAATATCTAATTTTGATGTAGATTTTCTGTCATACCTGTTAGCCTAAGTTATTTCATTAACTTGAGTACTAATATTCTTTCTAAGTGGCTTTAATATAGAAATTTATATACACATCATTTGAAAATTGAGACTTTAGAAATCCATTTCTACATGAATTTCATGACCGCAAAGCAAAAAATGCGACTGCGATAAAGGATAATTTCAGTATAGAGAATTTTGGCTTAATTTCACAACCGCAAAGTAAAAAGTGCGACTACAAATATTGTATAAAATCATTACCGTTAGAGACCGATAATCGCTATATTTGCCACGTGTACTAGTTATTGCATGAATCTCACAAATCGCGATCGCGAAACAAGAAGCGCGACCACGATTCTTGGTCTATCACTGCAATTAATGCACTATATAAAGAAAAGCAAAAGGGGATGGCCTAAGGTTGCAATATAGCGATGTACTTTTACGGGTATAAATATCTCCTCCAAAATCATTTATGGATAATCAACAACCTCCACAAGTGTCAAACTTTTACTTATAATTTATTATCTTCTTGTAACCATTTTATCTTAGTTTTGGTTATTGTAGAGTTTGATTATGAGCCTTAAACACTTGGAAAAGAATTTGATAATTAGCCTAAATAGAAAAAACTCTTGTAAAATTTGTTGTGAACCTAATAAGTTTGGGAGTGAGCTTGAAAAAACTCCTAGGGAAAACTTTGAGTTTAAGCTTGGAAACAATTGGGTTTATCTTGCACCCGTAAAAGGATCATTGATATTTAAATACCTAATTAGAGATTGAAGAGTGGATGTAAGGTTGGTTAATACCGAACCACTATAAATCTTTGTATTTATTTTTTTTCTTCCCTTTCTCTTCTTTGCATACAATTTTAATTTACTATTATTTCTATTTCACCAATTCAACCTTCCTTCTTAGTGTATCAAGGATCAACGAAAGCCTTAGATTAGAAAGAAGTATAATATAGATCTAAGATTGTGAAACATGTTTATGGTATATGTAGTAAAATTTAATAAGAAAACTTTTAGAGAATTGCCTTTTTTTAGTAAAAAATTATTAGAGTATCAAGACAATGAAAAATTATGTTATGAAATTAAAGGTGAAGCCATAGATACAATTTATGCACACCATGATGTTGATTTGGAAAATGAAGTTGAGAGTAGCCACATGGATGCACAATCTAGCTATGTTTAACCTAGATATAATAGTAGAGCTCAAGAGAGTAATAGAGCTAGAGAGTACAAAAGAGCTAGAGAGGATAGTATAACAAGTCATTTTAATTCTATTGATTGGTGCATATGACATTATTTGATGAATATGAGGATATGGCACATCTTAATGAGATTATAGATGAGCATAAGGTGCAAGGTGGAAGTGTAATTATTGGTAAGCGTACAAATAAGGTAAACATATTAGCTAGTAAAACTGCAATTGAGGTTTCATTATCAATCACATCAAAACAGTAAGGAATGACCGATAATATATATGTAAAGAATGAAATCAATCACATCATAACAATGAAGTTAGAGGAACTCTAAAATTAAACATTTTAAATTTAGAAAAAAAAATGAATGATTTTTGTAAAAAATTTAAATCCATAGGAGGATAAAATCAAAATGTTAGTGTGGGAAAAGCGACAATATTCATGTGATTCAATTTCAGATCATTATAAGGCCTTTTATATCTTGATATTATAAAATTAAAAAAAAAAAAAAGATAAACATTACCTTCATGCTCTTACAAATTACAATATTTTCCTAATATAGCTATTGGCTTAGGCATCAAAGAGTTTTGTTAAATAAATTCAACTTCCTTACTGTATATGTTCACTTTTTACAGATTGCATCATTATTTTGGTTTGGAACTCATCAATTATGAAAGAGGAAAAATAAATATGATTTAATGAATTTAAAATTTAAAGACTTTATATATATATCAAATTTACCTTTAATGCAACCTATTAAGTTTCATTAATATGAAAATTGAGCAAAGCAACTATCAGACTCAGTATTTAATGCTAAATTTAAATTTAAAAAATTTACCTAAAGTTGAGACAAACTTTAGTTTATTATTAAAATTTAAATGCGACTGAATGACGTATTTTAAACTTGAATTAATTTGATTTTGTTATTAATATAAAAATTGTTAATAATTTCAAATTTAGGTTTAAAATAAAAACATAATGTATTTTTATTAATAATAAAATTATAAAAAAAAATAGATTAAAAGTTGTACTCAAATAACTCCCTTTTGAATCAAATTTAAATACGTGTCAAATCCAATTTTATGTTGTTCATAATGTACCTCTCCACTTATTTACACAATATTACTGGCCAATTGTCCAACACACATGTCCTCCAACTTACATATGGCGCGAAGCCTCTTTTTAAAACCAAGTGACACGTGTCCTCAAATAAACTTGAAAACCAGAGTCAAGAAGGAATGGGCCCCACCACCGCCAAAAGAATCATAGTAACAGCAGTCCACGTCACTGTACAAATCACCAACTCGAAGTCGACTCGTCATATTTGTGCTCGGGCCACGTTTTCACCAGGGCCCACAGTCCATTTGGCACTTGTCTATTTCAGGTAATGAAAGTGAAAAACAGGGAAGTTGAATTCGTCCACTCCGTGAGAGACGCGTGGAAAGTTCACACGGAAGAGTGCTAGTGCCAAACAGCATATAGGATCCTGATTTGACTTTGGTTCGAACTCTGAAAGATAATATATATCATTGTCAGGCCGATTTAGTGGTCAAATGAAGTTGTGATCTGGTGCATGAGTCCTCAGAAATTATACTTGTGCTCCTTCTGTCACCGTCGCACATCAAGATCATTGGGTTATGAAAGTAACACAATATATAGTCTTCAAAATCTGGGCTTGTTTTCATTCTATTATTAATAATTTATGTTTGCAAAAACTTTATATATTTTTTAATTATTATTAAAAAATTAAATAAATATCCGAAAAATTAAAATATAAATTATATTTATTTATTATCTAAGAAAATGCAACACAAGATCTCATTTTACCATTGATATGGGGTTTTACAATTAATTTCCATCAAAGTGGATGGAGGGTTACCATCAAAAAGGGATGGAATGTTACCATCTTTAGACCTTAGAAAATTATTCTTCATAAAAAATGGATCTAATTAACATTAGGTTCAAAAAATTTGACATGTATGTCTTTTACTTACAATATAAATTATTAGGGCCATAATTTTTTTATATAAAATACTTTTATATTAAAAAAGATTATAGTTGTAAAAATAAACCCATTCCAAAATATTCCAAAATATCATATAATTGCGAAATCAAACCATTACTTAATTGACACTATTATATTAGCATTTATATATGCACAAAACGGCTTTTATGTGTAAGAGTATCAATAAATATAACATAAAGCCTATATCAAAGTGAAGTATATGAACTTTTTACATAGATTAGCACACTATAAAGTAGCAATGTCGGCATACAAGACATGATTTGCACAAATTAGGTGATCACTTTAAGATTAATTAAAGTTAATTAGTGTAGAATCTCAAAGATTGTCATAATTGATAATTGGTTTCTATATACATATAATTGCTCAAAGTTTGTACCTTTGAAGAAGGTGATGAAGATAAGTTTTTTAATCCCTAATTTCTTATATATCTACTCATCAAACTCACTTTATTATCAAATTAAGATACTAAAAACTAATTTCTTGATTAGCATATATTCTGAGTCCTCTTTTCTTAAAAAAAAAAAAAGAAAAAAAGAAAAGAAAGACTCATACTTAATAGCTTAATCAAATTGAAATGTAAATAGTACCAAATTAAATATAAAGATTTTTTTTGAATTGAAGTAAGAAGGTGAATAATAATATAAGTACAAAAACAACTTAATCTTTTTTAATATTACCCAACCATAATATGTTCTTAAAAACATTAGGATAGATGACTAGTCATCCACTAATGGAGAACTCAAAACAAAGTATATAATATATATATATATATATATATATATATATATATATACCCGTGACTGATACCCTTTTGGCTTTAGTGTGAGCTTTGTTTTTTTTACTAATCCTATTGTTACGTTTCATAATGACAAAATCTACTCATTAAAGGTATGTTGTATTTTAGTCTCATAATTAATTAATGAACTTTTGTTACACTTCACCAAACTTAGACCATAATTCTTTTAATATTACCCTTTACATTATTCATGCATAGGGTTATGATGATGGCATAAAAAAATTTAGAAGAAAAGGAATGTTAAAAAGAAAAAGGAATGATACATGTTCTTGTACATATACTTTCCAAAATCTTATAATAAAGAATTTGAGATTATAATAAGAAGAAATGGACATATGAAAAGGGTATTTATGTGCCCTTAACAATCATTGCCTTCATAGAAGATTGGCTACATTTTGGACAAATGGAAAGGAGAAAAGGTAGTGGAAGAGTGAAGAGAGAGAGAGAGAGAGAGAGAGAGAGAGAGAGTGAGAGAGAGAGAAGGGTAGGAGAAAGGAAGGAGATGGAGATGGAGATGAAGATGAAGCCAAATTCTTGCATATGAAGATTGATGTTTAAATGGCAGATATATATGTGTATTATTTTAACAAAATATTTGGCCAATGCTTGTGGGGTTAAGTTGTGTTGTAGTTCCAAATATATATGAGTGCGACTCACACATTATTTCTTATTAGATTATTTAATATTTATTCACTTATTTCTCTTAAAAAAATAGAATTACTCGCATAATAATACGATATGAAATTGATATGTTTTTTTATTATGAATATTTTACTATAAACTATTTTTACATATATTGACATCAATAAATGCGATATCAGTTTAAATTTAAAATTTCTTGCTCGCTTTCATAATCTCGTAAAGAAATACGATTTGTATTTAGATGATTTTTGATACCAAACAAAAGAGATGGATGGTGCGATTAGTGAGCCAACTCTCTTTCCCTTTCTTCTCTTTTAGGGTTTTTTCTTTTTTTGTTTTTGGTGTTTCCTTTATGTAATGTGGGGAGAAGAGAGAGAGAAAAAGAGAGAGAGGGAAATGGGGGGAAGAGATTGGCATAGGGTAGCAGGAATGCATGGACACAGTAGTTACTGGGGCGGTTGCCAAAGAAAGAGGGTCGGTGTCTGTGTCTGTTCCTCTGGGCTCTTGCGCGCATGTATTGAATAGGGTCCCATTTCTTCTGTTCTATTATAAGCCATATGTTTTTCTTTCTTTTATTATTTCTTCCTTTAGTTTCTTTTTCTTTGTATATCATTCTTTCTAATGAAATCAATGCTCCAATCAATGCTTCTTCCTTTCCCATTTCAATTTAATATCCATTCATGCATTTCAAAATTACTTTCTTTATTCTTTTCCTATATATTATTATTGTTGTTGTTTATATATAATTCACCAATGTTCCCTTGACACGTCATTCTGTAGCAATGCTTTTGTCATCTTTATATCACAACCATACTCTCTCTCGTATGCTCCCTCACTTAGAGAAACACCCTTTCTTTCTTTTCGAAAATATATGTTTATTCATTAACTCTACCTTAGAGTTTTACAAGTAAAAAAGAAAATTAGAGAAAGAACGAATTCTTTAGAGAATATCAATTTCTTTTGGGTGTAAACTTATAAATATTTTTTAAAATCGACAGCAATGGCTGATCTCATAACAAATATATCAGTATTTATAAGTTTTTCGGATTATAGTTACAATATTTTTTTCTCTAAATAAACATTTGAGTCTTGGATTTGGGTTTATAATAAATATTTTGATTAAGAACCATATGAATTTGTGTTAACTGATGAGATTTAAAGCAATTCAACTATAAGCTTCAAAGGCCAATTAACAAGTACTTATTTGAAAGTCTTGTATACAAAAATTAGTGTTTTAAATGGTATTTCTAGCAGGATAGATGGAGTAAAATAGCACCCAAACTAATAGATAAAAGAGCTCCTTAAACTATTAGAAATTATGTTAAATCATTTTGGAAAATGGAAATACTATCATAATTTAGATCAATTCTAAAAATTTAAAAATATTTGTCCCCTTCAGAAAAGATAAAAACACATTAAAAAAAAAAAAAAAGAATTCTCATTATTTAAAATTTGTTGGATATCTGTTTTTAGTAAAGTGGCTTTACTATTTTAGGTCCCCTCAGCACATATGAACAAAGGGGCATATGGTTAGGCAGGTGGACTCATGGGTCCAAAAAGTGGGATAATAACTGGATTTCATTTTGATGTGCCATGTTACTACTCTCTATTCCTCATCTTCCCACCACAATAATATATACACTTGCACTATATACATATATGTTAGAAAAAGAAAGAAGGTTTCTTGAGGATGATACACAAATAGCCCCACAAAATTACAAATATGCAAAAACATTCAAGAAATTTATTGAATTCCATCTTTCCAATTCTAACTTCCATCACTTTCTTTAATGATGATACATGATGACATATAAATCCAAAAAGGCTTTATATATTTTATTTGATTCCCTCTTTTATTTTATATAATATTGTAGAAATCTTATCTTCTGCAACTTCTCCATCACAACAAATATATGTGTATGTGTGCTTCATTAACTCTTCTACATTCTTCTTCTTTTTTTCCTTTCCTTTCTTTCTTTCATGGATTGTGCAAAGGTGTGTATCATTAATTATTAGAAAATAGTTAACAATGAAAGGCAGACATCATGCTTTGGAGGGTACACTACCCATATAATTAATCATATCATTTCATTAAAAAGAAAAAGAATTTCTTGGATATATATATATTGAAGACACATAACCCATTCACAATTTATATATCCCCATATCCATTTCCTTTTTATTAGTCTTTGATATGATCAATTGAATTTTGGCGGCAGGGCTACCTGTATCAATCACTTTTTAACACACACACACACACATATATATATATATATATAAGTTGGTTTTTGGTTTCTTTCAAATCTTTACATGTATGTTTATGTGTCTTTTCAGTTTGTTGGTGATGTAAAGGATAACTCTATTTCTTTTTGGTTTGTTAGGATGAAGCACTTTGTTGTTGTCTACCACTATATTCAAATGTCATTAAATTCTAAACACAGGATGGGTAATCATATTAATAATTCTTTAATCACACTGATTCGTGCCTTCTCTAATTTTTTCAACTTTAATTACGCCTTCTTCTTTTTAATAGATTGCTGCATATAGTTTACTCCATTAATCAAATTGTAAATATACTCTTTCTAGTTTTCCCTTTTCTAAGTTTGTAATTATAAATGTGGATTAAAAAAGAAATGATTTTCAATGAATGTGCTCTTGTGTACTTTTATCATTTTATGGGCTTAACATTATAATCAATGTTATAAGAAAAAGTTCATGTTTTCCTAGAGGGTTGCATGATTTTATATATATAAATATAGAAGATAAACATACAAAATAATAGTATGATAATACCTGCAATCAACTCTAGTAAAAATTAACTTAAAACCTAATGCATAGTTTATATTTGAAGAAGATGAAGAAAAGAAATGGGGAAAATTAAAATAGAAACCTTAATGAAATTATAATTCCTATTATTCCCATACCTCAAAGACTATATATGGCATGCATAACGTCATGGGTACACATTTTTACATATTCTTTTAATTATTTTCTTCTGGTTGCTTTGAAAATTATAGGGGACAAGACAACCTCATAAGCAAAACAATTGTCTATGTTATAACTTGTGGTCACATTTATGTGTAGTTGAATTCAACATTGTTAGTGGGTGCTTCAATTTTATTTTTTTTCTCTAATCTTTTTTCTTTCTGTTTTTAGGCCTCAGATTGATTACTAGTTATATGTCAAATATATTGGCAAATACCCTTTTTCATATTACAAAATAGGAACAAAAAAATTTCGAGAAACTTCGAGGTTCCAATCAATTAAATATTGTATAATGGAAAAGGAAGCAACCCATTGGTTGAAAAGGTTTCAAATGTTATTCCCTTGTAATGATTCCTTGTTTAATAAACAGGAAAAGGAAAGTAAAAGAAAAATAATTATAAAGAATATAATGATGACAAACAAAGAATGGTTTAAACTTTTGTAGTATTTCTTAATTATTTAATGAGGTCACCCTTATGTAGTTTTTGCCCCCTCCCTTCTCTTTTCCTTTTTCATTTTGATGATAAATGGTTATGATATAGAATGCAAATGAAGTATCAATTTCTGGGTAACTCAGTTGATACATATCATGAATTTGTTGATGTAACTTACATTTATAATTACTTTATAGAGAATATGGTTTTCGTTTTTTTTTTTATATATATATATATATTTAAATATGTAAATTTATGCTTGTTCTAAATCTTTAGATTCTTAATATAAATATAAATATTTTTAATAATTTTACTTATAAAATCCAGATTATGGCGAGTTAAATGATATTAATATAAATTAGTATTCTTATAGAACTGAAGCGTCCCATCAACATAAATTAACAATATTAATTTGTTGAAGCCGTATTGTTGTTTTTTAAGAAAAAAAAAACACATTTTTATAATTAAAAAATACAACAAAATATATATGTTTTTATATTTTTGTTATCCAAATAGGATGCAAATTTTATATTTTTGTTTTTAATTATATTGTGATGTCATATATTTAAACATGATTGATACATGGAAAAATATATTCATTACACACACTACTCAGAAAGAAAATTAAAATTGTTCAAACTTGAAATACTTTACATAATTTTATTAATAAATATCAATAAATAGTACATAAAAACAGACCAAAGGATATATCGAGTGAATTAATAGTAAGTGCAGGAAATTAATAATTAAATCCCACTTCAACAAATATATTAATTTATTATTATTATTATTATTATTGTATAAATATATTTTATCATATATTTTATTTTTAATATTATATATTTAGACTAAAATTAAATTCAAAAGATATTAGCCTTCAATTATTTTCCAATAATATTTAAGGAAATACTTTGAATGAAAATTGTATAAATTCTTAAGTCTTTAATTCCAAGAAGACAGGTAATGCTATGATTATTACAAATGAATGTAGGTGTAAAAACATCCAACTACAACTTGATTTGCAAGAAAAACAAAAGAAATTTTAAATTTCTCTCAAGAAAAATGAAAATTATTTTTGTCAATTTTGAAATTTCTGAATTCAATTTCTTTTTTTTAATAAATATGAAGTTCAAAATCTCGAAGAAAAAGGAGGTTCAGGGAATAAAGCCTTGATCAAAATGAGTCGAGTTGGGCTTCATGTCAAGGAAATCTTCAGCTCAAATTCGAGCATCTTATTTCAGGAAATAAGTATAATTAGAAGTACCTTAAACTTTCATAATAAGAGTTATGATTTTATTTGTCGAGTAATACCATTACATATGTTCTCTTATCTTTTAAGTACTAAAATGGCACCGAATACTAAGTTTCTTTTCTTTAGATTGAAAAAATTGATTCAATATAATTTATATTTAATATCTTTTCGATTCCTTTGATTTTTTTTTTTAATTTTAAAAAATACCGGAATTTGATAATATATTAATATCATACAAATTCTTCAATAATAATAAGAGTAAACTTCACAAAACATGCGATTTTTTATTTTCCTTTTTCTTTTTTTCAGTGTCGTATTTCTATTTTCTTTTATACTTTTTTTACGGTGTTTCTTATTTTTTATTTATTTTTTAATGGGTTGTCCTCTAACATGTTCCAATGTCTCTCAAAAAAACTTCAAATAAAAAAAAAAAAGTGAATGTGAATATATTAACCAAAAAATTGATAATTAATTATTAGATTTTTATTAAAAAAATTATTCAAAAAAATTTAATAAAAAGATTACATTCTTTTCTGCAAGACCCATTTAAATAATTCTTAGTGAATTTAAATAGTTCTATTTTAATCAGTAAATATTTCTTAAATATAGTAACAATAGTTATAACAAATAGCTTTATAATTAAGTAGCTAGAAAAGAATACTTAAGAGAAATTAAACATCAATTGAAGAGAAATAGAAGAGAGAATTAAATAATCTTGAAATGTATTGAAAAAGAGAGGAGAAGAAATTGAGTTTGTTAGTGATTGGTAATGTGTGGCAAAAAAAAAAGGAGAAACAATATTTTTCTTATGTGTGACATTTCTTTAAGTGAAAAAAAAAAATAGTGGAATGAGTCATCTTCCGAGCCAAGATGGAGAATGGATCTTTATTCTTGAACAAGAAAATGAGATAGAAGTATAATTGAAGAAGAAAAATGGAAGAACAAAAGTTGAAGAATAAATCAAAAAATGGAGAATGATAGAACATAAAAAAAAAAAAAAAAAAAAAGAGAAATAATCTTTACTTTTACATGCATGTCGAGAGTGATATTTCTCCAAGTATTTGATATTTCATATGTCATATTGGATGCAATATACATATTATGTCTGATTTTTGTTATTTTTTATTTTTTATTTATATTTAATTTATCTTTTGCTATAAATGAATATTTTTATTTTAAAATATTTAAATTTTAATTTATTTTTAATTTATTTTTTGTTATGCTATAATTTATCTTTAAATATGTTACTTTTTTAGTTTATTTTTGCAATAATTTAACATTTTTAATTTATTTTTACAACAAACTAGCATTTTTTATTCATTTTCTGTCATTCTATGGTTTACCTTCCAGTATGTTGTTTTTTTATTGTTCTTTTTGTTTATTTTTAATTTTTTTACAATAAATTAATATTTTTATTACAAATTATTCGTTTTTGAATTTATTTTTGCTTATGTTATAGCTTACCTTTAATTACGTTATTTTCTTATTATTATTTTTATGATAAATCAACATTTTTTGTTTATTTGCAGTATATGTTGATTTTTAATTCTGTTTTATATTTTTTTTGGTTTAACAATATTTCTGAATTTACTTTTTATCTTTCTTTTAAGATTCTTTTCATATCAACTCAGATTGATTAATCATCTTCATCTGTAAATGTGTCGATGTGTCGATTCCATCAATGTTGGTTGAAATCAACCAAAACAAACAAATATTTAATGAAAAACAAAGCAATTTCGTGAGATCTATAATTGTATTTTAAAGATCTATAATTTTGAAAAGAAAGTATTTTTTATAAAAATACCCCGTTTCTCGTATAATACCGTACTAGACCCATCTGTACTCAGCCAAATATCCGCAAAATGCCCAAAAGTACTAAAGTGGCATAAAAGAAATTAAAGCCCACTTTAAGAAAACTTGTGAAATCACATTTATTTCATACATAGAAGAAAAGCAGTTATTAGCCGGTTGAGCATTTTCCTTTAGTAATCAATTTTCTTGGATCCACTTACCATTTCATACATACAAAGAGAAAAGCAATTATTAGCCGGTATCCACAGCTCCAAGGTTTTTAGTTACAAGTAAATTTAATAGAAGAGGACGATGCAAATATCAGTTATTAGCTTTTGGCATTCTAAGTTCTATGTTTTAAAAGGGACTCATGCGTCAATAAATAAAAATCATTTATAAATGAAACGGATTTCTTAATGAATTTCAACTAAACATAACATAAAAGACTTCAAAAAAGTGCATTTTCCTATACTTCTTCAGAAAAAAAGATGCTCAGTTTTAATCCGAAATCTGTGCTCCACATAGATCTGTTATAATGGCCTCTCTATATCTGTTTGATCTTCCTGCAGGAAATATCTCTTTAAGATTGAAAGGAGGCCGACAAGAACAAATTTCTCATTCGATAAACAAAATAATTATATACTAAACCAGAGTCTTGACTGTCATCTTTAACTCATTCCAACCCCATGTGTGTGTGTGTGTGTGTGTGTGTGTGTGTATTGGGAGAGGAAAGAATACCACATTTGAGTAACACGCCAAAGAAAAACAATTAGCAGCACAGATTTGTAAATTTTGTGTGGTTAATTTGTGAAAAAAAGCCTAATCACTGCTATCTAAAGTTTTTATGTATGTTAAGACTTGATTACAACTCCGTTTTAATTTCAGGGTTCTCATCAGCCCTAAGTTCTGAAACTTTTGCCTCAATGCTAGATGAAACAATACTACCGCCATTAAAACCGTCCATCAGCAACTTACCTATTTTCGATCTCCACTCTGAGCTGTCCTTCTCATTCTTCCTGTCATGAAACACTCTGTCACGGTAGTTAAGCATAGTTCCCAAGCCGCTATTTGGTGTCCAACCATACTGCATTAGCACCTCTGCCTCACCTTCGGTTAAGTCTTCTCCAACCTTTATCAAAGATTTAAACGGGTTAGATACAGGGTTGTGGGGGGGAGGGGGACAGGAAACTAATTTACTACTTGAGACTATTCCACTACGTACAGCTACATTTTAAGGTCACATCAATTTCTAACTACTGCTCATGGAGAGAGGGTATGAGGAAAGGCATAAGCAGTAAAAACACCAGTTGTTTTTGCAAATGTACTAAACAAAACAACTTAATGACAAGCTAAGAATATCTCATCTGCATACTTTCTGGCTCCATTAATTCAGCAAACTGTACTTGTAAGTTGTGGCATTTAAGGCTTTAACCAGTGCTAAACAGAGCCTGAAGAATATATTTTTATCACGTAATAAACATCTATTATATAAAATTTTCAATAAACTTCATCAACGGTCTTTTTCAAACGTAAAAGTGCTACCAATACTGCTTGCTGCATTAATAACATAAAATGATGTTATTATATTAAACCAGACAAGCTTGAAAAAAATCCCAAGCTCGTTTGGAAAATTGACATTCTAAGACTTGAACAACTTTTGATCTTTATGTAAAATTTGAGTTTTGAGAACAAATGTTTGATACTGCAGTGCCTGATCCATGACGACATTACGGTCTACCAACCTAATCACACCTAACTAGTTCTATAAACATTTTGAACATTTTTATGATTTGGTGAAAACAGCCACAGACTACTGGTTACAATTCGACCAGGAAAGTTACATAACTGTAACACATTGGTTGATTTGGACTCTTTACAGAAATGAGCAAGAAAAAATAACCATGCAAGCCCATAAACTACTTTAAGCATGCAGAGTACTCATAAATGTATTAGAATAGAACAAATCACAAATAGCCAATCAACAAACTAAAATGCTAGTTAATTTAGCAACTGATTTAATTGAGCCCATCTAAATAACAATAACAAGCTAGTGAAACACATTTTGGTAATTACCACTAATGTCTTGTTCTCAATTAGGTTAATCCTGCCACAGTTAGTAAGTTTCATGGAAGTCACCAACCGCTTGATCTGCCAATCAATGGGTAAAGAGTCAACCAGCTCAAAGAAGTAGGTTGCATAGCCATACTCGGGACGTTCTAGCACTATTCTGCATTGAAGTAAAACTAGTTACCGCTATCTATCAATGAACCCAGATGAACTTTTAGAAATTGTTCTCAGTAAAATTACCTTTTATGCCTTTCAAAGACAAAAACAAATGACTGGAGATCTCGGCACCAACCCCATTCAGCAGGCCAATTACGAAATCTTAGATATCGTGTCTGTAAAAGATGAGCCACTAATGAATAACAATTGATAAATTCTTTAGTATATCAGGAAAAGCAAAGTAAGAGTGTAAACATAAGTCTCGCGCTGACCATGTTTAAATCACCACTTTAGGATGGACTCACTACCTGCTCCACAAGTGAAAATAGACAACCCAAGCAGTAACTGGATTTTGAACCCTTTGCACACTTTAAAGTAGCAAACTTCAATAAAGAGTTCTGCTGAAAAAATATCTGTCAAAGAAAAATATGCTCACATCAGTGAGAGATGACTTTACAAAGCACAATATGATTCTTCTGGAACCAAAAACATTTAATCCAACATTTATCTATTTTGAACGATGAAAAGAGAAGAGAACTGATTCAAATTTCATCATTAGCCACAAAAGAAATCAATTCTCAGGAACACATGTTTAACCTTCGATATTACAGCTTCAAGCTCTGTAAAGCCATCTTCAATTGATGATTCATCAATGGGTTCATCATTATCTGTCTCTCCATAAAGCTTTATTTCACCAACTGATACTCCTTGTTCAATCAACACCTGCCAAATGATATGATCAGAAAGAACCTGAATTTCATGACAAAGAGAGAATCAAGCATCCATTACCTGCAGTAGTCCAGGTGCATCTTCCTCCAGTGCGGTTTCAATTGAATCCCTACGATTCTCATTTCAACAAGAGTGAGCACTAAGGTAGAAAATAATACTCCAAAACAGAAAAAATAAGACAACAAAAAGATAATACGTGGCAGTCTTCCTCCTTTTCCTTGGGCGGCTAATCCTAATTGGATTTGGAGCTTCTGGATCAGCAGGGCCATTCTCAAGAGAAGAAGGAAGAACTTTCCCCGAGCATTCAAAATTCCCTGAAGTGCTTGATTTAGAAACTTTTCTCAGTGTCTGCAGCTTCATCCGCTGTTGCATTTGCATGTCATCTACCTTGTCTCTGTGCAGTTCACCAGGACAATCCAGTTCGCTCTTCACTGATACTAAGTTCAAGGAGAGATTACCCGCAGCAGTGATGCCTGGTTCATCCTGGCTATTATCCAATGGTTCAGCCTTCACTTTGACCAAATTCAACAAAGTTGAATCAGAAGTACCATTTCTGCTTGCAGGCATATTACTAATTGTATCACTTGAATTAGACTCCATTGGTGTTTCCTGAGATGAGCAATTCATATAATAGCTTTCAGAAGTAACGAATATAGAATGACCCAAAATAAATTCCAATTTGGTTCAAATCAAATTAGTATATCTATACACCTATATCTAGTTTTCTTTTAATCCAAGCAGGAAACTAACTATTTTAAGGTTTATCAATCCAAGGCTCACAGGGAAGATACCATATTTCTGAGAGATAATGAGAACGAAAGTACAAATTCCTATATTTTCCTTGCCTCTTTGATTTGCAAAATCAATAAGTATTTTGCAATCTAATCTGATATAGGCATTGGCATGGCAATTCCCAAGGAGAAGAAAGCCTGCCTTAGATATGTTCCATATAAGTATATATATATTGATTTATCCATATATTTCAAGTAGGAAAAGAAGTTAGAAAATCAAATACTAAAGTAAAACAACTCTAAAATAGGCATTGCAGAAATAACCATAATTCACATTTGTCAAGTGCAAAACCAGTTATCAAGTAAGTGAAAAATCCCCAAAAGTATAAAATATACCATTGCTGAGAATCAGTTGCATTGCTAAAGCTATAACACTTGCTCAAAGTTTATCTTGAAGTACTCTTAGAGACATAGAAGCAAATTAAAGCAATGCTGTTTTTCTTTCTACAAAGCTAAATTGTTATGCATTGACCAGCAAGCACAAGTACAAAACAGATAAAGGAGTTCCCAAAAATAAGAAACAGCATAAAAGTGGAAAGGACCTAAACTTAAGCCATAACCTAGGTACTGACATTGAAACTACAAGGAAACTGAAGAGACATAAACCTTCTTTACTTCCTTTGCTGCTGCTTTATGAGAAAGCCACGGCTAAAGCAAATCTTTCAGTGGGAAAGCAAATGCTTTTCAACCAGACAATGCAGATGATGTAAATGAGTATACCTCAAAAGTATTTGAACAGTCTTGAAGGACTGATGAGATATCATATATATGAAGTTTGGAGTGTGTTTGCTATCATTTCTGTCTTCTGTTTTAGTTTCTGCTTTCCAAGTTCAAATAGTGTAATTTTAGAAAATCAAGCTGAGAAAACTAGAAAAACCATGTGATTACCATAAAAATTGAAAATTTCATTAACATTATTTACTTCTAAAACAGAACAAAAACCAAAAACGTACAACAGAATGGATTCTAAACAGTCCAATATGTAAATAACATATTACCTCCGGAATTGGTTTCACGATTCTCACTAATTTACTGTAACAAAAATAAATAAATAAGAATTAACAACACAAGAAAAATAAATGAGAGTTAAATAGGGAAAGGGGAATAAAATTTTGGGTGCAGGGCCCCAAGTGGAACATATCATCAAAAAACTGTACCTCGGAAGGAGCATCCTATGCCGTTCTTTCAGTATAATGTGATCAAGATCATCTGCAAAGTCATTTGAATCAGAGGAAACGCTACTCTCGAGTTTCAATGTTTTCAGGTCAGCATCAAAGGAGCCAGACACACTGTCTCCTGTTGAACTCTGTAAGCAAGAAAACTCTGCACAGTTATTTTAGATTTGGAAAAATTTCAATACATCACCATGAAATATGCCGAGCCGAAAGGTGCTAATATCATTTTCCAAACATGTTACCTGATTGAGACAAGTGTGTCTATGCACTTCAGTGGTATGGCTGTCAGAATCTCCTGGCATGGCCAGTTCTTGACAAGCAGTGCCATTTTGTGAACACTTATAAGCTACTACAGGATCAACGCCTAAAGATACTTTAGTTTCATGATTTTGGAGTTGCACTGACTGCCGACCTATCTCTTTACTGACGGGGAAAACCTGAAACCGAGTTACATTTTCCATTTCAGACACAAAAATCATTCATCATTTAACTTTTTAAGACAATCTAGTCGTCTAAAATAACTTATATCAACCACATGCATTCGCGAAAATAGATCAAAACTTGTAAAACAAAAAAAAAAACATGTTTAAGTTAATTTTCTACTTACTCCTAACCATAAAAATATAAGAATTGGAATATGCCCAAAAGCCTTAAATTACCTGCGAATCGCATTGTTCATCTTCTTTTTTTACGACTACATTCTCCTGATGCCTGTAAAATTCATTAAAAATACATTAATAAAAGATCATTTTATAAAAAAAATAAAATTAAAAAGCCACCTATAGAAACTGAAAGAAAAATAACTCACATTGAATTGGTGGCAGTGGAAGTTAAATTGAGCCTCCTGGACAGTAACAGTTTTCGACGGAGTAGGAAAGGAGCATGGTCCAGCTCATTGGACCATTCAATTTCGTTACTCTCACTTCCGATCTCCGTTTTAATAGATATTCCACATAATTCAGCCATCTTTTTCTGTTTCTCTATTTCAAGCTTCGGAAGAGAAACAGGAGGAGTTTCCTTGAACACCGGTAAGTGGCGAGAGGTGGAGGAGGAGAATTAGTATGGGCGACAGTGAAGAGAGTTTGGCTTGGTCATTACAATTATTGGTGAGATTTTGTTAATTTGGATTTTTAACCCCTTTTGAAGTTCGATTTGGTATAATTGGATCCTTCGACTCTTTATTTCTTTTCAATTGTGAAGCTTTTTTTTCCTGTGCACCGATTTTATGATATAAAGAGTTGAAGGACCCAGTTGCACCAAATCGAACTTATTATATACTCGTTATAAAAGAAAAAGGTCAACAGTATTGGGACTTAAAAAATCTACTGGACTGCTTCTCTAGAATTGCCGTTTGGCGTTAAAACTATGTCAAAATTGCAAATGAGCTCCTAAATTTTCATAACTGTATCTAAATAAACTGTGAATCCATTTGAATTAAGCGGATCTTTGGAAAAGTCACCGAATTGACATTTTTTTTAAATAAATTACTAACTTTTTAACTTTTGCATATTATATTTTATTATTAGAATATATTTGAAGAATTATATCTATTTTTTCCTAAAAATAGTTTTCAAATTTTAAGCTTTTCCTACGTTAATTCCCAATGGATTTAAAATCTCCAAGTATCAAATATTAGCTGTGGTCGTTTAGATTTGAGTTATTAAATGATATATATATATTATTTATCTTTACATTCTTGGATCTTTTATTTAATGGTTGAGCTCTTAATTTTTTCTTTGCTAAAATTTAAAATTTTATAGCGCTTTTATATTTGAGAGATAAAAAGTATTTTAAAACAATAAAATAACTTATATTTTCTTTTTATATTTTGGTGCGGGATAGTTTATATATTTTATTTTTATAGAGTTTGAAACGTACTTAATATGAATTACTATTAAAATATAATATAATTTTATTTAAAAAAGGTCTTAAATTTGATTAGAAGTTTAGTATATGTATTCTAATAATTTCTGGTGATCATAAAGTATTTAAGAGATCTAAATACTTAAAAAAAGACTCTATTTTGCATTTATATATATATATATATGTAAATTCTAACAAAGTACAACATACGTTACTATTATATAAAAATACAGTTATCCTTTAAGTGTAAAAATATTATCCATATGGTAGTTTTTCTTTTTTGAATTTTATGTTTTTTCTTTTTCTAGTTATGCTCCTCATATAATAATTTAAAGTTATTTAACATTAATGATAAGAATGTCTGCATCCCGAATAACACATTCTAACTAAATAAGTGCTATTATTGATACTTCTCTAATAATAATAATAACAATAATAATAATAATAATAACATTAATGTTAATTTCTTAAAATTAAATTGCATACTTCCCGACAAATTCTATATAAACACATAAAAAAAAAAAACTACACATAGAATTGAACTACTAATAATGTGAGTATCTTTCTTTCTAATTGCATCCAATACTAAATATCAAATTTCTTTCTCTACACATAAAAGATTTAGAATGGTTTGGATTGATGGATTTCATACAGAAAATTTTATAAAATTCATGAATTTAGTTTAAATTTATCGTTCGTAAATAAAAAAAAAAAACTAGTCTAAATTCATAGATTTTAAAAAATCACTCGTCTGTTAAAATTACTTGTTTTTTTAGGATTTTAATTTTCCACTTAGAAGATGAAAAAGTCTAAAATCTACCATTTTAAAAGAATGATAGGTTATCATAATTTTTTTTCTAATATTATCCTCAAAAATTTATCTTATCGATAAAATTTTAAAAATTCATAGATTTTAAAATTCCTCAAGCCAAACAATACCTTAGCTCAAATGGCATGAACTTTTATTCTTGAGAATGATAAATTTTAAGTTTGAGTCATCTTTTCTATACCGGGTAAATTTTCGCTTTTACGACGAGCCGTGGATTGTGATTAAATATAATAGCGATAAAAATATCAACTAAAGAATAATATTAACTGGAATTTGACTTCAATTAAAGAGTGAATATTAACTGAAATTTGACTCATGTTTTTATTAGAATAATAAAATTTAAATTCGAGTGACTTTCTCTCACTACATAAATCAAGCAATTAAAAACAAGAACAAGAATAAAAAATAAAAGAAACAAACCAAAAAAGAAAAAACAAAAGAACAAGCACTAATTTCTTCTCTGATAACCCCAGTATATTAGTTAGTAACTTCATGCCAGTAGTTCTAATTTCAGTTCATTACTCAAACTTTGTTAAAGCAAGAAGATGAAGGTTCTTCTCGATCTTCACTGGGATTCTCGGACATTTATTCTACCGCCATTACCATCTTCCTGCTTCAGTATCTCCTTGCAGTCGTCATTATCATCATCATCATAATTATCGTCATTATCATCAGCATAACTGGGAAGAGGAACCAGTCCAGACTCGATCAGCTCAATATCCTCCAACAAGTACTTATAGTGCAACTTGATATCATCCACAGTTTTGTTAGGAAGCAGCAAAGCGACCCTTTCCCACTCTTCTTTCATGAGATGCTCGTAGTTCATCTCAAATATTTTGTTCTCTTCCCGACTCCATTTCTGGGTTTCTTTTGAAGCCATAACTATGGTCTCTTCGTTTTAGATGATCTCTTTTGTATAATTTTTTCAGAAGATTCAGCGGAGGGAGTCATGGCCTGGGTGGGCCTGTGCATGATTTTATAGGGCTTGCTCTGTGGTTTGAGCAAGGCAAGAAGAGAATCCTCGTTAATAGAGGATTGGAACGAATTAAATGAGACAATTTAATGGCAAGTGATTCAAAATTGGAAAGATTTTAGCACTTGTGGAAAGTTTGATCTTTTTTTTTTTTTTTGGTAATATTTTCGAGTAGAAGTTTCTTATTTAAGCTTCTATTTTGGAAAATCCGAGATATGTGTATTATTAGTTATTAATTTCTTAAATTAGGTTTGTCTATCTATATATTAACAAAAATAAAGAAAATATTTACAATTATATTTTTTTAATTGTTTAGTGTCATCACAATTTTTTTGTCTTTTAATTTGGCGAGGAAGTTTAAGTGGTCTCAACTTATTATTAGATTAGATTAAGGCACTATTATATTACTATTCATATTTCTTACATCATATTATTATATTAAAAATATATTATCTGAATCAAATTTAGAGGACTTGTAAGAAAGAAAGAAAATATGTATTGTGTTTAATCTAATAAGATTTAAACTTTTTAACATAAAATTGGATTAGAAATTAAAAAAGAAAGGCACAAAAAAAAATCATTTATTAATTATTTCCACGATTAGACTTACTAAAACTACAACCAATTAATTCCAAAAATAAAAAATAAAAAAATTAAGAGCTAAGAATACCCTTCATTGAATCCTTGCATCTCAAATCTCACCCTTTACCACTTTGACATCAACTTTATGGGTTCTTGTAAAACCAACTTTATTGAATAAGGATAATATTAAAATGTATAATATTTATGAGCATAAAATAACATCCTTAAAATTGTCAAAATATTAATAAACTGAGTGTGAAATAAAAATTCAGACTTGATCTTAAACTCGAGTTAAACATAAATAATATAGACCTAATATATATATATATATATATATTTCTGGTTAGACTTGAACTTTAGTAATTTTAGATTAATAAATAGATTGACATGTTTATAACGTGGCTGAAAATAAGTCTTGTAATGGGCTAAAAATAAGTCTTGTAACGGGTTGACTTACTGATATAACCCATTTAATTTTATGTGATTGTTGAGATGTGTCCATTCAACTCAATTCATTTACATCTTCAAAATTTTAAAAGAATAAAATTATAAAATCACTATATATGAAAATAAAGTATATAAAATACAAAAGAATAAAATGTAAAAACAATTAATGATATCTAGTTAATATAAAAAATTCTAACAGCATTTTCTTTTCTTATTTTCTGATATGCCACCTCCTATTCTTCTTTATTTTTATTTTTTGCTGTTAACAAGATTTTACTTTTCTTTTAAAACAATAAACATGTATAAAGTATAAAGAAAAATTTTGTCCAGACTTAGGTTATATCAATCTATTTACTAAACTAATAAACAAATGACTTTATATTTATTAATTTTAAATAGTAAAATATATATCAACCACCTAATGTCAAAGTATAAAACACTCATATATACATATCACTTTTCTATTTATTATATTATATAATATAGGTAAAAACTTTCCTAATATTTCTTCATAATCCGATATCATTATAATATTTCTATTAATTTGAAAAAAAAATGCAGCAGTTTACTTATCAATACATTAAATGAATTGTGTCATTTGCTTAACAGATTAAGCAAATTGTGTCAGATTTTAAGATTTGCATACCATCCATTCAAATGAATGTATTATATGTTTTGTACTTGTATCACATGCTAAAAATTTATATTATTATAAAATTAAAATAAATTGATATGATTAATAAATTAATAATATTTATATTGATTTTAATCGTGTCATCTAAATAGGTACATCATAGGTAAATGGAACACGCCACTAAGTATTGACACCCCTAATCAAAGCAAAACATATGGGCAAGTATAACGGGTCAGGCTCGACTTTAGTTTTTCAAGTTTAGTCCAAGTCCTCCCTCCCCAACTATTTTGAGAAAATCTATACATACATGAAAATAGGGTTGTAATTTGTTTTCTCTTTCTTTATGTGAATTTTTTTATATTTTTTAAATTATTTTTTTAAACTATAATGAGTTTAAGAATTTATATAAAAAAATTACTAAAAAATAATAATTAGATGAATCTTTAAAAAGTATATTAACTATTCTATAAAAATATATAATATTAAAAGTTTATGATTTTACACTCAACTATTTTATTACTTTAAATTATTTTTCTCACCTTATCATCATAAGAGTTATTTTAAGATTTTTAATCCACTTTTTATAATTATAAATTTAATCTAATTTTTATAAAAGAATTCTATAATTTACTCATAATTATTTAATTACTTCAAATTCTTTCCTCACTCTCTTTCATAAGAATTATACTAAGATTTTTAATATATTTTTTACTTAATTTTTATATATTTTTTGTTCTATTTAATAAAAAAAACTCCAATTTCATATTTTTATTTAAAAATTTGTATATATATCTAAATAATTTATGATTAATAAATCACTATATCCATGATAATGTCTAATTCACATAAATATTTATGGTTAAATACAAAAATAGTCCCCTGAACTTGTTCCGTTTTTGTAATTGGCTATTCGAATTCAATTTTGATTCAATTAGACTTTCAATTTGATGGATTATTATTTTTAACCTCTCAACTAATGGTAGTAATAAAAAATTAATATTATCACTGATGAAATTAATTATAATAGGTAAAATACGTAATTGAACTATTGAACTTGTCATATTTTATAATTGGCATCGTAAACTCAACTTTGATTTAATTGAGCATATGAATTTCACGAGTTGTTATATTGAAATCCTTCACAGATGGAAGTTAAGCATTTTGGATTAACCTCTTGTAAAATGTATGTTCCATTAGTTTTAATGTATTATTTATTGTATATTAAAATTATTTTATTAACTTTATTAAATAAAATAAAAAATTTATTTTTCAATAGAGTAAAATGAATCATTGTAATCCTTCAGCTTTTCTACCATCAAGTACTTATTTTTATTCTCACAGGCTATGACCACATCGGTAACCATAGTAAGAAAATGTTTGATAGATATAAAAAAAATGATAAGTTTTGTTTAAAAACTGTCACGACCCCATCTGTGGGCCCGTGACCGGCACTAGAGAATGGATAAGCGTAAGGCCACCGAATCCCGTAGTAAGCCTGACACTCACTGACTTAAACAAATTTCATCTCAATTAATGTTATTAATGCCACAATTTATCGGAACCATTAAATTTTACATAATTAATTCGGTCTGCCAGAAGAATTTGGCGAGACCCGAAACTCAGAAAATTTACAACTGATATATTTACTATTACTAATGCGGAGAATCTAAGATTTTACAGATTAACATACCAAATCAAATACACCACCCGATGATGAAGGAGTCGGGTTACTAAATAAGAGTCGCGGGAAGACTAACAAATACTTAATCCGAAAATAAGAATCGAGAAGGCCTCAAGAGTGAGTTAAAATCATATATCTAAAATCAGTTCCAAACATCTCAATAACACATTTACTTAATTTGAAATAAATAATAAGTCATGCAAAAATAAACGTGTCATGTCATGCTTAAATTAAATAAAATAATTTTCACACGCTACGGGACGGAGTACTCCAGTAGAACCCTAATCCCAACACAAACATCTTGATCAATCTTCATACTGACATCTCGGCTAATCTCAGCTCTAACATCCCGACTAATCTCATTCCAATAGGACTGGCGCACAGAGAGCACAGCTCGACCAGGGTCCTTAACTCTAGTCCGGTCACTTAATATTCACTATTAGTCTTAGCCTTTCGGCTCTCTTATTCCAATAAGACTGGCGCCCAGAGAGCAATGCTCGACCAGGGATCTTACCTCCAGTCTGGTCATTTAGATTTCTAAATAAGTCTGCGCCTAGAGAGCAATGCTCGACTAGGGACCTTTACTCCGGCAACCACACTCTACTCAGCCCAGAGAGCAATGCTCGACCAGGTCAAGTCCTAATCTTTTCTTTTAAAATTTACCTATTTACCCTTATCCATCACTCTCGGATTTATATTGGTGGTCCATCAAAATACTATGTTCTACTGCTGTCCCATCCCGTATCAACACAAAATCAATAAAAATTGTAACGCGGAAAATAAAGCATGCATAAACAGTACATAACCAATTAGTCAAAATATTAATCATTAAATCAGAGATATCATATAAAATACTTGCATGACACACGTAATCGGATATATGACTTTAACTTATAGCTTTGGCAACCTCCTAGCTCTACTCTAGTGCCTCGGTTGGAGCGAGCCGAACAAACGGATTATCTAATCACGAAAAAATAATTTATCAAAACGCGGAAACAATTAACCATTAACCCTAGGACTAGATTCCTAAGACTGATTGTCTAAAATCTCGACTTGGGTAAATTCTATCGAAAATTCGGTAGAACCTCCTCTACAAAATGGACATTTACTCCCCCCCCCCCCCAATAAAACGGGTCCAAGACCTGCAAGAAAAATAGTTCAAATATTCAACAATTAATACAACGGGAGTCGGGTCCCCAAGACTTTACTGATTTCCCGACTCCACCACACAACACAAAAACACGACTATGACAAGTAGTCTAACAAATAATTATTTTAACACACAAATATTATCTAATACTCAGCACAAATCAATAAGCATAAGTTAAATCAAAGGATTCTTAAATCAACGACCAGAGAAAATTACCGAGACGCTTGATCGCTCGGTCGACTCGCCTCCGGCCGCCGGAGTTCGATCGACAATCTGAACACACCATCAGACTCGAAACGACGTACTGATGACGATTCCCGCTTCTGATTTTCCGATCTGACACCCTATCATCTGGAGCGATTTGCGGACGATCTCGGCCGTCGATTTACAAACGAAGTTCAATCGCCACGAAACTGGTGCCATTACGAAGCTTGAGCTGAGGAGAGTCGGGATATGCCCTCCAATCATCCATCCTCCGCCGGAGCTCGCCGGAAAAGCCGAAAAACACCGGCTGCCCCCTACTTTTCACTTCACCGGGTCTTGCAATTTTGGCAGCCTCAAGGGGAGGTGATGGGCAAAGGAGAAAGCTCGTCGATTGCTGGTCATTTTAAGACCAGAACCGCCCGAAATGGTCGCCGGAAACGCCATCTACAATGGTAGAAGTCGCGGTTGTCCTTCGTGATGCTCGCTGCCCCGCCCACGCCGCCACCGCCGCCACCGCCACCGCCACGCCGCCGACACCAAGAAGACGCTCCGTGCGCCCTGACTCACGATGCCGCTCGATCCTCCTTCTTCTTCTTCTTTGGCCATCTCTCCCTCCCCTGATTCCTTCTCTTCCTTTTCTTCTTTCTTTCCTTCCAATATCGATATTAGATCCCTGTATTTTTCTTTCTTACCTTTTGGTCCCTCAACTTTTTAAATTAGAAAAATTTTACCAGTAAAATTTCTAATTAACCCCTAAACTTTTCTTTAGCTTTTCAATTAAGCCTCTAACTATTTAATTTGGGCCAAATTAGAATTATTAAAAATACACAATTACATATACCCTTGCCGACACATTTATTTACAAAAATACCAAACATACAAATTTTCATTAAATAATAATAAAATTATACTGTTAATCCTCATCCCAAAATAATTTCCAATTTAGTCCAAACACACAATTAAATTAAATAATTAATTTGCCAAATATTTTCCAACTTAAAATTTAATACCACTAGCTAATTAAAATACCAATTTTTCCAAGAAATTTCTTTTATAAAAACATCCTTTACAAATTCTTCCAATATATAATTTTATTTATATTTATATATACATTTGGGGAGAATTTGGAATGACCAAAAATATAATTTATTTCTCAAATAATTTACTTAATTAACTCCTTAAAAAATAAAAATAATTGGCTATAGAAAAATAACTCCTTTAATTGTAATATTAAAATTTAAAATTACATTTAAATCATTCTAATTAAACCGAATAAAAATATAAAGCTAAAATTAATTTAAATAAAAACTAATTTATTAGTTATTATTAATATTACTATTATTACATGAAAATTCTGGGTATTACAAAAACTAAAACTCATTGTTTTACTCTTTTTTATATTTTAAATATATATTATTGTATTCGAATTTACGCATTTTTTAGATGGCGTAAAACACACGCGCATAACATCTATGATTGAAGGAGTAAAAATAATAATTCATAAAGTTGAAAGGTCCAATTGAATCAAAATTGAGTTTGGAGGGTCAATTGTAACAATGAAACAAGTTTAAGGGACCATTTATGTATTTATCCATTATCTTATATTTTTAAATATATTATTTTATTCAAACTTATAGGTTTTTAGATAGCGTAAAACACACATCTATGATTGAAGGGGTTAAATAATAACCTTTAAAATTGAGAAGTCCAATTGAATTAAAATTGAGTTCATGGGGCCAATTAAAAATAAGATAATTTCAGAGTCTCATTTATGTATTTAGCCATATTTTATTCGTATAAAATGACTTCCGTCGGAAGGATGAATACTAGACTATTATATTACTATAATCAATTTATTAATAACTATTCTTTTATTTATATATTCTATTTCCATCTTCAAATATAATTAAAATACAAGTGAGAAAATTAATTTAAAATCATTTCTAAAATTTTATTACAAAAATATACAATCTTCAAATAATAGAATTTTTCAATTTATATAATAATTCATAATCATTTACTTATTCAAATTAAAAATTTAATACTTTTTTATATATAAAACATTTTAATTTCATATTTTTATATAAATTTATATTAATATTTAAATAATTTATTTTTAATAGTAATTGGAATCATTTATATTAATTTTAATTCATATAAATATTTAATTTATATAAAATGATTTTCGGCCAAGAGCGGTCACTGGACCAGTTCTATTTGTAACTCAAAACATATAATTCTTTTGTTTGGATAAAATGTAACAAATGTATTTAAAAAGCTATATTCCAAAAATCAGTGGAAGAAAATGAACGAATTTAAGGAAGATAATAGTTTTAAAATTCAGTCCAAAAAATAACAAACACTTTAATTACTTACTTAAGCCAGTTGACCGTACTTAAATAGATAAATGAAGGCCCTATTTAATTTGACTGATCAATGTATCTGGGAGTTGTTGGCTGATAATTGATAGTTGATAAAATAAACCGTTTAGTAAAATTTTATAGCGATTGTTGTTAGTATGTTAAATGGCCATTAAAGGTATAATTTATCTTTAACTATATTTTATTTTATTATACTATTTTCAATTATATAAATTAATAAAAATAATTTATAATATTTAAAATATTATAATTAATTTTATTTAGCTTAGTTTTTTATTATTAAAAATACTTCAAAGTTATTTTAAAAGTAGAAATTAAAATTTAAGTTTCACTAATAAAAATTCTAATTTCAGATATTATAATTATAAATATCTTAATTATTTAACTATTAAATATAATTTTAAAATAAAATTATTTATTATAAATTATAAAAGATATTAATAATATAATATCAACATAAACTGATAGTTGTTTCTCACTAAAAAATTATATTAAAGTGTTTGGTAAAAATTTAAGAATTAGCAGCTGATAGCTGATTTAGTATCAATCAATTGTTAATTGTATTAGCTAATAACTTATTTTATTTATTTAGATAATATTATTCTTTTTAATATTTATTAATAATAACTTACTTTAAATTGATCTCATATAATTATTTTTTATAATTTAATGATTATTATTTTACAATTATACTTAATAATTAAATAATTAAAATATTTATAATTATGATATTAAAATTAGAGTTTTTATTATTGAAATTTAGATTTTAATTTCTATTTTTAAATAAATTTTATAAATATTTTTAATAATAAATAAAATTGAGCTAAAGAAAATTAGCTATAATATCTTTAATCATTATACGTTATTTTTATTAATTTGTATTATTAAAAATAAAATGAAAAATAAAAAAATATATATTTTAAAATAGATTATACTATCAATGATCATTTAACATATTAACAATAATTGCTAATAAAATTTTATCAAATAGTTTAATTTATCAGCTATTAGCTAACAATTATCAGCCATCAGCTACCAACTACCAGCCACCCGTTACTGGTTGCATTGATTGATTAGGCCAAACATACTCTAAGAGCGTATTTGGTTTAGAGGTTTGGTGCAAGTGATAGTTATTTATCACTGAAAATCTATATTAAAGTGTTTGGTAAAGATTTAAAAATCTGCAGTTAATATCAGCTGCTAATTACATCAATTACATTTTAGAGTTTTTTTTATTAGCTGATAGCTGGTTTTGTCACGACTCGATTCGTGGACCAGTGACCGGCGCTTGAAAATGGATAGGCTTAGGGTCACCGAAACCCGTAGCAAGCATAACTAGCCAATAATCCAGATAATCACATACATGAATATATATATACTATCTAAATAAACCAATAATAATTCATTCACATAATCACCATATAATCAAATTAATCCATCAGCTAGATTACTAGATAATTCTCTTATAATTTTAACAGACTAAGATAAAATGTAAAGTTCCAAGTCCACTACTATGGAGAGTTTAGAATTCCAAATAATTCGAAGTGCAATAGTTAGAATTTAATTATAATAAGCCCGAATGGGGAAGGAAGTCGGGCTGCCAAGAGAAAGTCTACGGAGAATCTAGTTGTCACCTAAAAAATTAAAATTAAGAGTGTCAGTCTCGAGAGTTAGTTAAAATCATGTACTTTGAATTTAAGCAACCAAAAATATAAAATAATTATTTAATAGTATAAAATATCTCAAAATAATAAATGTGTGTCACATCGTAATTTTAAAAGAACATATAATTTTAATACACACGAGACGAGTACTACAGCAGAATCCTAAACCTCCAATTCTAGTAGCCTTTCGACTCTCTTAATCTAATAAGACTGGTACTCAGAGAGGAAAGTTTGACCAGGGTCCTTAAGTCCAGTCTAGTCACTAAAATACCAATATAGCCGGTACCTAGAGAGAAATGCTCGACCATGAACCTTTCTCCGGCAAATCAGACTTCCATAGTCCCAGAAAGCTATGCTCGACCAAGGCCCAATCATTGAATATTCCTCTATTACGAGACTCTGATTTTCACCGGTGCGCACACGGTCCTAATATAGCCATCAGGTGGCATATTCTACTGTTGCCTCATCCCGAGCCACAAAACATTAACATCAGCAATATTACATGCAAGATGATACTCAACAATCACGGTAGTAATAGCAGTATAGTGAAGTAATGCAATTTTAGAAAATTAATAATATTTAAACAACAGTAACAGTAATCATAATAATAATAATAATAATAATGATAATAATAATAAAGATAATAATAAATGTAATGGCACAAATAATAATAATAATAATAAGAATAATAATAATAATAACAATAAAAATATCAATATTAATAATATTGATAATAATGAAAATAAATAAAAATAAATTTTAATAATATTTATACTACTAAAATAATCATAATAAATATTCGTTTAAGAATTTTATTTAAATGCAGATATGATACAGGCGGTAGAATATATGATTCTAACTCACAGTTCTGCCAAGTTTCGTTGTCTGCTCCTATACTTCGGGTGGAGCTGGCTGGATTGACAGATTATCTATTCACGAAAATGATTAAATTAATAAAAGACTCATAATTTTTCTTAGGCCTAGATTTTTAGATTAGACTGCCTAAAAAAATTCTGACTGTTTCTGACTCTTCAATTATCTCCCTCTTGTAAGAAAACTATATCTAACAAGATAGATCATCTTGTTGAGATCTCCCATATTCCTGATAACGCACAGATAGAAGATACTCTAGTACCTATCATCAACCCTTACAACATATTCAAGAAACAAAATTTTGTCAGAAAAACCTTTAACCAAATCATCCACAAAAAACCCCTCACCATAAAAGAATATGTTCAATCCTCCTCACTTTCTCAGTGTTCACTTACTGCTACTTCTCAAGAGCAGTATGTTACTTTAGAAATACCCACCTCTTTCATAGAACAATGGCGGAAACAAGGCTATTCTCATCTCCATCTCGGAGCTGTGAGACTTGTCCTTTCCTATCATGGAAGGATGGGATTGCCTGTTACAGCACGGATGTCGCTTTTGGACACTCGTTACCTCAAATACGAGCATGCAGTGATTGGGACAATAGTCACAACACTCAACACTGGTAGTGTTGTTTTGACTTTGTTCCCAAACTTTAACCTCTCTTTAAGTGATCCTTATCTATCCACTGCCTTAAAAGTACAAGTCCAAATTACGGGAGCTAGTCAAGTTGAAAATGCTCTCTCAGCGACTCTTCACCATCAGATCGTTTATCGATTGCAGGATCATGCACTTAACTTGCAGATCCCAGGCTTTCAAGCCTCATCAGATGCTTTGTACATCATGGCTGATTCTGGTCAAACCCCTACAATAGTTCAAGCTCCTCGACAGCTTGAAAAGGAAGATCTACAGAAACTAATTCCTATTGAGTGGGTAACAAATTATGAGAAGCTCCAGGCATCTCAATCAAAACCAGTACAAGCCACAGACCCCCTCTTTATTCAACAAAAGGATGGGACTGTTAGGACGATCTTTACAAGAACTGAGGAATCTTCCTCAGCACCGTCAATTTTTCAAGCATCAATGATACAACCTGTATCACGACCTAGGGAGAAGATCCCTATTCACTCCTTTCAAGCATCTGGCAACCAGATCTATGCTGCACAAGTCAGAGGACACTTTGTCTGGGATGTAGCCCCAGAAATGTGCAAGCCAGAATGCCTATGTCATGATGATATGGATTATGCTGAACCCTGCTTTCAGCATCCACAGAAGAATCCAAAGAAGATGTCTCTGGATACTTCTTGTTCAGAGATTCATCCTAAGCCAGATGATCGGGATCCAGATAGTTCCCAGAGAAAGAATAAAAAACCACTGCCAATGTTCGATGAGGCAATTGAGTTTCTTGCCAAAGAAGGAAAAACAGTCATTGATGTTTCTTATGATGAGTTCAAGGAAATTATGGCACGACTCAACATTGAATATGGCAAACCCCCTTCTGCAGCTTGCAGAACGGAGATTCAGTTAGATCCAAAGGTTTATAGGCTGGAAACCCGGTACCCGTCCAGTTTAGTACAGGAGGTACAAAACGTTGGGCCAGGTATAACAATGCCACGAACTTTTGGACCTACTTCATCTCTGTCAGCGGACCAACCCTTGGTTCTAGAATGTTTCATGTTACAACCAGAGGATTTCCCTCCCTTGGGAAAAACAGAGAACAAAAGATCTGAAATCCTTCCTACACGGATTTCACCCTCTGGAAATTTAGAACCGCTGACACCCCCTGAAGAAGTTCTCAACTGGCAGACATCTAATTCTATTGTCCAAAACACTTATTTGAAGAAGATAGATGGCAAACTGGATCAAGCACTGCACTTGGTTCAAAACATAGATCACAAGCTGGATACTTTTTCACAAGAAGTCCTACAACTGTACTCATCCCTGACAGCAAAGTATCAAGCTCTGGACAAAGAACTCCGGATACCCCAGCCGATTACCCCTTCTTTTATGCAAAAACAAAAGGAGATTTCCCGGCTGAAGAAGCAAATAGATCAAATTGAAAATGATCTCCGGAAGGACCAGTCTGCTGCAATTCCAACATTCATATCGGCAGCTTCAACCTCATCAGCTATTACTCCTTCATACTTTTCTTCTTTCCCTTTTCTTTCACAACCAGAACAACCACAAGAAACCCTTTATCAGCCCTTTGGCACATTTTCTCACCTTTACCCAAAAGGCTCGGAAACCCAGCAAAAGAAATCCTCTCCTCCTCTAGCCTCTAAAGACAAACTTCCAGACCAATCTCTCATCGTCCAGTATGATTCGGAATCCTCTTGACAACCCGGAGATGGCGGATATCACTGAGATTCTCATGAACACTTCTGCTACTGATCCCAGTCCAGAAGTAGTGGAACCTGAAGATGAAGATGCTCAGTCATTCTTTGCTCCCACTGGAGCTCCAAACCCAAGGTCAAAACCAGCTAGCACAGGACCTTGGTTCACTTTTGATGACTTGCCACCATCAAAATGGAAGGATAAGCTTTCCGAATTCTTGGCATGGATTGATCTTCAGATGACCCTTGAAGGGGCCACACTCAAAAAAGTCCTTGCCGAATTTGTCACAAGGTTTACCGGAAGCTTAAGAGATTGGTTTCAGTCTCAGCCTGAATACACTAGGCTTCAATTTGTCACTCTGCCGACTCCATCAGCAGCAGTAACGATCCTCCATAACCAGTTCCTTGGAAGTTATGACCTTGTCATAAGACAGCAGAAACAAGAGTTCTTTGATCGAAAATGCTGTTCATTCAAGATGAAGGATCTGGAAAAGCACTATTCAGCTATGTCCAAACTCTACTATGTCATTGGAGGACACGATGGTGATGATACTCTAAAGTATACCTTCATCACCTCTACCTAGGATGAAATACAACCTGAGGTTAACAATATGATTACGTACAAAGAGACCACCACCTCTATTACTCTTGGAGAAATCGGCAATTCACACTCTCTTCCATTAAGAGACTGTGTGATCAACAGAGCTATTCAAAAGGTTGTCTCGAAAGGGACTTGATAGTCCAAAAGGCTTGCAACAAAAACCACCTCAAGATTAAGTGCAAAGCCGCCAACAAATCACAAGAAGAAATCCGGACATCATTTCCGGAAATACACGCAAAGAACAAGAAGTTCGGGAAAAGAACCCAAAGAAATTCAAATACTTCCGTAAAAAAGCGGAACCGGGGGTACAAGTCCGACAGGATGTTTCATCCTGCGAAAGGAAGGACACTATGCAAAAATTGTCCTAGGAATCCGGAAAAGTCAAGTAAAGATGATTCAACAAGTCGTATGTCTTTATCTCTTGCAGACTCTTTGAAGAGGAAATAGAATCTCTACTTTCGGAGCAAGAGGATCTTACCCCGGAAAGCTTATTTGGGTTAGAAATGGAGTTCTCAGACTCCACAGAGTCTTCACAAGAATCTTCTTCAGATTCAGATGATAGTGAAATACCAATCTTGATGATTGGTCTGCATGAAGAAAGTCAGAAGAATATTCTGGAAGATGTGATACAATATCCTCTTTCTCCAACCCTATTATCTTCTTTCTTTGTTTCTTCTCCACCTCCTGAGGCTTTTCAATTTACTACAAAACCTCCTCCAGTCCCATATATTCCCATACAGATACTGTCTTCAAAATACTCCAAGCCTGTACCAGTAATAGCTTTCTTTGACACTGGAGCTCAGAGAAGCATGATGAACCCAATGGTTCTCCCATCAGAATATTGGAGGCCCCATGATCAGTTCTTTAGGGCAGCCAACGGTCAAACCTTCAAAACCACTCTGATCACAAGACAGAAGATCGGAATTCAGTTCTTTCCTGATTGCGTTGTATGGACGCACATCATTGGTTCAGATCTTCCAAACAAGGATATCCTGATAGGATTTGATGTTTATCACCAAGCTCAAAAGCTCCAAATCCTTCCAACTGGTATAAAGTTCAAGAGAGCGATTTTGGTCATACACCGAAACTTCAAATCATTTTCCGTGACGGATACTATTCCTCCATTCCTTCCATACACGGGAAAAATTCCTTCGGAATCTCATTCACATTTCCAACATCCTCTTCCCTCTGTGGAAAAATCCACAATTCTATATCGGCCTCCCTTCAAACTTAATGAAGACATTAACCCTACTAAAGCCACACACATGGGAATGTCTCCCATGAGACCTAGCCCTTGCCCGATCGGAATGCGACACAGTGAAGGTCTAATTGAGCCCACTACTTCACAATGGGCTTGCCAAGCCTTTTATGTGGAGAAAAGGTCTGAAAGAATCCGAGGAAAGAAGAGGCTTGTTATAGACTACAAACCCTTAAACCATTTCCTTCAAGACAACAAATTCCCTCTCCCTCGAATCTCAAATCTCAAGGTCCACATCCAAAAGGCCCAAGATTATTCCAAATTTGACCTAAAAGCGGGTTTTGGCAACTCGGTATCCAAATTTACGGGAGAGATACAAAGCGCATTTTGTATCCCTAATGCCCAATACCGATCGTTATGCCTTTTGGGCTCAAGACGGCCCCATCTCAATTCCAGAAGACAATGATTGAGATTTTTGGGCCTATCCTTTACTCTTCCTTGATCTACATCGACGACATCCTTCTATTCTCAGAAACAGCAGAGGACCATCACCAACTGTTACAACAGTTCCTTGCCATCATCCAAAAATATGGCATTATGCTATCTGAAAAGAAGAGCTTTATTGGCCAACGAGAAATTGAATTTCTCGGAATGCATTTCCAGAATGGCCAGTACACATATGGTCCCCACCTGACAAAGGAACTTGGTAATTTTCCGGAAGAGAATTTATCATCAAAACAAATTCAACAGTTCCTTGGAATCCTGAATTATGTTCGAGAGGCCATTCCACACCTGTCTAGTTACACGTGCCACCTCTCAAAGATGCTCAAGAAGAACCCTCCTCCATGGGGAGCGGAACAAACAACAGCTGTCAAAAAATTAAAAGAGCTGGCCCACAATCCACCACCTCTTACAATCCCGTCAACAGGAGAACTTATTCTCCAAACAGATGCATCCGACTATGCATGGGGGGCCATCCTCCTAGAAAAACTCCACGACAAGGAACAATTGTGTGGATATGCATCGGGTCAGTTTTCCTCTTCAGAAAAACATTATCACACGACCTACAAGGAAATTTTGGCGGTTAAGTACGGGATAAAAAAGTTTGAATTCTTCCTGATTGGACAGCACTTCCTGGTTCGAATGGACAACTCTTCCTTCCCAAAGATTCTTGAATCCAACCAGAAGACCTTGCCTGAGCCCCAACTACTGCGATTAAAATCATGGTTCAGCAGGTATGACTTTAAGGTTGAGCATATAAAAGGGATAAGAAACCTAATCCCGGATTTCTTATCCAGACTTTCCAAACCTCAGAATCAGCCTATAGTTCTTCTCACCTCTACAATAAATCTTCCCATAATCTTTATGGCTTCCTCATCCTCCAGATCCAATCTGCAACCTCCTTCACCACCAGATCTTCCCAACAACCTTACAACCAAACAAGTCACAGACTTTGCCCGGAACATGATGTTCCATTATTTGGCAACTTTTCAACAAACCTTCTCACTCCCAATACAACCCAACTTCTTCTTTCCAGATTACCCTTGGTGTTTGATTTACCACTTATCCCCTGAACATCCAAAGCATGAAAGTGAGTTATGGTTTCTATGGTGCCTATCTACAGTTTGTCATCATGCTATAGAAGTGCCTATTATGAATCTTCTACACTTCTTCAATAATGAAGCTAATTCGGGGTCTTATCCATGGAGATTCCTTACCTGGTTCAAAACTCCATATCAATGGACAGGAGATCTCCTTAAACTTATTCATGAGCAACAGTTATTCTCAGACAACAATTCCAGAGCTTCGGAATACCATGCTATTTTCATATTGCACAGGCCTTATCTCCAACTATCAGGAGACACATATGCAACGCAGAATATCTGTCATTATTGGAGAACACTTGATAGCCCTTTACATCTTGCTCCTTCAACAATCACAGAAGAACTAAAGCGAGCCCTGCAATACAGGAATGAATTAAGGACAGCTAATGTCTCTGCTCCATTAGTCTGCACTTTCAATGGACATCAATCAACTGGACAATCCATTGAATATTTATGTTTCTCTGATCTTCCAACTCCTCTGGATGACCCTACCTTAACCAGGGCACAGCAAGAAGCTCTCATGCAAGATTCCCAGCCAATGGATGATGACTCATATGATGACTCATATGATGACGTCTTCTGATCACATGCAACTGTCGGCCACTCTTCTGTATAATTGTGTTTCACATGCAACTGTCGGCCACTCTTTCGTATTATTGTGTGTGTCTTTATTATAAATAATTATCCACTCAGTAAGTGGAGTGTATTATGGGTAATAGTAGTAGGACGCTATAGTTATGGTGTACTTTTGTTTGTTAGCCTTAGTGGGATATCCACTAACTTACTTTTGTTTGTTAGCCTTAGTGGGATATCCACTAACTGTATTATTAGAATTAGTGGGATATCCTTAGTGGGATATCCACTATCTTTTGATGTATTATTAGAATTAGTGGGATATCCACTATCTTTTGTTGGTTTGTACCGACTCTCCATTCTATATAAGGAGAGGTCCTTGGTAATAAAATCTCAAGCAAGTTTCTCTAAGAAAACTCCTCTCTCTTCTATACTCTCTTATGGCTTTCTAACTTCCTCATTTCTCTTCTCTTGATCCAATGGCAATGTTCTAATAGTTGCTACGATCTGTTTCTGGTGTAATCCAAAAGAGCTAACTCAGCTAATTTAAAGATCCAAAAGAGTAGAAAGACCCCCATGGCAAGAGGCCGCTTATGTCTTAACTTGAGGATCTGTCCATGCTTTGAGTTTACAGCATGAGGGTTATGCCATGAACAGCTCTCGGCTAGCAAAACTTCATCTAAAATATGAGCGTTTATCCCCCTTAAGGACCTGCTAGAAACACTTACAAATATTTCACAATTATTTAACAGGAGTCGGCCACCAAAACTGCATTATTTTTTCTAACTCCACAACACAACCAGTTCACAATACAATAATTAACAGCCCGAAAACGAATATTATTTCACTGTAAAACACGCAAATATTTTTTTCGCATTTTAATTTAATTAACCACAGCCTCAAATTATAAAATAAAATAATAATTTCCACTATAATTAATCTATAGCATTTCTAGGATTAGTTACTAATTAATTAAATAATTTATTCAATTATTACTAGTTAACAATTAATGCATCAAACATTTTCTAAAATTTTAAAATAATTTCTAAGGTCCAAATAAAAATTATACTGAGCTAAAATCTGAAATTCTGCGCGTTCGGAAACACCGGAATCCGAAAGCCGGTACCGCTAACGGCGTCTGATTTCAAATCTGGAGACGCCTACGCGAAGTCTTAGCTGTGAGGAGTCCAAAAATGTAGATGTCTTCGCCTAAAACTCACCGGAAGCCATCAGATTGAGATCAGAAAGTTTTGGCTCCGGTGAGGCTTGGAAGAGCTGGAAAATGGTTGTTCAACAACAATGAGGAGCTGATCTTGGGTTTTCAATGATGGGGAGCACAATTTCGTAGCCGGATTTGCAAGGAGAGGGCGGCAGGCAGTTGTTTCGACAGCGGTAGCAAGGAAGGGAGCTTTCCTCCCTCAAGCCCGACGGCGACAACAAGAAAGGAAGAGGAAGGAGGCGACGCCGACGACAGGAAGGGAGGAAAAAGTTTGCCATGGCTGGAAGCATGTGGTAGGCAACAAAAATGGGAGTAGGGGGCAGGAGGAAGAGTGGTGTCGTGGGGGGGGGGGGGGGGGGGGTGGCCCGTAGGAAGAAGGAAGTAGGGGAGGGGGCCTTGCTGTATTTTGTTTTTGTGAAAAGATGAAAAAATTGCACATAAGTCCCCCCTTACTAAACTAGCTATATTAACACTCCGACTAAAGAAAATAAACATATATCTATATATATTTATATACTTAGGGTTATATTAATAATTCAACTTTAGTCTAATGCTTAATAAAATCATGAATGCCATTGATAACAAAGTTTAAGTTCACTAAAAATAAAATAAAATAATAAATTTTAAAATATAATAAATAATTAAATAAATAAAATAAACATTCGTATTAAAGTCAAATAAAATAAAATAAAATTTGTCTTGCTAAATATTACAAAACAATATTCAAATTCACCAAAATTTCAATATATTATAGTATTGAATAATATTAATGGAATAATACTCAATTCACCTTGAAATTTTAATTTACTAAAATGCCTCCAAAAGTAATGAAATTAAAATTTTAAAATTCACCGGTATTATAGGTTTGATCTTTTTATTTATTTAGACAATGTTGTCCTTATTAAAATTTATAAATAATAACTTACTTTAAATTGATCTCATATAATTAATTTTTTATAATTCATATAATAAATATTAATTATTTTAAATTTATATTTAATAATTAAATAATTAAGATAACCGCTGATAAGATTTTACTAAATAATTTAATTTATCAGCTACTAACTATATTGATCGACCGAACTAAATAGATTATAAAATAGAGTTAATTAGAAGTAAATAAACTATCAGCTGCTGAATGTTAAGTTTTTACCAAATACTTTGATATAGCTGTTAAGTAAGTTTCAACTATTAACTGGAAAAATTTCTGAACTAAACGTTCTCAAAGTCTAAATTTTGATTGTATAAGAATATTATGAATAAACTCTTAAATCATATTCATTTTCTATTATAGAGAATATATATCATTCTTTCCTAAAATGACTTAACAGTTAAATTCTCTTTTTTAAATATTTAAAAGTGAGAAAATGACTCTAAAATATCTTTTATTATTTTATTATTATTTTTTTTAAGAATCACGTTCTCTTTTTCTCATTTTTTTATAAATAAAAATTTAATTAGAAGTAAAATAAATAGTATTATTAAAATATATACATATTTTAAAATAAATTAAAATAAAAATTAATTATTTATAATTTAAAAAATATAAAGAGTATTTGATGTTTATTAATTTCATTTCTAAACAGATTAAAAAGCAAATTACCTACCAAATAATAATAACCGTTTCATAGATCACGTCCATCATTATTATCATCAAGACCGCTAACAATAACAATGTGTTAAAATCAAATGATTTTGCCCATTATTAACTGAAAAAGCGAACAATAACGACGTGGCAAAAAATAATAATAATAAGCACTTAATAATTATATAAACAAGGACAATAAATAAATTTGACCGTTGAGATCATCTGCTGTTGTCCCCACCGTTACCCTTCTTTCTTTGTTTGTTTCTAAATTAAATGGGTCCCACTACACAGTTTTTACCCATCCGAGAAAGGAAATGAGCCACCTGAGATTTTTCAATGTATACACTTCAGTCCTTGATTCTGTAAAAATAATCATTTTGATCCTTATGCTTACAAAACATGACAATCTAATCATCCATCAATCCGCAATGTTAAGCATTTATTAGCAAAGAGAAACAGATATATTATTTCTAATCGACTTGAAAATTACATTACCCCGTCCCTACTTGGTATTAAGTTTTAGGTTTTAAATAGTCATTTAGTCTTTATAATTTTTTTTAAAGAAAAAAATGAATATATAAATGTCAAATTTTAAAACATGAGGGATTTTATAGTAATTATCCCATCAAGAAACGGCTAGCAAGCAGCTATTGGTTCCTTTCTCCAACAACTAATAACAGCAAAAGTTGCCTTGGGTTTGGTTTTATACTAAATAGTAGCAATAGGACACTGTGTATAAATTTTTCTGCAGATGAAATCCTGACCCTCCATTCTCTGACAACCTTTCCACGTGATCACTTGATTCCATGACAATCTCTCTCTCTCTCTTGTTTGCTCTGCTCACTATATTTTTCTTGCATATATATATGCCTTACCCCACTTTCATTTCTGGCTCACACTAGCTCTGTCTCTCTCTTTCTCTACATTATTGGGTTTTATTTTCTTTTTATCAGTTTTTTTTTTTTTCTTAAAGTAATATGAGAATGTTCTTGAAGAGTGAATCTATGTTGGCTGTGTTTATACTCATTCTTTTAGCTTCTGTTTCTATTCTTGCTGCAGTTGATGAAGGTCAGTAGTCTTATTATCAGTTTCCTTTGCTTCCTTTCTTTGTATTTGTCTATCTGCAAGTATTATATATATGTAAAGTTTCTGGCTTTTGAACTTGTGGTTGTGGGTTTTGAATGTAAAGCTATGTTATAATGTTGTGATCATTTGTTGTTTAGAGCCTGCTAGAAACTTGAACAATGGGTGTTTTTGTTCTGCTAATTTAAGTCTAGATTTTGACAGGTGTGAGCAAAATGTTTGTCTGGACGGGTGAAAGCAAGCTTTCTTTGGTGGTTTGCGTTTCATTTATGAGGTTTTGTTTTAGTAGTTTTAGATTATTAAATTAGGTAGGCTACAAAGAGAAATGACAAGGGAGATGGTTAGGGGTCTTAAATATGCCTAGTAAATGCTGAATGTAAATGTTGTGTAATCCAATGGAAAATATAAATAAAAAGGAGTGAAGGGTTTTCATTTCCTTATTTATTTTCTAAAATGCTTGCTTCCTTCAACAATCAGATTCAATGAAATGAATAAATAAATAGATTGATTAAAATAAATATGGAATGAACATATCAACAAGGCACCTCCATTGCCCTCCAGCTCATAAATTGTTTCTTTTCAGTCTTTGTTGTCCTTTGGTCTATGCTTTGGTTGTGCAAATATTAAAGGAATTCGAGAATTGAGGCACTTTTTCTAGGACTTGATACCTTACTGGGGTATGGTATGGGCCAGAATACCCATGTTTCACTCTTTCTCTTTCTCTCTCTCTCTCTCTCTCTTTCTTATGATATTACTATATTAGTTTCCATATTTCTTTTATGTACTTCCTATAGTTCCTTCATATATATATTTATTTTCAAGTCTATTAGATTGCATTACAAGGCCCTAAACTGGGCAGTTCCTTGATATAAGTAAAGATTGTATACTACGGCAGAGCCTTTGATGTCTTACATTTCCCACCATATTTTCCATGGCACATCTTTAGAATCATGGTCCTGTGGTCCTTATCATTTTCCAGAAATTGCTAGCCATGTGAAGGACTAGTGAGTTGTGACATGTTAGGATGTATCATTGGCTAATATGACATTTTATTATAAGTCACTTCCATTTAAAACTTGGAACACTAATTTTGTTATTATTGTCCTTTGTGATGGCCAAAAACTTAACTGGTGAAGTCTTGAGGAATACAAGTGGACTGGACAAGACAAGACAAAATCCACATTTATTATGTTTTTTTGGTGTACCAAAAACATGATAGAAGGTGGTTGGTTTTGTATTTTCAGTCCAGTAACTGAATCAAACTCACTATAGACTAGCATGCTTGTGTCCTCTCTCAAAATGAGAGATGATTTAGACAATCCATCTCATGTGATGGAATGAGGTTTCTCACTTCTTCAACTAATGATATGATTTGAACAGAACGTTTCCAGGGCAATGTGTTTAATATTTTGTTGGATAACAAATTTTGTATCGATCACCATTGTACTTCTAGTGAAGGCGCAGTACTATAATGAGTCTGTTGTCTTGCTTGCAGAACCATTTATTGGTGTTAATATTGGAACGGATCTTTCTGACATGCCCCACCCAACTCAAGTAGTAGCCCTCCTCAAAGCCCAGCAAATCAGGCATATCCGGTTGTACAATGCTGATCGTGGCATGTTAGTTGCACTTGCAAATAGTGGCATTCAGGTCATGGTCTCTGTCCCCAATGAACAGCTGCTGGGAATTGGTCAGTCCAATTCTACAGCAGCTAATTGGGTGTCCCGCAATGTTGTGGCTCATTATCCAGCTACCAATATAACAGCCATTTCAGTAGGTTCTGAGATTCTCAACACCCTTCCAAATGCAGCACCAGTCCTTGTCAATGCCATGAAGTTCATTCACTCAGCCCTGGTGGCATCCAATCTAGATCGCCAAATCAAAGTTTCTACACCCCTTTCTTCTTCTATAATTCTTGATTCTTTCCCACCTTCCCAAGCTTTCTTTAACCGCTCCTGGAATCCTGTTTTGGTTCCAATGCTCAATTTCTTGCAGTCCACAGGTTCATACCTCATGCTCAACGTATACCCTTATTATGATTACATGCAATCAAATGGCGTAATTCCTTTAGATTATGCACTTCTCAAGCCTCTTGCTCCGAACAAAGAAGCCGTTGATGCTAATACACTTGTCCACTATTCCAATGTCTTTGATGCTATGGTTGATGCAGCATATTTTGCCATGGCTTTTCTAAACTTCACCAACATTCCTGTTGTGGTCACTGAATCTGGCTGGCCATCGAAAGGTGACTCTAATGAGCCGGATGCAACTATAGATAATGCCAATACATACAACAGCAATCTGATCAAGCATGTTTTGAACAAAACTGGAACCCCAAAGCATCCTGGAATTGCTGTCAGTACATATATTTATGAGCTTTATAATGAGGATACAAAACCTGGACCAGTCTCAGAGAAGAACTGGGGACTATTTAATGCAAATGGGGAGCCTGTTTACATATTGCACTTGACTGGATCTGGGTTGGTGCTAGCCAATGATACAACAAACCAGACTTTCTGTACTGCAAAGGAAGGTGCGGATCCGAAGATGCTGCAGGCTGCTTTGGATTGGGCATGCGGACCTGGAAAGGTTGATTGCTCAGCTTTGTTGCAGGGAGAATCATGCTATGAACCGGACAATGTAATCACGCATGCAACTTATGCTTTTGACAGTTATTATCATCAGATGGGGAAGGCTCCTGGAACATGTGACTTCAATGGTGTGGCATCTATTACCACCACAAATCCAAGTAAGTTCCAAGTTATTTCAGTACAGAACACATAGGGAAGTTTGACGGCTCTGTCTGGCTCATGTTCTGATAACCAATTTGTTTCAATTGTGCAGGTCATGGCACCTGTATATTCTCTGGAAGGTAAATTATTGCCATCTATACTTGGTCATCAACATATTTAACTGCTTATATATACATTTCAACAAAAATAACTACTGTTGGCTGAGTAGGTAGATCTACAGGTATCAAACACTAAAGCAGGCACAATAAATATATGCATTTCTGATTCGTCTTGGGATTTTTTATTGCAGCTCTGGGAAGATAAATGGTAGTTTGGTCAATATCACAGCTCCATCTATGAATTCAACAAGCTCCGATTCGCCTGCTCGAAACTTTTGTAACAGCACGTTCATGAACATGTCAATGCTTATGGGGGCTGTAATGTGGATCCTAGTTGTGTTGTAGATTAGTGATAAATGGTGAAATGCTCTGCAAAACTCATCCAAATTTTGTGAAAAGGCTCTTCAACTTGTTGAGGGTGTCTTGATGGTTAGAAGGGTATTTTCTTTTAGGTTAGTGGTAAATTGAATTTTGTACAAAAGAAGCTGATTCAAGCCTGGACTATAAGTTTGGCTTCAGAACTGAGTTCTATTATTCTTTTCAATGAGAGCTGTGATTGCTGTTCTATTCCTTTCTCAATTTACCATTCATTCCCTTTTGAATGATTTATAGTGGCAAAATAATGGATGTAAATATACCAAATGTGACCTATTGCACTGCAGAGAATCCATTAGAAAATGTTGCAATATTGATAAATACAGATTATAAGGAGAGAAGTGTTCGCTGTAACTCATTATCAGGAATGCCAATATCCCACTAAACCCGATTAGATATCCATTTATATATTTTAAAATAGTAATCAAATTTAAGTCATTTCATATTTAGAAAAATATATTTTTAATAAATTTAAACAATTTCCCTTTCAAATTTAATAATTTTTTTAAATTTAATTTTTTAATTGGATTACACAGGTCAACCCCTATAACAAACATGTTTATCTATGGGTTTAATGTTTTGATGCTATTAATTAAATGATTGGTATTCGGATTAATCATTTTTATGTTATAAATATGTCTCGATATAATATGATTAGATATGAATTGTCAGCTCTATATAAAACACATATTTAAAAGGGTATATTTGATTAAAACTTTTAAGAATTTTCATGAGTTTATAAATGACTTTAACAAATTTTTATAGATATTGATAGACTTTTATTGATTTTCACTGACTATCATTTCTCTTTTGTTCTTCTCTTTTTATTATTTTCTTCTTCTTTTTCCACATTTACTTCAAGCATTGTTGAATTTAATATTATCTGCAATTCCATATACAAGTAATGGACTTCATTTCATTGTTGTATCAAATATATATTTATTTTAAATTTTTCTACCTCACAACATGAACACTATCTTTTTGTCAAGATAATAATTTTTTTTCAAAAAGAAATTGTCATATCTTGATTTATCTCCAATTAAACTACCAAATTTATGTCATACTCTCTATATTTTGTCAACTACCTATTTGATATATACCTAAACCAACAACAATCACCCCTACTAATAAAACAATTATCCAAATGATTTTCTTAATAAAATCTACAAGTCTATGGTGGGGTTGTTTTCTCAAAACAATCCTTCAAAAATACTACTCTTCATTTAAAATTCATATTTTTTATGAGAACTCCTCTTAAAATTAAATTAAAAATCTTTGATTAATTATTATTTTTTATATTTATGAGTATAAAAAAATATTATTAGTAAATAATCTTTAGCTTTTGAGTTTCTTCCAATTTTTATTTTTTTAAGATAGAAAATATAATGAATATTGATGCATATGATAATATAGGAGAATTTGAGAAGAATAAAGATTATTTTTTTTTAAAAAGGTCTTGAAATATTAAAGATAAGTGAAAGAGAATTCTTGAGATTTTTCATTCATAACAATGCATATAAAGTCATAGAAAGCATATACAAGTCTATATCTATAAATGTTAATGACTTTTTAAATACTAGCTTATTTTTATAGACTTTACAAAAGTTGTAATTGAATACTCTCTAATTTTGATAGACTTTTTTAAAGTCTTTAAGATTCAATATTGAATACCTTATGACTTGTACAAAGTCTTTTGAAGTCATTATTAAATACACTATGACTTTTAGGAGGGTGTATTTAACTAAGATTTCAAAAAACTTTTATAGACTTTTTTTAAATTACTTTTAAAGAGTTCCTGAATTTTTAATGAAACTTTACTTAAAAATACTTTTATAGACATTGATAGGCCTTTATTGATTTTTACAGACTATTATTTATTTATTATTTAATTATTTCAAAATACATTTAATCATTTTACTTTTATTATTTTCTTCATCTTTTTTTTTTTTTGCATTTACTTTAAACATTATTTCATATAATCTTATATGCAACTCCATACACAAATAATAAATTTTTATTTCATTATTATATTAAATTTTTGTCATTTTTAAATTTTATACTTCATAACATAAACACTATTTTTTTATCAAGATATTCTTTTGTTTAAAAAGGAACATATTATAATTTGTCTCAAATTAAACCACCAAATTATGTCATACTTGTTATTTTTTATTTTTTATTTATTTGATAAATACTTAAACCAACAATAATTATGCTTACTAATTATTTGATAAATACCTAAATTAACAATCATGCTTAACAATAGAAAAATTATCTAAATAATCTTTCTAATAAAATCTAGAAATCTATATATGGCGGGTTGTTTGCTCAAAACGATTCACTAAAAAGTTCATTTAAAATTCATATATTTTATGAGAGCCTTTTAAAATTAAATTAAAAACTTTAATTAATTCTTTTATATGTGAGAGTACAAGAAAATATTATTAGTAAATCATTTTTAGCTTTTAAGTTTCATTCAATTTCTTAGATTTTTTTAAGATGGAGAATATAGTAAAGAGTAATGAAGATGATAATGTAGGAGAATTTTAAAAGAAGAAAGATGAGTTTTCAAAAAAGAAAAGTCTATTAAAATCTTTTTAAAAAAAGTGAAAGAAAAATTTTGAAAATATTTATTCTTAACATTGCATAAAAAGTCATTAAGAATATATAAAATTCTATGTCCGTAAAAGTTAATGAATTTTTGAATATTGGGTTAGTTCTAAATTTTTTATAAAAGTTCTAATTGAATATACCCTAATTTCAGTAAACTTTTTAAAAATCTTTAAAAGTCTATATTGAATACCTTATGCTTTATGTAGAGTTTTTCAAAGTTATTACTTATATAGAGTTTTTCAAAGTTATTAATGAATACATCATGATTTTTTAAACTCCATCAAATCTTTAAAAGTGTTAATTGAATACACCTCCTTAAATTCTTTAATTCTCTTAATTCAATACACCCCTTTATCTAGGGTTGCAATCGAGCCGAGCCGAGCTTTTAACTGTTTGAGCTCGGCTCACAGAAATTTAACTAAGCTTGAGCTTGGCTCAAACTCGATAATATTTTATATTTTATAACTCGAGCTCAGCTCGTAATTAGCTCAATACTATATAAACAAGCTGAACTTAAGCTCGGCTCGTTATTAGCTCGGTACTTATATAAACGAGTGAAGCTCGAGCTCGATTTCAAGCTCGTTAAGCAAACTTGATTTTACTAAATATGTAGTTGTTAATTTACAGTTATAAATAAATTATACACAAAAGCAAAATATACATATAAATTCAAAAATTAAAATAATTAAATCAAATTCTTGATAAAAATAAAGAGTTCAACAAACTCGATGAATACAACAAATAAAATTAAAATACAACATGTCACAAACACAAGTAATATAATGTAGCCTGCAATGATCTGAAACTTCTGAAAGCGCTAAAAAATAATGCAATATTATTTTTACAAAAAGCGCTAAAGATAATGCAATTTATAAAAAGCGCTAAAGATAATGATCATTTATAATAGTTTTTACTCTATCTATAAGCTTCACATTAAGCATATTACAAAAATATTTACTCATACCTCGTTAATTTATAAATACATAGATTATAATTTTTCAAATATCTTTAAGCATTTAAATAATATATGCTTATTCATTCAACACTAAAACTACATAGTTCTATAGTAAAACAACGTAGTTTAGGTTGATTTAAGTTACCTATATCATACACCAAAACTATATTATTTTTATACATAGTTTTTATTTTATTATTTTACTTCAATTAATTTAGGATAAAAAATAAATTGATAAGACATTAATAATAATTAAATATACATAATCAAATACCAACTTAATTAATAATGTTATTGAACTAACACTTGATTAAGTAACACTAAAATTATTCATTTAGAGAATTTACATTTAAAACCTAATTTGTTGGTATATATTATTATTTTAATGTAACAAAAGTTGAATTTTTATGGTCTATTTATTTATTTATTTTTTCAATTAGAATATATTATCTTTTTAATTATTTATTTATTTATTAAGCTAATTCACGAGCTGGCTCGTGAGCTCCTTAACGAGCCAGCTCATGAGCCCAGATGAGCCGAGCACTACTAAGCTCGAGCTCGGCTCGTTTATCCTGACGAACGAACTCGAACGAGCTTTTATCGAGCCGAGTTCCGAATAGCTCGCTAGCAGCTCGGCTGATTTGCAGCCCTACCTTTATCCACAATTAATTTTTAAAGTGTTGGATATTTATTAGAGATCTTTATATAAATATATAAAAGAATTCTAAATGTACACTACTTGCATAAATAATTATTGTCAAAAATTATGATATCTCTTTAAATAAGAAAATTCTAAAAATACATCACTCTTTCAATTTGTATTTTTTTCTATTTTATTACGTGATTGATCTCAAAACTATTTTGCACCATTCAACAATACACAAATAGAATCTATATAAAAATCAAATACATAAATAATAAATAGCATATGATTAATGAATATTTTGAGATCTGAATCATATTATGTTGTTAGACTAAATCTAAGAGTTTGCATAGATTTTATTTATGGTAAGAAAAATAATAAAAGCTTATAACTTTTTTTGATTTCACATTCATATTTATATTTTCTTAAAACAGAGAAAATTAGATATTGATTTCATATGAATGTGTAATTTAAAGTAAGAAATAAAATTCAATTTGGCCCTTAAACTTTATGGTCAGGCTCAATTTGGTCCTTTTTTAATCTTTGGGTCATTTCAGTCCTTTGTTATTTTGGCTCCAATTAACCGTTACATAAGAGAATGAGAATCATCCTCCCTTGAAAAATTAAGAAAATTAATTTTTTTAAATGAAATAAAAAATAATTTACTAATTCTTAAAAAAATATTTTATAGTTTTAAAAATAATAATTTAAGTACGTAACTAAAAGAACTAAAATATTTTTTGATTCAAGTTAATAACTAGAATTAATTTTAGATAAATACTAATTTAAAAAAATAGTCAAAATTATTAATTTATTATTTTTAGCAACTCACTGTCTATTGTAGAGAGTGGGTTATACTCTCTCAAATGGGGCAATTCGAGCCCAAAAAGTAAAATTTTGGATTAATTGATCCAAAAGGTCAAAAAAAGCTAAATTGAACTTAACTGTAAAGTTTATGAGGCAAATTGAACCTTATTCTTTAAGTAACATGTAAGGATTAGTTAAGCAACTAAAATTGTCTAGCTTATAAAAGAAAGTTGTTAGTAATATGTATGAAAAAATATCAATAAAAAATATCAAATATCAAATTTATTAATTTTTTGTTGAGTTTCTTATTGGTTTAAGTTATATAAGTTTTTTTCTTATTTATGTTTGGTTTCTATTTTGTTTCAATTGAGTTTCTATTTGGTTTCTGTTAAGTCTATAGTTAGGTTCTATTGAGTTTTGAGTTTGTCTTTAGTTTCATTTTGCTTTCACCTAAGTTTCTAATTGGTTTCTTATTTTTCTACATTTAAAATATTCTAATATATCATATAGTTTTTTTTTCTTCTAAAATATGGATAAAAAACTAGTTTTGGTTCCTTACAGTAGAGAATGGAATAAAGTTCAAATTATATCTACTATGAAATAGTTGATATAGTGTTTCAAAAGGATTGCAACTTTTTTAACTATATTTGATATATTGTCTAAACAACTCAAAATGGACGAAGAAGAAAGTATAATAAACAGTAAATATCAAGTCAAAAACAGATTATCTAGCATTAAAAGTTGAAGATGATACAAGTCTTTTATTTTATTTGGAGCTGAAGAATAATGATAAAGGTTTCGCAAAGTATCCAGCTTGCATAGCATAATAGTTCAAATAAAACATTAATCTAGCTCATTCTTTGCACTTTCATGGACAACAAGAATTCAAGGCAATATACATTAAGTGCAATGCCTGAATGATATACAATAACAATATATAAACATAATGAAGATCCAAATATACTGCAATACTCAAATATAATAAGCAAAATTATAATGAAAGGAACAAATAAAGAAAAGTAAGAAGAAGAAAGTGAATATAATACAATATAAGACATTTAGAAATTCAAGGACATATATAAAAAGACAATAAAATCTTGATAACAGCATTGAGATATTAAAATTTATTTTTAGTATAAGATATTAAATCATGCACAAAGCAGTATGCGCTGAAATGTTTAATAAAAAATGTGAATGGAATTTGTGTACACTAAGAAAGAAAATAAAAATCTTCAGCATTGGAAGATTAAATAAAACTCACACATGCCCTTTTGAGAATAAAAATGAGTGATGAACGAAAAGTAACTAGAAAATAATTAAAAATTTTATAAAGTCTAAATATTTAGACAACAAGACAATATACCCAATAGCATATACAATAAGGGATATAAAAAATGATTATGATATCAACAAGTAAACTATTCAAAAGTATACAAATGTAAGGATAAAGCATTACAGCTCATAATGGAGAAACTAGACGAATCGTATACACTGTCGCCCAGTTAATTTTATATGCTAAAAATAACAAATCCAAGTTTGATTGGAAACTTGAAAACAAATGAAGACTCAACATTCCTTTTTTTATGTATTTATGGCGCTTGATGTATTAATAAACTTTTTGTATTTATGGTGCTTAATGCATCAATAAAAAGCTGGAACCACTATACCAGTTATGATAGTTGATAAGACTTTTTATAAAATAAACATATGGAGAGATATTGCTTAGCAACAAAATAATATGCAACTCTTAAGATTTCTCTCCTTATATTTATTGTTATTGATTCTAAAGATGATGCTTGTCACGACCCATTCCGTGGATCCGTTACCGGCACTAGGGAATGGGTAGGCGTAAGGCCACCGAATCCAGTAGCAAGCCTAACACTCACAACTCAAACAAATCTCAACTCAAATTTTACTATTATTAATATCACAATTTACAGTTACATTAAATTTTACACAATTAAATCGGTCTGCCCGAAGAATTAGGCGAGACCCGAAACTATAGAAAATTACCACTGATATTCCTACTATTACTACTACGGAGAATCTAAGATTTTTACAATTTGACATACCAAATCAAACACCACCCGATAATGAAGAAGTCGGGTTACTGAGTAAGAGTCGCGGGAAGACTAACAGTTACGAATATGAAAAACAGTAAATGGAGACTGTCAGTCTCGAGAGTGAGCTAAAATCATATATCTAAAACAGTTTCAAACATCTTAATAATTAATTTTTAAAATAATTAATAAATCATACTAACCATACGTGTCATGCCATGCTTACCCAAAAATAATTCCACATGCAACAGGACGGAGTACTTCAGTAGAACCCTAATCCCAACTCTAACATCTCGATTTATTTCAACATTTATGTCTCGACTAACCTCAACTCTAACATCTCAATCTCTCATTCCAACAGGACTGGCCCCAGAGAGCAAGCTCGATCAAGGACCTTACCTCCAGTCCGGTCACTTAACTCTCAGCCTTAGCCTTTCGGCTCTCTTATCCAATAAGACTGGCTCCCAGAGAGCAAGCTCGATCAGGGACCTTACCTCCAGTCTAATCACTTAAATTTCCAAATAAGCCGACGCCCAGAGAGCATTGCTCGATCAAGGACCTTTACTCCGGCAACCACACTCAACTAAGCCCGGAGAGCGATGCTCGACCAGGGCAGGTCTTAATTTTTCTTTCTTAAAATTTTACCTATTTGTATCTTATCTCTCTCATATTTATACTGGAACACTCATCCAACTCCTATGTTCTACTGTCGTCCCATCCCGAGTCATCATGCGTTATTAAAATTGGTAATAAAGGAAAAACATATTTAAATGGTAATTAAAAACATCATGCAAATAATAATAATAATAATTAAATGAATAATTGAAATTGCAAATGAACAGTCACAGTAGCAAATCAAATTTTATGCATGACACGTGCATAAGCGATATATGACTTTAACTCACATGTTTGGCGACCTCCCAACTCTGCTCCGGTGCCTCGGTTGGAGCGAGCCGAACAAACAGACTATCTAGTCACGGAAAACAATTTATCAAAACGCTGAAACAATCGATCATTAATCCTAGGTCTAGACTCCTAGGACTGATTGTCTAAGAATCTCGACTCGGGAGAATTTTACGAAAATCCGGCAGAACCTCCCCTACAACACGAACATTACCCCCCGTAAAAACGGGTCTAGGACTTGCCAGAAAAACACTTCAAATATTCAACAATTCAAACAATGGGAGTCGGGTCCCCAAACTTCACTATTTCCCGACTCCGCCACACAACACAAAATACAAGGCAGACAAACTAACCGACAATCATTTTGACTCACAAATATCATCCAATACTCAACATAAACCAATAGACACAATTTAAAATCAAAGGATTTCCAAGATTACAAGCCAAAGAAAATTACCGAGACGCTCGGTCGACTCGCCTCCGGCCGCCGGAGTCCGATCGACAATCCGAACACACCATCGGACTCACAACGAAGCGCTGATGACGATCCCCGCTTTCGATTTTCCGATCTGACACCCGATCATCCGGAGAGATTTGCGGACGATCTCAGCCGTCGATTTGCAAACGAAGTCCGATCGCCACGAAACCGGTGCCATTTCGAAGCTTGAGCTGAGGAGAGTCAGGATATGTCCTCCGATCATCCATAGCTCGCCGGAGCTCGCCGAAAATGCCCAAAAACCTCGGCTGCCTCTATTTTCTCTCTCCACCGTGAACCTCCGTTTCTGGCCACCATTGTCGACACCGCCGCCGCCAAAACAAAGCTGAGGCCGAGAGGAGTCGATCGGCACCAAGATCGTACGACCACCGATTCGGAGAAGCTTGCCATCTTCCTCCTCGCACGAGTCGCCCATTGGCTTGTCATTGGTTTATGTATATATATACATTTGGGAAAAATTTGAATAACTAAAAATATAATTTATTTCTCAAATAATTTACTTGAATAATTTCTTAAAATTTCAAACTAATTGGGTATAGAAAAATAATTCATTTAATTGACTAATATTAAAATTTCCATTAAATCATTTCAAAATAAACCAAATAAAAATAAAATAAAATTAATTTAAATAAAAACTCATTTATTAATCATTATTAATATTATCTTTATTAAAAAAAAAATTCGGGTATTACAATGCTTCTTGGGGGTAGTTTGTAAAAAATATGAAGAAAACATATGGTATTAGAAAAAAGACACGCATAATATCAAATATACATAAAAGCATCCAAAATTGAATACAAGAAGTTTTTCAAGAGGAGGTTAAATATGGTTTATGCATATTTCATTTGTTGAAAACAAACTTCAACAAAGATATAAAGAAGATTAGAAAGTCATTTTTAGTAGCTATTAAAGCCTAGATATTAAATATTTTAATTATCACGTGGCAAAGCTAAATAAAATGAATGAACTATTGCACCATATCTTGAAAATATAGGTAATAGAAAATGGGAAAAATCACAAACTCAGACAACAATAAGTACAAAACTATGACATCTAAAATGGTTGAATCATTGAATTTGAAGAATAAAGTAACTAGACATCTTACAGTTATGATTTTATCGGAATACTTGCATGTTTTGGTATAAGAATGAAACTGTGCAAACAAAAACTTGGTAATTGCAACTTTCACAAAACTAATAAAAACAACTAAGATATGCTCAATGAGAAGGACTATATTGACTGCTTATACAAAAGGTTTGTTTTCAAAATTAATTTCATATTTTTGATATATATTGTAACAATCTTTTTTTATTTATTTTGTTGTGTTTCTTTTTGGTTTATGTTTGGTTTATACTGAGTTTTTGTTTGATTTATATTAAATTTTAGTTTAGTTTCAGTTGGGTGTATGTTTTGTTTATATTGAATTTCTGTTTGTTTATGTTAAGTTATTGTTTTTGCAGGTAAAACAATCAAATGATGATTTATTTACTATATTGAAAAATAACAAACTATATACAATAATATCAAAAAAAGAACATGTACATGCTACAAACTTTAAATGGATCAGCTACTATACCCGCACGCTTTGGCAATATTTAAAGAAAAGCATCAATAACCATATGAATATTGCTCTGAATATTATACTAAAGAAACAATAGTAGCTATTTTCCCATTCTCAAGGAAAGAATTCAAAAAAGAAGACTAAACTATGAGAAAGGCCTACCACCCTGTACAAGGCAGTCGAAGTTCTCACCACCCCCGCAGCATAGATTTCAATGACGCAATGGCTTAGAGAATAGAATTAGAAATTAATTTTGCATCTTCTTGCAATTAGGCATTAATTGATACCAACTCCTCAAACTTTGGTAACTTTAACTCCATTAACAATCACTTATGAATCTATTTTTGGATTACATCCATTATGTCAAGTTTTGGATCCAACTAATCCAATGATACAAATAGTTCATGGGAAAAAATTAAGTTATTTGGAGAATAACTTTCATCGTTCTATCCAAGGATGGAGCTAATAGTTGAATTTGATCTGTGTGTGGGAGTCTCAATTCATTCCCTATATATTAAATTGCCAAATTAAGTACATGATATGTTCTAACTAAATAAAGTCAAAGATATACTTGTATTACCGCCATAAGGTATAATATATTCTAGAAAACTATAAAAAAAAAAAGAAAAAAAAAGAAAATCAAGACAAGATGTAGATTAAATATAAAAATAAGTGTGAAAATGATGGACTACATATACATAATCAAAAGATATGCAAAAATTTATTAGAAAAGATGATAATAACTCTTTTTAGAATAAGAACTCAATAATGCAACTCTTTCATTTTTTTTTTTTCATTGTTTTAGACTCAAATTTTAATTTATGAAAATATTGTATGATAATATATTGGTTTTTAATAGGTTTTTGTTAAGCAACATATTGGTTTTCACTAAGTTAATATATGGCTTCTGTTAAATTTATACTTAATTTGTATTAGAGTTTATTTTATGTTAAAAATAGCATATATTATTTAAAAAGCATAAAATGTAAAAATAAGAAAAATAACACATAAATAAAAAATTAGATAAATGAAAAACACTAAGGTAAAATGAAAAGAAAAAGATAATATATTTTATAAGAAAAGAACCGCGTATATTGAATAATTATTTTAGATAAATATAAATATATTCTTACACGTAAATATCATATAAAAATAAAATAAAATATTTTTATATATTTATATATTTAATTTTTATAAAATAAAATTAAAAAATATATAACTAAACTTTAGTAAATCTAGACTCGACTTTTAGCACATTATAGTCTCGATATAGTCCTAGATATTTACTACTTATTTAATATTTGAATTCTTAAGTAGATATTGAATATTTTTATTCATAACTTATTTAATATTTAAATTTTATATATAATTTAAATTTAATTATTATTTCCATTATTATAATTTCTTAATAATTTATTTTATATTTATTATAAAACAGTGTTGGTAAATGATACTGATTCTCTTTATATAAATCCATTCAGATAAATATAAATGTTTAATCGCTATTGCCGTGTACAGGGGAAGGAAAAATATATTTTGGACGAATTTAAATATAAATATCTCTTAATGGATAAATACCCTAGCAAACCGTTATCACCGCTCAGCAGGGCCATCTCAAGACCCGACCCTACCCGTCCTCAATTCTATTTGTATTTAAAAAAATGGTCTGAATTCTGCGGGTCGGTTTGTACCAGATCTCTAAAAAATCTACCCGTTTCTAAAAAAACCCTAATTGTGCAGCTATAAAGGTTTCGCCAGCCTCCAGTCTAAATCTTGCCCATTTAACTTTCCATCCTCTTCTCCATCATCATCTCTCTGCTTTTGCGTTTAATCTTCTTATTTAATTGTCCTGATTTAATTATTCATGAATTTGGTTATTTTCTTAATTAATATTTTTTAATCGAGAAAATCAGTGAGCATCTGCCTATGATTCTTTGTAGCTGTTGTTGCCATAGCTCAAAGAATACGAAGCGATGCAAAATCAGAAAAGGGTACTTCTGGACAAGCAGATTTCAATAATGAATTCTTGCTTTTTCTCGTAAGTTCCACAATTTCTTTCTTTTATTTGATTATATTATATGATTTTAATTGGGGTAATTGCTCAGTGATGATTGAATTTGCTTTAACCACACTGAAAATAGAGACTTTGAAGGTAACAGTGCCTCTGTTCAATCCAAAGAGTATTATTATTATTATTGCTTGCCTGTTCTTGATGAATGCTTGATGACTCTTCTGTCTAATGGAGTGAGTGTTAAGGTTGATCAGATCTTTCCTTTCGCTCTTTTAGAGATTAGAAGAAAGCTTTTTTCAAGCACTTGCAAAGCTTAATTCTTTGGCTTGAACAGAGAGCTCTTCTTTCAAGGTTCTCTCATGTGGACAAATTTTGGCCTTTCAACTGAGAGCAATCAATCAATCAACTCTTGTTCTACATTTAATTAGATTTGACTGATTTGGATTATAAGAGGACTTCAATCTCACTATATAATTTGATTGATTTATTTATTAATAAGCATTGATCATGTTCTTTATTACAATCATGGTTCTATAGATGTTAGGGTTCCAACTTTTTAGCTCTATAGATTTATATGATAATATTAAACTGATTCTTGAGACAAAGTGTATAATTCAGTTAGAAGGGTTTGGTGCAATAGAAGGAGGAGGAGAGTTGTTTGGGGCAGAGGCATTCGAGAATAGGAGTTTGAAGAATTTTTGAGCAAGCACTTGATTTGCTGCATCAGATGGGTGAAATGCATCCCAGAAAACATATTCTTTACGATTCTTGCATAGTTTTGAATTGGGCAAGCATAATCCTCCTATTGATGTGTCCACATTGCAACATGATGTGTTTGACACCTTGAAACCTGGCAGAATTAAAAATAATCCTTAAAAGTCAGTTTTTTTTTTTTGTTCCACTAGAACTTGACTTTGAGGTTTAATTGTCATCAAATTCCTGGAGCATGAATTTACCATAAGCGGTAGGGTTGTCTATCAGATCCAGAACATCTCCATAAGTGTCTGCAAATAAGAATCTGGCATTACGAAGTTGGTGGTTTAGAGTGGCAAGTTGGTTTTGTACTCTGGAGTTGAATTCCAACACCCATTCGTTCACTCTTTTCAAGCACTCCCCCTTCTTTGATTTCACTCTCTGAGAAGGGATGCAGCCTAGAGGACCTAATCCGTGGAATACTATCTTTCTTGCACCCAGTTGGTATAGTCTCTGCAATAAGCAAAATTAATGAATGTTGTGCTGGCAAAAAGATTAAAAAAAAAAAAAAGTGTTTTGACGGAGAACTTTTAACTGTAAGTTGTTGTTTTAGTGTGGATATTAAGAGCTCCACAAATTCATCGTGTGTGTATTGTTGGCCATCTGCTAAAAAGGGCTGCAAGTAGTTGTTTACATAGTCATTGCTGCCTGTAAATAGAAGACACCCAAAAATAAAATGGTTATGGAGCTGAATATGATAAAAATACTTGAGAAGAGTAATTTCATGGTAGCCCACCAATTCCAATGAAGTACATGGCCTCATTGCTATGCCTGTTTGCAGCTTCTTCTCCTATTCTAGCCTTGATTGCTTCTTTGGTCTTCTTAAAGCAATCTATCTGATCATCAAAAGATAACCTCTGAATCTGCAAGAACTCACGAGGGGAAGAAAAAAAATCACATTCTAGTAAAGTATGCAATTTGAGCAAGTTCTTAACAATGTAATGCCAAAAAGAATGTTCTGCAAAGAAAAAAACATTACAAAATAAAGTCCAGTGTCATTAAGAATCCCAGCTCCACCAGACGCATAATTAACCCCATTTAGCAATGCATCATCATTGCTTGACAAGGAAAGGTAAGGCGGTGGTGATGAAATTCCAAGCTTTGCAGCTTCAAGTTCCATACAAATAAGAAATTCAGAAGGCAAAAAAATAGGTTAGCCAAAGTAAAAGTTAACTAAGCATATTCATGACAAACTAAAGAAATAAAGATCAATTAAATGTTTAGCATACATATTATATCACCAATAGTTCTGCCGTTAGTGAATCTTCCAGTCGCTTGGCCGCCGGAAAAATCAATCCCATACCAAGGATAATCAGACCTTGCAAGGGAATATTGAAGGAACTTATTGTTTCCAACTTCTGTCAAAGAATCACCAAACACAAACGTCACAACTGATGCAGCATAAGCTAAAGTTGTTGCTTTTCCTGCTACAAAAACTAATGCAGAAGCTAAAGCTACAAGCCTTTGAAGTACTACAGCCATGTTCTAACTTCCCTGATAAAATTATGGTTTTGTTTTAATGGGAAGCAATTAGTGGAATTGAATTTTATAGCATGATTAGAGGTCCTGTATGGCAATTTTAGTCATGCCCAGTTGCTCAAGTTTGTATATATTAGGTGATTAATTTCTAAACCATAGATGGTAGTAACTCTATAGAGGACTCTTAACTTTGGTTAGCTTAAATTAATAAGTTTTGGTGGTTTAGGCTTTATAGCTACTGACTCTCCAGCAGTTGGCCAACTCACCTTATTAGGTCAGCATAGTTAGTCACTCTACACTTGACTATAACACTTCAAGAAACATTATGGAATGATTCTGTCTTAATTCTTCTGCTTTAAATTAATTTCAGTTGGCTGTTAATATCAATATTTTTTTTATGCAATCCAATAAAGAAAATTATTTTCTAAAAAAAAGACTGAGCTTAAGCACTCTAGAAATATTAGTTCATATTTTTTTCATTAGTACATATGAACAAATGAAATTGTCTAAGAAAATCTAAAATTAAGCCATTTTATGGCATTTATAAGAGAGCCAGTAAAGAAACTTTAGCTTTAGACATTTGAGAGAGGTGATAAATCTTTTCTTTTCTTTTCTTTTTTTTTTTTTTTTGCCTTTTTTCCTGCTTTTAAACATTAGAAGGGAGAGGACTTAAAGTTGAATTTCACAGCCAACAATTCCAATTGAGTGATCTATTTCTAATAGATTATAAGTTTTAATTGCATGAATGTAGCATATACATTCAGTCAGTTCAACCACCTTAATTTTCATAAGCAGAATCTTTAACCTTAATTAACCTTGGTGTCATATAAGCTTGCCTTTCTCATCCATAGGTACCATTCTTTCATTTTAACTCTCTCTTATCCTGCACATAAAATGAAATATGTGAATTAAACATGTCCTCACACTTTCAGAATCTTGACAATTTCCAGCTTCATACCCCATATATACTAACAGAGATTGTTCAGTTTAAATGAGCATTATTCAGTTTAATAAATAAAACAAACAAATATTAATTCAAAATTTCATACCAATATTGATATTATATTAAGGTTATGCTAAAGTGAGAGATACCCATTAGTATTAAACATATATATATATATTTCAATCATCACATCAATTATAAAACACTTAAAAATAAGTGCAAAATCAACTTTTACTAAAATATATACGTCCGATTTAGATAAGTATTTCTATACATCTCTAATTCTCGACTTCAGGAAATCATACCTGCTATCAAATTGTTTCACTTTTGCTGGCTAATAATTGAATTTAGATGCAATTTTTACTCTTCCATGTGAAGTATGCTTAGTTTGGTGCGTATAGTTGTATTTTTGCTTATTAAGGAGATGGAAGAACAGTGTTTCCAATTTTGGACTTTAAATGTTAACAATGATACCATCCTGTGTTGTATTATTATTCTTGTGGACAATACATTGTTAGTTGTAAATTAAGCAACATTAACTCATTCTAACTTTTGGGTCTGGAGAATATATAGAATTGCTTCTGATTTGCATCTGTATGCTTAAAGGATTTATTGCTTCTCTGCAATGATATTGGATTTTTTCAATGCCATTCCATTTGTTAGGTTCAGTATCTAAAAACACAAGGGGGCTAAAGAGGTAAATCAACGAATTTAAGGCAGACAAGAAATTTTCCTTTGAAAGAAAAACAAGGAGTTGGTGAGATGAGAGGCAGCTTTGAGGGGTGATCATATATATGAAATTGAGGACCTACTCCACTTTTTATTATTCTTTTTACGACGAAAAGATTATGCATCGCTAAATTTAGCTAGGGATTAGCTATGATAGAAATCCGTAGCTAAATTTAGCAACAGATGTCAATCCGTCATTAATTAGCAAAATCTTATTAATTTTATTTTCTAAAATCTATTAATAATCCATCAGTAAAATTTAATTTATTCTTAAGAAAATATTTTTAATTTATTTTTATTGTATAAATTTTATTTTAATGTCTCGTTCTTTTTATAAATTAATTGTTTATATTTTTTAAAATTTTAATGTCTAATTAATTTTCAATAATAACACTAGTAATAATAAGAAAGAATAAGAAAAAAAGAGAAAAATAAATAATTAAATAAGAGGAGAAGAAATAATTAAATTAGAGTAAGATAAAAAATGGTGAAAGAAAAATAAAATATAGAAATAAATGGAGAGAGAAATGTAATACAAAGAATAGAGAAAAATAATAAACAGAGATAAAGATAGTAAAATAAAAATTGATTAAAAAAACAAAGAAGAAAAGAAAATAAAAGAAATTGAAGGAGAAATACGAGAAAAAAAATTAGAAGAAAAATCGAACACAAATAATAATGGAAAAATCTATCGCTAAATTTCATAAAATTAGTAGAGACTAAAAAAATGTTAAAAATTCTTTATTAATATGTCATTAAAATTAAGAAACTTGGACAAAAAACGATAAAAGTGCAGAAAATTAAAAAAAAAAAAATCCATTACTAAATCTGTCATAAAAAAAATGAGCAAATAAAAGTAGATTCGAAAATTTGTCGCTAGTCCATGCTAAATGGTTGCAAAATCTTTGTTAAATCTATTATTAAATTCGTTTTTGAATAGCAAAAAATGGACAACATATTCTCTCCTCAACACCATCGACCTAGCTTATCTGTTCTTCAACCATTCTCAATTTTGATATGCTACTATCAAGTGTGTGTGGACTATGGATTTAACTTCTCTTGAGCAAAAGAAAATCTCAATGGCTCTAAATTGTCAATTTAGAACATGATTTTTCTTCTTTTCTTAATTAATTTTAATGATTTAGTGTTGGTTTCATTATTATTTGCAGGGGTTTAAAGATTTCAATTGATGGGTACTTGAACATAATCAATTAATGAAGAATTGTGAATGAAGAAAATTAAAATATAAATTATATTATCATTCTTACAATCTAAAATTAAGATAATAATTTTTAAAGAATAAATGTCGATAAAATAAAATTATAGGGGTCTAATGTTATGCAAATAAAAGTATAGGAATTCAATCTCACAAAATAAAAGTACAAAAAATCTAAAAATTATTTCTACATGTATTAATAGTGCATGCAATACACGTTTTTAACTACCGTTGTAAAAGAGCTTAAATTTCATAAAAATAAAAATACAAAAACTTAATGTCATTTTTCTGAAAATGCAAGAACCTAATCCGAAAAAAGTACAAGAGACCAAATATGGGTTCTTCCCTGTTACTTCAACAAAAAAAAAGTATAGGCTGTATTTTTTAACCCCTCAACCTTTTAGTTTTTTGTAATGAGTCCTTTAATTTTAATTTTTATCATTTAACCCTGTAATTTTTATTTTTACTTTCATTGAGGACCTAATAGTCCTTAATAAAAGCAAATATAAAAAAAAACAATGGCTCAATAGAACAAACATAAGTTTCATGAAATATGTGTTGTAAATTTTTAATAAAATTAAAAATAAAAATATGAGAGTTCAATAAATTAAAATAATACTAAAGACCTGAATATAATAAAATTAGAAAATTTAAGGACTTAATAATAAACTTTGTCAAAGATATATTGATGATGATGGAGAGTTAGAGGGCGATAGTGATAATAAGTAAGTCAGAGTTAGATGGTGATAGTGATGATAAGTAAAAGGATGAAAGAAAGATGACTGAGTAAAGAAAATGTTAATCATAAATGTGTTTGGGAGAAATTGAAAGAAAGAGAGAGAGAGAAAGAGACATTCTGAAAACTATTAGGTTTACTGTTGTGTAGTATAAAGTGTATGATATGACCCTAAGATAGGAATTTGGGAACTTATTTAATCTAAAAAGGTCAGAAGAATCAAATTGGAATTTCACTCAAACTTGAGTGGCCACATTAGTCCTTATTCCTTCCCTAAAAGAAGAAGAAGAAGAAGTTTCAGCTGGACAAATGGGAATTCTTCAAAGGGAGGCATCTGGCATCTTTTCTCTGTAGCCAGCCTTTATCCTCCTCATGTTTCTTGTTGATTTCATTGTTGAGCCATCTTTAGAGCCAACTCATATCAATGAGACTCAAGATAGAACCTTTTGTTTTTATAGTTGAGTGGTGCAATATAATATAGTTAGACAAATATCTTTCACAAATTAACTAAATAGGAAAAGTACTAATTGCTTCCTAATAGTAAGGATATAATCTAAAAACTTGCATATATATGTTTCAAATAAATTGAATTGATTGGTCTAATTCATTTTATAATAGTTCCTAACAATTAAGAAATTATTAAAACATAATTGTTAAATCATTAAATTATTTAAATTACTTATTTTTAATCTTAACTATTAGATTAAGTAATTTATAACCTGCTATACGAACATGGTCCTTTTATATTCCTTTATTAAGAAGAAATGATTTCATAATTGGAAGTTGAAATTTCTTTTTTCTTAATCTAATAATGTAAGTCTTCAATACAAAATCAAATTCCTATTTTGTTTCATATACAGTCAATACACTGTTCAAGTTGATCAAACAAGCAATAGAAGCATCAGTCAAATTTTTTTTTTTTTTTTTAAAAGCAATAGAAGCAAACAGAAAGTAGTTTATTCTCCAATTTTACTGCCATATACAAATAGAGCCAATATCTCTTAAAGGAAAGAGAAAAGATTTTAAAAAAAATTAAAAGAAAGGACTTGTAAATGCATCTCATATCATATCTATGGTTTTGCTGTCCTAAACCTCAAGACAAGCACCTAGAATCTCCAGACCAGATCATACCAGACCACGCCACTTGTAAATTCACATTCTTCACCATGTCCCCACATGCAAGCTTTCTTCCAAATTCCATCATTTTCCACCAACACCAGTTCACCTTCCATCTGAACTTCCATTGTCATATCTTTCTCCTTGATCTTTTACTCTTAGTCCCCCTTAGTTTCTCTTCTCAGTTCAGCTTCTTCCCATTTAGTTTCTCTTCTGAATTGAGTTTCCTTCCATAAATAAAAAGAACCTCAACTTTTTGTTTTTTTAATTTCAAATCCAAGAATTTTCCTTTACCTTTCTCTTTTTCTCTTCAAAACAAAACAGAGCAGACCTGGCTTCTAGAACACAAGAACCCATTTCAAAAACCATCTCATCAATCATTTGAACAGCCATTGACACTTCTTCTCTACAATTTTATTGACCCTTTTTGCATTCTTAATCCTCTTAAGTTTCTCTTTAAAACCCGTCTAATCATTACATTAAATCAAGATTTTATCTCTTTCTCTTCAAAACTCACTTTGCCCTCAAAAGAAAACAATAACCCACTTTACTATTACTCTAAATTTCAACAAGAACTTGCTCTAGCATCCGCCAAAACAGTTAAAGATCCAATATTTATTCACCAGGAACGGACCTTTATATACAAAAATGTCAGTAACATGTGGAGTAGAATGTGTAGTGGTTATAGGATGCATGAGATGGGCATGGAAACGCTGCACTTATGTGGGTTCTGATGATAGTGCATCATGGCCATTAGCTACACCGGAAGAATTTGAACCAGTTCCAAGAATCTGCAGTTTAATTCTTGCAGTTTATGAAACCGATGTTGAACATCCTCAATACTCACCAAATATTGATCCCAAATGTTTCATCAAGCGGGTTACTTACCAGAAAACCAACGGTCTTGCTCCTCCTTATGTAATCTATATCGACCATGAGCATAAAGAAATAGTTCTTGCAATTCGTGGATTGAATTTGATCAAAGAAAGTGACTACAAATTGTTGTTGGATAACAAATTGGGTATGCAAATGTTTGATGGGGGTTATGTGCATCATGGTTTGTTGAAATCTGCTGTATGGTTGTTGAATGAAGAGAGTGAGACACTGAAGAAGCTATGGATTGAAAACGGAAAAGAGTATAATATGATTTTTGCTGGGCATTCCTTAGGATCGGGAGTGGCTTCTTTGTTGACTGTTATTGTTGTGAATCATAGAAATAGGTTAGGTGGTATCCCTAGGGAGAAAATTAGGTGTTATGCTGTGGCTCCTGCAAGGTGTATGTCACTTAACTTGGCTGTTAAGTATGCAGATGTTATTAACTCCATTATATTGCAGGTAAGAATTTTGATCTTAACATTTTGTTGGATAATTTTCATTTGGTTTGTGGTTCCAATTGAGCTGTTATGAATTCTGAATGTGGAAGAAATTTATGGGGTTCAGTATTTAAGGTCAAAACTTATGTGGTAGTTTTGCTAAAAGATTTTATATTTTTGTTTTTTTGACTATTCGCCAGTTCTTGATGTTACACTATCAAAAAGCATTTATTAATTCACAGTTGATCTTGGAGATTGATGATCAAGCTTAGAACATATACTGAGGTTTAGTGAGAATTTGTCTTGCAGCCAAAACTAATAAAAGAGAATAGGGATGCGAATTCTAAGATGTATGGTTTCACAAATTTAGTCTTTTTCTATGGTCTATTGAATCCCTCTAGGTTCTTTTACCCAAGTTTATCTATCATTTGTCTGATAGCATCTCATCTCTTAGCTATATTCATGTCATTGTAAATACAGATAGTTCTTATTTCTGTATCATATGTTCAACTTCATGCTCGAATTGTACTTAAGTTAGTAAAATTACTTTGTTTGGTATTCTTAGAGTGCTGCCTTGACATGATCTTATTCTTATCCAGGATGATTTCTTACCAAGAACACCTACTCCATTGGAGGACATATTTAAGTCAGTCTTCTGGTTTGTACTCTTCTCTCACTAACTTAAGACAACCTACCTGTGCATTTCAGTTTATCATGTGAATTCTCTCCCTTGTAAACTTAGTGGAGTGAATTATCATTACTATCTCTTAAACCAGGCATTGATGATTTGGACAGCTTGCCCTGCTTGTTATTTTTGGTTTGCTTGAGGGACACATTTATACCAGAAGGAAGGAAGCTTAGAGATCCGAGAAGACTTTATGCACCTGGACGAATGTATCACATTGTAGAGAGAAAGTTTTGCAGGTAACATGTTTACTTTATTGGCAACGCCAATTAAATGCCTAAAGCCTAAGCTTTGATCAGAATGTTTTTTTAGCATGTGGACTCTATTTGGGTATCGCTTTATACAGCTATTAATAAACTTGCCACCTTCAGATTTAGCTGAAAAGTTGTTCTTGTGCCCTTTTACAAGGTTAAGTTCATGAGGTCCTAACAGTTGACTAGTAAACTTTCAGTATGTCTCATTATAAATGAGCTCCTTCTTTAGTTTTTGGTATCCAATAAAAGAAAAACCCTTTTTCAGCACTAAAAGGTTATTGTGCTTGAGCCATTTTACTTTTTATCTTTTTATTAACACAATTAGCCGGGAGAGACATGTTCTCCTACCATTTAAATGACAAGTCATGTTCTAGGTAAGATCTATTCTTTTATTTTTATTTTTTCCTCTCTGGATATGGAGTTATACTCGAAGTCAGTGTTAATAACAGAACTAGAGTATAGTCTGTACATATTCTATAGTTAGCTTAACAGATAGTTTCCTCTCCATGGTCTCCTGAATCCACTTTAGTTCATTTCACTACTGCTATATGGTCACCTTATGAGATTATGATATATAAATTTAACTGAATAAGGTGTTTTTCTTCACCTCATTTTCTTCACATATTTACTTAAAACATATGTAGGCAAGAAAATTATGGCCTGAGAACTGCTCTATCCAAGAATCACTGCCTTATGATGTGACTTTATAGTAGCCTTAGGTGAACTAAACAAGTATTTTGTATTAATTTCATGCAATAAAATGTTTCTTTTACTTCTAAAATAATTAAAAAATTTATTAAAAAAATCTCCTAAAGCTTCATATTGGTGCGTGCTCTTCTTGCATGAACTATAGATGCTAAAAGCACTACTATTCAAAAGTCTGAGCACTAACATGATGCTTCATCTTTCCCCCTAGACACAGCCGTTTTTGTGTTCTGTCTGCTTGCGGAACATGCCAATTGGCAGTAAATATGGTACAGTCTTTGTTCTTTTAGTGGATTAGAGGGGGTTCTCTGGAGTTGATTGGTTTAGTTGTGAACAAATTTTCTCCCATAGATGGGCACATATTATCTGTCACTCTCTTATTCTCATATAGCTTCTCGTGCTATAAGGAAAGTGTAATATATGGTGCTTCCAACTCCCTTCCCATTTTATTCCTCTCTGAACCCTCCACTCACACGAACCATGTAACTGTCCATAATGCAGTGCATAGTGTATTCTTTCTTTCAATGACTAGTCTGATTGGAGATCTGATTTCTGAATGGAGATCTGACTTGTAATAAATTCTGTTGAAGTTCTCTCATCAGTTCTTTGCATTACTTAGTGTCCCAATATTATCTATTCTTGTTGGCATAGTTCATATAGTTGTTATTCAAGTGCTTGTTTTAAAAGTAGAGACCTGAGATGATGGGTGGTGAACTAATGGAGAAGAATTTTAAAAAGCTAGACCTTCTTCTACAGATGTAGCCTTAAATCAAGTGGATGAACCATACAGTCCACCTAACAAGACTGGGTTTAGGGCTTTAATTGAGTTGAGTGCTTGTCTTGAAACTCTGTTCCTTGTTTATTATTTTGTCAGATGTGGGAGATTCCCTCCAGAGGTTAGAACTGCCATTCCCGTAGATGGAAGATTTGAACACATTGTCTTATCATGTAATACCACATCTGATCATGCAATCCTTTGGATAAAAAGAGAGGCAGAGAAGGCCGTTCAGGTATACCGTGCTTTTGGAGTAAATTTTTATGTTCTAATATTAATTCATCATATAAGAGGGCAGTTAACTTCGATCCTTATCTTTTTAAACTGCAGTGCTACGTATCTCTGGCATCTCATTTTAGAAGCTTCTTAGCTTTAGCTTTTCAGTTAGACATATACATGCAATTTTTTTCTCTTCTCAGCAAGAGTTACTTGATTAAAGTATTTGACACTTGTGAACCATCAGGGTTACCTTCCAGCTTTTCACTATGGTGATATACTGGTTTTCACTTTTCAGTTTAATGATACATTTTTATCGACTTAAAAGTATGGCCTACAAGTATAAGAGAAACTATGCTCTCTCTCACAGATATAAGCAAAATCAAACAATTTTGTGCATGTCAACTTCATGGCTTAATATAGTTGGCACTGGAGGTCAATTCAGTGTTACAAAATGGAGACAATAGGTCTAGAGATATTATAGATGGCGCTTCTTCTTGTGCAAGTGATATAGAATACCTTGTATAAATGGGAACACAGGATTGCACAAATAAAAGGGCAAGAGCAGCTGCTCTCAATTAAAGAAAAAAAAAAAAAAAAACGAAAAGAAAATTTATGAATAAAGAAAGATCGCAGTTGAATTTCACATCATGAAGCAAACAAAAAGATATTTAGAATTGCACTGGATATTGATTTTATTGTTTGACGGTTCTTTCTGTAAAGAACTGTGGTTTTGCAATTTCCAACTGTATATTTACTGAAACTTAACATTATTAAGTCGTTGACCTTTTGCAGACAATGAAAGAAAATAATGGTGAGACCATTACAACTCCTCCGAAAGTGCAGAGATTAGAGAGGAAGGAGACACTTGAAAAAGAACACAAAGATGCACTAGAAAGAGCTGTCAGTTTGAACATACCCCACGCTGTAAGCAACCCAGAGGCGCAATCCCACTCAGAACCCTCCCACATTGAGGGGGAAGGTGAACATACATCGGAAACTAGATCACAGTCCAGTTCTGCAGGAACAAATTGGAATCAACTGGTTAACCAACTATTAAACGAGTCCAGGAACATTAGGACTGTGTCAAAGGTAGCGAGAGAGGACAAAGATGCATCGCAAAGTGGAACTAGTTTGAACATACACCATGCAGAGGTACAATCCGAAAAGGGAAAAGAGATGGAGCCTTCCCACAGCAAAGGGTAAATGTGAAAACGTACAAACCAGAATGAACTAAATTAAACATCTAAAGAACTCCAAAAAACCAATTTTTTTGCATTTTAACTGTGACCATGTACATTAGAAGGTGTTCTTTTCATATTTTTCTTTTCATTACCTACCTTTTTTTATGCCCGAGTTTGTGCATTTTCTTGTATAAATCAAGATTGCTTACAGAGCTAAAGTTTGCTCTTAAGAAACAGTAAAGAGAGAAGAAAAGATGGTTCCAGGCATCGCCGTTGCTTCATTTCTTGCACTCTGAATATCATCTGTCCGTCGAGGTTTTTCTTTTTTTCCTTAACTGTCGCTCAGAAACTTGTACATTCTAGTTTGGAGTCCAGATGGTAAACCTATTTCGAAACTTACTAGGCATAAAAAGTTGCGAATTATCCAGGATCAGCACAATTTATTATTTGCTAGGCTGCAACTTAATTCATTTATCCACTAGGTCTGCCATGCGGGGAGCATGTGCATTGAAAATTCTGCTACGATATGAAGGATTTTCTAACAAAAACACGATACGCGTTAACCAGGGCATACCACCAGCAGCAGCAATCCAGAATCATAGCAAGAGATTGCAGAGATGGCTACCTGCCTGAAACACAATGAAATGGGATTTTTCTTTTTCTTTTAGCTTCTCAAATTAACAATGGAAGGATGTAATTAGTTTTTCAGATGATAATGGTCAGGTCAGGCAAACAGGCACTTTAGTTCAGAGAAGGATTCAAACCAATCCATCCGCCAAATGACAAACTTCTTTCTTGTTATGGGAATGCCAATACCAATTGGCCTGCAAAGGATCAAACTTACAAACCGACAATAATGGCTTGCAACAGCCATATAATTTTTTATTAATGATGAAGTCGGAGGTGGAGGTGTTATGGGAAGATCTTTCCTGAAATTGCTGTCAAATGTCAATGCAGGAGCTACCTTGTATTGGATTTTGGGGGACAGACATCAATCATTCTGGCAATTGTTCCTGACAAGGCTGAACCCTTATCAGAATCCAGAAAATCCTTGCGTCTCATGGGGCAAAACTTTGCTTAGAAAATCCTTAAGTTTGCACAAATAATCATCAATGTCCAAGGGCATAACCAGGGCTGATCGCACATGGAAAAACCAAAAAAAAGAACCCCTCCATAAAAGAAAAGGACAAATGGACGAAATGAGCAGACATAAGATATTCGATTGTGCCTTCAGTATTTAGGTTCTGAACGTTATGGAATCCATCTGACATTTAAAGTTTTGGACGTCCGTACAAGACATTTTTATTATAACGCCTGTACGAAGAAAACAGTATTCAGACACTCAAATTTGGGAGACTTGTCGTGTTAGCCTCCCCATGTTTTGTAGTACAGCTCCGCTAACAGCCAAGATGTCAAAAGCATGAAAGTAATTTATAAAGATGAGAAAGCCCATATCAGAAACCACTCGGCCTCTTCATTTACAATAGATCTGAAGTTAAAGAACTAAGCAAAACCAAAACAAGCTAGCACTGTCAGAACATACTAACATCAACTCATACTAAAATGCTATAATTTCCAAGCTTAGGAAGTCCTCTAACTTTGCATGGCTTCAGCATGATAAGTATCCAATTCTTTGTCGAGCTCATCTGCAGACTTTTCCAAAGGTTGCTTCTTTCCACGGCCACCATGGCCTCCACGTCCTCGGCCACGACCTCGACCTCGTCCAAGATTTCTCAAACCCCCACGACTTCTCTGACTGCACAAAACGTCCAGCAACACTCATATCAGATCATATTTATATTTAACAATAGCTAAGAAGATATGCATGCAACTTAACAGAAGGAAAAAAAAAAAAATAAAGAATTCATGAGGAGACCTAAACAATATCAGCAAAATAATGTTAGCCTGGAACAGCTAAGTCTCACTGCGATGCTTGAATGAGCAAATAAGCAATGGCCCTTCATTACAATCTATGCAACAATGCCTTATGACAGTCTTGAAAATAGGAAATTGGGTTCGGTTGCAAGAGAAACAAACCAAGACAAAGAAGTAAAAAAAATTACATAAAACTACAAAATGTGTTCAATAAAAGTCTTACCCAGCACCACGATTACTTGGAGCGAAGCCTCTTCCACGACCTGGACCAGGCCTGCATAAATTGCAAAGTGTCAATTTTCTATCTAAAATTTAAATGAGAATATAAGGCATTTTTTAGGTTTAAGCTCTTCATTGTCAACAAAGAACATCCCACAAAAGGTGTCTTACAGAAATTTTCATGAGATTTCTACAAGTTCAGTCGATCAAACTAGCAGAGCATATTTGATCATAGATAAACCAAATCGGTTCACTATACAATCTAAATCAACTGCCACACAAATTTTATAGCTTAATAGATGATAAAACTGTTATATCAATGCTACTTCCAACTGTAAACCCCAGGACTGATAGTGATAACAGAACATATCCGGTCACTCATTTATATTACTAAAATTGATGCAGCAATAGCAGCCAACTTCATAAAATCAAGTTTCTTTGAATTTACGTTCAGCTTGAGAAAATGATGACACGACATTTGCATTAGAAGTCCCAACATTCCATGAAGTACCAGCCACAATAACATTACCAATTGTTTAAATAAATCATGTATCAACGAAAATAAAGTTAAATATTGAAAACAAGGTTACATACGTCATAACAACTGTACGCTTCCTCCTCCCATTTATTCCAGTTACATTAACTCGGGCTGAGATGGGTGCTTCTCCAGTAACACCCACAATCTCAATCTTCATGGGCTTTCCATCTAACAGTACATTGTTGTACTTCTTGAGAGCTGCAAATGCTTCACTCCTCCTTGTATAAACTACTTCAGCAGAACCCTGTAAATAAGCTTCAAACCTTAAATTGATTTCCACAAAAGTGAGCACTGATCATCAGCGATTAAACCATATATAGTATAATTAAGACAGGAACCAGATAAATATATGAAGCCAATAGCTTTATCAGATTTGAGTTGAAACATGATTACAACAAGCACCATAAATCAACCAAAACTAACCACTTTACTGATGCAAAAGCATATACTAGTGACCAAAGTTCTGCAAAAATCTAGAAGTACAAAACCAGTTGAGCAATCTTATACAACTCAAAAGTAAGTACAACAAACACCAAAGAACTCTCTAAATATGTAAACCAACAGAAGAATAAATCTATAAAAGGGCAATCGCACTCTTTTACCAAAAGAAGGAGCACCGCATGACATAAGAAGCAATGTCAAATATTTTAGATGAACATAAGAATAAGACTCAAACAAAGAAGATTAATTTCGTGAATTTTTATATGCATAAATGTGTTGGGGCAATTTGCAGCCAGCAATAAACCTAAAACTACGGGTGTAAAACGATCTAAATGGTTCGAGCTTCACTCGGATTCGGCTCGTTTTTTAACTCGTTTAAGAAGTATAACGATTCAAACTTAATCTTAGTTTTAAGCTTGTTAAGATTTTGAACCGAGCTTGAAAAGACAGAAATTCATCTCGGTATGTCGATGAGCTTTTACGCTGGATAAATTATCTATAATAATAAAATAGAATGTATATATATAAAATAGAATGTATATATATATATATATATATATATATATATATAGAGAGAGAGAGAGAGAGAGACGCACACATACACACACAAATATATATAACATTAATTCTATTTATATGATAATAAAGATAAAGTCGAGCAAATCTCTTATAAATCAAAATGGAGATTTTGTACTTAATTGATGAAACATCTTTTATACACTCACATTCACATGTAAATTTATAAGCTTCTTTTATGAGCTAAAACTTGAAAATAATGGACGGTTGTAACAATTTTTTTACGAGATACATTTTTTTATTTTATTTTCAGTAAAACAAAATACTCTAATTTAGTTTTTAAGTGAGTTTTTTTAATCACTTTGAGCTTATAATTTTTATGATTTTTTTCTATTATTTTGATTATTAATACAATTTTGTTTTCTTTTTATTATTTCCATTTATATAATAGAAACAAGCAAAATGTTAAAAAATATGAATATTATGAATAGTTCAATCTTGACTCAAGCTCGATTCGTTATTTAACTCATTCGAGCTCGTACAAAATATCTCTAACTCGAGATAACCTTGATTAGTAATATAATTTCATAGAGCAGAGCTTGAACAATGACGTGTTCAAATCAGCCCGGCTCTTTTACATCCCTACCTAAAACTGGGGTATTCGGGCTTCTCAATCATAAAAAAAAGTGTCAAAAGAAGTATTTTAACAACACAAGTCATTTCAGCAAAGTCTTACAATTATAATCAGAATGAATTCCAATGACACACATTTAACTATTCTATTGATTAGACAACCAAGTAAGTAAATATTATAACCAGCAAGCATGCTACATGGAGCTGATAAGAACATTAAACTTTATAGATAAACCCAATGAAAAAGTAGAATACCCGGCATTTACAACTATTATATAGATGCTTCTTAAAATGCTTAGAACTTACAGTAGAGCGACCATTTTTGTCATAGTGAACAGCATATCGCTTCAGATCCCCAATCTCAGCAAAAAGCTCCTGAATTGCAAGAATACATATTTTAGAAACCCACTGCACATAGCATCTAAGATGAAAGCATTTAGCTTAAGTTGTACCCATACCCTTATATCTTCATTGGACACTCCATACTCCAAGTTTGAAACATATAATTTGGTACCAACTTCTACTCCAGTTATCCCTGCAGCTCTAATGCTATCTTCAAGCAAATCATGCTGCCAAGGCAGGTTCCTGATTCTGCGATTAGGCTGATGAAAGCAAATAGAACACGTCAGCTCATAACCGCATAACAAGATCACCATTCTTCAATATCAATCTCAGTAAATTCGGAAAAGAAAGAGAAACTGCAGTATAGTAAAAAGCTCAAGCAACCATCTGGCCAAACTTCAGGATATTGAGCTATTAGACGATAGACGGGAGTAGAGAATTCGATCCACTGCATATGCAAACTGGTGTTATGGTATATGTGTGAACTCCAGTTCTGAAGTTAAGCGAAGGAAGCTCCTTTGCAAAAACACCATGAACTAGGAGAATAACTGAGATCTTGCAACGAAGAAATTTCACATAGAAAGAGGATCCGTCACAAGCTTCCCGTCTAAATAAGCAGCACATCAAACACTAGTACTAATGAAAAGTGATTATATGTGTCCTGATGGGATGGTACCGGTGAAACCTCCATTCCAGAATACTCAGATAATGAAGCCGCTTGGTATAAAATGCTAATAATTAGCTTAATGCGAACCTCAAAAAGCTACCACATATACTTTATGAGAAAATTTCTGTGGCAAATCCCCAATATATAGCCCAAATCCCCCACAACTATTAGGAATCCTGGAAGATAATGGTAAAAATGCAACAGCCCACAATGCTTAAAAAAGGCGGATGTCAAATGGAACTTCTCCATGAACGAGAACAAAATACATTACAGATCCACTGTAATTTGAGTTTCTAAATCATAATTTAATACCCTCTTGCAGATGGAATGTTGGATATCTTAAGCATATCAGGTACTCAATCATTATGCATATACCATCCACAGTTTGATTTTCAGATCCACCGTAATTTGAGTTTCTAAATCATAATTTAATATCCTCTTGCAGATGGAATGTTGGATATCTTAAGAATATCAGGTTCTCAATCATTATGCATATACCGTCCACAGTTTTGAGCTTGCCTTGGCAATTGAAAATTGTGATGGCCGAGCATTCACCGAAAGGGGACCTTTGCGACCTGCTCCTGTCATTCTTCCACCACTAAACGACCCACCTCGGCCACGGCCACGTCGGGCCCTGCCACGTCCTCCTCTACCTCTCTCTCTGTTCTTCTTTATAATGTCATCAAGAGACATATCCACAGAAGTAGACATTGAATCCGCAAATACAATCTTCTCAAAAGAGAAATTTATCTACACCTGCAGATTAATATGGAAAGAGACCATGCAAATTATTAGCAACAGTATCAAAAATAAGTACAAGCACAGTATCACTACAAAATCACTGAACTAATAAACTAAATATTTCAATTCAAAACCCTTCCAAATTATTTACACAACTCTTTAAGTAACCAAAAATCTTCTTTGAAAATAAGGAACAGAACATTCAGGCAAGATATTTTCAAACTGCTAATCAAACAACTCAGTTAACTACAAAACAATAATAATAATAACAACATAAACCAAAAAAAAAAAAAGCTATGTGAACATGCGTGTTTAACTTATAAGATTGCTTAGACATACTGTTCTGTTTTCGTAAAAAGATCTTATATTAGAATCAAACAAAAAATAAAACCTCCAATGAACAGCCACCAAAAACAAAACTCGAATTCAGATAACGATAAACAACCTTCTAAAATTAAAAAATTAAGCCGAAAAAAAAAATCTACCAAACACCGTTAATGTCAATATTTGATATTCTACATATAAAATCAGAACCGTAAACAACACATATAAGCAGATATTCGCTATATTTTAAAAAAAAAAAATACCTGGAGAGAATCGAAAGATCTGGCTGTGAGAACCAGAGAACAAAGCGATCTATAGAATGAAGTAGTGAATAAGATATTACAGAGAAGCGAGAAAGAGAGGTAGAAATTAGGGTTCGAGGAGAGATATAATTGGGGATTTTAGAGAGAAAAAAGATTAGGGCTCTTGAGGAAAGCTTTTTTTTTTTTTGTTTGGCGAACGCGTAAAGATGGAGAAGGTGTGGCCTTTATATAAAATGCGTGTTGAGTTGGAGTTAGGGCTTCTGTCTACCTTCAAACGATACAAGGTTTTGATTGATGTTCTGTCGCTCCCAATCAGTTTCGTACACGTAAGTAACTATTTGGAGTCTCTTTTAACTATTTACAGTCTTTTCTTTTTTTCTTTTTTCTTTTTTTAGATGTTGAAAGATGGGAATTGTTAATTAGTAAATTGCTTAAAGATTTTAATTAGTAAATTGTTAGAAAATCTGCAAATCACCCTTTTTATATATTATCTGTTATTTTTTATTATAAAAAGTCATTTTATTAATTAGTAAACTGTTAGTAGAAAAAGGGATGTTTGAACATATTGAATTATTTGTACACTTTGTCTAGAAAATCCAATGAGCCATTTTTATACTTAAGTAAGAGGCCTAATAGGGTCCTATTTTGTGGGCTTCCAAAATCTATCAAGGGATTTAAGGTGGTTTATTTTGTAGTACCCACGCATTTGGTTGGAAGATATAAGTAATATTCAAACAGTTGGGGAGTCCTTGCACAAATTAGTAACTAACCATCTACAAAAATATATTTACCTTTATATTTGGAGAACCCTGGCAGGTCTTGCCGAACTGAACCATCTCTAGGTGGTTCGGATTCTAGGATGGATTTTATCAATGGCTTAGATGATGAGGAGGAGGTGCTTATTGTTCCTCGGAGTAAGTTGAAGCATCTAGCAAAGGTAAGAGGCTTTGAAGAGCTTTAGAAGGATCTTAAATTTGCTTAAAACTATGATAAAGAGACCCGGGAATGTGAAATCTCTTTTCGAATCGACAGAACTGATAATTTGAACAACAGTGAGACTCATCCCAATGAGAAGCTAAAGGGAGTTCAAGAGAAAACTGTGGATCTGAGCACTATATTTCTGAATGAAAATTCTTAGATGGACCGTGTATGGTTTTGTCGTAGTGAAGAAAATTATTGAGGTCACCCAACTCCCACAAGACTTGAAAGAGCGAGGAAATTATGAACCGCAAGAATTTACGAACTTCATTATGGGGCACAATCTAGTTGCATACTAGTGTGTTAAGCTTTTGGACACTTTTAGGCATCAACTAAAGGAGAGTTGCACTTGTTATGAGATAATTTCTGCCAATGCTCGTTAATTAATTTATAGAAGAAGAGATCTGCTGAAACTATAGCTAAAAACTCGAGACTTCTCAAATCGAGCTTCTGTTACTCCATAAATAGTTTGATTATGATTATGAAGCTCCGGAGGCTTTCCAAAAGAGATATGCTAATTTAGAAGAAGAAAAAAAAATAAAGATTGTGCTCAAGTGTTGTCAAGAAGTATCAATGGTTATTATTTATTAACACAAAGGTTGATTAACATTGAGTAAAATTTGAAATAACTTATTGTTTTCTCAAAGATTATATGTCATTTCGACAAGTGTAAAATTTAATTGACCAGAAACTCTATATATATTAAGGGAGGCCATTCGGTTAACCAAAATGAACTAAAAATAAATTTTATTGATAATTAAGATTTTTAGAACCTTTTAGACATTAATTAAATTGAACCAATTAGTTTATAAAATCAAATACAGCCGAGCTAAATATGTAAGTTTAGTTATGATAAAAAGAATTCAATAACTAAATATTTATATAGTTTTTATCAATTTAACTTTTTAATTATTAAAAAGAAAAATAATTGTCTTGGATTTTGGGAATTATATCAAATTGACAAATAAAATTGGAGCAATAACATAAGAACCATATTTGAGAAATTTTTTTCCTTTATATGTGATTAGAAAAATGAAAATTGTTAATAAAAAATAGGTAGAAAAGATAATGAGAAAATAAAAAAATATATAAAAAAATTAATACTTTAGAGAGATGATTTTGCACACTAATAAGAGCACAATCTTTTTACCGAGATAAACAATACAAAAGACAGACTTTCAAGAGGAATTATAAATACCTTTCAATTAATTTTTTTTTTTGTATTTTTGTACTAACATAATTGAAAATCAATAATTATATATTTTTTTAAATAATAACTTAACTGAACTAAAGAAAAATTATTATTAAAAATAATCAAATTTTATTCAATTTGGTTAGATTATTCAATTAAAATTAAATACTGCTCAACCTTACCATATATCTATCCGATTTGATAACCTTAGAAGGTGCCCAAAGTGTAATAACATCTAATGAACTTAGTTGAGTCCTATTATTGTTATAGTTATTGCTTGTTTGAGGGCATGTTTGGTTGAGTTGATTAATGCAGCTGATAGCTGGTGGTTGATAGCGGATAGCTGATGACTGATAAATTAAACTGTTTGGTAGAATTTTATTAGCGATTTTTATTAGTATTTTAAATAACCATTAAAGGTATAATACATCATTAAATATATTTTATTATATTATATTTAATGATATAAATTAATAAAAATAATTTTTAATAATTAAGAATTTTATAATTAATTTTTTAGCTTAATTATATTTACTATTAAAAATATTTATAAGGATTATTTTAAAAGTAGAAATTTAAATTTAAATTCTACTAATAAAAATTTCTAATTTCAAGTACCATAATTTTATATATTATAATTATTTAACTATTAAGAATAATTTTAAAATAATAATTATTCATTTTAAAATATAAAAAATTAATTATATGATATCAATTTAAATTAAATTTATTGTTAATAAATTTTAATAAGGATAATAATGTCTAAATAAATAAAAAATCAAATAAACTATCAGCTGATAAGAAAAAAGCTATAAAATAGAGCTGATATAATTAACAGTTGATTGAGACTAAATCAGCTAGCAGCTGCTGTTTTTTTAAGTCTTTACCAAAAATTTTAATATAGCTGTTCAGTGAGAAACAGTTCTCAGCTGTATCAAACCTTCGAACCAAACACCCTATTATCTGTCTATTGTCTTTTAAATATTATATTCAACAATAAATAAAACTATGATTTATTTATAATAACTATTTATTCTATATTTTTTTATATCATCCCAGTTACTTTTTAATAATTAAAAGTGACATTTTTTCATTCTTTTATTTTATAATTTTATACTTAAAATCCATTATGTTAAAATTTTAATTAAACTATAGTTAACTAGGTTTAGTTTTATATTATAATACTTCTAATTTTTGTTATCATATATAAATTGCCCTTTATAGTTTGTTTATTGTACTAAAATCCTCTTGTTTTCTAATAAAACTAATAACTATCTCTTTCACAAAAAATTAAGACAATTAAAAGACTAAATTGATAAAAAAAAATCAATTTAATCACTAAATTTATTATTGAATATTAGACTCTTCTAAATCTATTTTTAAACAAATTAAGATAAAATTATATTTTTAGCAAAAATTAATTTTAGTATCTATATAAAAATAATTAACTAATAATTCTTTTATTTTTTTCTAATTGCTAGTATAATTAAATTATAGTAAAATATAAACATTTTAAAAATATTTGTATTTTTTAAAATATTAAAAATTCATATAATTTAATTTTAAATTGTCAAAATAAAATAAATATTATTTCATTATTATTTTTTTTATACCAGAATTGTAATTTTGATAAAAAGTTTAAGATTAAATTATATTTTTTTAACAATTTAGTTCTTTAATTACATAGACTTTAAAAATATAAAAAAATTTAGTACAATAAATAAAATATATGAGACAATTTATATGTTACCAAAAGTCAAGAGATAAATAATATAAAAATAAAACTTAGTTAACATTTATTTAATTAAAATACTAGTGAAGGAAGTTTTTAATATAAAATTATAAAATAAATATGAATTTTAAATATTAAAAAATAAGGAATGTAATATACAAGAATACAGGGCGTTTATAGTAATTACCCCTTATTTATCCAATATAACTAATTTAGGCTGGTTTGTAATTGGGTACGGGCTGGATATACAGCAGCGACCCGGTCCATAGTGACATAGGCACTAGGTAACCCATTATAGTGCAAGTGGTATTCTCTCTCTCTCTCTCTCTCTCTCTCTAGTCATCTTCTTCTTTGCTGAAATCACAGAGACTAGAGAAGGACACTTGTTTACTTGGAATAGTTTAGTGTGATTGATTCTCTAGTCTTCTTATTAGGAGAAAAATGGAAAACCTGAATATGGGGCTACTCTCATCTTTTTATGCTTCTCCAAAATTAGTTATGGGCTGTTGCTATCCTAATTCTCTCAAAAACCCTACTGTCACTACTAATAAACAATTCTCAAGAACTTCTACTTCTACTAGAGCTCTTCCTTTTTCTCTCCGCAATTATAAGATTGTCACTCGCAGTTCCAGATTTTCCATCTCTGCCCTTGCTCACTCTCACTCTTCTCCAAGAATTTCCGGAAGTAGTAAGTTTGAATCATCTCTACTTTCGATTTTGAAATATTTTTAGCTTGTTCTTGTGTTATAGTGTTTGAAATGTGTAAAATCTGCAAAACTGAATGGTATTTAGCTTAAATTTTACTATTTCAATTTAAAAAAATTTAACTTTTTGAAACATGATTTTGCAAGAATTTAATTCAATTCAATTTTTGCAAACGAGGTCTATTGGAGTTTGATTCTCTCGACTCTTTTGGAAAGCAATTCGATAAAAATTCAATTTCAATTGAATTGTTGCACATCATTTATTCCAAGTTTTTTATTTTGTTGCTGTTTATTATTTGAATTAGGCAGATTAGGTGCTGAACATTTTGCAAGCATTTCGAGCAGACAGCAAACTTCTTCTGTCGGGGTTAATCCACAACCATTGCCACCCCCTTCTTCTTCTTCGCAATTGTAAGTTTTTATATGTTTTCCTTTCTTTTCAAGATTTTCCTTTTTCTTTTCTTTTCTTTTCTTTTTTTCAAAAAAAAAAAAAACAGCCAAGGTTCTTGGTGCTTTGCAGAGTTAAGCTGTAATTAACCACGTGTACATGATGGATTTGAGTTTTAATAATAATTATTAAGCTTTTGCTTTTAACAATGTGCACATGATGGAGATTGTATGCCCCTTTGTTTTTCTTTTTAAAGAGATAATTTTGACTCTTCCCTACTCTGTTTGTAGTGGGTCACCTCTGTTTTGGATTGGAGTTGGTGTTGGGCTATCAGCGATTTTTTCATTGGTGAGAACAACTTCTCAGTTCACACTGTTTTATGTATTTAATTGGTTAATTTTCCTTTTCTAGCTGTATTACATCATTATGTTTGATCTACTTGCAGGTAGCTACAAGGGTAAAGGTGAGTCTTGTTCTTCTGTAAGGTACAAATATCTGCACCTTGAATTTAATTTTTCAGTATAACTGGGGTTAACTGATGAACAATTTTATTGATGAGAAGAAATTTTTTTACCGAATATTGGCTCCTGTTTTACTGATAATGGGACTCTCTTTATCATATGAAAGTGGGAGCAGCCAAATATGTTAAGGGTAACACATAACTTCTTCTTACGGATTTGTGGTACTTTCATATGGTCATGTGTTGATATATTTGTTGCAATTCATATGAAAGTAGGAGCAGCCAGAAACCTACCAAATAAGTTTGGAGTTCATATGCTTATTTGGTTCCCTCCCTTTCTTTTCACCAATTAAATAAGAGAACGAGAAAGTTATGTTGATACCAAATAAATAAGACACAAGTTTATTTATTACAATTCATATGAAAGTAGGAGCAGCCAAAAACCATTTGGTAAGGAGAGAAACTCTTGAAAGGTCTAGCAAATAGAAAACTAAGCTGAATTACAAAAAATTGAGGTTAAGCCAGCAGCTGGAGATAATGTAGACATAAAGCATTACTTGAATCAATCTCTTATTTATGCAGTTAAGGGGTTTAGGGTAATTAGATTTCAACTGCTAGGCTAGAATAGGAATTGATTGTGGCTGGACCAAGAGTATAGATACTGAGGTGTAAAGAAGACCTCTTTAAGATAATTTATAATCGAAATGCAATGACTAACCTCTTTAATATAATTCATACTCAAAATGCAATGGCTCACTTGTCTACTAGCGAGCCAATTTATATTAGGAAAGGTAAGCTAGCCTTAGTTAAAGGCTTTATGAGAAGTAACCTAAATAAAGCTTAACAAAATTTTAAATAAAATTTTAAGGATATTAAATAAAAAATACTAAAAAAGGAACCTAAAGTAAATAAACTGAATAACATATTATTTTGGATCACTCATGGACCAAAAGTTAAAGAAAAAAGGGCCTTTTAGAAGAAATAATCTAAAAATGGAAATTCAAATTCGAAGAGGAGAAGACTTCATTAGAAAAAAAGGTTGAGTGAAGTAAGCAAACCAGGACTCATGAGCAAAATTTATTAAAGCAACATATTCATGGATGATACTCTAGTCTCCTGAACGGTTGTCGTAGATTAAGTCAAGGTTTATTATGTAAAAGGTGGAGAACTTTATTTCAGTAATGTTGTCAACTTAAGATTGCTATTTCATGTGCAGCCTTTGCATTTTAAGACTACTAACTGAATGCATGTGATAACGGGTGTTTCATTGTTTCTTCATTTTAAAAGTTGAAGCAGGTTTTTTAAATCCAGGAGATTCCTGGATGTCAAGTGTATACTTCAAAAGTTAAGGATCTTTTAGAGTCTTATTCAATTAAAATGTGGCCCTATTTTAACTTTTATTTAGGTCTGGATAAAGGTGGCTCTATTTTACCTGGCCTTTGTGATGGTTTATGAGTTCTGTTAGTTTTCAGTATGAATAGTATGGGCGAATATTTCTCATGGAGGCTTAATTTTTGTCCTAATTAGTGTAGGAGCCAAACATTGTAATATTAGCAGTGAACTCCAAATGGGGTTAGGATAATGTAAGAATTAGATATGTTGAAGTTTTTGTAACTTAGAGACTTCTTTTATGTGATGCATTTCTTATGTCAAGTGTATGCTTGAGGACTTTTACTTGTGATCCCTAGAATTATTATCTTTTGAATGATTTTGCAAGCAAATGTTTGGGATCAGACTTTATTTTATTTTATTCTATCAAGTCCCGGAAAACCTTTCATGTTGAATGTATTGCATGTTTATTTCAAACATCTACATTTTGGAGATAAAGCATAGAGCTCCTAACACGGGGCTGATAAAAAATGCATTTAGGTTGTAAGAAAAATGCTCTAGGTGGTTGTTTAATTTAGTTTGGTTTTATTTAGGTTTGTTTTAATCCGTTTTTTTTATCATCTAGTATTTTGAATTAAATTTGATTTGTGCTGTTCAAATATTGTGCAATCATTCTCTTCCTTTTCATAATATGGCAATTAGAAGCAGGCCTTGTTGCTAAAGGTTACAACCCAGAATATGGTATTGAATTTTCCCCTTTCGCAAGTCCTATTTTTTAAAAAAAACCATTTAGGTCTGTAAACTCCTTAGGTACATTTTTTCCCTCCAATTGCTATTAAAGACCATCTAAAAATTTCCAAGTTCTGTTACTGTCAAATAAAATCACCATTTTGGTTTCTTGTTATTCCTTGTGTGTTGATGCGACAAAAAAACCCTCCATATCCCCAGTACTTGGCTTTGATTTCCATGGTTATTGTTCAAACTCTTCTGACTCTTAAATCTTTGATGTAAAGAATCTAAAATATATTAATGATTTTTGCTGCGGGGAAATTCTTGCAACCAGGCTATGTCATTCCTGCCCCTGAACTATCTGTAAACGTGATAGAATAGATCCCATTGCTTTATGGACCTACTTCCCTCATTCTCCTATGAACTGCTGACATTTTTATAACCTTAAATAATTGCTTCAAGCTAATGACTTCTTAACACTATGTTTGAGAAACAGAAATTAGCGAGGATACAAAATGGGAGGAAGAGAATTGGAAATTGATTTTCCCATGTTTGGGTGAGGAAGGAAATAATGAAGGAAAGAAAATACTCATAAATTTTCCTTCAGGACTGATTTCTCCAATTTGGGAAGGTATTATAAAATGAGGGCAAGGAAAAATTTACTAATATGAGATGAACTTACTTTTTTGACCTTCTATAAGTTGAGATTTCATTTACACTGCAAAAGTTAAAAGGGAAAAAAGATTAATTTATTACATGTACAGTTTATTAAATTCAATGTTTTGTTGTTTCCTACAAAGAAAAGAAAATGTGTTTTTCTCCTGTCATCTAAACAAGAAGTGAAAAAGTAGATGCAAATTTCCCATATATTTTCTATCCTTAATTTTCTTTCCTCTCTAGCTTTGCTCCTGAATACAGATGCTAAGTATTGAAGATGACATTATTGGACACACCAAAATTGACTCTTAAAATTTTAGTTTTATGCACTTGAAAAGGTTATTAGAAAAACCTTCCATCTCAGGTGTCCAGAACTTTTCTCCTGTGCAAGCTATGTCTAGCAATTTTTTACAAACCAGTGCCTGGATTTACTTGTAAGTTGTACATATGGATTAAGTGAAACAGTTAACAGGAGTTATTGAGTTACCATATTTAACATGAATGTTAGGCAAGAATGATAAGCCATATATACCATTTCATTCTACTTCTTTCTGCTGTTTCTTTTACTCTTTCTCCTAGTATTTATCAATTTCTTTGTTTAAAGAGAGTACTGCAGTATCATATAAGTTTCCTGTAGGTGAGATTCATTGCTACTGAATTTGGTCGTAAACAGCACTGGAGTTTCTGTGGTGGCTAGGGAAGAATCTTCAACCTTCAGGATGCATTACATGTAATAATGTGGCACAATAGTAATAACATTGCATGATATTTGTCCTGTGACCTCTATCAGTGATTAGTATACAGGTGATTTGATGATGGCAAATTACCTTCTCGGGGTTTCTTAAGTAAATTATTAGCAATTTCCTTATTATTTAGATTACCTATAGTTGAGGCAATCGATCACCTGCTATTGTAAGTCTTTCTGGAAGTCTATCTGTGTGTGTTGCTGATTATTTGGGGCAGTAATTTTTAAGAGAACAATGTGCCTGGTTATAGGGACAGAGTTTGTAACAGAATAATATTTCTGGTTATAGGAACCAGTGGTGTTGATTTTCTAGTGTGGTCTCCTTCTCTTGTCTTTTCTGCACCAGATATTCTTTCAAAGAGCATAAAGAAATCCTATTTCTCTGTGCTCCGTCCTCCATGAATTTACTTTACCTTATTTCTCTATTCATGTTGTCAATAAAATTACCATTTTTAATCTTAACACAAGAAATGGTCCTGTTTCTTAACTTTCACACCTGTTTAGGTTTGATCTGTCTTGCACCTTTGTTTTCATTTGAATTACTATAAAGTAGTCCTGGTTTGCTTTTGATTTGGTTATTTTTAGGATGAATCATCATTTTGGAAATTTATCATCGTTTCATTTGTGGGAATATATTATTAGTTGGTGTCAGTAGAACTTAAAAACATATGGTATTGTTTTTGCGCAATTCAGTTATTCTGGCATCTAATTTCAAGATTTTATAATTTTGTGCAGTCGGTACATGCCTTGCACGAATGGAACTTTATTGAACGTCATATTTTTAACATTAGTTATTTGTCATCTAATTTCATGATTTTGCAATCTTGATGCACTTGTTGTATGCCTTCTTTTTGGGATGGAAATTTATTGAACATAATGTTTGTTCTCATTTTTCTCCCTTCCAATTTTTAAAGTTATTATACTGGATCCAGTTTGGTTTCATGATTGAGTTGGTCCTCTGCCAAGCTAGGTTGTTCTGTAAGCTGGTCTTGAGCTCATTTAATTTTATTCTTTAGGGAAAAATGTGATAATCATAACTGCACCTTGTAGAGTCAACTTTCCGTATTCAAAAGATTTCTGACCTTGACGTGTTCATTTCTAATAGAAATAGTGTACGTTGTGTTCCCTTTTATTGTATGTGTCCCTCCTTATACTTTATCAACTTTTCTTTGACTGTTTATTTTGGCCCTCTAATGTGTACAATTTTTTCGATTTTATTTATTTATATTGTTAGATAAAACATATAATCTTTGTTATTCATCCAAAAACTTATCAAATAATACGACAATAGTGTTTCCTTCTACTACTGTTATTATCCTGGTTCAGGCTTTTGTATCTCCATCTTTGTAAAGTAGCTACAACTGAAATGCTCATCTTTCTCTCAGAATTATGCAATGCAACAAGCTTTCAAAAGTATGATGAATCAGATGAATACGCAAAATGACCAATTCAACAACCCGGCTTTTTCTCCGGGCTCTGCCTTTCCGTTTCCAACACCTCCAGCGTCAGTGCCTGCAAGCTCACCACCATTTCCAACATCATCAACATCTAGGCCTGCTACTTCTCCTTCATATCCCACGTCATCAGCATCTACCTCCCCTTCAGTTGCTTCTCAACCTGCAGTTACAGTAGATGTTTCTGCTACAAAAGTAGAAGCAGCTTCAGTGACTGATGCCAAAGATGAAGCAGAGATAACAAAGGAACCTAAGAAATATGGTAAAAAAACTCTGCCTCATTTATATGTTCGTAAGCATCTCTGATTTTCACTGCCGTGGCCCTTGTATTATTTTTGATTTATGATGTATGTAATATGGATGTGGGGTCAACCTCAAACACAAGTTCTTAGGTTACTTTATCAACTGCAGAAGCTTGCACAAAATCGAGCTTAAATGTGAAAATTATTTCCTGATATTGATGTAAGGCGCCTTGGAAACTAGTGTTATGGAATTTTGTGGAATTACGCTGGGAAGAAGTTATTCTTGTTTGTTTTCTTAAATATCAAATAGCTGGGATTTGGATATTCTTTTACTAAGAATAATGTTGATGGGTTCCTAGCTGCAGAAGTGCTTTATAGCATGCCTGATGTGCATTGATATGGACTCAAGGTCACTCTATTTTACACAAAAGTGCTTGGGAATGTTGGCTTGAAGATGGACTGCATCTTGTAATTACTTGAATAGTAATTTTTCTTGATATCTTATGATATACTGCCATTTAAAAGATGAGAATATTGCAATCAGTTAATATCTGATCCTTTGATCAATTGGAATTTAGAGGTTATTGTTTCTAGGATTTTATGGAAGTGTTTTCTGTAAGAAGGTCTAATGCAACTCATACTTGCAGCTTTTGTAGATGTCTCTCCTGAGGAAACCTTTCCAAAGAGTCCTTTCAAGAGCAATGAGGATATTTTGGAGACAAGCACATCCAAAGATACTCAGTTTAACCCAGAAGTACTCCTCTCTCTCTCTCTCTCTCTCTCTTAGGGGCACACTTTTTTATTTTATTAGCTCTAGAATATAGTAATTTGAGTTTGTGATGTCTGGATTGAAATTTGTTTGAAGGTTTTACAAAATGGAGCTGCTTCTAACCAGGGTGCTGCTGATTTTACGGGTTCTCAGTCTACCAGTAAGTAAAATTGTAATTACTACTTCTCGACATAGTTCATGCTCTGTGGTTCTATTTGTCAATGAAGACCTACGAATGTGAGACTTCTTGGACAGATATAATGCTCATATGCAAAATCTAGGTTGATCTATTTCTCATGTGGATATTTATTTTTATGACTATTATGGAATGGAAGGCTGTGGGCAAGAGACATGTGGTTGGATTAGAGAATGGACAACAAAGAGAAGGAAAAGGGGGAGGGGAGAGAGAGAGAGAGAGAGAGAGAGAGAGAGAGGGGGGTGTGTGTGTGTGTGGGGTGTGATGTATGTGGTGGGTGTGGTGTGTTAGAATAAAATAGACTGAAAATTTTCCAGTTGAATGCCCCAATACTCTTCAATTCATTCAAGGAGTTGGTGTAGCTTGTTAAAATATGATTGGCTAACACTTCTATAAATAGTTGAAACTTGAAAGCCATAGATGATAGTAAATATCTACTGTGTTCCCGTATTAATTGATTACATGAGGGCTTCATATGATTTGCATGAGTTTGAAGCTTGATGTTTTTTGAGCATTGCCTCTTTTCACTAAACTCCTACATGCTGCAATGAAAGAGAAAATGTGGAAAAATGTATGTGTTTGGTCAAATAACCTACATCTAGAGGGCAATATGTCAAAATATTTCACTATATAGGTAGAAGTTATAGATTATTTATCCTCAAAAACCTTAGCTCTTACAATCTGAATTTTCAAAAGCAGATGCATGTGTACCCTGTCCGCGTGTCTGCCTGTAGGTGAACTTTATATATATATATATACACACACAGAATATAAAAGTCACAATGTTTTATTGAGTAATGTCCAGGCTTAATACTGTGAAATAGGGCAACACTCGACAATAACTACATGTGGCTGTCTTTTGTTATCTTAGCTATAGTTATTGCATGAAATACAATGCATAACATGATGATTAACGAACATTATCAAGTTCACATTCTTAATGCAAGTGGAATACATTATTAATTGTGTGATTTGTTCTTTAGATCACCGGTATACTAAACATGGTAAATGTTGTTGTCTCTTATTTGTTGGTTGATTTGTTAGCTAGGCACCATACTGATCCTTTTTTTTTTTCAGAATGATTGCTGTTTGTATACTTTTAATATTATTGACATGTTTTCTTACCCAAGAACTAATGATCATGTTCAAAACAATTACATTTCTGCAACTGTAATTCACCATGGAAATATATGTTAATGTTCTGAAACTGAAAAAGAATACCTGACTACTTGTATGCTATCACCAAGACACAGAACTCTTTCTCTTTACAAAAATAGCTATCCCATGAAAAGAGATCAAGACCTTACCTCTAACTTCATGCTGATTATTCATTTTCATAATGCTTTGCTCTCTTTTTTGCCTTTTCCTGGACGGATCCTGTCGGTTTTCTTCTTCCAAAATGAAATGTAACTATGATATTGTTATGTAGAAGGAAATTTGCTCTTTAGCTTGTTATTTGGAGAAGATGCATGAGGGACAAAAAAAAAGAATTGTTTTTACTTTCTGATGCTAAATACCACCCACAGAGAGAATATTGCTGCTCTGTAATTTAAAGTCATTCATGAAATATTATAGCTTTTGATGTGGGTACTTGCAGATGTAAGAAAAAATATTGTTTTATGTGCATAAGAATTTATTTCACCCACTTAGGGTGAACGAAATAAATTCTATTCAATTGAGTGAATAATCTAGATAAATTGTTACTGGCTCTAGACTAAACATTACAATTCTCATAAAATAATGGGAAATAATTTGCTTTCATATATCTCTGAAGTTATATCTCAGTTTCAGTGTAGTTGGAAGTCTGTATTTAATTTGAACTCCTTTAGCTTCCCACGGTAAAGCCTGTTGGCACTGTTATTCTTACTTTCTGTTTGTTTTCTTAACTTCTGGTTACTCTGTTCATATGTAACTTCTGGTTACTCTGTTCATATGTGAAAGAGAACTAAATGAATTCACTCATGGACAGGAAAAGCAGGGTCTGGCTTATCTGTGGAAGCTTTGGAGAAAATGATGGAAGACCCAACAGTGCAGAAGATGGTTTATCCGTAATGCAGCTTCCTTATTTTGAAACTTTTGTGCTGTTCTAGTGTGATAATCCTTTATGACACTTCTCCATTTTTCTTATGTTCCCCTGTTTGGTAATGGGTCGTGTTGGTTCAATTAGCTCTCTTCTTTGTTTTTGTGGCCTATACTGTGAATTCTCTTTTGATTCCTTATAAGTTGGCCTTATGTTTATTGTTTTCTTTACTTTATTCTGTTGATGGCCCTGCAGATATTTACCTGAGGAGATGAGGAATCCTTCTACTTTCAAATGTGAGTTGAAACATTCATTAATGTATTTCTCTTAAGAAGGCTGAAGTGAACTTGGTTATAATCATAAGAAATTCTAAGGAATATTATCTTGTCTGCTATATTTCTTTTGTTGTTTAGCACAGTTTTAATGTCAGATCTGGGAGTTTAGTGAAAATTTGAACAAGCTTATTTGATTGATATTCATGTCTCACAAAAAAAAAAAGAAATTTTTTCTTGGGTCACTAATAAGGAATTTCTGCCATTTTTATGTGTTCTCCATGGTCTCTAGTTTTCTTGTCTTCTTCTTCTTCTTCTTCAAATTGTAACAAGTTTTATATCACATATGGTATGTTACATGTGTTAAGTTGCCATCAGTTTTGCTTTGCTTAGCCGATAGCTCTTCCATGCAAGTGAACCAGTCTCAGTTACCATGTTATTGAACATAATGTAATCTCAACTTGATGTGCATTTTAACAGGGATGCTGCAAAATCCACAATACCGTCAACAGCTAGAAGAAATGCTGTAAGCTCTGGTTCCACCTCTATTTTGTTTGCACTTGTGATTTTGTTTGAGGTTGCTTGATATTCTTGTGTTTGAGGTAGCATATCTGACCTTTGCCTTCTAGTATACAATTTATTATGTTATTTTCTTGATGCTAATGTGCAGTAGTTCTAAACTGTTCTGTACTTCAGATTGTTAACTACTAAATTGCATGCCAATCTCTATATCTCCCTTATGTTTTCAATGTTAGATTGAGAGTCTGAGCGTGATTACTATCACTAGTTGAATTCACATTTCTGTGTGTAGCTTTTACAAATAATTTTGTCATAAGAGGCTTCAATTCTTGTGCTGGCTCTGCTCAAGGTTTTAGTTGGTTTACTCAAATTAATTTTGTTTGATGCGGCGCCAATCATTTGGGTGGGGGATGCAATTCTCCTCCCTTACCACTATCCCACTGTGGGATTGCTTCTACCTGTCTGAGCCTGAGCTGAGGTTGGAGCCGATGCATTATCTTCTTCCTCTGGCTTGCGGTGACAATGTCAACCTATCCTGGTCTGCCCATCGAGTCACAGATTTCACTGACGATACTTGTTTTGATGATTAGACTAGATGGCTTTGCGCTTTTATGTTCTCATGCTAGGTGAACATGCTGCTGCGTTCCCTGTTTTATCCCACTCTGACACATGTCTAAGTTCAGCATTCTGAGCAAGTATCAGTGTAACATCCTCCTTGGTTACTGTTTAATATCGGTCTTACCTCTGACTCTCTCAAATTGCCATTGTCGATATATGTTTCTCAAGACCACAAAGCATCAACTAAAAACTGTGGGCTGAATTCAAAAGTAAGCATCCCATCCTTAGTGGTTCTTAGTGGGGACAAAGCATAGGGAATAAAAAGGAAGGAGGGTGTGGGTATTTTCATGAGGATGTTCTTTTCATGCTACAAACCAAACTTTAAATTTTTGGTCCTATCTCAAATCTTCACTCCTGCCTCTTCCCATGTAAATCAGCTCCCTTTACTGGTTGGATACTCCTTCGATCCGATTTTCCCATTACTGTTTCTTAAAATTTTTGCTTTTCTTTCTAGAATAGGAGAAAAAGGGTCAATTAGTTATCATAGAGTTTTGTGAGCATAATCTATGTTATATATTATATTAGACAGGCAACAGACTATGTTTCTATTATATTGATTGCACAGATCATGAAAATGGCGTTATGGGAGAGCAATCACAGCTACACATCTTGCATGGTAATAAGCTATCATGCAGACACTTGCACTAAACGATCCTCTGTTCCAATTTTCAGTATGAAACATATTTCATGTTCTTTCCCCTATTTTGTAGTGTCCAGCCCTTGCAAACTGTAGTATAAGGTTTAAGTAACTGATCTAGGTATTATAGGCATGCAGAATAACTTTTTGGGTTTATCTGTTAGTTTGGTTTAGAATCTTTTGGGTTTGTAAGTCTGCTATATGCAGAAACTTCTGCACCGATATTTCCTTGCACCATAATTCAGATAGCTTTTGGTTCTCATATAAAATATGCAGAGATGTTAGGGACCTTATGGAAAATAGCCACTTTTAGTAGTCGTAGAGAACTTTAGTTTTCATTTTCTTAGAAGATGAGACATTTCTCAATGTTTCTCGTTTTCTTTTTAAATTATGTAAATTTCTTTCTTTATGTAGTTTTAATTCACATGTCGTCTATACACTATCTTCCAATTAATAATTCCTGTTAAAAGATAGTCTTATGTTTCTTTTCACTATATTCACATTAAATTATATATTTAGTGTGATAAAATGTTAATGTTAAACTGAAGAGAATGTGTCCTTAATTTCCTAAACTTTATTTACTATACCCTTTTATAATTTAAATGCCTTTTGTTATGATTTATTTCTCTTAAATAAGTTTATAGTGGAATAGATAATGACAAAAAGACTTTAAACTTCACTTGTAGTTTGTGATTTGAAATTTTTTGATTCGAAATTTTTAAGTAAGAAGATATTTGATTATTAAAAATATTTTCCATAATTAATCTCATATTCTTAACAAATGAAAAAATTTTCCAGTTTTCCAAGAAAATAAAAAACTGAAAATGGAAACAGTTTTCTGTTTTCTACAATTGGAGATGCTCTTTGTTTTTCAGTTTTCTTGGAAAATTTTCCAGAAAACAACCAAAAGACAGTCTTTTGTAAGTATACAGGCCCTAATTTAGAAACTTCGTTACTGTATGTGGTCAGTTGTCTTTTCCGTTGCTCTTGTTGGGTTTCTATGATACTTTTGACCCAGCCTCAGATAAATGGACTTACGTTTTTTGTTTACTTTGTTTCAGAAATAATATGAGTGGAACTGGTGAATGGGATAATCGGATGATGGATTCCTTGAAAAATTTTGATCTCAGCAGTCCTGAGGTTAAGCAGCAATTTGGTGAGTACAACACTGGTCATCTTTTTATCATGGTTTTAAATCAATGACCAATATGTTATGTAGCACCCATTTAATTTGTTCAGCCTCTTATTCTTGTCAGCATCTTATTGCTGTAAGGTGGCATTAGGTTGGGGGGGATTTGGAATGGAAAAATTTAAATTTGAATTTGTTTATGGGTTCCAAAAGAACTTAAATGATGTTTAAACTATGCATGTTTTCTCTTCCCCTTTTAAGTAAAGTTCATTAGACTTGTCATTGCAGATCAATTCATGATGGTGATAAGAATTTGGTAAAGGATACATTAGAAATACCTATGTATCTGATGTAATTTCATTTATACTCAGTTTTATTTACCCTGCTAGAAATCTAAATACAACTTGAACTAAAAGCTTGGATTCAATTATTTGGATTTCAAATTCAAAGTTTAAATGCCTGGTTTTTAGGTATGGATCAGTATTTTGTCTTCTTACTCTTGGTATTTATATTTTGCAGATCAAATCGGTCTTACACCTGAAGAAGTAATCTCAAAAATCATGGCCAACCCCGAAATTGCCATGGCATTTCAAAATCCAAGAGTTCAACAAGCCATCATGGATGTATGTCTGAGCTGATTATAAAGAATTTAGTTTGATTTTAAGAATCAAGTTGTTAAACATTTTGTTAATTTTGCAGTGTTCACAGAACCCACTTAGCATAGCCAAATATCAGAATGACAAGGAGGTATAGCCAACTCTTACCTGGTCTATCAAACAAATATTGCGCCATTGCTTGATCAGTCCTTTTCCTTTTAGTCATTATCTTGCATTTCCTGTCTCCTGGATTACTGTTCTGTTTTTCAGCAAGTACCCAATATTCAGAATGTCATTAGATGCTTTCAGGGTTAATTTACTTGAAATAAGTCTGACGGATTTTCTGTTTTCAAGAGATTGCACATGAGAAATTCTAATTTCATTTCAGGTTATGGATGTCTTCAACAAAATATCAGAACTCTTCCCTGGAGTGAGACCCTGATAGCTTCATCTTAGTTTCATGCACTATTGCTGTTCCTAGAGCTAAACACACTGGTGGATTTGTACCGGGTGAGCAACTGGGGTATCAATGCCTATTTCTGATCTGGAAAGTGCTAAAGAATTTTGGATATTACCTGCAGTTGACTTTTCGTGAAGATAGAGCTTAGTTTTTCAGCTTAAATTGGAGAAGATTTTGGGATATTCTTGTAAAAAAAATAAAAGAAATGATTCATTTGCATTTTTCTTGTGCTAGAAAGATCTCTCCCTTATTTATGTCCCCTCAATCTTGATCTTTTGCTTCATTTGGTTCATGGAATTATATGAAATAGCATTAGAATTATATGGTCAGTCCATGTTGTATAACTATTTCTAGTGATGTTATAAAAAAAGATTCATATGAATCAATTTGCATATAAGAGAGTGAGAATGGTGATTCTTATTCCCATGTCATTCTCTTCTGTGCACCAAATAAAATCTTTATGTCATTATTTAGAAGTTCTCAATGGAAAAGGAATCACTCTTCCTGCAAAAACGTTCAAGTGCAACAGGATATGAATAGAAGTTCTTTGTGATTGCACCTGCCAAAATGGTAGAAAAGTACAAGCAAAATTTGGTCATTATATTCTTCCCAAAATATCATCAAGGGCTGCAACAATGTTTCCATAGCATTGCCAAACACGCTGGGCATCTTTGTTCCTTGCTGCATAATCAAGCTGCAAATTCCATTGTAGCGTAATTGTCACCATAAAGAAAAAGAAAAAAAAAAAGAAATCTATAAAGAGATGTGAAGACGTAAAAGATGATATTTTAGGTAGCAAGACTTACTTTGGTAACATTATTGAAGAGATCAAAATAGAGCATCCTCAACTGGGGCCTTTCATTTCCTGGTTTACTTTGGATTATGGTATAGATGTCAATTTTCAAGTTCGATGAGCTCTTTCTCAGCTCCTTTTGAGCTTCAGGCCAAGATTCAGACTCCAGCAAAGCTTTAATACCTAACAAAGACTCTGCATGGCCTCTGATTCCACTCTCTGCCATTTCAAGTGTTGGTTCAGGAGCTACCAATCTCAGGTCGAATCCAAATGCAGCTTCTGGTCTCAATGATATTGCTTCCCTTGCAATTACAGCAGAAGCCACTGCTGCTAGTACTGTTCCTATTCTTCTTCTGCTTGTTATATTGGGTTGAGGCAGCATCTCCTTGGGTTCAAAGTAGGGCTTTTGGCAGCAGATCAAAGTTGGAGTATTTGAAACTAATGGTCTTACTGCCATCTCTCTCTCTCTCTCTCTCTCTCTCTCTCTCTCTTTATAATTAACTGCAAAAGATAGCAAATATTTCAAGTCATGGGCATGAGGTGACTCAAAATACACAACATGGATTAATCTATTTGAAAGAGATTATACTAAATCAAAAACAAGAAAATAGGCAGTCTAACACATCTGGGATTTTAGAATTTAATACAGGAAATCACTCATTTTCAAGAGAATTAAAAGATAGTGCGGAGTGCGGATGTTTCAGTGCTTAACTGAATATAATACCAAGAACAAGAACTCAGGTAATATGATCCCCTTTTGATTCAACAATAAGGGTGAACAGATTTATAAATTTTCAATTGGGATACAGTAAAGAAGGAAGAAAGAAAGAAATAGGGAGAGATAGAGAGAGGTATGCGCTGAATATCATTGCCTTGCTAGTTAGCAATACCGGGTCCAGACTTCCAGCTTTTCCCTAGCCATTAAACGTTATCCATTAGATATTTTTGGTGTAGGAAGCAGACCAAGTGCTTTTTCATTTATTTACTTTTGGGTTTAAATAACATTTAATCTTACATTAAACTTTTTTTAAATTTTAATTAGTTTAATTTATTTATTAATTAATAAATAATCTATTAATTTAATGATTAATAATATTAATTATTTTAATTGATTTATTAACTTAAAGTTTAGTAAAATTAAAATATAAATTCAATAATATTTCCAATTAATTTATATATAAAAATTTAATAAAATAAAAAATAAATCTTATAAAATTTATTATAACTATAATTATTATTTAATATCTATTTACTCTTAATCTTCTACTTTTTTTTTAAACTCTTTATAGCAATTAAACAAAATTATAATATGAAAAATGTAAAGAACTTGTTTTTCAATATGATTTATTGTTTGATTATCTATTAATTTTTTTTATTCATATATATACTCAGACTATTATTTAATTTAATAATTTAAATCCAAAAAATATATATTTTAAAAGATTAGATTCTTGGAGATGAAAGTAAAAAATCCATTAAAAACTTAATTTTCTTTGAGAAGAAGGATGTGGACAATTTCAAAATATTGTTAAAGGATTGGAAATCCGATGTCCTTTCAAAGTTTTAAGTAAAATTTATTGTCTAATCTACATATATTGTAATCTATACACCAAGCCAAATAAATAATTAACATTTAATTATAAAATGGTATCATTCTATTGCTCGTTGCAATATATACACATAGTGTAGGTAAAAATTAAACAAACATATAACTCTTTTATGGTAGATTCATGATGAAAATAAATTATGTGCAGCTTAGAGAAAAAAAAGGGTTCTCTTCAAAATATTATCGTAAAATATATCTTAATTGTTCTAAAAATTCTTTATATTTTATTTCAATTTGTTCATACGCATTTTAGATATATGGTAAATTTTATTCCTTTAATAAAAATTCATCTCTAAAATTATTTGAAACTCTATGAGTAGATTTTAATCGAGCTTATTTTCGGATGTCAAGATGAATTATAGAGGTTCCATGATATTTTATTTCTCATTATATCAATCTGGTGGCTTTGATAATGGCATAATGAATTTGTTTTCCAGGATGTGATAAAGGATAGTAATTAATTATAAATTAATCTGATTCAAAACCTATAAGGGACATATTACTCATTGATGGATTGCTCAAAAGAAATATTTTACGAGTATTAACCGGGTAACATATTTCTTATATGCTAAAAATCTTTTTATATAAATAAATTTAAGTAATAAATGAGTACTCACTTAATAAAGTTATTTAATGTGTAAATATTAATGAAATCAGAAAAAAAAAATTAATAAACTAATATATTAGAATAAAATAAAAATATCAATAAAGACAAAAAAACTATAAAATTTAAATTAATTAAATAAAAAATTAAGAATGTAAGTAAACTTTTAATATTAAATAGTTATATGCTATCCGAATATAAAATTTAAATCCTATTCGTGCCAATTACAGCTATTAAAAATTGAATCTGAATCCATCCAAATCCGGTTATTATATATTTTCTAAATCCATTCTATTGGGTCGAATCAGAGACTCGAAAATACACCTCTTGCCATCCTTTTATCTTAATGTTAGGGACGTTTTAAAACGACAACAAACCATAAGGACCTAATACTAAAACAAGGAAATATTCAGGGACCTAAAAAATGGATTTATTTTGCCATATAAATTTACAAGTCCATAACAGTTTTGCGCGCGACTCCTCTTGCTCTTGCGCAAAACAAATAAAACATAGAATGCGAAAATGCGCAGTAGAGACGATAAAAGAGGTCCTTCCTTTAAACCCTAATTTTCCATATTCACCATTTTTTTTCATATATGTTCTTGTTCATTTACTGCAGTTTTTATTTTTTAAAATAATTATACTTAGTTTAATTAATTTATTAACACCATTATATGTGTTCTGATGCTGAGAATTTGCAGCGAAATTGGGTAAAGAGAGAGAAAATTTGGATGATATTTCAAAGGAAGGAGTAGATAAACTTGTAAGGCGTGTTAATAATAAAAGTAATGCAAGAACCAAAGAAAATAAAAAGGAAGATACAAAAATAACATGGAATGAAGTTGATGATGATTCAAGAAAAGAAATTTACAGTGAAAGTTTTAATATTTCAAAGAGGAATAACAGTGATGATGATGATAATGTTGATTGGGAAGATGGTTCTGCTTCAATGCTGGACTTTGCAAAGAATAGTTTAGGCGGTGGCTTGACTATTGAGTTTAGCGAGTCTCCTGATTCTGTTAAGAAGAAGCCTATTCGTCGAGCTACGGCTCAAGAAAAGGTGAAAATGTACTTTCTTTTCATTGAATTGATGAACAAGGTTGATTCTTTTTATTTTTTATCTTCTAAATTTTACTTCTTTCTCTTGCAGGAATTGGCAGAGCTTGTACACAAGGTTCATTTACTTTGTTTACTTGCTAGGGGAAGAATAATTGATAGTGCTTGTGATGATCCTCTCATTCAGGTTGGCTGGCTTTTGTTTTGTTGTTGTGGAAGTTATTTTATTGCACACTGGTGTCTTTACATTTCAAGCTTGTTTGTTCGTTTGCTCGTTTGCTATTTCGAGCTTGTTGTGAGCCACCGCTCTATAATCACCTTCATAAACTATGGCTGTCTGGCAGTCCATGTTCTTATACAATATTGATGAGACTACTCTTTTTTCTTTTTTTTGTGGAAAGTAAATAGCATTATAAGATTCAGATAGATAGTAGAAAAGTTTCGATCATACCTTTTTTAAAAGATTTCCCAACCCCTATGTTAACTTTGACAGCGTGCTGCATTGTTAGTCCTCATAACTGCTGTTAGTTTCCCTAATCACTTTCCTATTTGTGTGATTGCATGCTTACTTGCCTTGCTTTGCTACTGCTTACCTTTCTATAGCTAATATATTACATGTCATATTTGCTAAATTTTCTCTCCCTTTCTATCTCACACACACACAAACAAACACGCACTTAATCTATGGTTTCCTTCAGGCCTTATTATATACTTTAATCAGCAGATAGAGACTCACAGTACTTTCTTACTTCTGTAACAATTTATTAGTGATTCCAGGCCTCTTTACTTTCTCTGCTGCCAGCACATTTGTTGAAAATATCAGGAGTGTCAAAACTCAGTGCTAATGCTTTATCTCCTCTTGTCAGTTGGGTAGGTTGTTTCTGTTCTTGCACAGGACTAGCTTTTTTCCGCTTCTATTTCTTTATTTATCACAAGCTCTGTTTTGCTTATCAAACTCATGTAAAATTTTCAGTTTCATAATAACTTTCATGTTAGAAGCTCTTTCGGCGAGAAAAGACCATTTCAATCAGCTTTGGCCTTTGCACTTGAAACTCATGAAGGAACTCCAGAAGAGGTAGTTTCCTGATGTCTTATTCTGGAATTTGTTTCAAGGTTGTACATATTGGATTCTGTATTGGATTTCACATAAAATCTTGTCCTTTGAGAAACATGTTGTATATATAGAGGATTAGTTGGTGCATGAGTGTGCTATGTGAAAACATGGAAGCTGATTGGTTTGATTAATTTAATCTAAACCAAGAGTACTTTGACTCCTTACTTTATTCTGATTCCAACCTATCCATGTTAAATGGATACTTGGATAAGGGTATATGATACATTGGCACTTCGATTCAATTTCAGTGGGAAATTTTCTGAAAACTTCATGGAACATTCAAGTCTGAATTGGATGCATTCCTGTACTTGATACATGCTCAAGTCCTAGTAACATAGAGTAAAACGCAATTTGTATTTGCAGAACCAAATGCTATCGTTCACTAGTTAGCTTCTTGTATCTACTATACTAAACACTCCTAGTTTCCAGTCTAACATGTTGGTGAAGGGCCCAACACTACATAAGACTATGTTTGGCAGTACATGATTAAAATTGTAATAAAACCAGCAGTCTAATTATTTTATTTGCCTACCTAAAAAGTATCTTATGTAATATAATGCTCATTGGATTATGCAATTAACACTACTTAAAGATGCCACCTCCATGCCATACCTACTGCTGCTTCCGCCAGCTGCCACTTTCATCAATCACCATCTCCTTATCTAAATTACATATGAGAATACAAATTGTCCTTACATTACATATCTTCACTCTTGCAGCCATAGGAATAGGAAAGCCATTCCATTAAATAAAAACCCATTCCATGAAACTTCTTATTGCGGCAAGTTTGTAATTGTATTCAATCCCATTCCGTTCTACCAAATTTAATCTAGGAGAAGAAGAAGAGAATGAAGAAGTAGTTATGCAGCATCCCCAAATTTACTTCACCAACCAGGAAAGATTGATTTATGTTTCTGCGAGGGAGAATGTCAGATCCCAACAAGTGCTAATGAGGTAGATTTAGTCCCTGATATGCTCCAGCTGCTTTCTTTGAACTCATAATCAATGTGGGAACTTGCATGTAACAAACTGGTGGTCATGCAACTTAGTAAAGTCTCCATTGCTCTTTACCTAATATTTACATCTGTGCTGAAATAAAATAGTGTCTTTGAGGAAAAGTTATCCTAAATCATGAAATATTTAAAGCAGCATATTCTGAGTATTGGTTGCTATTTCTTTTGATAGCCATCTCTAGGTTATGCATGATTGTTTTTGGTCATTTTTCTCTAAGCTTTTGTTGTTAATTACGATATACATGCATTTGCATTTAATACACATATTGTTCCAGTGTAATTATGCTGTCTATGTCATGTTACCATGTTATACACTTCTCAGCTTCATTTGGTTCATGGTTTTGATGAGTATAGGATAGCTATTCTTAAATTTGGTTCAGATTTTAAATCTGGAATAGTTGGTCCATGTAGGAGCCGTTTGCTGACCTCCAATGAATATTTACATGCACTATAATCATTAGATATAACAGATTTTTCCAAAGTACTTGGCATAAAAATTCTACATGTAGGTGATGAAAAATTATTCCATGGATATGGAATAGCTTTTCTTTTCCTGCTCTATTTCATTTTGTAACCAAATTCATGCATAATCTGGAAAAAAATTACTGTTCAAAATCTGTGGTTTTCAGAAAGTGGGATCAAAGAGATATGAGTATATTAGTTGAGTTCTAATTGGGGAAAACATTAATGGGTCAATGTTTTTTTTTTTTTTTTTTTTTTGCAGATTGCAGCATTGTCTGTGGCACTATTCAGAGCTTTGAATCTTACAACCCGGTAAGGTGTTATAGTGGCTAATTGGTGGTATATAGTGTTCTAGTTATCACAGTTACTAATTCTGACATGTCAATTTAGGCATTCTTTAGTGCAAATTTGTCACTCAGAAGAAAGAAAAAGATATCTTTGTTATCAAAACTTTTCTCTAAGATTTCAAAATTATTACCGACTTCTTTATTTGTTTCTGGTTCCATCACTTATCTGCCATGGAAATTTCTTCTCTGACCAACTCAAGTGAGAGGTGATTGTATTCTTTATCTCAGCTTCGTAATTCTACATCTGATTTCTGGTGGATACCTAGGGGAAATTTAGTTAGTGAATTTAGTCTTTCTTTTAAGAGCCTCATAAGCCTAAGAAATGAAAGCACTGTATTCTTACTAATCTTTCTGTGAATCGCACACACCATGCTTTTAACAATTACAATTTTAAGTACTCCATAGGACAATTCATTTTTTTTCTTCTTCCATGCAGATTTTATGTCCTTTTCTCCTTATTTCTTTTTCTGTTCCTAGGTCTCGATGTATTATGTACTAGATTTATTATTTGTCACATTTATCCATGGCCTTGTAGACTCACACAGGGCCCACTCATTTGCTTGGAGTGGCAATTCAGACTGAAATCGTGTTTGTCTTGATAGTCATCTAATTTCAGCTTAATAGAATAATGTCTTGAAATTGATTTAAAATGCCTATTGATTAGTTTATCTTTAGATAGCAAATCATTGTGGCAAAAGCGCCAACCTGATGCACCTAAGAGCATAGGCCAGGTGCTAAAAAAGCCCATCAGTATAACTTTTTATTGTGCTTCTTAAATGAAGCAATCAATTTTGTGATTTTCTTTTTATTTTTAAAGTTTAAATAAGCAATTTTGTTTGTATTAGGTAACCAGGGCAGTTTAAACTAGCAGGTCTGGTTGTATTAGGTAATCATGGCCGGTTAAACTAAGCGGCAGGTTTTATTTGTTAGGTACTTAAGGCACCACCTAACTTAGAGTAAAATAGGTTTAAATTTAATAACTTAATATAAAATAGGAAAAGTCTTAAAAGCCAGCTACTGCTCCTTTTTTATTCTTTTCGTCTCTTTGCTCTCTTTTTTAATGTTATAGGTTAGAGTTTTATTTTTCCATGTAAAGTGACTATTCACAAGCTTTGATTATCACTGGATTTATGTTTGCTAAATTTATGTTTTTTGGTGTATTTTTTTAAATTAATTTGTCTTAGGATTTTGCGCCTTGCCATGTTCAGGTGAGCATTTTTTTGCATTTTGCACTTCAAGGAGATAGGAAGGCATATCGCCTTTTAACTACACTGGTTTTGGTTAAATGGACTGATGCGATATTCGAGTTTCCATTATGATGCAGACAAGGAAAACATCAAGAAAAAAAAAAAAAATAAAGTTCAAAGAATCAAGAGATTTTTGCAATTCTGGTCCAATATTTACAATTTCAATACCCAAAAGGTATTTCCATAATTTCCAGCTTTTCTGGAACAATAGTTTTATTATATAATTATTTTAAGTCTGATTTAGGAGTTGTGGTTGATTTAGTATTTGGTAGTTAATATTAGTTTGTTATTCCCCTAATTTAGGATTCCTAATCCAAGTAGTGTTAAGATTAATTTAGTCTAAACAATAGACTCCCTTATAATTAATGTATTAATCTATTAAGTTTATGAGAACGAAAAAGTCTATAAAATAATGTAAGGCTAATGTATTTAAAGTAAATCACATATATTAATTTAAAATCAATAAATTACTCTATGAAATAGAAAGCTTATTGCAAAAATACAAGTGAAATACTTAGTTTTCAATTCAACAAGTGATTACCATGGAAAAGATCACATTCTCAAATGATTCCATGATGATTACACTTTCTTTTTAATTCATAATATAATTTTCACTTCACTTTCTTCTGTTGGTGGTACGCCTAAAAGAAAGAATTTTTGTATTTGATAATTTCTAAAGTTTTAAATTTATTCCCAATTATAAGCATTAATAAACAAACACTAGCATTATATTTGGTTGAAATTAATTTAGAAATTTATTTCATTTGTAAATAAATTTGGTATATTTTATGTGTAAAATAATACCTATAGAATTCACTTCAATAAAATGAATATTGTGCTTGAAGTAAATTATAATTAAAAAAGAATTACAGAGATAAAAGGCATGAGAGAAAAATGAGAGAGAAAAAAAATGATATAGTGAAGTTGAAAGTGCTATTTTAGTTTTACGAAATTAATGTTGGATTCATTTTGAGAAACTCTAGCTATTCTGCTACAATTCATTTAGTTAGATTTTCATTGATTTAATGAATTAGAATTCTAAGCTGAATATCATTTCAATCAAATATAAAAACTTTAAATTTGCAAATAAATTCTAAAATTATATAGAATTCACTTCAACCAAACATAATGTAAAAGAAAAGATGATATGTAAATAATTAGAATTTTTCTTCTAAACATTCTCTCTAATATTAATAATTACAAAGAATTTGTTCCAATTTTTGTTAATTATTGAATAATAGAATTATTAGTTATCCAGTAAAAAGAAAGTTGGGTTCTTGAAAAATTTATTAATTAATAAAACTATTAATTTATTAAATATTAAATATAAGAGGGTCGAACTTTATATATCTAGGCTTCTAGTAGTTCAGAGTTCAGCTTTATAGATTTCAGTTTAACAAAAATTACACCAATGTTATTTTGAATTGTGTGATTCAGTTCTTCCTTAGGCGTGATTCCAAAGGAACCTTTTCTTGGTGTGATTCTCAAGAGCTTCTAAGTGATGCTTAGGTGTCATTTGGATTGGGGTTGGAGAATGCTTTTCTAACCTCAATTTTTATTTTATTTTATTTTTGAGTTCTGATAATTGCTTTTGAAAAAAGCAGGTAAATTGTTGCTTTTTCAAAAACAGATTTGAGAAAAGCAGTTTATAAAAAACTTAAAAATCAATATTCAAAATAAAAAAATCTTAAATTTGCTTCTTTAACATCCAACAACAATCTCAAACACATCCTTAGAAATTTTTCTATCTTTTCTTTGTTCATTAAAGTATCAAATCTAAATATCTGATCATAAATATCAGATTTTAACTTATAACTTCTCTATTTTCCGTGAAAATCAATATAGAGCAGGTTATCTAATTCTACCCTACATCAATTTTGCTAGTAGAGCTTCAAGATCCTCATAGTTTGATGATTTGATCTTCATCAACAATGGGAATATCCAATTTATTTTTTTGAGGAGGTGATCCTACAAAATTTTGTGATTGGATTGATTCTCTCGAATCTTACTTTGATTGCTACAACAATGAGGAACTACGTAGGGTAGGATCTTCAAAGTGCAATTTGATTGGATCTGCAAAATTATGGTGATATAGTGTTGAATATGGTAAACAAATAGGGAGGCAATCCTAATGGCAAGAAATGAAAACAGAGCTTCAGAGAAATCCTTGCCACCGCATTGTCGCCAAAGAATGCATGAAAATATATATAATTCTACATAAAGTTGCATGTCAATGGCTAATTACTTGAACCAATTTGAAAAGCAGAATTTTTTCCATTAAGAGCGTGAATGGAATTTTGATCAATTGACTGATGAGATGAGTTCAAGATTTGGTCATTTGAATGCTTGGAGGAATCAGTTGTTTGGAAGGTTCCCTTCAAATCCTATCAATGAAACTTCCAAAACTATTAGTAGTCAAGTCTTGTTATGAAATTCAGCCCTAACTCTATAAGTTGCTTCCAAGATTATTCGAGAACAATTTCCAGAAGTTGATAAAAGTCTACAAGCTGCACCAAGCCAAACCTAAGACCTAATCTGCAAACTATGAAGTGTTGATTTACAATTTCTTTTAGGAGCAAGAAATCTAATAATAGGAAAGCCAAAAGTGTAGAACCAGCAACAAGCAATTTCTTTTAAATTTACAATTCAATGAGGAAAAATTGCAAAACATTCAGTCAGAAGTTCCAAAGCTAGAATCACATGCAGGGATTTTAAGACAGCAAGTGGTCAAGACTAGTAAACAACTAGACACTTTTCCAACAAGCAAAAGGGATGGAATAACGATTACAACTATTAAAAGAACCTATGCAACTCCATGAATGACATAGGAAAGGGACACAAAATCAAATCCTGCAACCACAACCCCTCAATTCTTGAAACCCGCTTCAAAATTTGCATGTCCAAAAATTAAACATGAAGAACCAATTCAAGCAAAGAAGAATTAGAAAGGTAGCAACAAGTAGAGCCTTTGCGAGATGATTTTCAACATTTGTAAGAGAAAGAGGAGGTCAAATTCGTTCAAGTTACGAAAGACACTCAAGATGGTGTATTTTGTTCTATTGCTAGTGTTCAAAAGGTGGACTTCATTCCTAATGAATTCGTATATGAGTCTAAAAGGAGGTTTCCAATATCTCGGTTGATACCAATAGTTAAGAAGGCCAAATTCAAGTCCAACAAAATCCAAAGGAAGAATGATATGGACAAGGAAAATATCAAGAAAGACAAAATTCAAAGAATTAAGAGATGTAGAATTTTTATTTAATATTTACAATTTCAATACCCAAATGGTATTTTTGTAATTTTCAGCTTGCTGGAACAATAGTTAGAATTTATTTTAGGAGTCTTTATTTATTTTGGGCCTAATTTAAGAGTTTCAGTTGGTTTAGTATTTCCTAGTTAGTATTAGTTTGTAATTCTCCTAGGTTAGAATTCCTAATCCAGGTAGTGTTAGGATTAGTTTAATCTATATAAATCTAAGCTTGTAGTGATTTGAAGAAACCTTTTCTTGGGTGTGATTCTCAAGAGTTTCAAACTGTGATTCTTAGAAGTTTTTCTATCTTTTCTTTGCTCATTAAAGTATCAGATCTCAGATCCTGTCATAAACATCAGGTTTCAACCTGTATCTTCTTTATTTTCTGCAAAAATGAATGTAGAACAGGTTATCTAAATCTATCCTACATCACACAAGTATTTTACTGTCATTTTTAAATCATGCATTCATGTTGTGTCCAAAATTACCATCCTCTTTGCACACAGATGCAAGTAGCAGTAAGGTTTAAATACACTTCTGGGTCTCGTAAACTTCTGTACGAAAAGTATTTTGTGACTTTCTTGGGAAAAGCTTATTTCCTCTGATTCTGTGTATACATGTTTTCAGGTTTGTGTCCATTCTAGATGTTGCCTCAATAAAACCTGATGCTGACAAATGTGAATCTGCTACTCAAGATATGAGCAGAGATTACAGGGGGGTTTTCAATACTTCAACATTGATGGTAGATAGACCAAAAGAGGTTTCTATGTCTCCTAAGTTATTTTCATGCAATGAGAAAAGCAATGTGTGTGAAACTTCTGCGAAGGCTTCTTGCATAAGTAACTACCCAAGGAGCAAGAAAACTCACTGTGAAAGTCCCCTTGCTGCAGCTGAATTGGAAAATCAAACAACAGCTTCTGAATCATGTAGTAGCTCAAAATCTCAGGGTTCAAAGAGGAAAGGTGATCTTGAATTTGAGATGCAGTTACAAATGGCTCTCTCTGCAACGGCAATTGAAGCTCCTCAAATTAGCATGGGATCAGATGTGATAAGCTTGATTAATGATACATCAAATATCTCTTCTTCACTTAAAAGAATTAAGATGGTTGGAAGTGAGGAATCTCCCATCCATGGAATCTCAACTGCACTTGGATCAAGAAAAATAGGATCTCCTCTGTATTGGGCAGAAGTATACTGTAGTGGAGAAAACTTGACAGGGAAATGGGTTCATATAGATGCTGTAAATGCAATTGTAGATGGAGAGCAAAAGGTTGAAGCCTCAGCTGCTGCATGTAAAACTTCTTTGAGATACGTGGTTGCTTTTGCTGGGCATGGTGCTAAAGATGTGACCCGCAGGTTATAAAATTCTCTGATTTTACATTTCTCCTGTACATTTCTAATTTCATTGTCACATTTCTAATCATGCATACATGACAGTAAATAAAATGAAGAACATATAAATTCTTTCTTTGTTCATTAGCTTTTTAGATTTGTAAGATGCATGAGACCTACTGCCACCTTCACCTGATTCCGTCCTTTGTTGCTCAAGCTTAAGTTCCTGAGAGGATTTGCATATAAATGCACTTGTTTATCTTTCTTATGAAATATTGAACTACGAATCCTCCATCTTGTGAAAAGGGGCTTCCGGAAGAGGAATGGCTTGTGAAAATGATAGATTTCTCTTCCTTTTTCTTTTAATGATTGTTTAAAATTTTTCTTAATCTTCTAGTTATATATGCCCCAAACCCTGATGGTAGAGTTGTATGATTCTGGATCTGAATCTTACAATTCTATTTGAGTCTACAGTATTTGGAATGGACTTGAACTGTGGCTGAATCAAGAAATTTGCAAGTCAATCGGGCTAATCGCTATAATTCAGTCATTTAAGTCGATTCTTTCTTTTTCATGCTCATAGGGCTCAATAGAATTAAAAATCAAAATTTATTTCAAATTTCATTTCTATGCGATTATTGTTAAAAAGGCAAAAAGAAAAATTATGCATAAAAGAATATTAAACATAAGTGTTAAAAGTTATATTTATCCCACATCGCTTGGTTACTAGGCTCTTATAATGTATAGAAGTGGATTGGGCACCCTCTTCCTTTGAGCTAGCTTTTGGAATGAGTTCTATCCAAGCCTATTTATTATGGTATCAGAGTCGACTTTTTTGTCTGCTTTGATGGGTTTGAATCCGACCCGTTTGCCCGCTTCGCTGCTCTTGTCTCTGTCACCAGCTTTTCAGATCTTTATTGCCATGAAGGAACATCTCTACAGCACGAGAGCGGCATATCGCGGGTCAAAAACCTTTGTCCCTGTCTGTTGACGGAAAAGAGAAAGGAAGATTGGGCTTGTGAAAGGATTGCTGTCAAGCTCGACTCTGTCACGCTAAGCATGAGGGAGGGTGTTAGAAGTTGTATTTATCTCACATCGCTTGGTTTCTGGGCTGTTATAGTGTATATAAGTGGATTGGACACCTTCTTCCTATGAGCTAGCTTTTGGAAATGAGTTCTACGCAAGCCTATTTATCAAGAACAAAACAACTCTTCCTATTGCATGAAGTTATATCTTCTACTCCTATTCTAATATTTTACCTACTGAATAAATTTATAATTGTTTTGCATATTCCTAGATGATATGGAATATATATTATATGATTTTATATTAAAATAATATCATCTAACAATATATAACATATTTAAAATAATATGATAGATGCTTTTCAATGTTTATTTGATTTATAGAAGCATTTTTATCTTAGAAGAATTGATCATAGTGAGGTCTTTAACCTGCTTTCTGCCCTTATATGCAAGCACGATTCTAATTGGGTAAATGATACACTATAATTATCTAAATATTTCATATTTTGCGTTATTTTGTTTCTTTCGCATGGATGTACATTAAATTTAATTCATTTTAAAAGTCTCCATTGAATCTTACATTCGATTCAATTCTTGATTCCTGATTCACAAAATAAGGATTTTGATCCTCGATTTGACAACTACGATTGCAAGGCATTTCTTTCTTTCTTCTCTTTTCTGTCTTTCTCTTTGCTTTTTTTCCCCTTAAAAAATCTATAGTTACATATCCTAAAATGTGGTTTGTAAATTGTGTAATTTTGGATTAGTCAATTAAAGATATGCCAAAACCATTTATTCATTCATACACTTCAATCTATATATATTATAATACAATCTCTAATGCAGGTATTGTATGAAGTGGTACAAGATAGCATCACAAAGAATTAACTCAATTTGGTGGGATGCAGTGTTGGCCCCGTTAAGGGAGTTGGAATCAGGAGCTACAGGGGGTATGGTTCCTCTGGAAAAGCACCAAGCCAATGCCTCAAATAGACATAAAATTGTGAATGTATCAGGAGTGTCTGATTGTTTAATACAGGATAATTTTCCAATGCATGCCAACTTGTCTGAGAAGTTAGGGTCCTTTAAAGGGCCTGAAGTTCCTGAGAGGAAGACTGATATAGAATCTTCTGGGAGGAACTCTTTTGTTTCAACTAGGACCTCTCTTGAGGATATGGAGTTGGAAACTAGGGCACTAACTGAGCCTCTCCCCACTAATCAGCAGGTATAGTGATCAATGCATAGCTTAACATGAAATTCTAAATTGCTCCGCCAATTTTATAGAGCTCCATTTTCTATATGCAGGCCTACAAAAATCATCAACTATATGCTATTGAAAGATGGCTTACAAAGTATCAGATACTTCATCCCAGGGGTCCTGTTCTGGGATTCTGTTCTGGTCATCCAGTTTATCCTCGTGCTTGTGTGCAAACACTCAAAACAGAACATAGATGGTTGCGTGAAGGACTGCAGATTAAAGCCAATGAATGTCCAACAAAGGTTCTGTCTGGCAAATTTTTAATCCCTATTTTTTGTTTATTGTTTTACTAGGTATTTGAGTTTTCTATTTATGTTTATTATTTTACTAGGTATTTGAGTTTCCTATTGTAACTTGTTCATAGAAATAGTTTCTTTTTATTTTTGTATTTCTACAGGTATTGAAACAATCTGCAAACCTTAAGAAAGTAAAATCTTCAGAAGATGATGACTACAGCGAAGTGGATCCTAAAGGAAATATTGAACTTTATGGGAAGTGGCAGCTGGAACCCCTGCAGTTGCCTCATGCTGTAAATGGCATTGTGCCAAAGGTGAATTTCTATTTTATTCTTTGTAGCAATGCATCTTTCCTCATTTCCTTTAGTTCTTTTACTTACTCTTTTAGTTCTTTCTGTACCCTAAGCAGTCATGAGCTTTCCTTGTGTTAGCACATTCATACATGTAATCCTCATGAGCTTACTTAACTAAACATCCTCTGCATTACTATTTGCGACTTATCTTCTTTAAGTATATTGTCTAACTTAATGAATTATTTATCATAATACTGTAGTTGAGTAGGACCATGAGATTGATAAAATTTTCACAAATAAATGGATTGATTAATCTTAAAGGGTGTTATGGAGCTTGCTTTAGTATAAATAACTTAAGGTATCAAGCAATCATTAAGCCTTTTATCTTATAGACATTTTACAGCCAAAGCCACATTTTTATATACATTATAAGTTTTGTTAAATACTATTTACCCCCTGATATTTTGTCTAATGCGCAAGTCAGTTTGTATGTTTTTTTTTTTTAATCTAAACCCCTTTGAGTTTTAATAAAACTAACTATCACCCCCTCCGTGTTAGTTGAAGGACTAAACTGATAATTTAAAATTCTAATTTGATTCTTGAACTTATTATCAAGTATCAAATTCGTTCAAAATTAATTTTATTCTCAAACTAGTGTAAAATTTTACTTTTAGCACAAGTTAATTTTAGTGCCTAATAAAAATAATTTATTTAATATTCTTTTATTTGTATCTTTTATTTTTTAGCATAACTTAATCCTAGAAAAAATTAAACATATCAAAGACATTTATTTCTTGAACAGTATTATTAAATTACTATATAATTTAATTTTAAATTTTTTTAAATAAAATAAATAGTTAAAAGTTATTTTCTTTGCCAGTCATTAAAGTTAAACTATACTAAAAATAAAAATTTTACTCGTATTATTCTCATTTGAATGATTGATACAAAGCTCTATGTTTAACCTACAAGATTATCATGATCTTTTGTTATTGATAGTGACTTGTCAACTTCAACCTTTCTTCTGTGAAACTAATTGGTATCTAAGTTATTTTACTAGATTAAGACATGACTATTTATTTTAATTTTTTACTTTTAATATAGTTAACCCTAGTATATAATAAAAAAATAGAACGATATTTTTAAATTAGAAATGTTTATTTTATAGTTATAACTAAAATTAATGTATATAGTAATTTAATAATGTTACTGTAAATATAAGTAGTTTTAAAATATTTAAATTTTGCTCGGGTTAAATTGTGTTAAAAGAAAGTAAAAGAATATTAATTAATTTTTTTTAATTAGACACTAAAACTAACTTATGCCTACAATAAGATTTTACTCTAATTTGATAATAAAATTAATTTTAGACGAATTTGATACTTGATAATAAATTTAATGATCAAATTATAATTCTAGATGACTAGTTTAGTCCTTCGACTAACACAAAGGTTTTATTAAAACTCAAGAGGGGTTTAGTGAAATTAAAAATAAAAATGCAGAAGCTAGCTTTTGTATCAGACTAAATCTCAGGGGTTAAATAGTAGTTAACCCTTATAAATTATAACTTTGGTTTGGTGAAAAAGAATTGTATGCAGAGGTGCAAGGAATGTATCACCAATGGCTTACAAACATTTTTATCTTAATTTATCTGATTACCTGCTAATATGACTTCTAGGTGTAATGTGTGTCTGCAGCCTTTTGAGAATGTGCACTACACTTCCAAGTTAAATTTTCATAATAATATATGAATTATATGCACATTCTTTTTTCTTAAAGTTTAAATGAAACTATATTGTCATTGATGATCAATATGCATTCAATTCTAGAATGAGCGTGGTCAAGTTGATGTGTGGTCTGAAAAGTGCCTGCCACCAGGGACCGTGCACTTGAGGCTGCCAAGGGTATTTCATGTTGCCAAGAGACTGGAAATTGATTATGCACCTGCCATGGTTGGATTTGAATTCAAAAATGGTCGATCTGTCCCTATCTTTGAGGGTATTGTGGTGTGTGCGGAATTTAAAGATGCAATCTTAGAGGTAAATGTTTTTGCTATTTGTGGACGATTTTGCATTCTTGAATTGAGAAGCATCAAATTGAATTATGTTGCTCCTTCAATGATTCTTCTTTTTCATAGTACAGATTTTTAATTTCTGCACCTTTGAAGGTGTATTTATGTACCTCAGACTTAAATAAGACGAAATAAGTTAAGATGATGTGTGAACTTATTCTATAAACATTTTTTGAATTGCTTTTGTATTTCTATGATGTTAAATCTATTGCAGTCTATGTGCAACTCTTTAGTTTCCGTAATCAAGATGATATGCACGGTTGTCTTTAGTTCCTCAGCAAAAAAGTGTTTTTGTGTCTGAAATTAGTTGTTTGTTTTCCAGGCATATGCTGAAGAAAAAGAGATCAGAGAAGCTGAAGAGAAGAAAAGAAATGAAGCACAGGCTATATCTAGGTGGTATCAACTTCTTTCATCAATCATAACTCGACAAAGGTTGAATGACCGTTATGGGAACAGTTCGTCATTGCAGATGTCAAGTGGTATCCAAGATAGAAATAATAAATTAGTACATGTTCATAATGAACCTAAGAAGAAATCTCAGAGATGCCAGGAAGAAGGCAATCAGAAGCCCAAATCAGATGCTCCTTCAGTGGTTATAACAGAAGATCACGAGCATGTATTTTTGGCTGAAGATCAGAGTTTTGATGAGGAGAGTTCAATGAGGATGAAGCGATGTCATTGTGGACTTTTAATCCAAGTGGAGGAATTATAGCACCAAGATATGGAAATCCACCGTAAGGTGGTTCTTGAAGAAGCTAGATTCAAGATCTAATCAAGATAGGCTCCAATCTGGTAATGTAATTTGTGCAACTCAATATCTCACTTCTCTCTCTCTGTTTTTTCTTCCCTATCCATTATTTGCACCTATAGTCATGCCTGAATCTTTTCTAAATTAGAGAAGCTGCAGCATCCTTTCTCCTCCTTCCTGTATTTCCTTTAGAACAGTAATATATGGATCGATATGAAATGGGGTGTACTCAAATGCATTGTAACTTGCTAGTGTTTGTGCCCTATACAGAAATAGAACGTCCAATGCCATTATATTCAGATACAGTTCAGGTGTTGAATTTGTAAATATAGGATTGAAGTGGTGGCCCCAGGAGCTCTTATCTAAATACTGTTAGAGTCTGAACGCTATTTCTAGCACTTGAGGGTAAAAGAAAAGAAAACATAGAGTAAAGAATTACAGCTTGAATCTACTAGTTTTGTGGTCAGAATCTAACCCTTGTTGCTACTTATGCCTAGATGCAAGTGTGTAGCTATTTCTTTCATTTTCAATTAAGCAGAAAACGAAGGCATGAAAATAAAACTGTTTAGATGAAATGGTAAGAGTCTCTTTTAACTTAATTAAAAATTTAAGTTCGAGTTCTAGAAGCTTTAAATTAACTCTAAATGCATGTATTTAAAGGAAAAAAATTACGGCAATAAAAGATTCATCATTTCTTCGTGTTAAAGGATTTCTCTCTCTATTAAGACAATTCATTATCTCAGGAATAACAAATGTTGGCGCCAAGAAAAAGTTGGAAAGAGAACTTTTATTACCCTCTCAATTGTGCTTTCAAATTTCGCAGCACGTGGCCTCATGTTCATGAAAATTTATTTTATGAGCTTTTATAGAAATTTGCAGTTTGCACCATGTTTTTTGGGAATAAATAGATAGTACTGTGGAGGGAAACGATATTGAGGAAAAATTTGGAGGGGAAATTATTATTTTTGTTCACTATCTTGTTTGGATTGGGGGAAAAGAACAGGGAAAGGAAATGGGACAAGTTTGTTTCATTAATTATAACTATTTATTCTTCTTATAAATATTAGCTTGATTCCATTTCTGTTTGCCTTTTTCTTCTTTTGAGGAATTTATTTCCACTTCCATCCCATATTGTGAGAGAAAAGTGTTGGTGGACCCTAATTCTCTCCTTACAGTTACTTTCCATTTCCTTAACTAACAAACAAAACCTCATAAATATAATAATAATTTTTTTAAAAAAATAAAAAGTAAAGAACTAAAATCAGAGAGCGATGGATTGTACCACTTCTTTTTTTACTTTTGATATCTATATTTTCTAAAATTAATTTCTGAAAACTAATAAAAGAAATCCCAGTTTCCTTTAAGATCAATTTCAAAATGAAAAATAAAAAATTATAAATGTTTACTCCGGAAAACTATGGCCAATGGGACTTGTAGTTGGGACCAAAATATTTCTCATCAGCAATCAATATTTAATAGCTAATTTGGGGATGACAGTTTACTCCCTACCTAACAAAAGCCCTACTCAAATCAAATCAGACAATATATGCACTGATTGAGTAATAGATATTACTAAACTCGTCCCATAAAAATTACACAAGATATAAATATGATGTGAATATTATAATATCAAGAAATTACACTAAATATGAATATGATGCAAATAGTATAATATATGAATATAATAAGAAAAGTCTATTCTATCCATTTTCTATTCAAATGATATAATATAAATACTTACCCATTACCGTTTATATCTTAAAACCCAAATAAATTTATCATATCACATTATTTGTAGATAAAATTAATTTCATATTAATATATGGCATTATGTATTAATTTATCATATTTGTATTAGTTAATTTTGATTATGAGCAGTTAATGATAATAAATAAATCTGTCAATACAAATACAATAATTAAGAGATAATGCCATATGTACGCGATCAACTAAATCAAATATAGTTGTGGGTTTCTCGGTCAAAGAACGTACACCATAGTAGAACATAACAAAGTAAACAAACTCAAAATATACTTAGCTCCTTACTCGCAAATTATCATCTATAAACTAAACTTGAGAGCCTCAACAACAACAACAATCCTCTAACTCTACAGGCTCGAGTACACACTTTAAAACACACAAGTCACTGAATTCTACAAGGTCAGTCCAGAAATCACTACCATCAGTCTAAAAGGTGGCCTAATTTTGAGCACTCACTTCAGTTACAGAATCAGGCTTTAGCTTTCTGCCATTGCCACAGTTCTAGTCGTAGTAGTCCCATTCATATCCTCCATCGAGTGTGCAATCTTGCGTGGCCTCCCTCTTGGCCTTCCACTTCCTGTAGCAGCAGGCTTGGGCTTCACTGGCTTTGGGGGTGCATCTGGGTCGTTTGGCGGACGACCTCTAGGCTTGGCAGGGATAGGAACGCTGCCTGGTGGCAGTGGAACCTTGGGCTTAGGTGGCCTGCCTCGGCCCCGCCGTGGTGGTGCATTTGGATCTGGTATCATGTAGTTGTTTTTCCAAAAGACTAGCTCTCCAGTGTCCTTCATCCTGGCTAGATGGTGTGTGAGTAGCGCTGTGTGACCGGCTGGCAAGTCACCGTATTTTGATTCAATGTACTTCGATATAGATGTCTTGTTGGAGCCATTCTTGTCATCCAGTGCTGCAATTGCTGCCAAAATCATCTATATACAACAAAAGAACACAAACAGAACTAAGAAAAAAGAAAAGCTGTGATCCATTCTAACAATAAGAATTAAATTTTTTTACATATGCAAGATATTATGCATTACTACTATTGAAACTCAATTATTTGCAAGAAATACTTGCCATGGTTGGAAGGGAAATGGTTTCAGTTGGATCTGCCAAGAAAATCAATTTAGTGAAATTGTAAAACAAGGGTATGTAGGAAAATGAGTTCTCATTACATTTCCAAGAACCCCCATTTTTTACTTTCTAGGAAAGGACTGATTCTGATCACAGTCAGCCAAAGTTAAATGGAATGAAGCACAGCTGTAAAAAGAAAAGATCATTCAAAATAAGGATTGCATAAATTAAAAGAGAGGCAAAAAAAAAAAGTTGCTCCTTTTTCTTGGAATAACTAATGAAAGTAACCAAAAACCTCAAACAGAAATAAAATCTTGCATTCCATACAAAGATTCCTACAAAATAATACCCCTTATGCAATGTAATCAAATTCAATTATGTTTCCATTTAGAACTTACGTATTGTGGGTTGTAGACAAATCCCAATTTTCCGTTAAATTCATACCAAGAAAATGTGAAACTCTAAAAAAAAAAAATAATAATAACCAAGAAAACCAACAGTCTGGTTTCTTTTCACATATACCAGACATCCTCTTCCCCATAAATTATGACCCAAATTCTCCTTTTCCAAATTTTTATCAAGAAGAGTACCATATGACACATGATGAAAAAATTCAAAGAGCATATTAAAAAAAAAAAAACCTTTGCAGTAATGGGAATGTACCTGAGGGTAAGGAGGGAGTGTTGGAGGCTTATAAACCTCTCCAGCTGCTGCCATTGAGAGAGAGAGAGAGAGAGAGAGAAGGTGAAATCTCCTTGCAGAAATTCTTTCGAGAATCTTACAGAGGAACTGTTATTGTTATTGATCTATAAAATTGTCAAACAAATTAGAATGGGACAGCTACTAACCAATATTGTTTATAGGTCCGATGATGATCCAACGGCTTAGGCTTGTGTCAAGATGGTGACCCCCAGATCGATGACGTGGCATTTGCTTAACTTTTAAAAATTATATAATAAGTAACTATACAATTACAATTTCATCCCTTTCTTTCCTTTTATGGCTTTTTTTTCTCAAAATCCATTTTTAGAAAGAATCTCTTGAATTGCACAAAATCTTTTCTATTTTTATCTTTTACTTTTTAAGAAAATAAGAATTTTTGTTTTCATAGAATATCTATTAAATATGCTTACTTACTATTATATAAAAAATTTATTTTTTGGATAATATCTTAAGTATAAAAAGTAAACTTAGAATAAATAAAGTGAAAACTCCTTATTTTTAACAAAAATAAGTGACTTTTATATAAAGAAAAATAATAAAAAATGTTAAATTTATTTTTCAAAGTTTAGTTATTATTTTGAAAACTTTAAAAGCTGTTTTTTATATTTTATTTTAAAAAATAATATAAATAAATATAAAATTCTATTTTTATTTTTATTTAAACTTTTTTTTAAAAAACTCACATAGTTTTCTATGAGTAAGTAAAAAAAAAGATAATTTTTATAGAAAATTTGTAAGATTTATAAAACATGTTTATTTGCTATTATATAAAAAAAAACTATTTTCTATTTAAATAGTATTTTTAGTTTAAAGAGTAAATTTGGAATAAACTTCTTTTTTTCATTTGAAAAAAAATGACTTTATAAATAAAGAAAGACGTAGAAAATATATTAGATTTATTTTTTAAAATTTAGTTATAAATTTAAAAATATAAAAATTATTTTCTATTTTTATTTTAAAAAAATAGTACAAATAAATAAAAAAATTCTATTTTCTGCTTTCATTTAACTTTTTTTTTTTTTTAGAAAACTAACATAATTTTTTTATAAATAGATAATCCCTAAAGTTTTGAGTTTTGTTTAATTTTAATTGTGGTGCATTACAATTTTCTATATCTCTTTTTTAAATCAAAACATCTTCATTATATCAAACTATCAATAAGAATAATAGAAGACATAAAATTAAGAGGGTTAAGAAACTACTCTTGAGGACCCGACAAAAAATAAGCAGCCTTGGCAACATAATAGGCTGCATTATTTGCAAATCTATGAAAAAAATAAAAATACATTTACTTAGCTAAGTCTTTACAATCCTTAACTATCAAATGAAAACAAGAGTATTTTGTGAACTTCTAATGCTTTCATCAGCTATAAAGAATCTAACCCAATCACAAGCTTGTTCACCTATTTCTCCTTCAGTGATAGGTCCTAATCGAAGCTTATTAAGAAAATGACAGAGATTTAAGAAAGAGAATAATATTCTTTTTTGGGTGAGAATGTGTCACAAGTGTTTAGTTTAGAATAAACTTATTTCATTATTGACTTATGAATAGCTTAAATACAAAGAAAATTAACAACTATTTCTATTTTTTGGATAATATCCAAAAACAACAAGCTACTATCGATGATTGACACTAGTATTTTATTAAAATATTCCAATTTCTAAGCAAGCAATCTTGAAGCCATTATCCACGTGCATAAAAAGTCTCATGCATAGCAGCTCTTTAGTCAAACATACTTGGGATTCTTTATAGACATCCTGTGAGATCTTTGTAGCTTATAACACTTCCTTCTTTTACAGGAACCTTGTCCTCAAGGTCTAAGCTGAAATATCTTTCCCATAATTCTTGAGTTGTTTCCCATGTAGTATTTTCCACTGGAAGTTTTTTCCATTTAACCAAGTTTTCCTCGACAAACTTAGACCCCTTTTTTTATCTAGCGAGTGTCGATTATCTTCTCTAGTTCCATGAGGATGTCTCCATTATTACTAATGAATGGTATTTCTGTACTAGCAGCAATCGTGTCACCAACGATCTTTTTAAATTAAAAGATATGAAAAACAGGGCGAATGCTGGACCCTTGAGGCATTGCAAACCTGTAAGATACCTTTTCCAATTTCTCTTCAATTTGATAAGGCCTGTAGAACTTAGTACCAGTTTTTGTTAAGCTCGTTTGAACATTGTATGCTGATGTTAAAGTTGAAGCTTTAAAAATACAAAATCCCTCGCATGGTATTTAATGTCTAGTCGTTTAGAGTTTGTTAGTTATTTCATTCAATTGTTTGATGCATGAAGATTATTCTTAAATTTTTGTAGTAGTTCATCTCATGTGGCTAAGTTTTTATCAATTTCATTTACTGGACTAGTACCTTCGTGATAGCGTGGAATTATGGGCAACAACCTTCCATATAAAGCTTGGAAGGCAGTCATTCATGTAGATGCATGATATGTAGTATTGTATCAGAACTCAACCCATGGAAGAAAGGAATGCCACTTACAAGGCTATTGATAAGTGAAAAATAAAGCACCAAAGATATTGTTCAAGACAATAATTTACGACTTCCACATGTCCATCCATTTGAGGATGGTAGGCGCTGCTCATTTTCAACTATGTGCCTAATAATTTGAAAAATTCTCTTAAAAATAACTAATGAAGACCAAGTCTCTATCACTTATGATTGACTGAGGTATGCCATAAAGCTTTACAAAGCCTTCAATAAATTTTTCTGCTACTACTTTTGTTGTGCACGGACAAGACAAAGCTAAAAAGGTGTTGATTTGCTTCATTTGTCAACCACAACAAGAATTAAACTTTTACCATTGTAAAGTGGTAGACCATCAATGAATTCCATTATTACATCATCCTATATTTGGCAAGGGATTGAAAGTGGTTGAAAAAGTCTGATGACGTATCACTATTTGTATGTTGGCATACTTCACAGACAACAACATAATTTTTTATTGTCCAATACATAGATGACCAGTAAAATTGTTGTGCTAGCCTCTTGAAGGTTCTTAAGACACCAGAATGCCCATCAATTGAAGAGTCGTGGAATCCTTATAAAAGTTATTGGATGATGTTGAAATAAGGAGGCACCAATACTTTATTTTTTTAACAAGTCAACCCATTATGCCATATATATGATTCACCTAGATTCATAGTTGTTTGAGTGCTAATTTTTTCATGTAAGGATCATCACTCATTGCAGACTTGATTGCATCTCATATTTGAGTTTGAGGTACAAATATGGTATTAAGTCTAGAATTGCCCTATACTCTTGATGGTGCATCTACTGCATTGTCTTCTCTTCTTGGTTTATACATAATCTCATAATCATACCCAAGAAGTTTGGCCACCCATTTTTGTTGCTTTAGTCTAGTGACTCTTTACTCCAACAAGTGTTTGAGACTTCTTTAATCAGTTTGAATATAAAACTTTTGACCCATCAAATATGGTCTCCATGTCTGAATTACCTAGATGATTGCTATCATTTTTCTTACATAAACAGACCATAAGCGTTTGGTGGTTCCCAAAGCCTGACTCATAAATGCAATTAGTCTCCCTTATTGAGTAAAGACAACCCCTATACAATCTTTTGAAGCCTCTAATTCAATGATGAATGGCTTATTGAAATTCGGCATAGCTAGAATTAGAGTAGTTATTATGGCTTATTTGAGTTCTTGAAAGATATGTTCAACTTCATCAGTCCATCTAAATTGTCCCTTCTTAAGAAGGTTAGTGAGAGGTCATGCTATGACACCATAGTTGCAAACAAATTTCCTATATATTAACTTGTAATACCTAAGCTACGCAACTCATTGATGTTGGTAGGCCTAAGCCAATTTAACATGATTTAAATTTTTTTTTGTCCACCTTAACTCCTTGAGAAGTAACAATATGCCCTTAAATGTTCCAATTCTTGTAATCCAAAAGCACATACTGCTAATTGTGATAAAAAAAAAGTTGATGTTGTTGTAATATTTCAAAAGCCTTTTTAACATTTTCAAGGTGCATGTTCCAATTGGGGCTATAGAATAAAATGTCGTCAAAGAAAACTAGCACAAAGTTTCAGAGACAAGGGTGAAATATTGGGTTCATGATTGCTTGGAAGGTAGATGATTCATTACAAAGACCAAAAGGCATAACTAAGTATCCATAGTGACTATTGTGGGTTCGAAAAAATAGTTTTATGGATGTCTTTATGATGTACTCTAACTTGATGATATTCCGCCCGTAAATCAAGTTTAGTCAAATAATTAGCTCTATGGAGTTCATCAAGCATATCATCAAAGATAGAAATTGAAAACTTATCTTAAATGGTGATTGAGTTAAGTGCCTATAATCAGTATAAAAATGCCAAGACCCATCTTTTCTCTTTACTAATAAAATACAAGATGAAAAAGGACTAATACTAGCTCAAATAAGGCCCAATCTTAACATGTCATGAACTTATTTTTTAATTTTAGCTTTTTGAAAATATGCATACCTATAGGGTCTCATATTAACAAGATTGATTCCTTCTTTTAAGTTGATGCGATGGTCTATTTCTCTAGTCGGAGAAAGATATGCATGTCCTTGAAACAGATCTTTAAAACTCTCCAATAATTGCTTCATCTCAAAATTCACCTATTATAATGTGGAAGTATTCTAAAGATAAATAACAAATATGGAATGTTTTTGCCGCATATCTCTATAGAGCTCTGATGCAACCTGAATTACTCGTGAACCAATTTTTTACAATTTGTGAGTTTGGTTGATCCATTGAAATTCCACTGTCAATTACTTGTAATTACATATTATTGTTCCTATTTCTTCCAGACAATGAACATCTAAAACCAAGTCTAGCCCAATTAATAGTAATGTATATAAAGTGAGAGCAAAAGGAATATCTTGCAATATCACTTGAATATTTTCAAATCTTCCTTGGCATTTTAGTATCCTCTTATTCGCCATTTTAACATAAAAAGATTAAGTTGGAATTGCTTGTATTTGCAGCCTATTGGCTATTCTCTCACTAATGAAATAGTGAGTTGAACCACTATCAATTAGAACTACCACTTTATATAGACCAATCTTAGCCATCACCTGCATAGTTTTGTAAGCTAGCCATCTTATAAGTGCATGAAGTGATATTTTTATTCTAATAAAACCAGCTCTAAACCTTTGCACTTATGACTAGGTTTGAATTTCTCATCGTAATTAAAGCATAGTCTTTGTGCCCTTCTCTTTTGCATTTTGCTCTAAGTTAGTCTTTTCATGAGTAAAGTTGTTTTAAATTTTGTTAGAGTAGTGTCATCAATATTGGTTCGACTGAAAGGCCGTATAAGTTTTCTTTAATTAGAAAGTTGTTCATCCTTCATTTGTGATGGCTTTTTTTAATGACTTTGGTTTGAACAACCTTATACTATTAACAATTTTTTGAATTTGAGTCCTCCCATGAAAGTTCCCACTAAAGCCTTTTTTCTCTAGCCCTGTACACAATTTCTCAATCATTCAAACTCCTTCTGATAGTCACGTAACAAGCCTGTTTGTTCAACTCTGATAGTGCTTTGTCAAAGTCTTCATATTCTGTTGGATCAAACTTTGACTAAAGTTCCTCATGGGAAATCTCCCATGTCGTCTCCTAGCCTTCTTCTTTATAAGCTCTTGTTAGCCATTACCACTATTGATTTGCCTCGCATTCCTGGTGGCAAGAGGCCAATGATACTTTATGCAATTCAAGAGTACCTTAATACTCAAAAAATTGATCCACTCTCGTGAACCGTTTTGTGGGATCATCTATGGAGAATCGTGAAAACTTCAGTTTAGCTAATTTGGAAGAGAACATGGGTCTTCCACCATTTAAATTCTCTTAATTTTCTTCTCTTATATTACGAAAGCGCCCATTAGGAGAATTTGTATTCTAATCAGAGTTTCCGAAAGACACAATCCGGTTGGAAAAGAGAGCCTCTAATATTTTACTAATAGTGCCTCCCAATTGGTGTAGCTTATTAGAAACACCCCTCTCCATTTTTTAGTATTTTTTGGAGTCTTTCAAGTCCAAACTCTAAATTCTCAATCGTTTCATTATTGTTGCCATAATGAGCCAAGCTCTAACACCACTGATAGGTCCCAACTAAAGCGTAATAAGAAAATGACAAAGATTTTAGAAAGAGAATATACCATAAGTGTTTAGTTTAGAATAAGCTTGCGATTACTAACTTGTGAAGAGATCAAATATAAAAAAAATAAATTAAAATTGTTCCTATTCTTAGATAATATCCTAAGAAACAAGCCATTATTATTGACTAGCACTAATATTTTATTGAAAATAAAATGCAAAATACTTGTTCTATTCCTAAGCAAGCAAACTTAAAGCCATTATCCACGTGCATAAAAATCCCATACATAACAACTCTTTCGTCAACATACCTGGAATTCTTGGCAAGCATCATGTGAGATCTTCATAGCTCATCATTGAGCCCTAATAATCCTCTCTCACATAGGAGCTATCTCTAACCAACCCATCATGAGCCATCAACATGTTACCAAAACTATTTCTAACCATCCAACTAGTCTTAATACAACCCCTTCTTTAAGCCATTACAACATCTACATTGACCTTACTCCACCCTATAGATGGTTTTGTCCAAAACCACATCTCCTTCCTTCCAATTACAATCCATTCGAGATAAATCTGAATTAGTTAGCTGAGCATTATTTCACTAGGTCAAGAAGTGACCTTCCCATTATAATCTTAGTTTTAGAGTTAGGGATGGATATAGTTTAAGCTGGATGTGATAGAACCTTTAACCATAAGTCATTCTATAAAAGATCATATATTCATTATTTGAGAAGTTACAAGCAAGCATCAACTAAAAGTGCCAATTAACTTAGTCGAAAACATATACCAACTTAAAAGGAAACTTAAGAGTACGGATAACAATTCATTTGCGTCGTATATAATTGTGTCATATTAAGACATGTGTATAATTGAAAAATAATTAATCCAAATAGTATTCGTTTGATTAATGATGTTAAAACATCAAACTCCAATACAAACATATTTGTTAACTAAGTTATATGGGTTGACCCATTTAAAATAAGATTAAATTTTAAAAATAATTATTCAAATTATAAAAATATTTTTTAATATAAAATATTCAAATTTGGATTATTATTTTTATACATACTTGGATTTTTATAAATATAAAAATAAATATGTTTAAATGTATTTATTTATATTATACATTATCCGTTAACATATCTAACTATTTAACATAATTCGCGAATTGAATTGATCAATCAATTTAAATTTAATTTTTTTTCATATTATAAATGAGATAACCCAATGATGACCTGAATGTGTTTATTCCAAAGTCAAATTCACCGAATGTGGATGTGAGTGCCTATTTTGTAGCAAAATTGTTTATTTGTTTATTAGATGTATATTTGTGAATCTGTTTATTAATATTAGTTATTACTTGCAAGAAACAAGTCAAATTTCTAATGTACATGCTGCTAGAGGCATTTTTCATTATTAATGGAAGGCTTAGTTATAAATTAAATTCGGTTATTATGAATATATATGGATTTATTAATGTGTGTAAGGCTAATAGATTTTGAATCTGTCTTGAAGTACAAATGGAGATAAGAGTTGAAGGCACATAGATGAAAGCCAAACAAGTTTAAAATCCAAATTTACTGGAAATTGAAGTTGATAGGCAAAGTGAAAAAGTAAAAGATAAAAGAGATTAATCATTAAAGGATGAATCCTAAGGAAAAGAGGTACAGCCAAGATACATGGAGCATTTCAAGAAATTGGATGCTTCTGATTTTTTTGTGGGTTAATAATATAGAGAGTCATTAAATTTTATATTTAGTTATAAAATTTTAATTTAGTTTATTTTAATTATATTTTACTTTAATCACTTTGTGAATTAAAAATTGACACATAACATAAACAGTCAATATAACGAGTATTTAAGAGAGAAAAATACGACACGTCAATTTTTTTTAGTAATGTGACTAAATTATAACCAAGATGAAATAAATTAAAATTTTATGACAAAAATAAAACTGAATATAAAATTCAGTGACTATTTGTATTTTTATCCCGATTCTTTTTCATGTTTTTGCTCTATTTTGAAACCATTATAGTAGAGTTAAGGTATATGATATAAAGAAGGGATATTTATAATTTATAATTTTTTAATTTTTTAATTTTATATTAAGAACTTCTCTCATCAATTTTTTTGTTAAAAAATTGTTAATTAAGTTTGGTTTTATATTATTTTCCTTCTAAATGTCTCAAAATTTATCATTTTTTGCTTCAAATTATTTTTAAAGAAGTAACTAAAATGTGGAATGAAACTGTTTACTCCTTCTATCAATCTAAATAAGATCTAGGATTTGATTCTTCTCCTATTTCGTCTTCTTCCTTAAGTGTTTTTTCTTTTTTTCATTGTCTCTCAAACTTTAACCGTTTCTTGTAAAATACAATGTAATATTCAGAATTTTCTTTTAATAATAATAATATTAGTAATAATTAATAAATAAATTTTTACTTAAATCAATTTTACTTTCTTTTTATTTGATTTAATTGGAATGATTTAAATAAAATTTTAATGCTAGACAAAATAAGGGAGTTACTTTGTATATCTAATTTGTTTGATTTTCTTTTAAGAAACTAATTAAGTAAATTTTTTAGAAAATAGATTATATTTTCGGTCATTCAATTTTTTTCCAACATGAATATATAAATTAATTTCTATATTGAAAGTTATGAAAGAATTAGTAAAGAATATTATTATAAAAGAATTATTGGGGAAATGGCATTTTAATTAGCTAATGGTGTTAATGTTAATTGAAAAATATTTACCAAATTGATTAATTAAATTAATTGTGTTAGGATTAAATTGAGAATTTATTTTGGAATAAGGATTAAAAATATAATTTTATTAATATGAGATTTTAATGAAAATTTGTATGTTTCGTATTTTTATAATTAAATATGTCGGCAAGGGTTTTTTGGTAATTTTATATTTAAAAGCAAGGGTAAATAAATAATTAAATATTTTCAATAATTCTAATTTAGCCCAAATTAAATAGTTAGGGGCTTAATTGAAAAGCTAAAGAAAAGTTTAAGAATTAATTAGGAATTTTTCAGGGCAAAATTATTGTAATTTAAGAAGTTGAGGGACTAAATGGTAAGGAAGAAAAGTGCATGAACCAAAAGTCGTTATGGAGAGGAAAAGAAAAGAAAAGAAAGAAGGAAGAAAGGAAGAAGAAGAAGAAGAAAGAGAAAAAGGGGGACGTCGGCTTCAATGGTGGACGGGCACTGGAGGCTTGGCCGAGGGTGGTGTCGACGTCGGGAGGTGCGGCCGTCAACTGCGAGCACACTAGGGGCGGCAATGGCGGCGAATGGCGTTGGCAGGCGATGTAGAATGGCCAGAAATGGCAGCGGTTTCTTGCCACCATTCATGGCGTTTCCAGTAACCATTGCCGGTGATTCTAGACTCAAAATGATTAGCAACTTCTGGGTTTCTTTTTTTGACCATCGTCACCCCTTGAGGACGCTGGAATTGCAAGATCCGGCGAGCTAAAAAGTTAGGGGTAGCCGGAAATCTCGAGATTTTTCAGCGAGTTCCGACGAGTGATGGATGATCAGAGGGCATATCCGGACTCTCCTCAGCTTAAGCTTTGCAATGGCATCGATTTCGTGGCGATTGGACTCCGTTTGAAAATCGACGGCGGAGATCGTCCGTAAATCTCTCCAGATGATCGGGAATTGAATCAGAAGATCAAAAGCTGGGATCATCGTCAGCGCATTGTTTCGAGTACGTTGGTGCGTTCGGATCGTCGATCGGACTCCGGCGGCTGGAGGCAAGTCGGCCGAGCGATCAAGCGTCTCGGTAATTTTCTAGCCCATTGATTTTAGAATTCATTGGTAAAATTTATGTGTTTATTTGTGGTGTTGATTATTAGAAAAATTATGTGAAGTTTATTAGTTAAAATATATAGTTTGTCGGACTGTCTGCCATTAGCCGTGATTTGTGATGTGTGGCGAAGTCGGAAAAAATAATGAAGTCTTGGTAATCCGACTCCCATTAAAAATAAATTGTTAAAAATTTGAAGTGTTTTCTAGCAGGTCCTCGACCCGTTATACAGGGGGTTAAATGTTCTTAATTTAAGGGAGGTTCTACCGAATTTTCGGTAGGATTCTTCCAAGTCGAGATTCTTAGACAGTCAGTCCTAGGGTTAATTGTCAAATGTTTCAATGTTATTGATTAAATTATTTTCCGTGATTAGATAATCCATCAGTTCGGCTCACTCCACCTGAGGCATCGGAGCAGAGCTAGGAGGTCGTCAGATCTGTGAGTTAAAGTCATATATCTGCTTACGTGTGTCATGCTAAGATTTTTACGTGATCTCTTATGAAATGATTAATATTTTTAATTATTTAGTTATTTACTGTTTATATATGTTTCATTTTCTGCATTATGATTTTATTGATTTCGTGTTGACTCGGGATGGGACGACAATAGAACATGCCACCTGATGGGTTTCATCAGGACCGCGTGCACACCGGTATGAATCAGAGACAGAAAATAAGGGGTAAAGGTTTGTAAATTTTAAAAGGTAAATTTAGGGCTTGCCCTGGTCGAGCATTGCTCTATGGGCTGAGTTGAGTGAGTTTGCCAGAGTAAAGGTCCCTGGTCGAGCATCGCTCTTTGGGCACCAGCTTGTTTTGAAACCTAAGTCACCAGACTGGAGTTAAGGATCCTGGTCGAGCTTCGTTCTCTAGGCGCCAGTCTTATTGGAGTAAGAGAGCCGAAAGGCTAAGACTGATAGTGATAATTAAGTGACCCGACTGGATTTAAGGACCCTGGTCGAGCTTCGCTCTCTGGGCGCCAGTTCTGTTAGAATGAGAGAGTCAAGATATTAGTGTTGGAATTAGAGTTCTGCTGAGGTACTCCGTCCCGTGATATGAAATAGAAATTTATTTTATTTTATTTTACAGAAGCATAGCATGACATATATTTTTATTTTTTTATTATTAAGTAAATATTTTATTTAAGTGTTTATATTTTTTTTTTGATATATGATTTTAACTCACTTTCGAGACTGACAGTCTCAATTTCACTGTTTTTAAGGTACTGTTAGTCTTCTCGCAAGTTCTTATCTAGCAACCCGACTCCATCATCGGATTGATGTAATTGATTTTTGTATGTTTGACTTGTACAATTTAGATTCTCCGTAGTAGAAATTTTTAGACTTATCAGTTTGTAATTTTATATAAGTTCAAGTCTCGCCTAACTATGCTGGCGGACTGAATTTAATTTATAGTACCCGTTGATTTAAGATTAATTATGAAAATAGTGCTTTGGATTGAGTCCGGATTCCAATTTGATTGAGTTAGTGAATAGTCAGGCTTACTACGGGATTTGGTGGCCTTAAGCTTACCCATTCCCTAGTGCCGGTCACGGGCCCACAAATCAAGTCGTGACATACAAGGAGCTCCTTCATCAACTTCTAAAGTGAATAGTCGAATCTTATAAGAATTATTGGAGCATGGGTTGTTTTGAATATGACATTCTTGCTTTATGGATCAAGCAATTGAAGATGGTGCTTATGTCATCTCTTTATCTATCGGTATTACTGGTTATGCTCCTCAATATGACCATGATCCAATTGCTATTGATGCTTTTGGAGCAACACAACATGGTATCATTGTGTCTTATTCTGCTGGTAATTTTGGTACAGATCCTAATACTGTTGTTAATATTACGCCTTGAATTCTTACTGTTGATGCTTCTACAATTGATAGAGAGTTTTCAACTGATGTTGTGCTTGGTGATTGGAGTATCTATGGTGGGGTGTCACTGTATTCAGGTGAGCCCCTAGTGGATTTTAAGCTTTCTTTAGTATATGGTGTTGATGTTAGTGGTAGTTATGGATTTGTGGATAGTTTAAGTCCATCAAAAGTTCAAAGAAAAATTGTGGTATGTAATCGAAGAATGAATGCAAGAGGAGAGAAAGGAAGTGTTGTGAAGCTTGCAGGAGGATTTGGAATGATATTGGCAAACATAGTAGATAGTGATGAGGAGCTTATAGTTGATTCTCATCTTATACCGGCTACTATGGTAGGTGAAATTGCTAGTAATAAGATTAGAGAATATAGCATATTGGATCAATATCCTATTGTAACAATTATTTTTTAGATGAAATAGTATCATTCCATATTTTAGTTATTTTCTTAAAAATAATTTGAAGCCAAAAATAATAAGTTTTGAGACTCAGTTAATTTTGTTTTATATAGGAATGAGTTGTAGCCATGTAGACAAGCTATATCAGATTTGGCACGCGCCATTCTCATCTTGGATATATATGAAACAAAATGCATAGGTGATGGACCAGATTGACAAACTTTATAGATCAAGGTATATTTGCAAATTTGATAAAAATTCACAATAAATGAGATGATTTTTCCTTTTATTTATACAATAAAATTTCCATGTTTTTAAAAATCAATGCAATCAAAAAACTAAAATAATATAAGTGTATAATTTGATTCTCAAACTTATTATCAAAGTTACAATTCTTGTGTAACAAAATTAATAGTAAGAATAATATTTATTTTATTTTAATAATTTAAAATTAAATTATATAAATTTTAATATTTTGATAAATATATAAATGTTTTTAAAATATTTAAAGTAAAGAACACTAGTTAATTATTTTTTTAGAGTGATTACTATTTGCTTTCTATGTTTTTTCATATTATACTAATTACCTCATAACATTTAAGAAATATATTTTTTTCATCCTTCTACTTTATAATTTTATACTAAAAACTCCTTCAGTCAAAATTTTCATTAAACAACAGTGAACTAGGTTTAGTTTTATACTATTTACCCCCTAGTCTTTGGTGTAATATACAAATTGTTCTTTATAATTTATTTATTATACTAACATCTCTTTGTCTAATTTAACTAGTGTTCTTTAATTACTCTAATTTTTAACATAATTAGTTCTAGTAAAATTTAAATATCTTAAAAGTACTTATATTAATCAAAATATTAAAAATTAGTACAATTTAAATATTATTTTTAAAGTAAAATATATATTATTCTTATTATTAATTTTATTATAGCAAAATTGTAACTTTGATAAGAAATTTAAGGATCAAATTATATTTTTATAATCAATTTAATTCCTTAACTGCATGAATTTTCAAAATACAAGAGGATTTTAGTGCAATAAATAAAATATATGGGACAATTTGTATATTACACAAAAATCAATGGACGAATAGTATAAAATCAAATTTAATTAACGATTCCCTAATAGAAAGTCTGACGAAATGAGTTTTTAGTATAAAATTACAAAATTAGAAGGATGCAAAACATATTTTTCAAATGTTAAGGGGTAAGAAATATAATATGAAAAAAATACAAGAGATAAATAGTAATTACCCCTTATTTTTTTATAGACACTAAAATTAATTTTTGCTAAAAATTAAATATTTACCTTAATTTAATTTAAAGTTAAGTCTAAAAGAGTTAGGTACTTAAAAATTAATGATTAAATTGAATTTTTTTGTCAATTTAGTCTGTTGACTTTCTTGATTTGAATGAAAAAGGTAGTAGTTAGTTTTATCAAAAGCTAGAAAATTATAGTGTAATAAATAAACTATAAGGATAGTTTGTATATTACATAAACAATTAGGAGGCAAATAATATAAAACCATAGTTAACAATTGTTTAACTAAAAAATTTGATTAAAAAAAAGTTTTAGTATAAAATTATAAAATAAAATGATAAAAGATATATTTTTAAAATATTAAAAGAAAATTAGTATAATATAGAGAAATGCAGGGGTAAATAGTAATTACCCTATAAAGAATAACTTAATCCATTTTGTTTATCCTATATAGTTGAAGACTTTTAAACAAATTAGTTTAATATCCGCGCTTTGGGTGAAACTTGATTAAATATTCTATTGGTAAATTATATATGTTTTATTTATGAATTAATTTTATATTAATATTTTGTAGGTAAATTTATTATATCTTATACAATAATTATATTAGTTAATTTTCATTTAATTATTATAGTTTCTATTATAAACTACATAATTAATAAAGTATATATATTTAATATTTTGTATTGATATTAGTCATTTATCAAATACAAATATAATAACTATCTTTAACATATATAAATATAGATGTTGTTGCAATGAAGCCAATCGGTTCCGGTTCATAGTTCGAATCCAACTGATTTCAACTAATTTTTAAAAAATTTAAAAATAATTAAAATGAGTTATTTAATTTTACGAGGTGAAATTAGAACCGATAGTTCCGATTCTAGCTAATGAAAAATTAATCTTGAACTGGTCTCCTAGTTATGAGCCAATTCTAGTCCGTTTTGATTACTCCGGTTTTGTTTACCGAATTTATAAATTATTGACTTGAATATTACAACTAAAATAAATAATGTGAGACTCTATGAAATATAAAAAGAAATAAAAAAGATCATACTTAAGATCTAATTTTATTTATTATATAAAATATGCATGAACAAATACAATTAATTATTCATTACTAATTAATTTTTAATAATAGAAATATTAAAATTAAAATTAAAGTATAGAAGTATAGAGAGAGAAAAAAAAGAGTTAATGTGGTTTAAAAAAATACTTAAATGACTATAATATATTTTTATCAAAATAAATTTATACAATTATATAATATATTCCTCTTCATTTATAATTTTTCAAATTTTATGATCAAACAATTATTATTTTTTAATGGTTATATATTTTTCTCATTTATGTTTTACCTCTTATTTCATTTTATCTCACTTTTTTATTTTTTAAATTAGAAAAGTTTATCATTAACTATTATTAAAAGCAATTATACCCAACAGTGATAATAATATTTTATTATTTATTTTTATTTATAGTAATATGATTTTATTATTATTAAAATAACCCGCCTTACGGGAGGGTGCTAATCTAATTTATAATGTTTCAAATTATACTTATATTTTAATGTACATTCATATTATTTACTGATAATATTTTTATAAATTTTTCTATTCTATTGTATCAATTAAAAATTATATTCTGCCAAAATAAAATAATCAGCATGTATATCATCTTTAGTTGTTATTAGACTTCAAATTCTTTTTATTAAAATTAATCTTATTGGTAATTTAACATTATAATTTAATTCTTAAATTTATTATGAAGTATCAAACTCGTCCAAAATTAATTTAATATTAAATTAGAGAAAATTTTATTTTTAACATAAGTTAATTTTAGTGTCAAATTAAAATAATAAATTTAATATTTTTTTTTGCTCTAATATTTTATTCTTAATACAATTTAATTTAAAGAATTTAAACATTTTAAACTACTTATATTTACAATAATATTACTAAATTACTATATAATTTAATTTCAGTTATTAATATAAAATATTATTTTATTGTTATTTTTATTATATATTATAGTTAAACTATATAAAAAGTAAAAAATTAAATTAAACAATCATATTTTAATATAGTGAAATGATCTAGACACCAAATTGACAATTTTACTATCAATGAAAAAGATCGTGATAATCTTGTATGTTAAAATGAAACTTTTTATTAACAATTTAAATGATATTAGTACTAGTAAATTTTTTATTTTTAATATAGTTTAATTTTAGTGGCTAATAAAAATAATAACTTTAACTATTTATTTTATTTAAACATTTAAAATTAAATTGCATAGTAATTTAATAATATTAAAAAAAATATTCTTAATACGTTTAAATTTTTTGAAATTAAATTTATCAAAAATAATAAGATATAATCAAGTAAAATAATATTAAATTTATTATTTTAATTAGACACTAAAATTAACTTCTGTTGAAAATAAAATTTTACTCTAATTTATTAATAAAATTAATTTTGGATGAGTTTGATACTTGATAATAAATTTAATTATTAATTATAAATTACCAGTTTAGTTGTTAGACTAATATGAAAAGAGACAATAATTAGCTTTATTAAAATTGAAAAGAATTTTAATATAATAAAAAGATATAAAAAATAAATTATATATTAAATCAAACTTCAGAGAAAAAATAATATTTAACCCAAAAAATAAAAAGATAAGACACAGTAAAAAAAGAGAGTAGTGTCTATATAGAGTAAATGCCCTCCAATATTTAACATAAAAAAAAAAAAAAAAAAAAAGGATTTCACATGTGTATCATATACTTGGTACATAAAGACTCGGGTCCAATTCATGATAAGGACTCTCTTCTTGTGTTTTCAAAATTAATCTTTTTCATCCTTCATATTTATATACATTATCATCGAATAAAATTGTTCTATTATTAATCAAGTGATCAAACCAAAATATACTGAATTGATCAAATGGCTAATATGTGATTTCTATATATGATTAAAAAAGTTCTAACAAAAGGTTAGAAACTAATTTATTATATGAAATTTAAAAAAAAAAAGTTAAAATTCAATTATAAACTAGTGTCTTTTTTCACAATTATTTCACACTTCATTAACAAAACGACAACAGTTTAGATAGGAAATAAAAGAAAATTATTTCTAAAAGCACATAAATGAAAGTACATGTGGGAACAAAATTCAGGAGAAATACTTATCATTATTCATAAATATTTTTGAGAAATAATTATTCCTAATTAATTTCAATATTCTTCTGATTTATTTAATACATCTGAAACTGGACCCCTTTATTTCGGCTGACATTAAAAATTTCCGACTTTGCAGGTGGGTTCTTATGATCTCTTTTCTTTTTCTTTTTAAAAAAAAAAATAAAATAAAATAAAAACGAAAAGAAAATAACTTTTGTAAGCTCCAAGACTGAAACTAATAAGATTCCGTTAGAAGTATCGTCAAAGTTTCACAATTATAATACTTTCTGGTCCAACTTTATAGACCATTTTCATTTGCATAAAAATTAAAAATTTAGTTATTTTAATTAAATATCACTTTTTTTAATTATTTTCTTAATAGAATATTTTTAATAGAATTTTTAATACAGTATATAATAATTCAAAATTTTAAATATTGATGGATTTGTTAATTTATTTATACGTTCTAAAATTTAAATAAAAAATTTATATTAGAACTCGAAAAGAAATTATATAATAAATTGTATTTTAGAAATAAAAAGTAAGAATTAGTTATAGATATTGATATTCATATTAATTAATAAGATACTTAATATTTAAATTCACAACTAAAATATTTTTGGACGAATTAAAAAATTTGACTTATAAAAATAAAATGGAAGAAGTAATAACATTTCCTCTTCCAATAAACAAAAATCAATGCCAATTAAGCCCTGAGCCTCTTCCACAATGCAAAGGAAATCTTGCAGTTGGACGAGTCAAAGAAAGCACTTTCACCATGTATTTTGAACCTCTGAGTCTGACTCTTTTAGTGGTACACTGAGTGACCCACATGAATCCTCCAATTAATGAAGAGTCAATCAATGTACAAAAAGGACCAAAGCAAAGAGTCCTCTTCTAACACAGAGGGACAGGCAGACAGACAGACTAAGGAGGGAGATATCAGTAAACAGGGAACCAGAAAAGGCCATTACTAACTTTGTACAGAAAATGGTCTTGTCAATGCTAAATCAATGTGACCAAGAGCCTCTTCTTCCCTTTGCCAAAAACATCACATTGTCACCGCCACCATTCGTATCATAATGATCATCACAAGAACTGCAGTGTCTGCTACTTCCATTACTGTTTAAACTATAAACTTTGTCTAAGATCATCCTCCCCCATGTAAAATATTTTTGTTATGAGTGCAGTTCAATCATCGGATTGGAATGTCATTATCAGCATATATGTGAACGAGCACTCAGAATTTGGCTAACAATTTCAGAACCCACAATGACAGAGACTAGTTACAATCAAAATGGAATGACTTTTGGTACCTAAAATTCCAATAAAGATAGCGAGTCATGTCGATCAAAAGGGAAGACAATTATATATGGAACAAAACAAAGTTAATGAAGACAGATCATCAAATTACTACCATATTATTCTCTAATGTAAACAACAAAGCCTCATCAACAACAATAACTAATTTCATCCCATTCTACACAGGCAATTACACATGTGCATAGACAGATTAGCAAACTAAGGACTCACCACCACCACCCCAATTCTACAACACACAGAACAACCCAAGTCGACCAACTACTGCTATCACTAACTGGAAGGAGGTGGCCTGATTTATTGAACACTCACTTCAGTCACAGAGGCAGGCTTCACCTTTGGAGGCCGACCCCTCGGCCTCCCGCTCCCAGTTGCCATTGTCACTGTTGTGGTTGGAGTAGTTCCACTCATTCCTCCAGTTGGCCGTGCCATCTTGCGTGGCCTCCCTCTTGGCTTTCCACTACCTGTAGGCGCGATCTTTGGCTTCACTGGCTTTGGGGGTGCATTGGGGTCCTTTGGTGGACGACCCCTAGGTCTGGCAGGAGACAGGATTGTGCCCGGTGGCACTGGAACCTTGGGTTTAGGGGGCCTTCCTCGGCCACGCCTAGGAGGTGCGCTGGGGTCTGCCTTCATGTAGTTGTTTTTCCAAAACACTAATTCTCCAGTATCCTTCATTCTGTTGAGATGATGTGAGAGGAGTGTTGTGTGGGCCGGTGGGAGCTCCCCATACTTTGATTCAATATACTTGGATATGGATGTCTTATTAGAGCCATTAGGCTCGTTCAATGCTTCAATTGCTGAAAAGATCATCTACAGACAACAGTAAAACTCAAATATAATTTCAAAAGAAAAAAAAAAGTGAATCAAAAATCAAAATACTTGCCAAGGGTACCTACAATGGCAAGTCTTTAATAGAAGTACTTGTAGTGAGAATCTTAAGGCAAATGTATCAAAAATGCCAAAAACCAAGTAAAACAATAGTGTTCATTATATTACATAAAATCCACTTTCCCTTTCTTGAAGCTTACAGATGCTAAGAACTGGTGCTTAAAGATGAAAAACAATCAAAATAGGGACTATATGAAAATGGACTTATCTTATATTTCTCAAGGACTATCTTATGTATACAATTTTCTCTTCTTTTCTTTCTTTCAAGAAACAATTAAGTTCATATGCAAAAGAGACTATTACTAGCTGTAAAATCATCTCAGTAATACAAGCTTAAACAGAAATTCAAAAAAAAAAACTGCACTTTATACAGTCAATTTTACTTTCTTTTCTTCCAAGATAGGTTTGTTTTTCTCACAATTAAAAGAAAAATCCCAGAATTTCCATTAGAATTTCAAATTGAATACGAGTAGCACAACCTAAGGCAACAAAATTTAAATCTCAAAATTCTCAAATTCCTTTGAATTTAAATATCAGTAAGTGAAATGAGCCACTGAACACAACTGCATATATTTTTTATAAAAAAAGAAAAAAGCTAATTTTTTTTTTCTTTCTTCTCTTAATATGAGAACTAAAAGAAAAATAACACCAATCCCTTCTAAATTCAAATTTGGTATACTCCAAAATCACCCCACAACCCCATGAACTACCCAAATCTTTTTTAAAAGAAAAAAAAAAAAGAATAATGTTTCTTTTCTGTTTGAAGAGTGGCATAAACAAAACCTAATATCACATAATTACCAACAGCATCAAGAAATATAAAAGACAAGTATGTTCTTTTTCTTGGTATTCGTCTCTTATTTCCTTTGTAAAAGAAAGAGTGTAAAAGAAAGAGTGATGTGCAAGTATTGTATAGTATTAGTATAGTACCTCAGGATAAGGAGGGAGTGATTGAGGCTGAACAAACCGTTGAGCTGCCATTAATTTCTTTTCCACAAGAAAGTGAAAAAAAAAATATATATATATATATCACACACACAATTCAAACTTCAAAGTCCAAACTCTCAGACAGGAGTAGTTTCAGTCAGTCCCCACAACAAAGGCACCACCTCTCAACAACATCAGTAACTGCTGCTTTCTTGCTTTCTTTCTTTCAAATTCTTGCAAACCAAACACTTTATTTTGATCTGAATTTTGCCCAAAAGTATATGGGCAGCTATGCAAATGCATATAATTTTTCTTCCTTAATTACTTTATTTTATTATGAATATTATTATTATTTTTTTCCTTTTCTTTACTTTTGTTGTGATCCTTCCTAAAGGCAAAATGGACGGTTGGGAATGGTTTGGTTGGAGATGATCGGATGACTATGGTAATGTAATGATGTTGTCACTAAGATCAGTGACGTGGCTCGCGTTCAATATTTTTAAATAATAAAAATTATAATTACAAGTTTATCCATTGTTTTTGGTAGGTTTTTGTTATCATCAATCTTGGTTTGGACTTTTCCTCCGGAAACAAAAGTTTCATGGTCCCCTCTTCATTTCTCCCTAAAAACCATGCTGTTAAAGGGCATCTAACAATTTTATATTCTCTTTTAATATTCAAAATATATGTATATTAATAATATTACACATATAATATTATATTATATTCTCAACTTTGCTTGCACAATTTTTTAGTTAAGTTTCATCAGTAATAAATTCTTAGAATTAATATTTATTTTTATTGGTGTTTTAATTTAAGATAACTACTATATTTTTAATCTAGTTTTACTAATGTAATTATTAAAAATAAAATATTCTTCATTGACTCATTAAAGTATTTTTTTACTAAACATCTATATTAGAAGCATTTGATAAATATTTAAAAATCAGCAATTGATTGTTGATGTAGTCCAATCAATTCTAATTTAAAATTTCTTTTATCAACTAATATCTAATTGATTTTTTATTTATTTAGATAATATTATTTTTATTAAAATATATTATAATAATTTATTTTAAGTTATATTTATTAAGACTCATATAATTAATAGATAATTATTTTTTACTTAATAATAATTATGATATTTATAATTATGATATTAAATTTTATTAGTGGAATTTAAATTTTTACTTTTAAAATAATTTTTATAAATATTTTTAATAATAAATATATTAAAAATTTTAGTTATTATAATTTTTATTAATTTGTATCATTAAATATAGTATAATAGAATAAATTATATCTAAAAATAATTATATTCTTAATGATTATCTAATATACTAATAACAACTGTTAATAAAATTTTACCAAGCGATTTAATTTATCAGCTACTAACTGCATTAATCAGCCGAACCAAACAGCTTTAAATATCTGTAACGCATCTTTAGATTTTCTTCAAGCTATACAAATTAAGAGTTAATCCTTATATACTTAGTAGGATAAGTTATTAGTGAGTTGATATTATTAATGTGGTGAATCAACAAGAAATTTTCAATTTTCAATGGTCATATTAGACCAATAGGCCAAAAGTTATAAGTACCCTAAATTAAAACATAAATAAAAATATTAATACCACAAAGAAAATATTAGAATATTGGTCTCAGTTGAATACAAGATTCAAATATTTAGTACCAACAAAGCAATTTAGTTTGAAGTCTTACATACACGTTGCAACAAAAATAGGGATAATTATAAAATTTAATTTCTTAACTTTTCAACTGTTTCTACTTTATTGTTGGAATTATTTTTTAATTTATCAAGTACCTAAAAATACTAATTTTATATATATATTATAATGTCCTTTATAGATTTTATTTTAACTTATTTTATATATGAAATGATCTAAACATTCATTACTTATAATTTTTTTATTTTTATCTCTTTTTTTTTATTAAATCTTTTTAAAAGTAAAATCTAAAGATATTAGATTAATTTTTTTCTTTTTTTTTTTCATTTATATCTTTTTAAAATTTTTAGATTTATTTTCCTTTTAAAATAAAATTAATATATTTTTCTTTCTCTCTTCTTATTTTTTAGGTGAATATAAAAAAATAAAAATATAAGAGAATAACATTTAATTTTTTAATTTTTATTTGGATAAAAAATTTAATATTTTCTTTATTTTAATGTATTGAGAAACAAACACAAATTAAAAAAATAGTATTAAAAATGAATTAAAAAATAAAGAAAGAGAAAATAATATTATTTTAGAGTAGAATATTTAAATCATTTTATTATTTAGAATAACACATAAGTACTTTAATATGTAAAATTGGCTAGAGCACCATATTCAATATTTTAATAGTTTTAGATATTTAATTAAACATAAAAATAATCTAGATATTAAAATAAAAAAATTAAAAAATGAAAAAACTAAATTTATTATATCTTCATAAAAATATTAAGTAGGTAAACAGTTGGAGAGATGACTTTTTTTTTTTTTTTTTTTGCAATGAATCGATAAGTGAGGAAAACCTGATTGATCAAATGTGCTGGTGGAAATAAGTGATGTATTTTTATTATTTAGTTAAAAATAATATAGGTTAGGGTTAATTTCATCAAATTGTATTATTATTATAAGTTGGTTTTTTTTCCTTTTTTATTAATATAATATATTTTTATTTGAATCTTCTTTCTAACTTTTTATGATTTATGAATTATTATTAGCTAGAATGTGTAAAATATTGCATTCATCGACACTTGGTTAATTTTTACACCGTGTTTGATTAAAATTTATAGAATTTATTTACAAATCTAAAAATTTATGTGCTTTGAATGAACTGAATGTAATTTAGAATTTTATATAATCAATTTATATAGAATTAGTTAGCGCTAAATTAAATTTAAAAAAAATAAATAGAATTTTAAATAAATTTGATATTTGTAAATTTATATGTTTTATAACACTAAAATATTTCTTTAAACTTTTTGTTTTTTTGTCATGTGCTGTTCTCAAATGAAATAGACTTTTTAGTAGATTTTAATCAAATAAAATATTAAATTTTTAGTGTAGAATCAACATCCTACAAAATATGATCAATATTTTCATTGTATTAGTAGATATTTTTTAAGTCGAACATGAGTTATTCATGGAAGAATCTAATTTTGATGTGGTCATCTATCAATTTAAAGAAGATCTTTAAATTTTTGTTTTTTTATTTAGTTGAGTCCAATTGAACTTAATTAAACATATTTAATTTTATATAGTTTAACGTGATTAAGAAAATTACTAAATTGAGTTGAGTTGAATTCAAATATTTTATTTAAATTAAAATAAAAAAACTTAATTAAATTTAAAGAAAATAACTTGATAAAATTTAAGTTGAATTTTTAGGTTTGAAATGAATAGACAATTTGAATTCAAGCCCCGCTCTTATGACTATGACTTAATTTATATTCTATTTTATATTATATATATTAATTTTCGACACCTAAAGTTTTTTTGATGTACGTGTTTAAATTTTGATACATAAGATTGTTGTCTTGATATATGTATTTACTTTTGACATATGAAATTCAAACTTATATGTAAATTTTTTATTTTTATATTAATTTATTAATTAATAAGTTACATTCCTAATTAAATTCTCATTCTAATTCTAAGAAACGACATATTAATAATAAATTAGTTTTCTAATAGTTAATAATTAGTTTTCTAATTAGATTATGATTATTTTAAGAAATAGCATATTAATTAGTAAATTAGTTGTCTAACTAATTATAGAAAGTAAAATCTTAAATATTATATTCACTAATAAATCAACTTTTTAATTATATAATAATTTCTAATTCTATAAAATAGTAATATCAAATATATTGATAGTATTAATTTATATAATATTAAAACTAATTAATAAATATTTTTAAAATAATTTTTATATTATTGCAATAATAAAATTATAAATTTTTTTAAAAAAATTACAGACATTTAAAAATAATTAGCTTGCTATTATTTTTTAAAATAATATTATTGTAAAATATAATTTTAATAAACATTAAAAATTTATTAAATTGATATTAATAATAACAGTCATGTAACATACAGGTAAATCACTAGTTATATCATAAATTTAAAACTTTAAGTTTTATATTTTAAAATAATAAAAAGAGCCAAACAACCTTATTATAATAAAATAAATAGGTCAATGACTTGATTCTTCTTTTTCTTTTCTTTCCTTTTAATATTAGAATCCTAAAATATTTTATTAGTGAAAGGAGAAAAGCATCTTGAGAAAACTTGAGGTGGATGAAAATAAAACCTACCTAAAACCAAAAAGGTTAATAACAAATACCAAAGTCAGGACTAAGAAGTAAAGAAAACTACACCAAAAATGAAAAGGAAAAGGAAAAAGAAAAAGAAACCCTATTGGTAAAAGATTTTTAGTGTTTTGATTATCATGTTTAATTTCTTAAATTTTAGTAAATTTATTTAAAAATATAAATATTTCAATAACTATGAACTACTAATTAGGCCAATAAAATTGATTAATGTAGTTTACATTATGTAGTATAAAACACTCGTTAATATTATTATTTAAAATGCATAAGTCTCATTTAAAATCTTATTTATGTCAAAATTGGATTAACTTATTTAATTCAAATTAAATTATTTTAATGATATAACAAATTATTAAACCTAAATTTGTTCTTTGCAAATAGGTAATAAAAAATAAAGTTTGACTTATAATGCTTAATGTATGTTCCTTTCATTTCTTTTTAAGTGATGTTTTTGAAAGAAAATAAATTTAAAATATCTGTTATTTTAGAATTTCAATAATACTTTAATTTTTTTTTCAATTTTACGTTTATTAAAATAAGAGATAATTAATGCATTTAGTTTAAGTGTTTCTATTAAAGAAAAGATAGTTTAGTCATTTTTTCCTGGAATGTATGTTTAAAATTTTGTACAATACAAAAACTGTGAGATAAAAAGGAATATAAGGAATAGTTTTTAGGGTTTTTCTTAACTATAATTAAAGATAATAATTGTAGTTGTTATGTGGACTCTTTGTATTTTAAATTTTAATAATAGTGTGTGCTTTATATTATTTTATATGTAATTAATTTAATCGACTTTATCGATGAGTCAAAATTATTAAAATATTTGTGTTGATAAATTTATTAAAATAAAAATAATTAGACATAATTACAATCCGCTATAAATTTTGAATTTCTTATCCCAATAATAAAAAAAAAGGCATGAAACCTTTGAATTGCTGCATATTGATATTTAGGGATTTGTGTCTCTCTCACATTGTTAAGTTATTAATTTTTTAGGAGTATTTCTCCCACATTGCTAAGTTAACAATCTTGAGGTACCTTCCAAGCCTATATAATAGAGGCCTCATCTTGTTATTCAATCATCTAAAAAATAAGGAAAAAATATTAGAGAGTTAAGCGATTATTTTTCTCCTATTATAAAGAGAGAATTTTAATATTTTCTCCTTTATAAATAGAGAGTTTGTAATTCCTATTATTTTCTTATAGTAAAATTCTTTTATCATTGTCCGTGGTTTTTACCCTAATTTGTTTAGGGGTTTTCCACGTAAATCTGTGTGTTCTATTGTGTATTTTGTCTTACTTTATCTTTATTTTCTCAAATTATTAACTGTGATTTTGCTCTATCAGGTTCATATTTTTCTACAATTGGTATCAGAGCCTGGTTGGTAAGAAATTCCTTAAAATTCTGTGATTACAGCTCAGTCTGATCTTTCACATCAGAAAAGGATTTTGAGATTTCTTTGATGCAAAAGAGCTTGTGTGGAGTAGTAAGAATACTTACAATTTAGGGAGGGTTTTGTCTAAGGAGATTGGTATTTAAGAGGTCCGCTTGTGACCCTCCAGTCTTTCCTGGGAACTTACCTAGTGAGTTGTGTTCATTACTGCGGTTAATTTTACAAGCTAAAAGGCACCGTTTGTGATAGAAGCAATGGCGGTAAAATTTGAGATTGAAAAGTTCAACGGGAGTAATTTCTCACTGTGGAAATTAAAGATAAAGGCTGTATTGAGAAAAGACAATTGTCTTGGCTATCGATGAACGTAATCGACAACACTCACAGATGATAACAAGTGGAACGAGATGGATGGGAATGCTATTGCAAACCTTCATCTGGCACTTGCAGATGGGATCTTGTCCAGTATAGAAGAAAAAAAATGGCAAAGGAGATTTGGGACCACCTCACTAGACTGTACGAAGCCAAGTCATTACACAACAAAATTTTCCTTAAGAGGAAACTTTACAAATTAAGAATGTCAGAATCTACTTCAGTGACAGAGCACCTTAATGTCTTGAATACTCTATTTTCTCAACTCACATCTTTGGGCTATAAAATAGAGTCACAAAAACGTGCAAAACTTCTACTCCAAAGTCTACCTGATTCGTATGATCAACTCATCATCAGTTTGACAAATAATTTTGTTACCGAAATTCTAGTCTTTGATGATATAGCAGCCGCTATTCTTGAAGAAGAAAATCGGCGAAGGAACAAGGAAGACAAGCAGGCAGGTTCACAACAGGTGGAAGCCTTGATGGTGATCAGAGGGAGATCAACAGAACGTGGTCCAAATGGGAGTCACAATCATGGTAGATCAAAATCAAAAAGTAAGAAGAATTATAAATGTTACCATTGTGGTAAGAAAGGTCACCTAAAGAGGGATTGTTGGAGTCTGAAGAATTCCAATCCTCAAGGGAATATGGCATGCACTTCGGATGATGGAAATATATTTATGCTGTGAAACAACAATATCAACTGAGAGCAGGAAGAGATTTGCTGATGTATGGCTTCTTGACTCAGGAGCAACTTATCACATGACCTCTCGAAGAGAATGGTTCCATCATTATGAACCTATCTTAGGAGGATCTGTGTATAGTTGTGAAGATAATGTCTTAAAAATCATAGGCATTGGAACTATCAGGTTGAAGATGCACGACGGTACAGTCCGTACTATTCAAGGAGTGCGACATGTGGAAGGTTTGAAGAAGAATTTGTTATCTCTGGGATAGCTGGATGATCTTAATTGCATCATCATGAAGATTAGCCGAGGAGCGCTTGTAATTATGAAAGGAGAAAAAATTGCTGCTAATTTATATATATTTTTAGGAGAGACTGTGCATGAAGCAGAAGCATCTGTTGTTTCAAGTAGTTCGAGCGAGAGATCTGCAATGATGTGACATCAGAAGCTTGGACATATGTCTGAACAAGGCATGAAGGTTCTTGCTGAGAAAAATCTACTTTCTGGTCTCACAAAGGTGTCATTACCCTTTTGTGAGCATTGCATAACAAGCAAGCAACATCGACTACAGTTCAATACAACCAATTCTAGAAGCAAGGATGTTTTAGAATTAGTTCACTCTGATGTATGGCAAGCACCAGTTTCATCACTAGGAGGAGCTAAGTACTTTGTGTCCTTCATCGATGATTACTCCAGGAGATGTTGGGTGTATCCTATCAAGAGCAAGGGAGATGTATTTGCAGTTTTCAAACTTACAAAGCGCGGGTTGAACTTGATTTAGGCAATAAGATCAAGTGTTAAGGACAGATAATGGAGGAGAATACACAGATAATAAATTTGATAACTTTGTAAGCAAGAAGGCATTAAGAGGCAGTTCACTACGGCATACACTCCTCAGCAAAATGGAGTGGTAGAGCAGATGAACAGAACTCTGTTAGAAAGAACTAGAGCAATGTTGGGAGGCTGAATAAGGCATTTTGAGGCGTTAACACCGCTTGTTATGTGATTAACTGGTCTCCATCTACAGCAATTGATCAAAAGACACCGATGGAGATGTGGACTGGGAAGCCAGTTGATTATTCAAACCTCCATATATTTGGAAGTCCTGTGTATGTGATGTATAATACCCAAGAAACTACAAAGCTGGATCCAAAATCCAGGAAGTGTTTGTTCTTGGGATATGCTGATGGTGTGAAGGGTATCGCCTGTGGGATCCCACTGCCCACAAGGTTATAATCAGCAGGGATGTAATCTTCTTAGAAGATAAATTGAAGGAAGAAGATGATAGCACTTCAAAAGAAAATTCAGAGACTACAACTATAAAGAGGATTGAAATGCTGTAAAGAGCATTGGAATGCTAGCAGAGAGTATTGGAATGCTGTAAAGAGGATTCTAAGATATATTAAAGGAACCTCAGATGTTGCATTGTGTTATGGAGGATCAAACTTTATTATTAGAGGATATGTTGACTCAGATTATGCAGGTGATCTTGATAAAAATAAATCTACTACAGGGTATGTGTTCACACTTACTGGCGGAGCTGTGAGCTGGGTATCAAAACTGCAGTCAGTTGTGGCGACATCAACAACAGAAGCAGAATATGTAGCAGCTACACAAGCTAGTAAGGAAGCAATATGGTTAAAAATGATGATGGAGGAACTCGAGCACGAACAAAAGCATATTCCTCTGTTCTGTGACAGTCAGAGTGCCTTGCATCTCGCAAGGAATCTAGCTTTTCATTCAAAGTCAAAGCACATACGAGTCCAGTATCACTTCATTCGTGAAAAAGTGGAAGAGGGCAGTGTGGATATGCAAAAAATTCATACTAAAGACAACCTAGCAGATTTTTTGACGAAGGCAGTTAACACTGATAAATTTATTTGGTGTCAATCTTCTAGTGGCCTGATAAAAATATAAGCAGCATGGAAAGGCAAGGAAGAAAGGACGGTGTGAAGATCTAACTAATCTTCAAGTGGGAGATTGTTGATATTTAGGGATTTGTGTCTCTCCACATTGTTAAGTTATTAATTTTTGAGGAGTATTTCTCCCACATTGCTAAGTTAACAATCTTGAGGTACATTCCAAGCCTATATAATAGAGGTCTCACCTTGTTATTCAATCATCCCAAAAATAAGAGAAAAATATTAGAGAATTAAGCAATTATTTTTCTCCTATTATAAAGAGAGATTTTTAATATTTTCTCTTTTATAAATAGAGAGTTTGTAATTCCTATTATTTTCTTATAGTAAAATTCTTCTATCCTTGCCCGTGGTTTTTACCCTAATTTGTTTATGGATTTTCCACGTAAATCTGTGTGTTCTATTGTGTATTTTGTCTTACTTTATCTTTATTTTCTCAAATTATTAGCTGTAATTTTGCTCTATCAGGTTCATATTTTTCTACACTACACGCAAACTTGAAAGTGGCAATGATCCATAAGCTGATGAAGCAATCTTACAAACTCTATAAAAACAAAAAAAGGGACCCAAAACATCACCAAGCAAAACCACATAGCAGCACATTACAGTATGTTTGTATTGGTAGATTTTAGGGTAAAGCTAAGGTTTTTACAAGTTTTATATCCATATTTATTGCATTGATCACTGTTATTATTTATATTATAAATTAAGTTTATAAATAAAATTTTATAAAAATTTTAATATTTAATATTTTAAACATAACAACAAATTGATAATTTTTAATTTTTTTTCCATATTTTAATATTTTAAAAGTTTTATTAGTATAATAATATAAAACTTATCTTAATAATATTTATTATTTGATCTTATTATATACTTCAATACTATTAATATAATTAATATTACCATTTTTAGGATTAAAAATTATATATAATTAAAAATTAATTTTTAGTGATTACAGTATTAATAATATAATATAAGATGTCATTCTTTAAAATTAGAATTATTATTTGATTAGAAAACTAATTTATTAGTTAATATAATATTAAAATATAATTAATATATTATTTTTAAATTAAGATTATTATTTGATTAGAGAATTAATTTATTAATTAATATAATATTAAAATATAAATAATATTTTATTTTTTAGATTTAAAATCAGTATTAAACTAGAAATATAACTTATTCATTAATAAATGAATCATAAAATTACATATAAACTTAAATTTTATGGATGACAAATAAATTTACATATCAAAACAAAAATCCTATATATCAAAATATAAGCACATATTAAAAATTAAAAATTTTAAAATTGATAATATATATATATATATATATATATATATATATAATATTACATAGATTTGTGGGAAGGTTTCAATTAAAATATATATAGTTTTTAGAAATTTTATAAACGTCTCAAAATTTCTCATTTTTAATAGTTATAGTCCTACTTTTATTTCATCTTCAATAGTTATAATCCTACTTTTATTTCATCTTTAATAGTTATAATCCTACTTTTATTTCTTTTACTTTTTTTTTTTAAGATTCTTATGGTTAATATATAGGAAAATATAAAATTTGACCATGTGATTTAACCTTTTTAGTACAAGAGGTTCTGTAATTTTTTTAATGATGAGAATTAAAATATAAACAATTTGCATCCAAATTCACTGACACCAGTAATTAAATAGTTGTAATTTATTCATTTGGTGTTAATTGGCTGTGATTCTACTATCATTTTATTCCCTACCAACTTATTTTTATCCAAGATAAGCTATGTCAACTTTTATAGAGTTCAAAGTGAAAAATTAAAAAGAAAAAATAGTCAATTCCGATGAATTTTAAATGATTTAATAAGACTAGACAATTTTATATTTCGTTATCTATCCAATAAGACCGATTTTATAGCAATTAAACCTTGATTGAGATTTAATTTTCAATACTATTTCATCTGGACACAAATTGCTAGTAATAAATCACCAGAAAATATATAAATCTCTTGTATCAACAAATTTTTGTACTTTTCATGTTAATATATCCTTGATCTTTTGTCCATGTATTGATAAATATTTGTATTTAATAATTTTAACTTTAAATACTATTTTATAACTAAAGTAGTGATGGTTTTCATTTTTCTTATATATGCAAAATTATTATAATCTATCCATGCTTAACATTGTGAATACCTATAAATAATTAAGAGTAATAATTTACCAAAAAAATAAGCATAATAAAGATTTTAAAGTGTTATTATATAAAAGACATTTAAAATTAGCACAATAATTTTAGCAATGAACTAATTTTATCATCATTTGTCAATCTTCAGAGTTATAGTTACAATTGACTAGAATAACGATAATACTGTAAAAAAACTTAGAAAATGAGACATAATTTTCAGTTTCTCTTTTTTTTTTTTTTTTGAAAAACTGAAAAGAAGAATTTTTTTTTAAAATAAAACTATAAAAATAAAATTTACAATAATATTTTAAGATTTTTTTGCGTGAAAAAAGAATGAGATTAGAAACTTTAGACACTTATCTGGCATAAATACATACTTGAGATGTGTATGCATGTTTAAGAATATTTATTATTTTCATCTTTTACCGCGATAAAATAAACATAGTCAGGACACTTATAGGAAGCGGCTAAAATACTTTCAAGAAATAATATAAATAATTTTAGGATTTTAAAATTTGACCAAAAATGATCTATTTAATTAAAATTTCTAAAAACTTTTTATAGAAAAATTACTTTTAAAGAATTTTTAAATATTTAATAATATTATAAAATTTATAATTTTATGAATAATTTTTACAAAATTTACTTTAAAATATTTTTATACACACTAATAAATTTCGATTATAATTATATAATAGATTTTTAATTTTAAAATATAATAATATCAATTTTATTGATAGTATTGATTTCTATAGTATTAAAATTAATTAATAAATATTTTTAAAATAATTTTTATATTATTATATTAATAAAATATAAAAATTTAAAAACTTAAAAATGTATTTAATTTAAATTAAATTAAAATTATTATATTTTTTATTAAATTATATTCATCAATTTAATTTTATAATCATAATAACAATAACGGTCGCACCACAAATAAATAACTAATAATAATAATAATAATAATAATAATATTAATTTTTGAAATTTAAATTTTTTTCGGATGTGTGCTTAATTTTTGAGACATAGAATTTGTATTTTTAAATATGAAATTTAAGTTTATATGTAATTTTATAATTTTTCTATTAATATATTATTTTTATGATTAGAAATTATATCTATAAATTTAATTTTTATAATTAAAATAATAATAATAATGCGAATGCATGGATAAATGAATAATAATAATTTTAATCTAAATATTAATCTATTAATTTCTGAAATCTAAAATTTTTGACATGTGTCTTTTTCTTGACATATAGAATTTTTATTTTGATATATATATTTATTTTTTATACATGTGATTTAAGCTTACGTGTAATTTTATAAATTTTTCTATTAATTTATTAATTAATAAACTAAAATTTTAATTAAATATTAATTTCAATTCAAAGAAATATTATATTAATAATAAATTAGTTTCTTAATTAGATAATAATTATCCAATAAAATATTATAGTTTATTATATTTTAATATATTATAATTTCAAAAATAATATTTTAAATATTATATTTCCTATATTTTAGATATTATATTTGCTAATAAATTTTAAATATATAATAATTTTTAATTTAAAAGATAATAAACTATATTATTACTAATAATATTAATTTATATAATATCAAAATTTACTAATATATATTTTTAGAATAATTTTATATTAGTATATATTAAAAAAATTTTAAAATATTAAAAATTAAGAATATCTAATTATTATTATTTTAAAAATATGATAGATAAATATTAAATATTAAAAATTATATTTATAAATTTGGTTTTATATTAAATAAACCACCGGTTATAGTAAATCTCGGGGTGGTATTCCGTTGCATAAATAAAATCTTTATCCAAATCTGGGAATCATAGTACTCGGACTCCTCTGACTCCTCGCAACTAACAAACATAATCTCCTCTGATCTTTATATATAAAAACAGGCTTCTCTCTGAAACAAAGTCTTCTTCTTCTTGACCAGTAGTCTGACTGAATTCTCCCATAATACCTCATAACCCAAACAGAAATAATCATGAGTGAACAGCTTTTTGAACTCAACAATGGGACTATTAGTGTTCGTCTTACCAACTATGGTGCCACCATTACTTCCCTCTTTGTTCCTGACAAGCAAGGTAAGCTTTTCTTTCTTTTTAATCTGTTATAGATGATCATACTAATGATGTTTGTTTGTTTGTTCTTTTATGGATTGATTTACAGGGAAGCTTGATGATATTGTTCTTGGGTTTGATTCAGTTGAAGCATATATGGTGAGTGAACCTGATCAATGTCTTTTTTTTTTTTTTTTTTTTCGTGTATGTTGTTTACATATTATGTAATGATTCTAATCTTAATCCTTCTTAATTGTCCAGTTCCTCTTTTATACTCATTCATGGCGTAATTATTTGCCTTTTCTTTTGGTACCATCTGACAGAGTCCTACTTTTTATAGATGTAATGTAATTATTATATTATTCACTCATTTTCCTTTTTGTTTCTATGTGAATGATTCTTTAGCTATTGCATAACAATGAAAGGATACCCTGAAAAATAAATGTGGCTAAAGCCAAGCATAGCATAGATGCACAGAAAGCATAACTGTACTTGTGGTTCAACTAGCTAGATCAGATGTAAGATGCATCAAATATGAAACAGCCATGAATCCATGAAATAGGTAAACTAATATTAGCTGGCAAAATATAAGGAATCCAACTGACAGTCTGAATTTCTTTTCATCTTTTTCATTGACAATGTCAAGACCTCAAATATAATCAGTGGAGGAGAAAAGTTAGGTATTGATTTCTTGTAAAGGATTGAATCATTTGAGGAGTCAAAATAACCCTCTACATGCCATTGTTAAATCTTTGTTGTTTTAGTGTTTTTATATTTATGACTACTACATATTTATATATTCAATATGTTGCTTTTTCTCAACAGCACCTGCAACAGAAATTTCAGAGATTTCTGCTGCTTGCAACTTTAAAGATGAAGCTGAAATTTGCTGTACTATGTCTAATAAAGATTTGTAAATGTATTTTTCCTTTTCTCCCCTAATGAATTTATTAATTTTTCTCTAAGCAGAAAGGGAATGCACCTTATTTCGGTTGCATTGTGGGGCGGGTTGCAAATAGAATCAAGGAGGGGAAGTTCAGCCTGAATGGGGTGGAATACTCTTTGGCTATAAACAATGGGCCAAACAGTCTTCACGGTAATGGTTAAATTTCACTTCTCAGTCATTTCATAGATCAATGAATCAATTTAATATTTAGGCATATGAATCTCATTTAAGCTTGTTATTTATATTGAATTTGGAAATATTTCCTGCGAGTTCTTTTCCCATTGTTTCCAAGTGCCTTCAACCTAGCAACAAGAAAAGAAGAATTGAAATCATGCAACTTTTGGCATTCCTTCTTGTCCATCTTTCAAATTAATTTATAAGATAAGACAGTGAACTACCACTCTGATCTCAAGTCATTTTGTGATTTATAGAATCTCAAAATTATTAACCTTTTGCTATCTTCTCTAAATTCACGAGTTCCACTATCTCTATGAAGTTCAAATGGAGGCTGAACTTTTATTACCAGTATTATATAATCACATAAGTTCTTGATTACCATCCATTACTGCTTTTCTTCAAGGCTTCTGTGTTAAGAATTTATGTAATCTGATGCAGAGAAATCAAAAGCATATGCAGCTTTATCTTATTCTCTATCCATCATTTTATAGGTAATGACTGATAAGGGAAAAGAGATGGAGTATCAAGTTTGAATTCTTCTTAGTTTTTGCTCTTTACTGTGTCAGGAAAAAAAAAATTGGTTTAGGCTTTTCCTTTTCCATTCTTTTCTCAATAATATTATAGTACAAGAAATTGGTCTGTCCCAGCTTTGTAGTTCTGCATCTACAATCAAATTCAGTGTTGTGCTTGCTGAAGCTGTCATCTTGAATTTTTCTTGTAAAATTTTTAGTTATGGATAGTGCTTCAGCATTATTATTAGCTACTTTGACTGCTCCCCAGGTGGTATTAAGGGATTTGACAAAGTGGTGTGGGATGTTGTGGAACATAAAAGTGGTGAACAACCATCAATTACCTTCAAATATGAAAGTCATGATGGGGAGGAAGGTGAGTTTCTGATTCTCTGGATTGTCTTAACATTGCAATTGAAAAGATATTCATGTTTGAATTGCTCTGAAACCAGGATATCCTGGAGATGTTACTGTAACTGCTAAGTATACACTAACTTCAAGCAAATCAATGAGGTTGGACCTGGAAGCAGTACCTAAAAGTAAGTCTACTCCAGTTAACTTAGCACAGCACACCTACTGGAATTTAGCAGGTCACAACTCTGGGAATGTGCTTGAACATTTGGTTCAGATATGGGGATCCCAAATAACGCCTGTGGACCAGAACTCAATTCCCACAGGAGAATTCTTGCCAGTTAAAGGCACAGTTTTTGATTTCACTTCAGAAAAGAAAGTTGGAAGCTCAATAAGTAAAGTTGAGGGTTTAGGATATGACCATAACTATATCCTTGATAGCGAAGAAGAGAAAGAAGGCTTAAAACATGCAGCTAAGGTGAAGGACCCTTCTAGCTCTAGAGTGTTGAACTTGTGGACAAATGCTCCTGGAATGCAGTTTTACACTGCAAATTATGTGAATGGTGTTTCTGGAAAAGGCGGGGCTGTCTATGACAAGCATTCAGGATTATGCTTTGAGACTCAGGGCTTTCCAAATTCCATAAACCAACAAAATTTTCCTTCCATTGTTGTCCATCCTGGAGAGAAGTACAAACACTCTATGTTGTTTGAGTTTTCAGTTGAGTAGTTTTATTATCCCTCAAATAAGGATTATAGAGGTCATTTGAGCTTTATTTGATTAATATTTTTCTCTTATAGGAGCTTTCAGTCTACACAAGGCTTTGTTAGAGTTCGATTATATGATAGGATTCTAAATAACAGTTTTTTAATGAAATATCATGATTTACAGTTTTCCAGTGCATTATTTTGTAGATCTCTCTCTCTAATAACAGTTCTGTGTTCTTATCAAATTTTTATAATTATTATCAATTAGCTATTGAGATAATGCAGTTCAATAAAGGGAGTAAGATGTTTTCTGTGCATTGCACAAGAACATTCAATCATTTTAAAGCTGATATTTGTAGACAGTAGAATGATGCTAGGAGTTAGTGACCGGAGCATTTCTACTCTTCACTGCAAGATGCAGAACATGTTTTTAACTTCTGCTATCAAGTATAGGAAGCTATTGAATTCACAATTCTTTTAACAGTGTAAATGCAAACAGAGAATTTTGATGCTCACAAATATTGACACATTACTGCAACCATATGATATTGGCAATGCGAAAACCAAGAGAAGGAAGAGTTATCCCTTCTTCTCCTCTCCCTTCCCCTTCCTTTCCCCTCTGGAAAACAAAATAAGAAGAAAAAGTTTGAACGAAACTGAGTTTAATTCTAAGCTACACACTCAAACCAGGTGGAGTTATGCACTCCTCTGTCTTTCCCCTTTGCCTGGAAAAGGCTGCTTGGAGGAGATACTGCAAAAATTTGGGCTTTACACTTCTCCTGTAGTAAACCCAAAAGAGATGATTTAGAACTTGATGCAGACTTCAGTATTTTAGTCTGCATATGATCCAGAAATTCAAACAAAATAATCCAGGAATTCCCACTCCTTCAGGGATTTCCGGATTTTTGCAGAAAACATAAAGTTCCGCAAATTCTTTGGCCTGCATTTTAATCTGAAGTTCTCCTGCTCAATCATGAGAAAGGTATCTGGATCATCAATGCAAACAATAGATATCAGTATTCAGAACCTTAAGATATTCTGATACTCGTATTGTGACATAGGAACAGAATGTTACCTCTCATCTTTTGTGCCTTGGTTGTTTTAAGTGTAACTTTATCCCAGAGGATCATCATTCAAGTTCCTCACCCGCAGTTCCACTGCCCGAAGATCCCGCAGATGTTGCAATATCTCTTGGAGAAGATCCATCCCTTTATCTCCCTTATTTATTGAACTCATACAATGCTTTAGGAACTCCCTATCTGCTTCAAGAGCTTGTAGCCGTTCATAAACGTGATCCACTTCCTCTTCAAGGGCTAATTTCTTGCTGTCTAATTCAAAATTGGAAACTGAAGAGTTTTCCATTTCAACAAACTCAGATGCTGCATTTTCCTCAAATATCAACCCTTCTTCAGTTTCATTATCAGCAGCATCCAAAAGAGGAAGAAGGCTCTTTGCCATGGAACCCATCGTTTTCCTCTCAGTGCAATGTTTACCCTTTGATAACCCATGTGAAATACCATTTTCCTCTGGAGTGCTCAATTCGTAGCTTTCGTCAAACCCCCTTTCACTATATTTTGAGGAACTCCCGACCGAGTTTCTGTCGTTGATCAGTTCCTTGTCATTCAAAGCAATTAGCCTTTCTTCCAGTGCCTTGAGTTGATCTAGAATAGATAGCCTCTCTTCCTCAAATTCAGCCAATGAGTCGTCAAGGGAACTTATTTGCTTCACACAATCTAGTGCTATTTCCTCCAAATTTATAGCTTCATCACCAGGAGTATTAATGTTAATGCTGTCTTGGTTTCCATAAATGCTACCATCTTCATCTCTTGCTTCGCGATTAAGATCAATAGATAATTCATCAATGTCCTCTGAATTGCTGCAAGTAGCAGAAGAGTTTCTACTCCTTACACTTCCATCTTTGCTTTTTCTCAACATTATTATTTTCTCTTTGGCTTCATAATTCAAAACTTTCTTACGGTATACTTCCAACTCTTTTTCAAGCTCTTGCTTCTCTCTTTCTCTCTTCAACATGAGCTCATTAAGAAGTTGTAAAGCTTCTTGATCATATTCAGATTGTTCTTCCATCATCCTTTGGTATTGCAATGCTTCCATTTGCATTGCTGCCTTCTCTTCTTGGAGCCTATTTATCATAGCCATAGTCTGATTTGCAGCTATTGCAGAAGCACTTCTCTCTTCCTCCAGTTCTGAATATAAAGCATTTAAAGCTTTTCTTTCGGCTTTAAGAGCTGTTTTCAGCTTTTCAACACTTAGAAGTGGATCTCCACCATCCGTCTCGCTTACCACACTTCCGTCCAAGGACTCTTCTGTCCCAGGTTCTCTTTTCTCAAATAATTTCTTGTGCAAGTAGTTAAAACAATCAACAGAAGTTGGCGTCTCAGGGAATTTTTCTTCCTCTACTTCGTTAGATTCTGAATGTGCAGACGACTGTTGGTTTATTGCTTCTTGGTTCTTATCAGCTGAAAACATTTTTGCTTCCATGAAAGTTCTTTCTTTATAGTTTGGACCTAGTAAATGAAAACTTGCATTAAATGTTGTTCTTTCTTCTATATACTTCGTATATAAAATTGAGAAATGTTGATTCTTAGAATAAATAAGGATATGAATGCAGCTTACCGAGTTCATCATGAACCAAGTATGTATCGGGTGCACTTGGATTTTCGGCATCATTTCCATTTGTGGTAGAGTTATTTTCTCGCAGACTTTGCACTGCAGGAGGTGAATCTTGTTCTTGAGGTTGATTGGTTGCATGATTAGACAGTTCTATGGTGGCCTTGGAGTTGGATGGATCAACCAACAATTTGAAGTCATTATTTTCTTCTTCAAGAGCTGCTTTTTTTAGTTAAATAATACAAGAAGATCAGTTAGGTAATTAAAGAATGTTCATGAAATAAAAACGAGGAAAGAAGAATCAGAAGCTGAGAACTTTGATACCTTCAACACCATCTGTTCCATTCTTGTCTGCTAGTTCAACATTGTCGACAGCAGTAGATAGAGGTTGAGCAGTTTGCAGAGAAATTTCACATGCGTGGCTAACAAGATCCTTTCCCATTTCCTTCAGATTTAAAACTGAAGATTTCGCACCATCATCCACATTTATCTGGATGTTTTCAACCTCTACATAACTTGTATTTTCTTCATTTTCAAACACGTTACCTTGTGTTTCTATCTGCAAAGAAATATCAGAAGCTTCATCTTGATGATCATCCAACTTTCCTAGATCTTCTTCTTGGCAAATGGATGGTCCATGATTCGCGAACGTTGAAGAATCAATTAATTCAACAGGGATCAGTCGATTAAATTCACATTCAAGATCCCTTGGAAACTGAAGGTTTATGATTTTAAGAGAATTATCTTCAGCAAGATAATGCTGGATGATATCTTCATCAAAAGATCGATGAACGAGATTCAAACCATAACAGTCTTGTTCTGTAATGGAAGGTCTATCGGCTTTCTGATCAACATTACCTTCCTTCTCATCGCCCTGCAAGTTCGATTCAGACCCTGAACACTCTTCCTCTATTGAATCCTTGAGGCCAAAACTTCCAATATCAGAAAGCATGTGAAGTTCTTCTCCATCATTTTTTCCATTCTCGCTACCATCTGCATTGTAATATTCCAAATTATCAGCTTTGTCTAGTAGTTTACACTGGTCACTTCCATTGTTATCATCATCTATTGCTTCTATAATCAAATTTCCTTTCTGGGTATACTTCAAAGTTTTCCAAGAAGGCTTGAATAACAAACAAGGAGGGTAAAGATTGCTGTCCAAGCTCTCTTTGCAGCAAGAACACTTGACCATCTTGTCACCATTTTCAAGTGTATCCCTGCAGCTAACCCAAGAAATGAAAGCAATCCTTCTTGTCATTCCAACAGACTCATAATCGTTATGATCATTTGGCCGAGAGGCCAAGCAATCATTGCACATATTCTGAGTTTCAGCCAATCGTCGATGATTCGAGCAGTAACCAAGCTTGGAAATCTCAGTAGCATGAGTCTCACATACAAGATCTCTATAAGAGTTGTTGGTGTTGCTGTTTCCAGGCTCCAAGACATGATCAACCCTTGAACACCAAAGACAAGGTGGCTTAAGGCCAAAGTAGTTGGCAAATTTGGTTATAAGGTAAGCAAAGAAAGAGTTGAGGAGAAGCAAAATAATCAAGATCCATTCAAGAACTGCATAGACTAGAATTACAGTAAGTTTGTGGGTGTTTCTCTGTAGCATTGTTGCAAACTTGTTGCCAGCCATTGTATTCTTTTTTGTTTATTTACAAAGAGGCAGAGAAGAGAAGAACAAAGAAACAGATAGAGAGAGAGAGGCAATGGGGGAATGCTTGTGATGTTCTGACAAAGAAACAAATACTTTTGTTGCTGTAAAGAAAGGAGAGACACTTGCATTAAACAGTAATTGATTATAACAATACCAAATGTAAGGTAATACTTCTACTCAGGCTGATGTTTACTAAGCTCATGCAGTTACAACTTTTGTTAATCTATGGATTCTTTTTCTTTATTCTCTCGCAAACCATGAATTTTTAACTTATCGGTTACTCTTTATTCCCATCTATATTTTTGCTACTTTGTTGTAAATGAAAGTAAACTTTTTATTTCCTAATAATATATAACTCGATAAGTTGGTACAAATTTTCTGAATTGTTTTCTTTTATGGTGTATATAAAAAAATAATTTTTTTCTTTTATATAGCTTCTGATTCATTGGACTCTTAATAAATTAAAATAAAAAAGTAATAATTTAGTATAAATATTAAAATTCAAAATATCAAATTGTAATATAATATAATTTTGTGAAATTATTAAGCTTATTGAAGATTGAGTCCTTTTATTATAGGAATAACATTAACTAAAATAGATTTTATAATAAGAATATACACAATATCTAATGATAACAATATATCTCAAATAAAAGAAATTAACAAAATAAATTAATGAACTACTATAATTATATCCTATATAACTGCAATTTTGGGATTATACACCAAATATCTAGTAAAAAAAGGTGATCAAATTTGTCTTCTTTTTAGCGGGTAGCAGGCCAGAGAATAAGGTAATCATTTCAACCAAACACGGCCAATTTAGGCATTCTTGGGTCCCACTTGAATTGATTTGGGCTACAACACGCGCAAGAGATGGCCCACCGCCTTTCGCAACAAGAGTGTATTGGTGGGCCATATCTTCCATGGGTGGGCCCACCTGCAGCGCCACTGTTAATACAGACGCTCTCTCTGATTAGCATCTAATCTTTCCTGACTAGTTTTTAATTTTAGTTATTAGCTTTGTTTGTTGTCTCTTTAATACTAAATTTAATATCTTATTTATTTTTTTAAATTTCCTTTTGTTATCCCTACCAAAAAAATCAAAGGTAAAAAAAAAGGATAATAGACAATTGACATACTACCTAATTAACAGGAATTTGCATGATTCTTTTTACAATAAAATTAGCTATCTTTTTATTTTCCTAGTTGAGGATCACAACCAAATTTGTAAAATATATATAAAATAACCCTCTCATAAATTTGAATTAAAAATCATTTGAAGAAACAAAATGACATGCTAGATTGTGAAAATAGTTAATTGACATAATTGAGAATAAAATTATTGTTAGAAACATATCATACATAAAAAATATTAAACATAATTGGCAATTTTTCTTGTAGTCATAGAATCTCAAACATATTATGTTGACATTAACCTCTAACTAGAAAGAAAAGAAGAACTTACTTTTTTGCCAAATTTATCTTTTCCTTTTCCTTTTCTTTTTCTTTTGTTCATGATTGTTTGATTTGAACCCTTATATTATGTTTACTTTATTTCAAAGAAAAAACCATTTGTTTTTGTAAGGCTAAAGTTGGTCAAAAGAAAATTTTGTCTACAATATGCTAAGGTTGGGAAATTTTCTTCATAAAAAGTGATCTAATGGATTGTGAGATATTTTATGGATAAGACTGACAATTGAGAGTAGAAATTCTAACACAAGAGAAAAGGACTTAACAACAAATTATGAGAACCCCAACCAGTAATTGTTTGGGCTGTTATTATTATTTAAATTTAATTTTTTTAATTCAAACCGCATTTTTTATGTTTAAAAATTATATTATATAAATTGGACATTATATATTGTAAAAACTTAGTAAAGAGTAATAATTAATAATATTATAATCAAATTCAATATTTTAGATTTTTTGATATTTTGTTGAATATTATTATTTAATATATTAATTATATATCTAAGTTAATGTTGAAATTATAATTAATATGTTAGTTCTTAGACTAAAATTATCATTTAATTAGGTTAGTTTATTAATATATTAATTATATTTATATAAACTAGTATTAAAATATAATAAATATAAAATTTACACATCATCACTGTGTCTGTGTCATGTTAGAAATATTTTAAAAATATATGTGTATTAACTTGAAAAATAATTTAGAAAGAAAGAGCACTATTCCACTAATTTCTGAAGAACATGAATAGAAATTAATGATAATCATAAATTTAAGTCATTTCAAAATTTTCTTTTTTAAAAAAAGTTAGTATTTTAAGATTTTAAATTTAAATTCTCTTCTGCATTAGATATTATCTCTTTATATAAAATAATAATGATCACGATTATAATCTATTGAGTCTCTCATGAATTAAAAGAACAAAAATTTAGAAAATGGGAAGTTAATGGAATGTAAGGTAGAACTAAGGTAGAGAGAACCTAAGGCTTTACATTGTTGAGCAAATTGAAGCACGAGACTGTGGAGAAGATAAATACGTTTTACATTTGGATAACTATATAAAAGTTTCTGGTATAATGTCAAATACACATATAAGATTGTGGTTATAGAATCATAATCAGTTCATGCACTTATTATTATTTATTTTTTTCAAAAAAGAAAGAGAAAATAATATAAGAGATATTTAAGAAAAAAAAGGGAGAGACTTGGGATTCTATTTTGAAAATATAAAAGTGAAAGGTGCTAGGAATGATGAAACATAGGTGTCAAGCAGTGGCAGACATTATGGAAAGGCTAAAGAAGAAAGGAAAAAAGTGATTGAAGAAAAGAGAGGGAAAGTGTATGAAATTAGGGCACTGTGATTGTGACCTAAGAGTGATGATGGTCCCTATCTCTGCTTTTGCTTTTCCTTTTTCTTTTTTTTTTCTTTTTTTTTGTGGGCTTTTGAAAAGTTCATTTCTGGTTTAGAGAATAACAGGGTGTTAATGAAGGAATCTAACCAAACTTGATTACATAATTATATTGAGTTCTTAATTTTTTAAGGGAAAGGGTCACTGAGCCAAAAGTTGATGAGCATAGAGCACAGCTGCATTGCACAATTGGCAATAATGGCCCTCAATTGTTATTTTCTTTGTTGAAGGAATTTAGGTCCAGTCATGGACCTTTGGTACCTTACCTTCATAATCTAATAACATGTATGGAGCCTACAATTATGAAGGATCACATAAAAACATGAGATGTTGATCACCATGAATGATGAAAAGAAAAAAGTCTAATTATGGACCTAAATGGAATCCATTTTGGAATTTGCAAGCTACTGGCATGTAGGGTGTTTGTAAATGCTGGGTGCTTAGCACTTGCGATTACAATTTGGAACCTCTGATGACATAAACATCAGCAATAACTTCATCTCTACATCTTGGTGGCCACTGGAATTGGCAAAGCAGATTTCAATCCTTGAGCATAACTTGCATATAACTTAAAAGGACAGGTAAAACATGATACTCCTTCATTACATCAGTACTAATTGCCTCTGGTGATGATCACTGGGTTAACCTGCAATTTAATAGACCTATTACCTACATATAGATATCTACAGTGTAAGTAAGTGTATGAATGCTTCTCATTCTGTATCGCCGCCATTGTTGTCTTCTTGGCCATCCACTTTCTCTTCAGATTTTTGATTCATCATAAACCTCCAGCTATCTCCTTCCCCTATTTCCCACTGTTTCTTCAGTTCATAGATGGTTCTGGATGCTGCAGCAGCAATCACGGGGTTTCTATCTTCTGCCAGTCTCTGCAATGAGAATCGTTGGTGTCAGTAGCTGATATTAGGGAAATGATAACTATTGTTTCTATAGTCGTTTTCAAAAACTGCATTACCTGCAATGCTCCCATGCCTGCATTTCCAAGTGTCCACATGGACGGGGCTGCTGCTAATGCATTTGCCAATGCTTGTCTGTACCACAAAATAAGAGAAGTTCTCACTCATAGCCAAATAAAAAAGCATGCAGGAAGAGATACAGGTATTAGGAGGACCATAAGTGTGGAATTCTTATAGGCTTTCATCCCTTTCAGAATTCTGCCAATAGCATGAATAATAATCTAACAAGTAACCTTCATATAGGCAACTACAAGCCCTTACGATTGCTGCCACTTATGATCCAATGAAGTCTGATAGATTCTCAAAAAACGTAACACAAGTGATTACAGACAGACTATCAGAGAATAGAAGCGACAGCATCCAATTGGGAAAGAGAGTTCATAGATTCTTATGCAATCAATGGGGCCATGAGACGCTTCATCTGAAACAAATAATTGAATACAATCTTAAGCACTTGTAGCAGGTAAAGATTACATACTGAAATCTTCTTGCTGAATAGTGCAATGGGATATTACTGACAATCACTGCAGAAACTAACAGTCATGGGCAATGATGCACTGAGAGTGGCTTTATCAAGGAGTATATGCAAGATACAAAGATCCATGTCATCCATTTCTAAGAATCGAGTACACTAGCAACTCTTGAATAATTAGCTGACTTGTATGTTAAAGTACGTAGGAGATAAATTAGGAAAGCATAATGAAAGATTCATTGAAAAGAAAAATTATATTCTCAAGTAGGGCACCTTGTATTAACATCTGGAGAACTTGAACACTCTGCCAATAAGGATACGCTGCTTTTACCATCCATTGCGTCAAGATCTATTAAGGTTGTAATTAATAACTCCAGCTGCTCCAGAAATGAGAAAGAGTCATGAAATAAGCACACATAGAAATCAATTGGCCAATTACATTAGGAACATAATTATAGTAACTGTTACAACTATTTCATATTAATTAAGAGTGTACAGCTATACATAATAGGAGAATAATTAGGAATTTACTTAGAAGTTAGTATTTGATTTGAATTCCTATATTATAGATATAACTTGTATATACAGGTGTAACAATCATTGATGAATATACAAAGAGAATTACTTTTCACATTGAATATCTAAGGTTAGTTCACATGGTATCAGAGCACACAAATTAACCCCAGAAATCAATTTAGGAATTTAGGATTTTTCTTGGTTTAGCAGTAGGGTGTTTGTTTTTTTGGTCTTGTCTACCAAAGGTCAGTTTGTTTCACCGCCTACACCAAGAGGAGCGCCACCTTCTGATCGATGTTTCTGGAGATTCTGGTCACCTGAGTCCAAGCGCATAAGCCACACGCGCCGCCACAAGTTTCTAGGTCTTCTCCACGCGACGGTGCGTGAGAGTGCATCTGTCACTGCAATTTGGTCCTTTTTACGTCCATCCGCTCGCCTCAACTTCCACGGCACATTCCTCTACCTGTTTGAATTAGCATCTATTCGATGTGGGATCTAGTATGAGACAAGTTTGATTTCTCAAAACAAATTGCGGCTGTGTTGTGATTTTTTATTCTATTATTAGGTTGATTTTCTAATATGGAAAAGAAAAAGTCAGTTGTCGTGTCTGATTTTGTTCTTATGATGTCTAAAATTACAGAACATAAACTTAATAAATCTAATTATTAAGAATGTGAGCTTCGTTCTTAATAAATTTAATAGATCTTATGAGGTATGCGCCTTTTATCGTACAGAAAGATGACTACTTTATGGATTTTAAAAAGACTCATGAGGAACTTAATACGTTACTTCCATTTAGTAGTGATGTGAGAGTTCAACAAGCTCAGAGAGAAAAGATGACAGTTATGAGCTTCTTGGTTGGTCTTCCTTTCAAGTCTGAAGGTGCCAAATCTCAAATCCTGTCTAGCCCTGAGATATCTTCATTGGAAAAAGCTTTCAGTAGAGTACTTCGCACAAAAAATTTAGCACCTGTTCAATCTAATAGTGCTCTTGTCAGCCGCACCTCTGAATCTGGGAGACAACCATATAAGAAAGGAGGAGACTAATAATCCTGATACTCGAGTACAAGATTCAGAAAGTGTTTTCTGTTATTATTGATATAAGCCAGGACATGTTAAGAAGGATTGTAGAAGGTTGCAGCGCAAGAATCAGCCAAATTAATCAAACCAGTCAGCACATGTTGCATCTACTAATGATGCTCTTGAGTCTATCTAGTATCTGCAGATGAGTATGCCAAGTTTTCACAATAGCAGAAATCTCTAAAGTCTTCATCTACTTCTATTACTACTATCACTGATTCAGATAAAATGAACGCATATCTTGTTTCCTCATCTCCCAAATGGGTCATTGATTCTGGTGTCAAAGATCACATGGCAGGTAACTCTAATCTATTTTCTTCCTTTAAATCACATACTCCTAGCACAAAATTATTTTAGCAGATGGGTCTATATCTCGTGTTATAGGGTCTAGCACAATTATTCCAACACCTTCAATTTCTTTGCAATCTATTCTAAATTCACCTGATTTGACTTTTAATTTAGTCTCTGTCAGTAAACTCACTCGTTCTCTTAACTGTTGTTTTATTATTTCCTGATTTCTGTCTATTTCAGGATCTTATGACGAAGAAGATTATTGGTAAAGGACATGAATTGGGAGGTCTTTACATTCTTGAGACACAAGAACCAAAATCTTTAGCGTGTTCTGGAGCTGTGACCCATTTGAAGTACATTGTCGGTTGGGTCATCCCTCATTACATATATTAAAGATACTTTGTCCTCAGTTTTCTAGTTTGTCTTCATTAGATTGTTAGTCTTACCAATTTGCTAAACACCATCGTCAAAGTTTTAGTCCTACAGTTAATAAACGAGCTAGTGCTCCTTCTGAGTTAGTTCATTCGGATGTTTGGGGACCTTGTCCAGTTATGTCTAAAACAGGATTTAAGTATTTTATTACCTTTGTTGATGATTATTCTCAAATGACATGGTTATATTTGATGAAAAATCATTTAGAATTGTTCTCTCTTTACTGCTTTTTGTGCTGAGATCAAAACACAATTTAATTTGTCTGTTCAAATTTTGCAAAGTGATACTTATCAGAATGCTTTCACAGTTATATGATTCAATATTGACATTATTCATCAAACATCTTATGTAAATATACCATCTCAGAATAAGATTGCTGAAAGAAAAAATAAACATTTTCTTGAGACTGCTAAAGCTTTGTTGTTTCAAAGGTAGGTCCTTAAAAATGTTTTGGCTGATGCAGTTTCTACAGCCTGTTTTTTGATTAATCATATGTCCTCATTTGTTCTTTCAGGTAAGACTCTTTTTCATGTTCTCTTTCCTAACAAGTCATTATTTCCTATTGAACCTAGGATATTTGGTTGTATTTGTTTTGTTCGGGATGTTCGACCTCAGGTTACAAAACTTGATCCCAAATCTTTCAAATGCATCTTTCTTGGGTACTATAGTGTACAAAAAGGCTATAGATGTTATTGTCCTAGTCTTAATAAATATCTTGTGTCAGCTGATGTTACCTTTCTGGAACAAACACCATTTGCCTCATCTTCAGGTTTTGTCCATTAGGGGGAGGATAATGATTTACTAATTTATACTATTATTGATCCTCCTCCCTTCGCTCTGATTAAGCCTCCTATAACACAAATTTATTCTCGTCGTCAACAACCTCTTGATCCTGCTCCTGTTCTAAGTCCTCCTGCCTGCAAGAGTTCCTTCGTCATCGATCCAGCTTCCAATTCTAATGATGATATTCCTATTGCCCTACGTAAAGGTAAACTTCAATGCACTTATCCGATATCATATTTTCTGTCACATAATCATTTGTCACCATCCTCTTGTTCTTTTATTGCTTCTCTTGATTCGATTTCTATTCCTAAAACTATTCATGAAGCTCTATCTCACCCTGGATGGTGTAACGCTATGATTGAAGAGATGAATACTTTAGATGAAAATTATACTTGGACCCTGGTAAATTTTCCTACAGGTAAAAAGGCTATTGGATGTAAATGAGTATTTGCAGTTAAAGTTAATCCAGATGGGACTATTGCTAGGTTAAAGGCTCGACTTGCTGCTAAGGGATATGCTCAAACATATAGAGTTAATTATTCTGATACTTTTTCTCCTGTTGCTAAACTTACTTCTGTTAGGTTATTCATCTCTCTAGCAGCCACATATAATTGGCCCCTTCATCAGTTAGACATTAAAAATGCATTTTTTCATGGTGACCTTCAGAAGGAAGTTATATGGAGCAACCACTTGGCTTTGTTGCTCAGGGAGAGTATAGGAAAGTTTCTCGTCTTCATAAATTCTTGTATGGACTAAAACAAAGTCTCGAGTCTAGTTTAGAAAGTTTAGTCAAGCTACTGAGAAGTTTGGCATGAAGAAAAGCAAGTCGGATCATTCTGTTTTTTATAAGCAGTTTGCAGCTGGTATCATCTTATTGGTTGTTTATTTTGATGACATTGTCATTACTAGAAATGATACCGATGGGATTTCATCATTCAAATCTTTCTTCATGGTCAATTTCATACAAAGGATTTAAGGGCTCTAAAGTATTTTTTAGGTGTTGAAGTAACGAGTAAGAAAGGGATTTTCTTATCTTAAAGGAAGTATGTACTTGACTTAGTATTCAAGATAGGGAAATTGGAGGCTAAGCCATGTTGTACTCCAATGGTTCCTAATTTGCAGCTTACAAAAGATGGTGTATTGTTTGAAGATCCTGAGAGATACAAAAGATTAGTTGGGAAGTTAAACTATGTTATTGTGACCTGTCCTGATATTGCCTATTCTGTCAGCATAGTAAGTCAGTATATGTCTTCTCTAACTGTCAATCACTGGAAAGCTATAGAGCAACTTTTGTATTTCTTGAAAGGAGCATCTAGGCGAGGAATCCTGTATAGCAACCATGGTCATGTTACGATTAAATATTCTTCAGATGTTGACTGGGTAGGGTGCAAAGAAGATCGAAAATCTATTTCAGACTATTATGTGTTTGTTGGAAGAAATTTGGTTTCGTGGAAAAGCAAGAAGCAAAATGTTGTCTCGCGTTCAAGTGCAGAATCAGAGTATAGAGCCATGGCCAAGTCTGTGTGAGATAATGTGGATATATCAGCTCCTAACTGAAGTGGGTCTTAAGATCTCAGTACCAGCTAAGTTATGGTGTGACAACCAAGCTGCACTTCAAATTACATCTAATCCAGTCTTCATGAACGAATTAAGCATATTGAGATTGATTGTCATTTTATTCGCGAAAAAATTCAACAGGAATTGGTTTCTACAGGTTATGTGAAAATAGGAGAACAATTGGGAGATATCTTTACAAAGGCCCTGAATGGAGTTAAGGTTGATCATCTCTGTAACAAGCTGGACATGATCAATATCTATGCTCCAGTTTGGGGGAGAGTGTTACAACTATTTCATATTAATTAGGAGTGTACAGCTATATATAATAGGAGAATAATTAGGGATGTACTTAGGAGTTAGTATTTGATTTGAATTCCTATATTAGAAATATAACTTGTATATATAGGTGTAACAATCGTTGATAAATATATAGAGAGAATTACTTTTAACATTGAATATCTAAGGTTAGTTCACAGTAACAAACCTCTTCTGGATCAGTGTAGTCAATGCCATCAGCTTCAGAGAGTGCAGACGCCATACTCCAGTAAGCTTCCTGCATGTTACCAGATGAAACAACAATAACATTATGATTCCTGAGAGAATTAGATGAGAAAATTATATTCTGTCGCCTATTAGAAAAAGGACCTGAATGGCAGTAATGCGATCTGTAGAAACTTCTCCCGGGAAGAAATCCAGAGTTCTTCCATTTTTCTCAAGCATTATACGTCCCAGAATTTCATTAGTTGATAGAGAACCTTTTTCCTTTTGCAGAGGGCTGGTACAACCAATAAAACCCCGAAAATCAGTGACAAAAGGTTGAATCATTTTGTAAAACTCAAGGAAAAATTTAGATAATAATAAAAAAGCAAAAAAAACACAAGGGTGACATGTCATCGTGAAAAGAACTTACAATTTGTACGTCTTGCTCACCATCAAATCATGGATATTCTTAACAAACTGCAAAGGAGAGTTTTTTTTTAATAAAATTAATTATAATGTTTTTGTCCAAGAGGCGTTGACAAAAAAATCAAAGTAACATATAACAGTAAGCTACCCAGTGTAAAAAAGAAGGTAATATGAAGTAATGGATGTATAATTATTCTACAATGTTTACGCACTGCCTCGGTATTTCTAAAATCAAAAGAGCAATGTGATCACCTCCAAAGCCATTAAGGCATCTTCCATTGCTCGTTGCTTGGCACGGAAGTCAGCACGGCGCAAATCTGCCTAGAAAGATTCCAAAGGTTCCATCAAGATATATCATATTTGATTTTTATATACATAGAAGGCATTTTAATTGCTGTACAACACATGAAACAAATGTATGCAACAAAATAGAGATATAAACATCATACATAAAGCAATTTTTTTTCTTAATTTGGATTCAAATCTGGCTATTTCTTTGCTTATTTGCCATCAGTTACTCAATCTTTTCAGAGCTATTCTAGCATTCTTCTCCATCACTCTTTCTCCATCCAATCCATATTTACTCATGTTCTTCTTGAAAAATCACGTCTCAGCTGAAGATTTGATACCTTTCCCTTTTACTCATTGAGACTGTGCAGTTGCTATTTTTGCCACCTTTTCCAACTAAGTATAATTCTTCCCTCCACTTTAACTCCCTCCCTTATAGCTAGTGCTTCTTACTTCTATGGCACATTAAATGATTACATGCCACTCATGTGTCTTAATGCTTTTGGCTTAGTCCCCATACTCGGTATTTTCTTCTGATAGCTTATTCACTAAAAGAGCAATTCCGATAGACTATGAAGCAAAAAAGAGGAAGGTACCTCTAAAGCTCCATCACTCCAATGCTTATCAGCAGCACTTTTCAATCTAGACTGAGCTCTGTCCTTCAGAATCTGCAAGAAGATAAAATAATCCTCCAATAATCAAAGGAAAGTTACAAAACTTAATCTTCATGTTAGAAAATGTTAAGTTTCCAGATGTACATACAGTAGCAAGATGCTGAAGACTTTCAGCTTTTTTCTTCATGTTGCGGTCAATTTTCTCTGTATCCTCTCTTGCCCGAGCTAAAAAGCAGAAAGAAATTATAAAATTGAAGAGAATGGGAAAAAAACAAAAAAGAAACTAGGGACATTGTGGCATGGTTAAGGCCTTTAGGCAGTACATGATAGTGGTCAAACTCCATTTTGCTTTCCCATTTCATATAGTAAAACCCCCCTTTTGAGACTAATTCTTGAGTACCTATTTCATATTTCCGGAAATTAGTTCTTTCTCTTTCTTATAACAGAACCCCTCCCCACTCTCCAAAATACAAGAGAGAAAAAAAACTAAAGCTTTCACCAACGACCCATTTCACATGCATCATAACACACAAATAAAAATTATTCTATTTCAGTGTCTAGATTCCAACAATAACACATATATGGTATTCAATGCCATGCAAATAAGTAACTTATGTAGAAAAACGTTGTAAATTTACCATCGAGTTTCAGAAACCCTGACCCAAGAATAGCAACATCTTTGCGTGCACGGGCATCCAACCTCATAATTCCACTGAAAAAGAAATGTAAAATCATGAACTAAGATCTCCGTGGAAAAAATATATTCAAATAGTCAAGGATATCAAATGTCAAAAGTGCAAACAAGGCCAGGCTACTTTTATTTCAATATTATAAGCCACAACCTAATAGAACATTCCAAAAAATACTCAGTTGTGGTGAAGGGGAGCAGCACAAGAGGTGCTTGTAGTTAAGTTATTTACAAAGAATATGAGGCTACTTCAGTATGTACATGCAATTGCAAACTATTTCTCAAGTTCTGAACTGTTTTTAGATTGACAAAGCATGTTTCTTTCATGTATAGGCTGTAATAAAGGTTAGCAATGAGTGAACTGATAAGTATCAGCAGAAAATGGAGCAAGTATGTTACCGTGAAAGTAAGATAATGTCATTACGAGCTCTTTCATTTACATATTTTGCATCATTGTACACAAATTTACAAGCTTCAGCTAAGCCCTGATTTGAGTGAATAATTGTCCCAGGCATGAACGAGCACTCATCTTCTTCTCCAATTTGTGCACTGACAAAGAAAAGTTTGTACTTTGAGTCTCAAAGTTATTCTCGAAGTGCTCAACTGATAGAAACATGGATATGCAAGGAACAGCAGATCCATAGCAAGGAGCATGAGCACCTCTTCCACAAATGAGCAATCATCTCAAAGATTGACAATGAAAAGGGTGCAGAAATTTTGAAAAGAAAAAAATCTGACCATAAAATGGCAAGATATCTTATGTGTCATGTCAATTGAAAACGATAAAGCATAATTAATTCTTAAATAATGTGACCTGGTATCAGAACAATCACCATAAGGTCTAACACATTCTTTTTCTTCAGTCCCAGGAGTTTGTGTGGAATGGCACAATGTGGATGATCTCCGAGACACAGTGAAACTAACTGGCTGTCCATGTATTCCCCACAAATTATCAGCAGAACCCAATTTCGCCGTCAAGAGATGTGCACTGCTCAGTTGCCGCAACTCAATTCCATGATTTACAGATTGTAGCTTACTTTGTGGCAATGACTTGGCAAAAGAACATATAACTCCTTTTAAACTAGAAGAACTTGTCCTCCGACTCACAAAAGCACTGCTCGAAATCTTGCTCGGTCTAAGTGCCATGGGGAAGATCAAAATAAGAATAATATGACACCAACAAGCATTTCCCTTATACCAGCTCCAAGCATAACTAAGAAGAACAAACATTATTTAAGGGTCAATTATAGTGTGTACTTTAGGTGGAAATTCTTCAAGATAAGTGAAATGGTAAAACCGCTACCATTTTAGGAGAATATGATAACAAAGCATCATATACTCCTTCATTGTAAATATTCTAATCTACATCCATGCTCAGGTACATGAAGATAAAAGAAAAGCGATGAAGTCCAAATATCCCATGATTTTCACAAACAAAGATTGTCCAAAACAATCACATTACGCTGGAAAGATGACAGATTAAAAAATTATTCAGTAACAGCAGAAGTAGCAGTTCTAGTAAAGAGGTTACTTTATCTGACTGATCTGACATAATGTCTTCCTTTACAACACCTACCTTCCTTTCCGGATTCACGAACTTATCAGGTTAAAACTTAAAAGTATCAAATGATACCTCAATAATAGAAAGAGAAAAAAAAGAATGGAATTTAATCCAAACTGTGTTTTCATTTTCCATAAAGCTTACATCCTACTTACTTCCAGTAATCCAACACTCTTAAATGCAAGTTCAAGAACCAAATGTTCCTGAAACTTGAATGACCAAGAAAAATGTTGAAATTTTCTGATTGTGCACTATAAACAAGATTGCATAATACATGTTAGTTCCTGATGAACAAAAGCAATACTCTCGATCTTTTTCAGTTCTTTAGTCCAGTGGCTGGCCCTAGAAACAGGTATACTAACTGCTGCCCTCCAAAGCAATGGTCAGATTCTATCCGAATTCAAGGTATATGACAGACAGCCATGTAATACCTAGGAAAGTCAGAACCTTCCATCCCTTTGACATATATGCAAGAACTTAAATCATTTGGTAAGACTTAATTTGGCCATGGGGCAAACCACGTCATGATGTCCAAATTAGCAAATTAACGATCTATAGGGAAAAGGACAACCCAAGTTGACTCTGGAAAACAAACAAAATAGGGTGCAAAACTACAGCAGTTATGTGCATCAGAAGGTAATTCCTCCACATTTTCAGAGAGTAAAATCATTGGCATATAAACCCATGACTCAAGTTCATCCAGTCACTCAAACTATTCAATCATTTCCCCACATATGAGATTAAAATCTTTGATTCAATACAATCGTTCTTATACAGGTCTATAATCCAAGAACAAAATCCCTTCTACTAGCTTCATGTAGTTTTTCCATCTTAGATTAGGGGCTTCAGCATCTAAGAACTTAATACTTTTCTTGATAAACACTGGCCTTGATATAGTACTTACCTTCAATATACAGAGTGCATAAATTTCCAAAAATCTAATCATATGCTAAAATACTTATAAAAAGGTATATCATCATAAAACACTAAGAGCATATTATGAATCACTTCAAAATTACACATATTTCCCATAAATTCAATCTACTTTCTCTGTTGCTCAAAAGAAAACAGAAGCCCTTTATTAGAAACTCCACAGCAAACCCAAGTACATAAGAATCAAGATACAGTAAGATGACATCCACATAAATTGAAAGAAAACACAGAAACTACAAAACTACAAACAAAAACATAAGGAACCCGCAAGGTTAAAAAGAAAGAAAGAATGAGACAACAACAGCAATAATCAGAACATAACTAAGAGTCAAGAAAATAAACAAGAAACAAATAAAAAAGCAAGAGAGTAACTGACCAGAAGAGCGCGAGAAGTTAAAATGGAAGTGAGTTGTATCATTATATAACAATTGAAGTGGGAGCGCCTAGGCCCACAAAATTTGTAGACAAGAAATGATAGCCACAAGAAGAGTCTGTGGCACAGTGAAGGCCAACACTAACAGACAATGAGTGGGCATTTTATCGGCATTTGGGTAACAAGAAGATTTTATGGGCTTCTCTGCAGTTTTAGCAGTGAGCCACTGGTTATGGATTAGGCCTTTGCTATGGTAATATATGCTTCTCACCAGGAAAATCCTCCCTAAACATTTCTGACCAATTCTTTCAAAACGACAAAAATGCCTTGTCAAGTTTGGATAAGTATGTCCTTGTCCTTCCATATGATATCAATTGAGGTAATTCTTTTTATTTTATTAGTTAACCGTGCTCAACTTTGAATTCGAGAATTCGAGACTTCATATCTCTGTGATTTTTAAATCAATTGAGTTATATCCAATTGATTATATAATTGAAGCTATAATTGAAATAGGGCCCATCTTGACAAGTTTAAATCTATACTGAGAAGGATAATTTCTTTTTTCTTTTAACTGATAGAATTTGCTGAGGTAAACTTATTTTTCTCTATGTATTTAGATTTTGTTGTTGGGTGGCGCAAAGTGCCAATTGGGTTACATTATTGAATGGCTAAATGGCTGAATGCTTGTGGTTGTATTATTTATCTGCAATTTACGTTCATCGTCCTTTTCAATCTTACTGTGTGGAGCTGGGGGCATTAGTTCCTAGAGGTGCAACTGAAATACAACATAATTTGCATGTTACCGTAAACTCTTGTGATGGGATTTATATGATGTCTTGTTATATTAACTTAGTGTGCGACAAGCATAAGGTTAGAAGTGGGAAATAGATGGGTGTGGATTAAATACGAAGAGGGTGGGTCTTAAATAACACATTTATCCATATATGATTCATATAAATCTTTATCCATTCATTTATTTAATTAGTGTTAATTTAATTATTTTTAATAAGAAAAATTATATTAAACATATTATTATTATAGATCTTAGTTTATTATTATTATTATTATCAGTACTCAAATTTGTGAATTGTTTTAATTTCATCATTATTATTAGGGTTAATTGCAAAAGAATTCTCGACCTTTGGCGTTTTTCTCAATTTAATTATGTGTTTTTAATTGTAACAATGTCATGCCTGACATTATCAATTTTGTCAAATCGATACATAAATGAAATTTCCGGTGAAGTTTATTCCACGTGGCTGCCGGCGCGCTGGTAACTTAAACACGTAGAAACGGTGCGTTTTAAAGCAAAAGCAGAAATGCTGCATTTTGCCCTATAGAAACGGTGCGTTTTTCACATATTAAATTGAAGATTCTTGTTCCCAAATGCATCGTGCTTCATATGCCTCAAATCCCTATGATGTGTGTGCATCAAACAAAAGGAAAGTAAAGGAGAGACCAAAGAGTAGCAGCAGCAGCAGCAGCAGTAGCGAACCAGCCAAGGCAGTTAGCAGCTGTTATTACAATTACAATTACAAAGTAAGATGTCTATAGCAGCAGAACAGGAAGGAGGTGAAGGGCAAACCCAAACAGAGGGAAAGTGGCCAGGATGGCCAAGAGACAACGTCTACAGGCTAATTGTCCCGGTGGCCAAAGTAGGAAGTATTATTGGTCGTAAAGGAGAACTCATCAAAAAGATGTGCGTTGAAACTCGCGCCCGCATTCGCATCCTTGATGGCCCTCCCTCTATCTCTGATCGCATCGTTTTGATATCTGGAAAAGAGGAGCCAGAAGCCGCACTGTCTCCTGCAATGGATGCAGTGTTAAGAGTGTTCAAACGTGTTAGTGGTCTATCTGCTGTGAGGATGATGCAACGGGTTCAGCTATTGCTGGTACTACATTTTCTTCAATAAGGTTACTAGTTGCGTCTTCACAAGTAATTAATTTAATTGGAAAGCAAGGATCTACTATCAAATCAATACAGGAAAACAGAAGGTGTGCCTCTAGCAGTTGCTATCTTTTTTGCTAAGCAATTGGGTTTTGCACTTTTAAACCTTTTTATCCATTTATTTCAAATTTTGCAACAAAAAATGCACCGTTTCTATAGGGCAAAATGCAGCATTTCTACTTTTACTTTAAAACGCATCGTTTCTACGTGTTTAAGTTACCAGAGCGCCGACAGCCACGTGGAATAAACTTCACCGGAAATTTCATTTATGTATCGATTTGACAAAATTGATAATGTCACGCATGACATTGTTACAATTAAAAACACATGATTAAATTGAGAAAAACGCCAAAGGTCGAGAGTTCTTTTGCAATTAACCCTTATTATTATTATAAATAAATTTAACCGACATAATTTTTATTATTTTTAGTACTCAATTTGTTTTTATCTCTCTCAATTTGGTCTCTATAATTTTATTAGCATCATTTTTATTGAGTAATTAGTCTCTTTATATTATGCTAATGATAACAATAATAATTAATAGCAACTTGTAAATAGAGTTGATGCATAATGCTTGTCCACCACATCAATCAACTTGTTTGCTATGGCACTTACGTAAACTGAAGACTCTTCAAATATCTGCAGCATTCCAATAGACAATTAACCAAAAAAATGAAATGATTAAAACTTGAGAACAAAATTAAAACTAATTAACAACCTTGGTGTTAAAAAGAAAGCTGTAATAGTCACCAATTTGGCCACCAACAACATGATGGAGATCAAGCTAAAATCCACCAACAAAATAAATATACAATTGATTAACGAGACATAGTATAACTGAAATTAGTTACACTATATACCTGCACTAACCCGATAGAAAAGAGTATATAGAAACTAGAAAGACATAATTCTTCAAAATCTTCGACTAGAGATTCCTCTTCCGGATCTTCTTCTAAAGGAGGCACACCGCATAGCCAATCTCGTGTACATAACAATGCCTCTGCATTTTGAGCGACTCTAACACTATCTTGCACAATCAAATTAAGTATGTATGCAGCACAGCACACATGTAAGAGATCACCACTATTGGGTAGATATTTTCCTAAAAAATCATATTGCTTTTATAGTCTTGAAATATTTACTTTAATTTCATATTGCATTAGCAGAGAAGTCTAATTTTTGTGCAAAAAAGAAAAGATCAAAATTTATTAAATAGTTTATTTACAACATATTAATATCTCATTGCACTTCTATTAGTTGTGATCCTTGAGTGTTCCATTCATGTATATATATGAGTAGATTTTTCATTTTCATGTGTCTTAAGAGGCTTATTAAGTAAGTTTTAGATTTGGACTCTATCTGGTCATAGTTCAAATATCATTTATATTGTATATGATCAATGATGATATTGTGTTCATCATCTAAAATTTCTAACAGTAAATATATATTTTATTTTATGAGAAATTGGAATGAAAATCGGTTTTTAGTCCTATCTTCCTTTAGAATAGTGAATGGATGAAATTGGAGTTTGCAATATTATCAATGAATTGAAGCTTTCAAGTTAGTAAAATCTAATTGTAGCTGTTGAAATATTTTTGACAGTTTAAAAAAGATACTTCAAATAATAAATGCCAAAATGCACAAACAATGATCACTGAATAATGCTAAACCTGCCCATATCAAAAGTTTACAAAATTATTTATTTTTATAAGAAAAGTTAATAGACAAAAGGCTTGGAAGTGGAAGGATTATCCACATTTTTTATGGTTAAAATGGTAAGATTATGGAAAAGACTAGTGCATGTATATGTAGTAAAAATAATAAATAAATAGTTCATCCATTATAAAGTTTTAAGTAAAATAGATTTTGTATATGTGCTAACCAATTAGTTAAAACCACATAACAAAGAACAACATAACGATCCATGGTAGAGAACCAACAAGCCCTTGTAGAAAAAGTATTTGAATTTCACAACAGCTTTCATGGTTGTCCAAGATTCGGTCCAAATAGATGATGCACTAGAATTGCTCCTTTCTTTCAACTCGTCCTTGCAGTTAAAAGTAGCAAAATCATTATAAATATAAGAAATAGAGATATTAACCTTCTAATTTATGTATCTGGAAGAAAAAAAAAATTATTACATCTAAAACCATGATTATATGTACAGTGAATATGAAATGTTAAACAAATCCAATAAGCATGTACTTATAAAAAGAGAGATGATTAAACTAAAGAATCTAAAGCAAGCATTTGATGCCTTTTAAAAATCTTGCTGGTATCAAAAGGGATGTTGATTGTTTTCCTAGGATCAATAACAAATAAGAAAACAAGAATCCAAATTTTGAACTTAATGTTACCATCAAGATAAATACTATTGACCAACCTCTAATCTCATTATTTCAGAATTTATCCTGCATTAATAATGTAATTTTTAATTAAAATAAAATAAAATTTATCCACTATAATAAAAAAGGAAAAACATATAAAATAATCTTCAAATTTTATGAATCTTTATCAATAGATTTTCTTTTTTTCAATATTTATGAAACATCTACTTTTGGTGTGTCCTGGTTTTTTACACATACTACATTTTTTTTTCTACGGTTTGTAGCACCTTCTTGATTTTCTTCTTTACTTCAAACAATTTCTGGATCTTGAATAATATTTCATGTTAATCTCCTTTGTCTTGATAAAACTTCTATATCATTTGTTTCTTTTATTGCCAAATATCTCATCTGGTTAGCTAATGAATCAATTTTTACTTTAGCTCTTACAAACAACTCATCACTAATCGATGACAGTTGGCACAAGCTTGAACGATATGAATGTAGGGAAGCAAACTGTTATGCCTTTTGATCCTCCAATGCCTAATTAAAATTGTTAACATAGTTTGGTCATTAGACTTGACTTCTTGTCTCCATCTCGTTCGTACAAGACTTTTTAAAAATTTTGATATCTTTTCTTGCTTAAGAACATAAAATATATGACAACATGGCGATCTTTCATGCTCCGACATCCTACAAGAGCGTACAAAGTTGTGTCTCGAGTTCATATTGTAACTCATCCGTCTAGTTCTTCTAAATTTGCATTCTTATTAACATTATAGATTCTCACATATTCACTCTTTCCCATAAGATATCCTTTGTATAAAAATTCTTTTTGAATTTCTTTACATACCTTTTTTTAATAAATAAAAGTTAATGCATTATTTAATGAATAAAGTAAACTTATAATTATGCAATAAATCAAAAAAAAATTATGATGTTATACAAAACTTACTTCCAGAAATACAGTTCTTATAAATTTTTTTCTTCATGTCATTCTCTAATAGATCCATGTGTTTGCCACTGTATTGTTGTTTGAAATGTAATAAAATCAACATGTTCCTCATCTTTATGGACCTTTCTCAAACTGAAATATCGTACAAAATGAACAAGTCATTGTGTTACATTGACAAACCTTTTGAGATAAGAATGAGCATTTTCACATCTTTAAGTAGTAGTCATCTAGCTAAAAATACTCTCTTAAAAGATGTCTCCGCCTAATTTTTATTCATATCATACATTTCATCTACCTAAATTTTCTTATCTAAACCTAAATTGTATTTTGAAACCAACTCTGCCCACCTGATCTCAAATTTGTTTACTGTAAAAGGGTTCAACATGCAACAATTAAAATCCTTCAGAAAACTATATTGATGGCAAATTCCTTCTACATCTTTCTCAAGATGCCAAGAGAATAATTTATGTTTACTTTTTGGCATGACATTCTTGATTGCACTCTTAATAGCTTTTATCACCATCTGTTAGAATTGACTCAGGTTTTCTAATGCCCATTGCAGGTAGAAGGACTGAGAAAGCCCATTTATATGTATCAATATGCTCAACAAATACCAGGGCATAACTAAAAACAACAGTAGCCTAATGGTGGTTGGTTCCAATAAAAATTAATGAAGGCATTCCTAAGAGATTTGTCTTGCACGTTGTGTCACAAATCAATACATCTCCAAATTTATTATATTCCATCCTACATCGCGAATCAGCTCGAGACAATCTATTATTTGTGTCAACCCCAGACCTACAATATAATAAGAGATATTTTTATTTACTAAAAATTACATAGTCGATATAAATATAACAAAAAGCAATTAGATATACTTGCAATATAATCCATGATCATTATCAACAATGGCGTTGTGTATTTTCTGCAAGTATACAAATTGACACGAAAATAATAAAGTGGGAGTGGAGTATTATCTCACGAGGATTTAATTTATGAATGTTAAAATTAATTAACTAACTGATCTAGATTATTCACTAATCTAGACTATTCAAATATATTCAATCTAATTAAGTCAAAAGGTGAAATTCAAACGTAAGGATTATTAGGGCTTTATAGTTTTACTAAGATACTATTGGGTTAGCTTGAGCTACTTAACTGCACCTAATGTATTATGCTTCACCCACCTAAATTGTATAAGCTAACACACATCTCTAAGTGAGTAACTCCTACCTCTAATCTCTCAAGGGATTCATTCATTTTCTAAAGGGAAACTCTTGCCTATTCACCTAAAATATACCTACAATCCCAAAGATGTTGAAAATCTAACAAGTGCAATTAGACTTGAGGGTAACACCTAATTTCTAAAAGCATATCTATCTAACAACACAAGCAAAAATACATTCATATTTATTAGCCAAACAAAATAGAATAGCAAGAATATAAACACAAAAGGATTTCAATTTAATTAAACTCAAAAGTGAAACCCAATTTTCACAAAGCTAATCCATAGCCCTAACAATAATTTGGTTGTTCTTCATCAAAAGTGTAATAAAAAGGGAGAGAAAACGAAGCATCTAAAGTCATTACAAGCTTGTAAGATCACAAAGTTAAGGATTTAAGGATATAACAAAAATAAGTAATTCAAACTAAGAAAGAGTAGCTTTTTTTCCAACTTCACTTGTAGAGCTGTTAATTCTTGTTTTCCTCTTCCAGTCACCTTTCTAAAGTTTGATTTTCAGCCTCAAATCTCCACCTCAAAGAAAAAATTCATAAAGTTTCCTTTTTAGTATCTATCTTAGAGTTATGTTTCTCCTCTAATGGCTCTCAAGTGTCTAAAGATACCTTAAATGTCTGATTAATGGGTATTTATATGCTCCTTCGCTTTTACCCATATGTCATTCAAGTTTAGTATACTTCCCTACTTGGCACGGACCCTGCAAATTTTAGTATAGTTCTTCACGGTCTGTGCAACTAATTAAAATCTTTTCAAAACTTGAAACTAGGGCAACACAGACTGTGTAGAATTTTTTTCATAATCTTGCATGGATCATACGGTAAAATCAAAGCTTTTTCTTCATTTTGATACGAACCATGCAAATTTTTTTTACAGAACTAAACGAACCGTGTTGTAAGGCAGTAGCTCCCTTTTAAAACGACTTGGACCGTGCAGACTTTATGCATAATCTTGCACAATCCATTCCAAATACTTGGTCACATAAATACTTGATTTTTTGATTCTTCCTCATCCCTTCTTGCTAGTTTTGTCTTTCACCATATTTTATTTAATTTTCTATTCTTTTTCTTAATCCAGCAACAAAGACACTAAAGGTTATAAGATTGGTTATTTTTGCCTCAAATTACATTAATCATTATGACTTTGGCATAAAATGAACCTAATTTATGGGTAGATTAACCATATATCAAATGACAATTAGGAAATTTATAGCAGCTCTACTTCAGTGCTTAAAGGCGTCTTCCTTGATTATGAACTCATGAAATTGTACAAATCATGTCTTATGAACCTAACATTCTAAAAAATGCCACTATTGTTGACTATATAATCCATTATTTAACCAGTTTGACACCAACTGAGTAGATTCCTTACCTGAGCATCTTGTGCTTCATTGATATTCCTACGACTACATAGGATATTATTTAATTTGGGGTTATAATTTTATAAGTATATTCAAATTCAAATTTAGTTGCTCTGTATATATTTTCTGCATCCACAAATTTTACTCCTAAATGCAGCTTTGTAATTATGTTATGTGATAGCCCTTGGCTCTTTCAATCCTATTTGTCCTTTTAATGTGTTTTTTTTTTAATTTTCTGTTCCTTGATAATTGCATAACCATCATCTCATTTTGATGCACCTATTTATAGGATCATCTTTTTTGTTATGCATTTGAACGCTAAATTCAATCTCGACTGAGTAAGCCTTGTAATTCAGAAGCTTCTTCCACTGAATCAAAAGTTAAAGTCTTTATATTTTTTATCATAATATTGGATCTTTGGTTATCCTTCCTAACAAGATTGAAAAATTATTCAACTTAAATTTATTTGCACGGATCCCAAAATAATTACTAATTTCACTTTCTTCATGTGAAGAGCTGATATTATAATAACTCAAAAATTCATCCCTTGAATTTTTGGTCTTTATGTTAATTTCTTCTTCGATGTTAATCATTTTTTCTTCAGTAACACTATTATTGAAATCACTTTGACGCTCATGATTGTTGCTTCTATGTATGAAATCATATGTTGCATCTTGTGAGGGGAGATCCAAATGAATTTTATGTTCCATATCGGTCATTCACATCTTGCGCATTGTAACATGAAAGGTTTAAGTCCACATATATTTTTAATTGTTGGGAACTATTAATTGCACCCATATTAGAAATTATAGGGCATATCAAAAACTACTTACAAATCAGAAAGAAATCATTCCAAACCCACAATTTAGAGTTTTTGGTTTTTATATTAATTTCTTCTTCGATGTTAATCATTTTTTCTTTAGTAACACTATTATTGAAATCACTTTGACGCTCATGATTGTTACTTCTATGTATGAAATCATATGTTGCATCTTGTGAGGGGAGATCCAAATGAATTTTGTGTTCCATATCGTCATTCACATCTTGTGCATTGTAACATGAAAGATTTAAGCCCACATATATTTCTAATTGTTGGGAACTATTTATTGCATCCATATTAGAAATTATAGGGCATATCAAAAACTACTTACAAATAAAAAAGAAATCATTCCAAACCCACAATTTAGAGTGATGACCAGAAAAATTTAAAATAAAACAACAAATTATTTGGAACATTAGACTACAAAAATTGGAAATTTTATGAAATGAGAGTTTTGGCAAAAGAATATAATCTATAACTTATAATTTTATGAATTTTCAACCTCTTCCCAACTATACCAGTAGCTAGTTGATAGAAATACTACATTAATTTTAGTTTGAATACATAATTTTGACTCCATATTCATGAATTAAAAAATATTTTAAAAAATTAATTTACTTAACTAATCTACTAAGAACTTAATAATAGTCTTAAATATATTTGAAGAAAGTCAAAAGGAAAAGAAAAGGACTAACACAAATATAAAATGACAACTAGTTCAAGCACAGTTTCGAAGAATGGAGATGAACGCAACATAATCATTTATCGATTTTCCTAGAAAATTATTAGTTAAACTTTAAAAAAAATAAAAGATTACATCTACAGCTATTTAACGTGATAAAACCTATCAATGTGATAAAGCACTTAAACCTCAAAAGAGGTAACTTCATTTAGCATCCTTATATAGGATTACCAATTCAACTCATTATAATCTTTACTTTATAAAATTAAGACAAATCTTAGGTCTCTTAAACTACATGCACAGGCAGCATAGGCCGGTAAAGAACACAAGTTAGCAATTTGGCAAACAAATTTAAATGCCACTCTCTCATCATTCATAGGTAATTCTATGGTTTGCTTTTGTAAAATATACTTTACTTTGTCAATAACCACCATTAGATAATGAAGTTCAATACGAATCATATGACGATAGAAATGAAGTAAAAAATAAAATTTAAAAATTAAAGTAACCATGCAACCATACAATAAAAGCATTAGAATATCAAAAATTTCTAATCAAGCAGAAAACCACAAACAAAGATGCACGTATAAAAAGTTATATCCAATTGAATAAATAGTAACTGAGACTAATCTTATAATGTGGAAACATTTATGTAATGTTACTCTAAGATAAAGACTGATAACTATTGTCGTACTACAATATTGGATGGTTGGAGTAAAAGTAATTCTTAAAAACATAAACAAGTAAACAAATTACTACAAATGATCAAAGTTATTATTTTTCTTTCTTTTTCTGAAATCTCCAATTTAGCAAATGAAAATTATAAATTAAGTTTGATGGAAGGCTAGAACCATCAAGTGTTATAAAAGAATAAATATTTTTCTAATCAATTAAACAGAAAAGGATAACCATTCATTCAAAAAACTGAATCAAAATTATAGTAATAAACCTCCATGAGTGACTTCTTTTAACTCAAATTGTGGGTGAAGTTCTACAACCCAATTATTCTAGCACACAAGAAATGCACAAATTAAAAACTCATTACACGTGCATAAACTGCATCAATATGGTAAATTGACAATTTAATTTACCCCACTACTGCCTTGAGTTCCTATTGCAGATTCCTTAGTACCTTGTTTATGCAATCTCAATGCCACATCCAAAATAAAGAGTTTAATTTTCTTTTCTTGAAGAAACTAGGATGAAATAGTTATGTTATGATATATATGGAAGAAGTTGAATAAAAATTGAAAATAAGTAACTTATTTTTAAGTGTGGATTATAACGTTTCTTTTTTTAAAATATATCCTGCAATATCTTTTCAAAAACAGTATTTGGACACTATTGCCTTGAGTTCTTATTGAAGACTTCTTAGATATCTTATTTATGCAATCTCAATGCAACATCCAAGTAACAGAATTACATCCAAAATAAGGAGCTTGATTTTATTTTTAAAAAGAATTAGGATGAATTAGTTATCTTACGATATAATACGGAAGAAGTTGAATTGAGATTGAAAATAAGTAACTCTTTTAAGTGTGAATTATTATGTTTTTTTTTAAAAACATATCTTGCAATATCTCTTAAAAAATAGTATTTGGACAGTATTACCTTGAGTTCTTATTGCGGGCTTCTTAGATACTTTGTTTATACAATCTCAATGCAACATCCAAGTAATAGATTCACATCCAAAATAAAGAGTTTGATCTTTTTAAAAAATTAAGATGAATTAATTGTGTTACGATATATATGGAAGAAGTTGAATAGAGATCGAAAATAAGTAACTCCTTTAAGTGTGGATTATCACTTTTCTTTTCTAAAATATATCCTGTAATATATTTTCAAAAATAGTATTTAGACACTATTATCTTGAGTTTTTATTGCGGGCTTTTTGGATATCTTATTTATCCAGTCTTAATGCAATATACAAGTAAAAAAATCACATCCAAAATAAAGAGTTTGATTTTTTTAAAAGAAAAATTAGAATAAGTTAGTTGTATTACGATATTTATGGAAAAAGTTGAATAGAGATTGAAAATAAGTAACTCCTTTTAAGTGCCGATTATCATACTTTTTTTAAAAATATATCCTACAGTATCTTTTCAGACAAATGGTATTTGAACACTATTACCTTGAGTTCTCATTGCCGGCTTCTTGAGTACCTAGTTTATGCAATCTCAATACAACATCCAAGTAATAGAATCACATAAAAAATAAGAAGTTTGATTTCTTAAAAAAAATTAGGATGAATTAGTTGTGTTACGACATATATGGAAGAAGTAGAATAAAGATTGAAAATAAGTGACTCATTTAAGTGTGGATTATCACGTTTCTTTTTTAAAATATATCCTGCAATATCAAAAATAGTATTTTGACATTATTATCTTGAGTTTTTATTGCGAGCTCTTGGATACCTTGTTTATGCAATCTCAATGCAACATCTAAGTTAGTTGTGTTACAATACATATGAAAAAAGTTTAATAGAGATTGAAAATAAGTGATCTATTTAAGTGTGAATTACCACTTTCTTTTTTAAATATATGTTACAATATCTTTTTAAAAATAGTATTTGGACACTATTATTGCCGGCTTCTTGGATACCTTGTTTATGCAATCTCAATACAATATTCAAGTAACATAATCACATCGAAAATAAAGAGTTTGAGTTTTAAAAAAATTAGGATGAATTAGTTATGTCAATATATATATAAAAAAAGTTGAATAGAGATTGAAAATAAGTAACTCCTTTAAGTTTGGGCTATCACGTTTCTTTTTTAAAATATATTCTTTAACTTCTTTTCAAAAATAGTATCTGGATAAGATTATATTTTGAATTTTAAAAAAATATGCAACTTTAAAGATGGAAATTTTTATTGTTTATGTGATTTTTTTTTAGAGAAATTATTTGCATAAATTTAATTACAACTTCAACAAAATACACAGTAGTGATTCAACCCAAAAGGAATAAAAGAAGAATTCAATTTAATAATCTAACAAATAGGTTAGATTAAGTAAATAAACAAAGTGAAATCTTAAAGAATCCCATTATTTAATGTATTCATCCAACACACACACACATATATATATATATATATATATATATATATATATATATATATTTTTTTTTTTCATTCGCGAGGAGCTGGATGAGAAAAAACTCTCATATTTAGTTCTGTGGTAGAGATGGGATTGAGAAATAACCATCAACTATGACCCAAAAAAACCTGCTTCCGTATACAACATGAAAGAAGAATGAAAAGAATAGCTTTTCAAGGTGGCTTAATAACCTATTTAATCATGAACTTTTAACTTTTTTTCATTTTTGACCAATTTTTTTAAAAATTTTAAATATATATATGTAATTTAATTTATTTTTTCAAAAATATCTTCCTTCGAGTTTTTTAGGTGACACTTACATACGTGGAGACCGGAATGCTTAGTTATTAAATTTTATTAAAAATGTAGTTTAGAGAATTTTTGTTAAAGTTGACTCAACCAAACGGTGTGTTGAGTCCTTCTCTTTTTGTATTTTTTTATCAAACCTTCTTTTCCAATTCAAGGAGTTTAGAATGTTAATCTAGGGTTCTAACATCAATCCACTAAAATTGATAATTGAAAGATTCTGCTTCTTCAAAAAAATGAGGAACATAAAGTTGCATGAACATTAGACTTAGTGCAATCTATCAATTTAGGCAGTATACCGAGGAAGAAAAAAGGAGAGATTATTAAGAGGATGATGCGTTAGTTGAAAAAATAACATTTGCGAGCATGTAAAAAAGTTGAGGCTCAGCTTCACTTTTGACCAAATAAAAAGAAACGAACACAAAAAGGCGTGGCTCGGAAAGAGGGAGCTAAGGAAGAAGACAAAACCAATTCCATAAAGAACTTTCACATTGCTTCGTCAAACAACCAAAATGTGTTTTTTATCATATGATTTTATACAATTTGAAAAATAATCATAGCCTTTAAAAACAGTAATAAACTCTAAACAAACTAACAAACAAATAAACATACATGATGAGGGGTCACCATGAAATCACTAGTTCTGCAGGCATTTAGAGCAAAGGAAAATAAATAATCAAATGAATTAGAAACACGCTTAAAGTGAAGAAATTGAGTGAAAATCAACCAAATTCACTTCTCTCTAGGAGCAAAGCCTAATTTTTGAATCAATTGAGTACAAAATCCCTAAATTTTGATGCATCTTTGGGAGGTAGTTTTGTAAACACAAGATGCTTATTAGATCTTTTTTTATCTCTTTTTTATTCGGCTTTTGGGTCTCCTTCCTCAAGCTTCTTCAACTTTCGCTTCTTCTATCTCTTCTTCTCTTTCTCATTTCAGGAGAAGCCTGCATATTAAATTTTGGTCTACTTCTAAAGCCATTTCACATCAACAACAGCGGATAAGAAATTTCTCTATTTTGCCATGGCCGCCGATGGTTTCTTTTTCTCTTTCTCTTTCAATTTGCTTTGTTTGTTGCAACACATGAAAGGAGTGTGTTTTACTTGTTTTAGTTGAGTCAGCATTAATAAAAGCCGACTCAAAATTTTTCTAAAAGAAAAAATTATGACTAAGCATTCCGACGTCCACCTATGCAAGTGTCACCTGAAAAACTTGACGGAAGCTATTTTTGAAGAAAAAAAAATAAAGTTCTTACAGATATATTTGAAAATTTTGAAAGAATTGGTTAAAAATTAAAAAAAAAAATTAAATTTCAGGATTAAACAAGTTATTAAGCCTTTCGAGGTAATCGTATTTGTTTAGATAGATATGCTTGAACCCGCTTGAATTAATCCAGTAAAATTATATATATTATATTAATATATTAAAATAAGATATTAAAATAAATATTGTTATATTAAAATATTATAATAGATTTATGATTTATTTTATTTATTTACTGTTTTTTATAGGTATTTCTTATCCATATAATAACTCATTTAGGAATTGAATTAAACGGGGGCCTTTAAACGCAGTGGTAGAGAAAAGAAAATTGAGCATCAATTTAAGGTTAATTTTTTAAATTATTTATTATTAAATCTCTGAAGATTAACATGATTCAGAATTGGCATGAGTTATTATTAGTAACAATAAATATAGCTAGTCTGCTCATTCTTTAATTCTATTTGGGATTAATTGTTATTAATTATTTTCTAAAATTTTTTAATTATATTTATAGATATAGGCTATATTTTGTATGATCATTGCACTAATGTTTTTATGTGAAATTTGTTTTTTTTTTAAAAGGAAATCATATGCAAATATATTATAAAAGAGAAGTGTGCCTAGTGATCATCTAGTTGGCATATGCTCTAGAGTATAACTAGAAACCCTCTATCTTAAAATACATTGTCAATATCATAATGTATAAAAAACTGTAAAATTAAACTATACTATATGTTTTTATATATTATGTATTTCATGCCAATATCTTATGTAATATTTTTAAATTGAGACTTGCATATCCAACAGTTTATATATATATACTAACAGTTTTTATTTATTGTTTAGATATATAAAAATATTACAAAAGAGAAAAAAGACAAGCCAAAATACAAGTTTCTATCTTGAGGAAATATCATATAAGATGAAATTTATGTAAGCTATATATTTTTAAACATATGGTTGTATCAATTATTTTTTAATAATTATAAAGTGTTATCTATGAATTGTTAGTAGAATTATAGTTAAATTTATGATAGCAATCAACATCTTAAATTGTTCAATACAAAGAAAAAATAAGCTCCAAAGAACAAACAAGTATTGTTTCTTTATAAATATAATAAAATTCATTTGATTATAATATTATATTATAACTATTTATATTATCATGGCTCTACTCATACGATATAATCGTATGTAATTATTTTTCTTTAAATCTACTTTGAAAATTAGTTAATTATTTTTATAGTACTTTAATTAATATTGTTGCAGCATGTAGAGCAAATTCACAAAATGAATAATTCTTTTTGAAGAATTATCCCAAGCATTTTTAAACTTAAAAAGATGTATGAAATGATTTTATTTAAATAAATATGATTGATGATGAAGTTGTTGAGAAAAATTACTAAAAATAAAGTTCGAAAGAGGTAGACATCAAAACAAATCATCAATCAAATTCATTGCTACCATTAAAATTATATTTATTTTGTTAGGATGGCATAAAAATACAAAGTCAAGTGTTCAACTATAAAATATCAACAAATCCATCACTTAAGAGATCTCTTTTTGAATCACATGCAAAAAAGGACAATAATGATCAAATTGTTCAATTAGATCATATGGCCTAATTTTAGCTGATTCATTTAGATTATAACAACAATTGAAAAGAGATTATCAAAATTTTAATCGAATATGTCATGCATGATAAAACCGAGGGACAAAGGTAACATATTTTTATCACATTTTTTGATATAATTTATTTTCATTAATGATTGAGTGACTTATTATAATTTAATTATTCTTTTATAAATTTAAGTGAAATTCTCATCCTATGTGATTTTAAATATTTAACAAGATTTTACTTTAAAAGAATGAAGCCCAAAACTTGGATAAGTACATGAGTATACCAACAATTACTTTGCATTATATTAGGTTTTATTATATACATTTTTCAATATTTTTTTTGCATAACCTTATCGTATGTCTGCCTTTTAAATTTTATTGATTATTTATGTTGATATTGAGATAGTTGTCTCTAATAAGGAGATGCTACTAAGAAATTATAAATTTCATTAGGAGTCTGGAGATGCTTTATGTTTGCCAAATGAGTATTGGATTTCCAAAAACTAATAGAAGTTAATCAGAGTTTATTGGCAAAATAATCTTGACATCTCATTTAAAACTCGACGTCATTGTTGACTTATATTTTATTTTATGGTGATTTCATTAATGCTTTGGCTTGGCAAGGATGCTCTTATATATAGCAAGGTACAGTTTAGGGTTTCAAGCTACTTAAGAAAGGTTTTATTTGGTTGGTTGGAAACTATAAGCAAGTTCAAGATGGTTTCTTGATTGTCTTTCTCATGTTATTGTGAGCTCATTGGACATGCTTCCATACTTAAAGGTGTGCATCCTGTTATTTGAAGGTAGAGACTAAATTGCACCTCTTATTGCTTAACTATTTTTGCCACAAGAGACTGCATCTGTTTTAGATCTCCTTGCCCTATTAGCAACCATCACGACAAATCCTTTTAGTTGTTTGATAAGAGATATTTGTTTTATACTCAAAGTCCTCATCACCTAGCAAGAGATTGTTGAGTCCTATCTTCTATTAGAGTTCAGTAATGTGCATGGTATAAATGGTTGTGGGCTCTTTGTCTTTCGTTGAAGGTTAAGATTCCCTTTCGTAAGTTTTGAACCGTATCTTACATATTGAGTTAATTTGAGATGCATCATGTACGTTCAGAGTGCTATGTGCCAGGTTTATAGTGTGAAAACTTCATTTCATGTATATGTCAATGAATAGCTGTTGTTGTCTTTTGGCATAACTTAGGGTATGAATCTTTTTAACTGAATAATAATAATATGCCCATATGTGTTGTTTTGGCAGGAATAAGAACTTATTGAGGTGGTAGTGTGTGGAGGAATTTATCATACTGCTTTGGTTATCTCCCTAAAATTTAGTTAATTTGAGACTATAAATTGAAGAAGGAAGCTAGAAAAAGGGACGATAAATAATCAATCAAATTCAATAGGGAAATAAAATATTGTATTTCAATTTAAGCATTTAATTCTAAATTATTATTTCAATTTTTAATAATATTAATGCAATGCAATTTTCTTTCAATCAAAATTTTTAGTTTTTATTTTCAATTTTATTTCTTATATCAACACATAAATTTTATTGGTGTTCAATTAGAATCTAATCAAATTATGGTAAAAGAATTTAAGGATTCACAATTAATTCTAAATGCAAAAGTTAATAGGCATAATTCAATTTTGAGAGTAAATATAACTCATACGTACTTGTAACAAATTAAAACCATACAGTTAATTATAAAGTGTTGCAGAGAATCAATATTAAAAAATCTAATTAAATATGTAAAACAAAACGTTTGGTTAATGTAATAACTTCTATTTCTTCAGGTTCTTTGACATACTTAATAGATCTTACACATAAATGTTGTAGCAAAGGTTATTACAAACAAAATATTCATTTATAATTAAATGAATATTAATATCAGGATTAAAGTTATAGTGCTTTAAATATGCTTGATTTAAACCATTAAAAGTTATTAACTTACATGGATCTATAACTTTAATTTCTATATGTACATTAACATGTTTAATCATTTTTAACAATTAACACAACAATTTTAACTAGTACTAGTTATCATTTTAATAATGATATCAATATTTATTATAATATTTTATTTAATTTATGTCAAGTTATTAAAATATTAAATATATAATTACATAAATTAGAAAGAGTTAAATATAATTATATTTGAACTATAAATAAGTTAATCCATTCTAAAAAATAAACTAAAACTTAAATAAATATTTTAATTTAAATATTATATTAATTATAACTACAACAAAATCTTTCTATGTTGATATTTTGTATAGGAATAACTTTTACATAATTATAAAAAATTTCGACTCCAATTGGAACCAGTTATAAATAGGAATAAATTTTATATTATAATACATTATAAATTTTTTATGTCCTGTTTAAAAAAAATATTTCTCTATATAGTAATATCTATATATATATTTCTGATTTTTTATGTTATGTTTCTTTACTATTGTTACAATCTTGCCACTTCTTTAATTCCTTTATATTGTTGCACTAGTTTTAAAGGCACTTTTAGCGGATTTAAAAATTGAAAGACTTCTCTAAATGCTATTACAAGTATTATAACACTTATATTTATTTTTAATATTATTTTTTTCTTCTTAATTTTTTTTTAAACCACATCTTCAATTTTATTTATACAATATAGTATATATTAATACATTGTATTTTTAGTTATATTATTATTTTACCAATAAAATCAAATATTTGAATGAATAAATTTTAATAGTTAAATTTCGATTTAAATTATAACTTTTTATTTTTATAAATTTTATTTAATCGGAGATTTGGTTGTAATATATAATAATAATAATAATAATAATATAATAATAATATGCAAATAAAGAAAGGGTAAAATAGTAATATAATAATATAAACTCAACGTGGAATAGTAGCAATCCAACCAGCAAATAGGGTTGTTGCGTTTGTAGCAAGTAGCAGCAATTCTCTCGATCGATCACTGCTTCCAAATACAAATTCACAAAAAGAATAAAAAGAAAAAATCAACTCTCTTCTTCATCAAATATGTAATTATGCTATTTTAGATTGGACAATCATGTTTCATACTCTAGAATCGCAGTTTTTATATAATTAATTGCTTCTATTTATTTATTATTTAATTAATAATACAACACAGTTAATCGATCGCTCGCTCGCTCACTCTCACTCACTGCCTAACTCGCTTGCTCGCTATGTCTCTCCCTCTCGGCAAATTAACCATCCTCGTCGGTGCAGGTTCATACAATTTGGTCTCTATTTCGTTATTATTATTGTTGTTGTTGTTATGTTCGTACGTGCTTCAATTTTTATTTTTGGTAATTGTATTTGAATTAGAGTAAAAGATTACTTAGGGTTTTGATAAACGCGAAATTGGTAATAGATGCGGTTCAGGGCATTCAGCTCCTCCCCATGAGCTGGCGGCCATCATCGTTGATGATGTTTCTACCATTAGTTTCAGACAGTATTTTTTGTTTTTAGTTTTGCTTCATGTTTTGCGTTGCTGTAATTTGGCGACTGACTCTCTAGCCAAAGAAGCTTTAACTGTGGCAGTAACAGGTTCTGCTCTGATTCCAATGGCCAACTGTCGTGGCTTAAGGATCATGTTGGTTTCTAATGCTCTTTTATTGCTGGAATGAAATATGCTATCTTCTGTTAAGAAAAAGAAAAAGAAATTCATTGATAGTTTTTTTGGGTACCTGATTAGATTAATGAACTTATTTTATTTGATTTAACAATGCCTCTAAATTCAATATCAGAATTGTTTCTGAAGGTGTCAAGTGGAAGTTAGACTAATATTTTTTAACAATTTGTCATTTCATTTTTCTTTAGGTATACTTGGCTCTGTTCTTGCAAAAGAAGGGCGCTTGTCCAGTGTTCCCGATTTTGTTTCAGGTGCATTCAAGGTACTTACTTAACTTTCAAAATCCATGAATTCCAACTATTATTTGTTTTCTTGCTCTTATTAATCTTCTATAGATTGATAGAGTAAAGGAAAAAAAGAAAAAGAAGAAGACTTGTTTGCAGTTTCTTTTGTATTCTTATGTTATTGGAGGTCCATATCTTTAGGTGGAAGATGGATAGTCTTTTAGCATAAGAAAAGACGCAAACATTAGTTATGTAGCATAAACTACAATATGTTTTGTAAGGGTTTTCAGATATTGATGTGAAATTTTGAGATCATTGTAGTTCTGATGCCTGAAAGTAAGTTGCTGCTTCGCCTCTGCGTGTGTCTGTGTGTTAATTTTTTTGAAAAGTGTATCACATAGTGGTTGCGTTCTGCATAACAAAGAGAGCATTAGTCTCTTAATGCTAATTGCTAATGATTTTTGTTCTATTGCAGATTGCTTTTAAGCAAATTTCACGGGAGGATTCTACTTCATCATCAAATGGCAAGCCAATTAATGCCTCTTTGATGGCTCAGGTTCGCATGTCAACCTCTTCTAATTCTTAATTCAATTTCATATAAAACATGGTAGATTGGGTGGTAACGATAATCAACAGTTGTTTGAGGATGCTCTTCCTTGAAGATAAACTATTAGCTTACAAGTTAAATGTTTATTTCTAGTCTAGAAATGGGGCTTGGCAATTAGACTTTATGCAGTTAATTATGGGTTGGGTTTCAATGTTTGCCCCCTTATGTTACGGAGAGAGATAGAAAAAAGAAAAATTTAAGCTTTTGCTAAGCCTGGCCTGTCTGATCATAGTGTTTCCAGCACTCATTCCTCAATCAGGGAAAAACATTAGGGAGAAGGGACAACAATTATTTGCTATAATTTTAAAACTAAAACTCTTCCCATAATTAGAAAATTTCCAGTTCTTATTATGTGTAGAATACCACCAAGTACTCTTAGATTTATTCCCCGAATCAAACTAAGAACTGCATGTTAGCTGGATCAAAGCTTGATTCTTAAGGGTCAAATTTATCTCAGTTTTATTTTTTTTCCAAATGTGCTCAAAATTTCTGCTTCAAATTGTGAACTTAGATTTGCTTTTTCACTTAAATAGGTCAACAGTCTTCGGCAGGAGTTGCAATTGTTAGCATCAAACAGACCAGTAACAATTGTAACTGCAAGTGGGACAGGTTTGATTTACCTCTTCTCTTATTTATGAAGGGAGAGAGCATGTTAATGCTTTCAAAGAAAAAAATGCATGCATTGTGTGATATTGCACTTCTTAATAATTCTTAGATCATGTCTTTCATATCAGTTATTACTGTTGTTGCATTACATTTATTTAACAACACCAACGATTCTTCTACTACTCTTCTCATAATATACTGGAGTTTTGACTTTGCACTTTTTGTGGGATCTTAGACATGTCTGCATAATGTGCAGGTGCAGGTGCAGGTAAATATGGCACAATTGTTCTAATTGTTGTAGTTGGATATGGCTATGTTTGGTGGAAGGTAATGTTCTTGTTCTTGTAATACTTACATGTTAATGAATTTTGTTTGGGAAAGAATAGATGATTTGGTATTATATTCCATATTTGTGTGTTTCAGATGCATAATGTTCTTTAATGTTTGCTGATGTTGTGAATCATTCTGTATTTTCAGGGTTGGAAACTTCCTGACATGATGTTTGCAACAAGGCGTAGTTTATCTGATGCTTGCACTTCCATAGCCCAACAGCTTGAGAATGTTTATGCGTCCATCAGGGTAAGGGTTTATATAAAGTTCTTTATATTGAAGGAAGAGCTTAATAGTTAAATCACATGCCTTGCTCCTCATAAAGCTGCCGCCTGCATCACTTATGTCTCTTCTGCGAATTTTTTCCTTTGTGTCTTATTGTTTGATTGTTCTTCTCCCTTAGATATTTGCTGTGTTCTTGTCACCCTGTGTTCAATTTTGCTAGCCTATGTTTCAGATCAGTAGTGTCCATATGTCCACTGAGGAATTATTTGCTTCTGATTCTTAAAGTATAGAGCGTTCTCATCATTGTATTTTTATTTATTTTATTTCTTATAGAGTACTAAGAGGGAATTGTCTTCAAATATTGAACACTTAGATTCTACTTTAAATGAGGTTGCTGCACTCACTTCTAATACACGAGAAAAGGTAGGTCCTCTTACTCCTGTCTAAATTTTATTTTCTAAATTAATTTATATAGTGGAGTGTTTGAATAAAAGCAAAATTTTCCATTTAGGTTACTGAACTGTTAGAAGATTCATCAAGGTTTGATCAAGACGTTCGAAATGTCCGTCAAACTGTTCAGACGCTGGTAAATAATCTTTAAGATTAATTCTTCTTTATCCAATTTCACAACTCTTTTTTCTTATCCGAGTATAGAACTTGTTTGAATTTGTTTCTTTTCCTAATGTTGTAGGGAATGAAAATCAGTAGAATAGAAGAGAAGCAGGTAATAGTTGTTATAGATAATATCACATGCAGTGATATGAATAAGCGCACTATGTTAAGTGAGTGTTAATGACTTGGATATTATGTTTAGGGATTGACAATGCATGGAGTAAAGAAGTTGGTTGACTACACTTACAATTTGGAAAATAACTTGCTTCAAGAGAATACTCAGGCAAGTAGTAAACTTTTTGTTACTGAATGATACTACTGTCCATATCTGCAATGATCTTGATTTAGATTGTCATATTAGTTTCAAGTTAATTATTGAGCAATCTCTTGTATTACTTTGCCAAGTCATCCTACAAACTTCTGATGCGCGTCCATCTTCTTGCTGAGTTTTTTTTACAGCTTTGTATGAATAGTTTTTTTTTTTTTTTGCTCTACTCTTTGACCCTCTTCCACTTACTTTTTTTCCAAATTCTGTAGGCTGCATCATCCAGTTCACGAATTACATTCCCATCGAAGGTAGTATTTTTCTTCCCAATTATGAAGTGTTATTATGTTCTCCATATATAATCGCAGTATTTATTAGTTGAAGGCGTGAGATTGATCAGGAAATCTGTTTAAAACTGGTAACTTTAATTTGAAACTAGACGCATCTATCACTTGCCATGGCCAACCCAATTGAAGTATATTGTGCTCTACCATTCAGTTAAAATTTCATGATCAGAGTGCCTGTCATTTTACCATAATGTCGTGTTCTTACAGTGTTTGTTTGTGCTCTCTCAGAATGCCTTGCCTCCTCCATCAAATGAGCCAACATCTCCCTCTGTTTCCAATGGGTCTCTTGAGGTTTGTTGACCTCTGAACAATTCAGTATTTACTCTCCCTTCATTATTGCTCATGTTAAAGCTATATTTTTGTGGCCAGAGTGGTATCTGTTTTAAACCTTTAATTGATGCCAAGGATTTCTCTCTTAGGAATGTTGTTTGGATTTACTGGAGTATACCTCCTCTCTCTGAAATTCTTACCTTCAGTTTTCTTAGAATTACTAGAATCTCCTCATCTTCTTTTTCCAGGTTCAGCGGCCCCTCAATGCTACTCCCTCAGTCGCAGTCCAGAAGGTTTGAATTTCACTTTGTATTTTATATTAATTCTTGTACAATTTATTATGTAATATTGTTTCAGTACATCTCAATTGCTTAAAAGAAAAAAAATTGTTTGTTGCAGAGTAATGGGATTCTTGGAGCAGTGGAAATTTCAAACAGTCCTGGGATTTCTAATGGCATCATTGCTCCAGAGGGAACAAACAATGGCTCATCAAGTTGGTTCAGATCAACATATCTTACGAGAATCCGTAGTGCAACAAGTACTGTGCTACATCGAACAAGTTCCAGCACACAACAATCTTGATGAGTTCTTTACTTTTCTATTTTTTTTCCCTTGAAATCTTCAATTTTAATGCAGTAATTAGTTGTTACTTGGGGAGGTCTTCCAATGGATATGGGTACCAGAGTGGTACTAAATTTTGTAGGGTTGTTTATGATACTCATATCATCTTGGTATATGTATAAAAGAAAAATTTCGGTTGATAGAGAATCAAAAGTAGAAGATGCCAAATAGGAATATGTCCAACAAATCATGATTTGTCTTGATGTTGTTCCCTTTTCTTTTCCTTTTTATTTTTTCCCAACAATTGTATAGCACTTGTACTGGTGGAAGTGTTATAGAAATTAATAATAGTCCAGATGAATAAAAGGAAAAAAGAAATAAAGGGATGTTGCAGGTTGGAAAACTTTTGTACTCTTATTTGCAGGGAATAGTTTTCATGGGCTATTCACGGGACTCGTTATTCACATATTAATAAATAAAATTAATTTCAAATAAAAGTTAATATGCCAATTTATTTATTAAATTAATATTTTTTTAGAAAAATATCATTTTTTAACTGGATCTTCTTACTTATTATATATTTATTATTTTTATTTTAATTTGTAATATATATTTCTTTTCACATTATTTTTTGTATAAAATTATATTTTATATCAAAAAACATTGAAATAAGTTAAAATATATTCTACTCTCTATATTAACACGTTTATGTCCGTGTCTTTTTAATTACTGGAATGTATTTATATAAATATAATATCATATAATTATAACTATTTAAATTTATTATAATTAAATTAATCCAAATATCATAAAAAATTAGTTATTGTTATATTAAAACTAATATATTTAAAATAAATTAATTAGTTGATTAAAATATAAATATATAATTAATTAACTTTTGTAGCACCCATATTCATTATTATCGTGTAAGGTTCGTAATTATTAAAAATCGGAAACATCAATTGTGTTTTCTAGTTCAATAAATCTTTCTTTTTTTCTATTAGTAACATTTTTATTTTTATTATTTTAAAAATTAATATTCTAATATTCTAATTTTAAAATTTTATAATAAATTTAATAAAATCTTTATCTACGTATAAATTAAAATCAGACTGGTTTTGAAATATAAAATTTTATTTTTATGTAAATATTAAATATTTAATTCGTTATTAAAATATATATATATATATATAAATTTAATATCATAAACTTTTTATAATAAATGCTAATTAAAAAACTTAAATTTTATTAAATTTATCTACAAATGGAACTATTCGTGACTCATAATTTATACTGGTTTTTTTAATAGCTAACAATAAACAGTTTTATTATTTTATTAAAAAATCAAGATTCACATATATCATAAAAAATATTAATTTAATTTATAAAATTGTATATTAGTTATTTTATTTTAATAAGGTAATATATAGTAAACACTTTCTAATACGAGATTTTTTTTATTTTTCTACTTTAAAAATGAAATTAATGTATTTTTTCAGAATTATATATATATATATATATATATATATAGTCTATAAAATAAAAGATTTCGTCGTATTAAAAAATAATTTAAAAAATCTGTAGATATGAGAAAATTATTGCATGGAACAAAAAAAGGTAAAAGAACTTTATATGTCCTGATTAAACAATGAATTAACTAATTACTCATATTTTTATATATGCATTTAAAAAATGACAATAGTTAATATATTGGGGAATTGTTGAAAAAGCTCAAATTTCGATTTCAAGTATCTATACCAAGTCATTGTTCATGTAAATTGATATTCTACCATGATTAAATGAAAGGAGAGAGAAATAAAACAATAGGAAATATAAAATTAAAATTGAATTTGAAAATGGAAAGTTGGTGTAACTTCTCTTATTCATCATTATTATTATTATAGTTCAAATTAAACAAATAGTAAAAGTAAATACATTATCTAAATCTATATAAAGTATTTATATTATGTATTGTAGTTCAGATAGTTTTAAAATTATATTTCAATTACGATTCTTATTAGATAAATTATGTAAGATAAGGACTAACATAATTCAATTAAAACACAATTTTTATTAGTAGTATAATAAGATAATAGATTTTATTACATTAAATCTATTATTATTATACTTAGATAATGTATTTTATTATAGAATATACACCCTAGTCTATTATTATAGTAATATGATATATTAGCAAAACAATTTCGTAGTAATTGTTTGAAGTCCAAACATGATGTAAAATTCAATTATATTGAAGTCCAAACAATATTTTTTGTATTATTATCTTTTTACTTTAAAATTATTATATTAATACATTAACAAATATGTCACGATTCTATTTGAATAATAATACTAATTTTAAAAAATAGCATGTTGCTAAATAAATAAAATTTGAAAAAAAAAACCATGCTTATTGTGTAACAACTAATTAACAAAAGAAGAAAGAAGATTAAATTTCACTGCTATTAAACATAAAAAGTATATATATTCATTAATTTTAATTTTTTTATCTATTTCATTACACTAATAAATTCTCATAAATTCATATAATAATTATTTTAAATAAATCAAATTGTTTAGAATTTATACTATTTATATTTTATATAACTACTTTTTGATATTACATATATATAGATTAATTTTTTTTTATATTGGACTAATAATTTCTTAGACATATCGCAAATTTCTTTAACTACTTCTATGATCCAAATTTAAAATTTCTATTTTTTATTTTTACATATATGAATATAAATATATATTTTATTAGAAAAAAATAAAATTTATTATTAATATGTAGTAGCTATAATAATTATTATACTTTTATAATTATGTTCTTAGAACATAACAATCTTATATTTAAAAAAATTATAAGTTTTTACTATATTCATTATTAGCATTTAAGCTCACATTAATTCTTTTATAAATATTTAAAATTAATATATTTATGTACATGACACATATTATTATTTAATTGAAAACTAACATGATATGGCTTTATAAGATTCTGCAACATGGAGTCTCATAAAAAATTTTGCACTATATATATTACAGATATAAAGGGAAAGAAGTAGATAAACTCTTGAATTTTTAGTCAAAAACCTAATTAAACTCCTAAATTTTAAAGTAGTAAATTGCATCATTAAAGTTTAAAAACAAAACATTTACATCATTGAAGCTAAATTCGTCAATTTCACTAGTTAATGACATGATATCCCGTTAGTTTTAGATGTAAAAATAAACCACTTTAACTCTTTTCAATTCACATTTTTGCATGCGAGAAACTATTAGTTATGCTTTTTAGTAGGTAAAATCATAAAATGATAATTTCTCTTCTATTTTAACCAAAAAGAAATCAAACACCGACATCATTTGTTAAAAAATGAGTTAATTCCAAGAATATAATTGTTCATGTTCTCAAATTTTAAAAATATAATTAAGCTATTTTAGATTTCAAGAGTTTAATTGCACCCTGACTAAAAGTTTAAGACCTTATCCATATCTTTTGCCTATATATAAATAAGCTTTTAAAGAATTACTGACCCAATAATTTCTATGGCATTCGGACAAAAACTTATAATCAAGCAAATCACCCACATGATATCCAATTGTTGACAATTTGCAGAATTATTAACTGGCATTTCCACTTAAAACAAATAATAATAATAACAATAATTCAATGCTAGAACTATTACTAGCATAGTCATTCCAAAATATATTCATGCTATGCTAATTAAGTGACAATTTTCAATCATTACTTCCTCTGGAAAAAAGAAAATCACACCAAATAATGCCTTGAATTTGCTCAAGAACTACAAGCATAGTTGAATTTGGAGTTAAAAGTGAAAAGGGTATCTGCTACATAATGACTGGCTATGAATTTTATTATTGACTCTTGAGGGAAAGCACATGTATGTATATATATAGTAAGTAATATAAGTAGGTTCAAGGGCATTTGGGTTTTCCTTCTTTGGTCTTCCAGTTATTGTAGCAAGGACAAACTTGCTTGTTACCATAAACACCAGGAGGGACACACAGGCACTTTGAGCAGCACTTTAGGCAGAAGAACATGCATGGCTTCTTGTGTGATGTAGCTGAGCAACGATATGTACATCTCGGCTTGCAATCTGCAACATTATTTCAAATATCCAACTTAATTTAAGCTTTATATGCCAAAATATTAATGTACCCATTTCATTTCTTGCTAGAAAAACAACAAAATTACCTGAAGGGCGAAACCTAGAACCATAGGCCTGTTATCAAGATTCATAAACAAAGAACAAGAAGAATTACGTAAGAAGAAAAGCATAACAAATAATGAGCATTGCTCAATGTACTCAGAAAAATGATTAGATATAGTGTACAAGTGGGTACGTACCTCAGCCATATCAGAGAAAGTGACCAACAGAAGAAGGGAAAGCACCAGCAAGAGGGGGCTGCACTTGAGGCTGGCCATTTCTTTTTTTCCACAACTCTAAGGGGAGTACTGGTAAGTAGAAAAGGAAAAAAAGAGGGAGAAAATGTAATTGAGAAATGAAATGGGAAGGGAAGAAATTGTGGGTAGATTTATAGGGGATTTGGAAGTGCATGGTTTATGGCGTGAATGTTGGGTTAGGCACCACACTCAAAGAAAATCCCACATGCTGAAGCTTGCGCTGAAGGCGGCGTGTCTAGGGTTTTTATCGGTTCTTATTTTTGGATCTCAATTTAGCATCCTACACAAAATGCTTACTCAATTGTACTCGTAGACTTAGCTTTTTAAAAAAAATTCTAAATAACAACTAAATATATATATTCTAGTACATATGGGTAAAATCTGAATATCTTTCGTATTATAAATACCACAATAAATTATTTTAGCAAAATTTAGAATATTAAAATTTAAAATTAATTATTCAATTGAAATTTAAAAATAAAAATATAAAATGTATTAGGCACACTTGAGATCTGATTCAAGTGCTAGAGTGTTTATTTTTGAAAGATGAAAGTCTTTAAGTTCAAATCTCTTTCGTTTTTACAGTGAGTATAAAAAAATAACTACTTCATATTATATAGTGTACGAATCATTAAAATATATCAGATTCAACATTGACATGACATTATCTGAAGTTTTAGAAATTAAAATTAAAGTGGATAAATAATAAAAGGCAAGGGTTTATTTTGTCAACTTGGTCATGTTAGTTATATTGCACCCTTTAGTGCCTGTTTCTTTCTCCTTTTGTGCAAGGTAGTTATGCAGTTACACCCTTATCATCTAAAAAACTGTATATTTAAAAAGAGAGTTGCAATTCCTTCTTTTATGGGTTAAAAGTTTAAATAAAGAAAAGAGTGAGATCTATGTGAGTGTCCTGTTGTAGTACGGTGGTTAGGACATGTGAGAGAACATGGCTTTCATTATCTTATGATCTATGATTTAATTTGTGTGTCTCACCCACTTTCTACGCTCAATTAATTTATTATCTTTTCTAATCCTTGGCTTGTGTTTTAGGAAAAATTATAGGTAGCCCATTCATGAGATTAAGGAAATATATTTTGATATAAAAAATAAAAATAAATATTAAATATAAAAATTAACATATAAATAGATTCATTTTTAACTATTATTTATTTTATTAATGGAGCAGTAAATACAAAAATCAATAGTCTACTAAATAAGTATTTTGTATGCTATCGTATTTATTTATTAATCAAATTGTTAAAAGGTCTATTTGGAATTGCTGTAGATATTTTTAAGAAATAAATTTAAGTATTTTATTCAATAAATTAAATTTTTAAATTTTATTATATATTTCTAGACATTTTATGGATTTTAATATTCGTCCGACCCCAAGTTTATTAAAAAAAGTTCAAATTTGGACACATATTTTTACCTTTAAGTCCACTCAAGCCCAAACTTATAAAAGCATAATTATCTTTTGAACGGATTTAGAAATATCATTCTTTTGAGGCCCGTCTAATAAGTTCGGCCCGACCTGAAATTATAAAAAATTAAAATATTTTAAATTTTATATGAAAGGTTAGAATTAATAAAAAATTTAGGCTTGCATAATTGGATCGTGCCAGACTCAAATCTCGACTTAAGAATTTCAAACTCGATCAAGTCCGGCCCGAAATTTGAATAGATCTATACATTTTCTATGTTAAATTTATATTTAAAAAAAAAAGCAATCAATTATCTCTTTTTAAAAATAGTTTTCAAAATTTAAAAATTAAATAATAACTTTTTTCAAAAGCACTTTTACCAAATAAAATTCTAAAATATCCTTTAAATATTAAAATAAAAAATACCATAATAATTCTATATCTTTATTTTAAAATCACAATTGTTACCCTATACAAATTTATGTTGTATTTCCAACAAATTCAGTAGAATAGTTATAATATATTGTTTTCTTTTTGGAATGATACTTTTATCAAATTATATTCTTATTTGAAGGTATATAGCATCATTCTTTGAAAAGGAAAGTTTCTCAGACTTGAGTCGAGCCTATCTGAGTCCAGCCAATTTCTCCAAAAGCCTAAAACGTTGCAGTATTTGACGACCACTACATAATTTTACTGACACATTCTGGTCGGTAAGTGATCGGTAAATTTACTAATGGTCACTAAACATCAGTAAATTATCTTGGAGAATAAAAATTACTAAAAGACATTGTTGATGATAAATTAAAATAACAACAATTTAACTGATGATATATTCTATTGATAAACTGTAAACTTTTCGTTAATTGAAGGTCACTTGGCCACTTAATTTGACATTTTATTTCCTTTTACTGTTGTAATTTCTTATTCTATAAATTCAATAGAAAAATAAATCAGTAAAGGTGAAGTTGAATTTGAATAATTTCTGAATTGGAAGTATTATTTTTACTCATCTTACTATTAGTTCGTCAGTCCATTTCATTTGCGATATGATTTTCACATATTTGCATTATGATTACAGATTTTTGGTATTTCTAGTTTCTTTTTTCTTTTTTCTTTTTCTTTCCCCTGCTATCGAACAAAACTGGTCCAAATGATAAACAAAACACCAACTGCTTAATTTAGGCCTGCACTTGTCCAAAAATAATTACCGCTGTTAATTTATTTATGACTAAGAAACTGCAATTTTTAATGAGCATATCATGTTTTTGTCATCTATATATAAGAATATACTTTAAATTAATGAAAAAGATAAAAAGTTACAATTAGTTACAATAGTAGTTGTAAGGGGAGGATGTTAAGAATGGATGGTTTGATTTTTTTCGACCTTCCACTCTGGAGCTTTGTTCCTTAAAGTAACAGGACTAATGAGTTTTTTTTTGAAAGAATAAAAAATATTATTTTTTTTACAATAAATCTGAAACCAATAAAAAAAATTGATTTGGATTCTATTTTGTATGCAAAATTGGTTGTATCCTTCTTGGATACTGTCATTTTCTTGTAGAAAATGTTTTAAAAACCCGAGTTTTTTGGAATGGTTTTTCTTTGAATAGAAATCTTCATGTAAAAGCTTTTTATTGATATGAAAATCTTTTGAAATCATATTGATTTTTGCTTCTAGAAGGTTATTTACATATAAGAGACTTTAAAATCATTTTAATCTGCATCATATCTCTGTTAAACAAATTTGTTCATTTATGCACAGTGATAAGTTCCGTCTGATTTAAGGGCAGTAAATCTGGTGGCTTGGTCCACGTTTGTTTAGAAAGTTATTTTGATTTATTTTAAAATGAATTTAGAAACTTTTTTTTTCTGTAGATCTTCTTCTTTTTTAAACTCTTCTACTTTTGAGTCTTCAAGGTCTAAAGGATTAGTAAATAATGAGGAAATCACTATTGAAGATTTTTCAAAGCATATTAATGATTGGAAAATACCCAAGATTCAAAAGAAGCAAATCTATGAGTTTTCAAAGTTTCCTATCTTCAAAATCGATTTTACTATCAAAACTGAAGAAAGAGATATTCAAATTTCAAAGCTTTTTGAAGAAATCTATCTTCTGAATCTAAAAATCCTCTAGAAACATAAAGAAAAAGACTATAGATATATTCATATAGGCCTTATCCAGATAGGAATAAAACCTCTTACCAGAGAAGGTTTAGATACTTCCATCTTAGCAGTCCTTAAAGATGCTAGGTTTACAAATTTCTATGATTATTTATTAAGTACTGTTGAGTCAAGCCTTAATAAAAGACCAATTTCTTTCAATTGTTCTCCAAATAAAAAATATAATTACAAACTGCTTGAAGGATCTATTCCGATAGCATTGATTTTCAAAATACATTACAAAGCTATGATTTCTGCTTTTGGTTCGAAACATAAACTCCACTCACCAAAAGGAGAAACCTTATTCCTCCAAACAGATCTTTCTAAATCCAATGCAACTATTCCAAAAACTATTTAATGGAAAAATATCACTCTTCCAGAAGAATGGATCCTTGAAGGTGCAATCCAACCTGAATCACCAAAGCAGACAGAACCAAATATCAATCTCAGAAACATAACCCAGTTTCCAGATGGGAAAGTCAAGCTTATATTCAACAGGAAATCAACTTCTTCTAGATTTTCTGATGATGATTCTTCATTCTCGACCATAGATATTAGAAGGGTATCAAAAATACCTTCTGTTATTTATGCCCCTTATAAAGAACCAACTCCATCACAAATACAACCAAGATTTTCAACATCTGATATACCAAGCTCAAACACTATATTACAAAATATTGATTACCAAAGCAATATCCTTAGACATGTTTACAATGAACCAAAGAAGGATGATGATATAGAGATCGTCTCTACCCCCTCTTTACCATCACCATCTGCAATAACCCAAAATCTAGAAGTAGAAATCAACATGATTTCAAAAGATTTTCATATCAATAAAAAGCTTTTACATGAAGATTTCTATTCAAAGAAAAACCATTCCAAAAAAATTTAGTTTTTTAAATATTTTCTACAAGAAAAGGGCAGTATTCAAAAAGGATACTACCAATTTTGCATACAAAACAGAATCCAAATCAAATTTTTTGATTGGTTTCAGATTTATTGCAAAGAAAATAGTATTTTTTATCTTTTCAAAGAAAAACTCATTAGTCCTGTTACTGTAAGGAACAAGGCTCCAGAGTGGAAGGTCGGAGAAAACCAAACCATCCAGTCTGAACATCCTCCCCTTAGGAAAATAACCATTTCTTATAGAGAGAATGAAATCGAAGCCGCACCTTACAAATTAGTAGGAGAAGAGCTTGAGAAAAATGTCAAGAATATTGTTCAGTAGAACAATTTCTCAAACACCTATCTTAACACAATAGGAAAATAACTTGTTAGGATAGAAAGCCAAATTCAAAAACCTCCTACAGTCTTCACCTCTCTGATTCCCAATATTGGTCATCCAAGAGAGATAAGCTAAACAGAAAAGCTTAAAAATCCAGTCTTCAAACCCTACCAGATCTCAAAGCCCAGTCAAGACCAATTTCATAAGAAAACCGAGTTTGCTAGAGCAGTCAGAGAACAACTTAGCAAATTAGCCACTTCCGAGTCTTCCAAAACCCTAGTACCGGATACTCCTCAAAGTAGTAGAAATATCAGTGCTATAGATCAAGCCCAAAGCAATGAATCCAATGATTCAGAGCTTGAAAGTGTCACTGAAAAACCCTCCAACATTAACAGATTGGGATGGCAAGCCCCTAGATTGACTTAGCATACTTCTAGGAGTACTGCCCGGATTTAGGTATAGAAAATAGAAATAATATCCTCACCCAAGCTAGGTTCAATGCTTCCTCCGTCTATGAATAGAATATAGATGGAATGTTGAAGTATAACATTCTTGGTCTCTTACAACAGATGACCATGGCAGCTAATGCCTACAAAACCCAAAGCGGTATCTCCGATAGAGCTATAGTTGAGCTCCTTATAGCTGGTTTTTTTTTTTGCCAACTTAAAGGATGATGGGATTACCATCTCACCCAAAAACAGCAGCTCCAAATCCTAGGTGCCTTCCAAACCATCATAAAAGGGACCCCCATCTTAGATGAGCTAGGAAATCCTATTGAGGATGTTGTGTCAACCTTAATCTTGATGATTTTTCTCTATTTCATAGTAGACCCATCTCTTCTAAAAGATAAGAATGCTGAGCTTCTCAGTAATCTAACCTACAAAAAACTTAGTAACTTCCAAGCTTATAAAGACACTTTCCTGACCAGAGTCATGCTTAAGGAAGATTCAAACCAACCTTTCTGGAAAGAAAAATTCTTAGCTGGTTTACCTAAGATACTAGGTGAAAGAGTTAGGAATACCATAAGAGAATCTCATAATGGCCAGATCCCCTATGATTTTTACACTTATGGCGAATTAGTTAGTCTTGCTCAGAAGGAAGGATTAAAGATTTGCCATGACCTTAAACTCCAAAGACAGCTCAAATGGAAAATGAAGAAGACTAGACAGAAGCTAGGTAGTTTTTGTAACCAGTTTGAGTATAATCTCATAGAACCTTCCCCTACTTGCAAAGGAAAATGCAAAGAAGATTTTTCTAAACCTTTTAAGAAAAAATATTTTTTTCAAAAATAGGAAAGTGCCAAAAAATAGAGAGAATTTTTATAAAAGACCATTTTCTTCTAAATTTTCAAAACAAAATTCCAAATTTTTTTTTTAGCAAAATTACTTGCTACAAATATGGGAAAAAGGGACACACTTCAAAGTACTACAAGTTTTCTAAAAAACTTCATGAGCTCCAAATAGAAGAAGAAACTTTGAGCAAAATTTCAGCTTTTCTTGTTGATTCTTCTGAATCAGAATTTTCAAATAACGAGGAAGAGTTTCAAATTGATGAATCGGAATCTGATAATATTCTAAAAAATATTAATATGCTCACTGGGCAACAAGAAGCTTTTCTTGAAGCCGTCAAGCATATTAATGACCCTCAAATTCAAAAATAAATTTTAAAAAAAATTCTAAAAACTGAAAACATCATTCCTTCTTCTAGTAAGAATACCTATGATCTTACTATGATCTTGGAAAAAGGAAAAAATGTAAAGAACCCTCTCCTTACTATCCAAGAACTTCAAAAAGAAATTAAAACCATTAAAACAGAACTCAAATAATTGAAAGAAAAACAACAAAATGATTATGTTTTGCTCCAAAGCTTGATTCTTAAACAAAATAGTGATTCTGAAGAAAAAAATGATTTTCAAAATCTTGAAGTTTCTGAAAATATCCCAGAAAACTTCATTAATGTTTTAAAAGAAATAACCTCAAGAAAATATCTGATTCTAATAAGACTCATTTTCCCTGATGGTTTCCAAATAGAAACTATAGCTTTGTTTGATACGGGAGCAGACCTCAACTGTATCAATTATGAGCTAGTTCCTAAAAGATATCATCAAGAAACAAAAGAAAGACTCACCTATGCTAATAATTCAAAGATCAGAATTGCGGAAAAAACTGAAGCTGCAATTCTAAATAACAATATTGCTCTAAAAAATATTTTTATTCTTACAAAGAATTTACAACAAACTATTATTTTGGGAACACCTTTTATCAATTTAATTACTCCTTTTAAAGTAACTACTACTGGTATCATTTTTAAAGCAAAAAATTCAAAGATTATTTCTCCTTTTCTAGGAAAACCCAAGAAAAGAAATCTCAATCTTATAAAGGCTCACTCAATTTATAATTTTGAAATAAATACTTTAATTAAAGGAAAACAGACCCAGCTTTTTCATTTAAAACAAGATATGAGTTTAAAAAGAATCCAAAGCCAATTGCAAAATGAATTTTTCCAAAGAAAAATTTCTGATTTGCAAAAGAAAATCGAAAAAGAAATTTGTTTCGATCTTCCTAATGCATTTTGGAAAAGAAAACAGCATATGGTGGATTTACCATATGAAAAATATTTTAGTGAAAAATAAATTCCTACCAAAGCCAGGCCTATCTAAATGAATAAAACTCTTAAAAGATATTGTAGAGTAGAAATAAAAGATTTAGAACAAAAGGGCTTAATTACCAAATCCAGATCCCCCTGGTCGTGTGCAGCCTTCTATGTCAACAAAAATAGTGAAATAGAAAGAGGAACACTATGATTGGTGATTAACTACAAACCTTTGAATAAAGCTCTAAAGTGGATTAGACATCCTATTCCAAATAAAAAAGATCTTCTTCAAAAGCTTCATTCTGCTTTTATTTTTTCAAAATTTGATATGAAATCAGGATTTTGGCAAATCCAGATTCATCCTAAAGATCGGTACAAAACTGCATTTACAGTTCCATTTAGCCAATACGAATGGAATGTGATGCCTTTTGGATTAAAAAATGCTCCTTCTGAATTTCAAAAAATTATGAATGACATTTTTAATCCTTACTCAAAGTTTTGCATTGTATACATCTATGATATATTAATCTTTTCAAATTCTCTAGAGCAACATTTCAAACATTTGGAGACATTTTTCTATGTTGTTAAGAAAAACGGTCTAGTTGTTTCAAAGTCTAAGGTATCTTTATTCCAAACGAAAATTAGATTTCTTGGACACTACATCTCTAGGGGAACCATCACTCTAATTGAAAGATCTTTAGCTTTTACTTTAAAATTTTCAGATAAAATTTTGGAAAAATCTCAATTGCAAAGGTTCCTTGGCAGTTTAAATTATGTCATGAATTTTTATCCAAATTTAAACTGTTTAGCAAAACCCCTCCATGATAGATTAAAGAAAAATCCCCCTGCATGGACTGATGAGCATACAAAGATTGTCCAAAGTATTAAAAAATAAGTTTCTGAAATTCCATGTTTACATCTAGCTGATCCATCTGCATTCAAAATTGTTGAAACTAATGCATCAAATTTAAGTTATGGTGGAATTCTCAAACAAGTTTAAAACAAAAAAGAATGCATTGTCCAGTTTACTTCTGCACACTGGAATGATACTCAAAAGAATTATTCAACTAATAAAAAAGAAATTCTTTCGATAGTATTATGTATTTCAAAATTCTAAAGTAATCTTTTAAATCAAAAATTTCTTTTAAGGATTGATTGTAAATCTGCGAAAGAAGTATTGCAAAAAGATGTTCAAAATATAGCTTCAAAACAGATTTTACAATGCCGAGAAAATCGAGAGCAAAAGACAAAGAAGAAAAGCCAACAGCAAATACAAAAGCTGTTTAAAGCCCAAAAAAGGAGATTTTACCCTCCTCTTCAAAGCCTATCAGAACCTCGACTAAGATCATTCAGGAAGAAATAGACAAAAGTAAAGAAGACTCGGCCCAAAAGTAATTCCAAATTCAGGAGTGGCTTGCATAGCAAACTCCCGAGTTTTTAAAGATGGTCGAAGAATATTCAAAGAAAGTACCCATGGCTGAAGTCCAGCCAAAAATTTCTCTAAAGTCATCCTCCTTTTTAAACAAAGGTAAAGGTATACTCTTTATCCCTTTTTCAAAATCTAAGATAGTAATTTTTTCTCAAAACCTATCTCAAAACTCTCAAAGTATTTCAAAGCCTAACTCACAAGAAATAGTTTTGTCTCAAACAAAACTTTACAAAACCAATGAATATGTAGAAAAAAACTTTCAAAGCATTTTAACTATTAAGAAAGGATTCTGTACAGAAAGCCCCTCAAAACTAGTTTCAAAAGTTTTTCCTCCAGGATGGTACTTTAAACCCTGGAATAAAATAAAACCCCAATCTTATTACCAGTTTATCCTAGAGGTAACTGGTTCAACAAAATTCAAACATTTCAAAAAGCATAAAGACCACAAAGACACAACATATTCCATATGCACCATCCAAAGAATCATTCACCCTTCAGATTGGGGAATGGATTTACACTCGCCAAGATCTTTTCCAACCTCTCTCCAAAACACCTACCATTCAAGCCTAAATATAACTTTCAGCTATTGGGATTACCAACAAGCTTGGTTTAATACCTTTCTTTTACAAAATGAAGGACAGAGCCATTCTTGGCTTTTCTACTTCGACACAAGCACAATCCAAACTTCCAAAATCCCATATTGGTTTAAACAATGGTGGAATTATTATGGCAGCGTTCCAGAAACCATAATCTCAGAAGTTCTCCCTTTGTTTAATCTATTCAAAGCTCACTACAAATCCAACAAAATAGAAAGACGTTTCCCTCCCTTACTTCTATTTTGTTCAAACTTCTTCCTCCTGTGGGTATGTGTGTGGTATTTGCATTTCAACCAAGCAGCAGATGGAGAAATCATCCTTGCCCGAAGATTCAAAGCTAAATGGTGGGATAAATTCAACCACCAAGAAAAACTATCTCCAAAGATGGTATAAAGTTTTCTTACAAAAAATAGCTTCTTGCCAGCTTCCAAAGAACAAACTACCTTCCTAGCACAGAAGTCTTTCATTATTCCAAAGCTAGCGGCGGCTCAAACAGAAGAAGATTTCTTACAGTTGATCAAACAGTTGTAAGAAAATGACTGTTTTAGGATATTTAGGTCCATCAAATGATATCTTTATAAAGCCATTGGGTTGAAAACCAGAAATGGCAGCCCAAGATAATTCTGCATTGGGCCAAATACCCAACAAAAAAAAAGTCTTTTCAAAAAGAAAAAAATGACAAAAAACTCTGCATCGTTACTTTTTTAAAGAAAATGATGAAGATTCCTCAATAAAGAAGCATGACAGACAATTTCTGCTAAAGACGTGGAGCCCCTCGAGTGTGAGCGAGAGAGTGATAGTGAGAAACCACCTTCCTCTTGTATTCAACTACTCTTGTAAGTTATATTTCTTTGTTTAAAGCTTTCATTTCAAAGCTTTCAGTTCAAAGTTTGTATATTTATTTATCAATAAGAGTTTGTTATTTTCATTCTACATTTGTTAGTCTCCCATTTAACAAGTCTATGCTCTGTGCTTGCCTCGTTTGAGAATCCTGCACACCAAAAACTTGTTATGTAAATATTTTAAAAATTCCAAATTCATTTATTTATCTAAATTTAAGTCTACTATAAAGATTTTAAATTTTAATGGATTTAGTATATGTAAAGAGTTTTTCATTCAAAAAAATACATATATATAAAGAGTTTATGGAGAAATATTACTATTTTTATAGAATCTGAAATTAAATTGTATTTTACTAATTTTTATTTTGTATTATAATTATCCACATTATTAAGCTATTTAATTTTTTTAATTATTTGTTACTATAAATTTATTTATTTTTCTAAAATTTTGAAAAGGCATTTTTCTATGCTGCTTTCTATTTTAATTTTTATGCTTTCATTTTACTATATATATATATATATATATATATATATATATATATATATATATATATATATATATATATATATATATATAATTTATTACACTTATTTAAAAAAATATGTATCCACCATTTAATGTATTGGTACACAACATTTAAAATATATATTAATAACTTATTATTATGATACATACGCATTAGAGCGTGTTTATTAATTATAGTTTTGCTTAAAAGTACATAATTTTGATTAAAAGTACATAGTTTTATTTTTAATTTATATGTGATATGTTTTTTTAATTCATTAATAAAAATTTATTGAATTCATATATGATATTTTTATTTTCAAATAAATATTGAATTTTGATATTATAAAAATAAAAATTAAACTATATAATAAATCCAAATTTTAAAAAATCTTATTATATTTCGAGACGTAATAACAAAATACATATACTTATTAGTATAATATCTTAATAATAAAAGTGAGATCTATTAATTAAAATTAAAAATTTAAAGTTAAAATTTAAATTCTACTACACAACAATATGGTATAAGATTCTTTGGTGTCATATTAATTAATTAAGAGACATAAAACTAATTAAGATTATTTAATAAACATGATTAATGGCTTAATGGTAAAATGACTTTATATTTTGAGAACAAAATAAATAAATAAAATATTAAGGAATCTAATAAAATAGGATACCCTCATGTACCTTATAAGATACCTATTTAAATAAACAAGTAGCAGATAACGGGTATCTGAGCGGCCAAACTCGACCCGAATCCGACATAAATATTAAATTTAAATTCTAAATCCATTGATCACTATTCAAATATATCTTAATAGAATTTAATCGAATCAAATACCAAAAAATATCAGACCAACTGCCATCCTTATAAAAAAACATCTCTTTCCATACACATAGGGAGGAACTATGTATCATGGACCTCAAATACGAGATCCACTGTGGACTAAATGCACCATATATATGTGAAAAAAATTTAATATTATAATTTAAATTTATAATTAATATTCATAAATTATATAAAAAATAAATTTATATGTTAAAAATATTATTTATTAATAAAAATATTATTTTATTAATAAATTATAGTCTAAAAAATTATATCATATATTAGAAATAAGATCGTTAATAAAAATTTTATGTTTAATAAAATTAACTAAATATAACTAATGAATTTAAAATTTATATTTAAAGAATTTGATATTAATATTAGATAAATAATAAATTTAAAACTAAAAATATATAAAAATATACTTAACAATCAATATTAAATTATACTTATAGATAAATAATACCATAACATTAAAATTATAAAATTATTATAATTATTCAAATGTAAGAGAATAAATTATTTATGTGTCAAAACAAATATGAAATTATATTCTTAAAAGTAAATTATATTGTAATATGCGTTGTTAAATATCTTATAACGATTGTTTTCAGCAGTGACATGTTAAAAATATTTGAAATGGAAAGAAAATATTAATAAGATTTGATGGCACAAGGCATATAAATTTTTTATTTTTATCTAATTAAAATGATTAATTAGAAATATTACAATCAAATTCATAGTTCTCACAGGATTTTATAAAAGAAAGGACATATTTAAAAATATGAATTAAAATTTAAAGTCTCAACCTTTTCCCCCACTTGTAATTACAAACAAATTCAACCACAGCAAAAGAATCTGCTATTAAAATTAAGAAATTTAACATATTTAATATTATTGGCAAATAGATTAGATAATGGAATATATACAGAGCTTATCAATAAATATGAAAAGCAAAAACTAAGAACTCAGCAATCATAACCTAACAGAACCCTCAAGCAGCAGCCTCAATCTTCTACCAAAAACATCCATCTCAGCCGCCTTTTGCTCCCTCCACTTCCTTTCAAAATCATTCTTATCATCAACAGCCATACATCGCAGTCTCTCTTTTATGCACTCATCAAACACCTTCACTACGCCTTTCGCCACCACACTCGCCTTTTCCGCCGCCACATCTACATCATTGGAATCGTCTAAATCCAAAGGCTGTAAATCATTATTGTTGTTAAAAGGCGGTAAAACCGGTGAAAAATCTACCTGCACTCCAACTAAATTAACCCTTTCAGCATACTCGATACTAATGTTAGAACCAGAATTAGAATTCATTTTACTGTTATCTTTAGGGCTCCATAGCTTCCTTGAGAGATCGAAAAGGACGCGGTCATGAGGTGACAAGAGGTTAGGATCGAGGCCGCGGGAAATACGGGAAGAGATGGCGCGAAATTTCTTGCGTAGTCTCCGGAGCTTCTGAGAGAGTTGGGATTTGGTGTAAGGATGATGATGATGCTGCTGCTGCTGCTGCTGCGGCGGCGGCGACGACGTCGTACTGGAGAATTTGTCGTAAAAAGTGGACAGGTCGGAGGTGGAACGGAGGAGGCCTTGAAGGAATCGGATCTCGTCGGGTTCGCTCCAGATCCGGTGCAATTTGAAAGGAGGAGGGGGTTTGACGGTGGAGACTGGAATTACATCAGGATCAATGGTGCCAGTGAAGGGGAGAGGATAAGAATTAGGATTAGGGGTTTTGCGTTTGATGGGGAGTTTGGTGGCAGAAGAGGAACCAGTAGAGAATTGGGGTTTAAGGTTGGGTTGGGGGAGTGGGTTGAGATTGGAGTCCATCGTAGCTGATGGCTAATTTGGCTAAAACCTCACTGTACGCTTTTTATGTGCAAGAGACTGAGTTTTTATTTATTTATTTATCTTGAGAATTTTAGGCTCCATTAATTTGGCCGATGATATCTTTCATGAATATTTCCTTTTAAATTTTTTATTTAATTTACTAAAACAAACTTTTATATATATATATTAAAGAGTGATAAAAATATATAAAATAAAGAGCTGAACAATTTTATACTTTTTAAATATAAAATAAAAAATTAGTTTGATTTTGCACATTTAAAACTTATTTTTTATTTAATTTTAATAAATATATTTCAAATATCTATACAATT